>NW_024609857.1:55628137-56228137 GCF_016920785.2 Ixodes scapularis | reverse complement strand
ACTGTGCAATTTTTTCTTTTAATCAACGAGTTTGCAATTTTTTAGAGGCAACAAAAATTGGGTATCACATTTTTTGGCCATTTCTAGTAGTAGTGAGCGTGTGCCTACGATGACCCACGACTTTGATTATCTTTGGCGGTTGTGTCTACACCGTAGAAAACGGCACGTGACCACGGAGAAGAGAGTGAGCGCGACTCAAACCGGCCAGTTCTCGACCCGTGGTTTTCGGACGGAAAGCAAACGAATTTCTAGCCGCAAAGTCTGTTCTGGGTATTTGGGCTGTCGCATGTCATGTAAAACTAAAAACCTTGGCGAGCATAAATACCCTGTCAGTATCCCTTAAAGTGTGTTCTTTTTTTTTTTCTATACAGGGACATCGCTACTTACCGGGAAATGCGTCTAGCACAGTCGATGACCTAGACGTCCCAGTTCAATCCATAGCTTGACGCTGCCTACCCTGCGGCATAGGAGAGAATGTGCTGATATTCCATTTCTATACAAACTCATCCATGGCGTCACTGGCTGCACTGGATTCGTGTCTAAAGTACATATCGGACTTCCCCTAAGAACTTGGAGGAAAAATACTCCATTCTACATTTCAAGTCTAACTAATCTTATGATCTCGTGTCGAGAATTGGACACGCTTATAATTCCTCATTTTTAGGCACTTGGTATACCGTATTTACAGTAATGCACCGGAGTTCATCAAAACATCGAAGGTCCCCACCTAAACATATTCTGCTGTTTCCTGCACTAGTTCATGTTATTCAGAGCCGAGTTCTATACTCTGGCTTCCTTATTTCCCCTCTACCTACAAACTGGTCATGGCGGTGTCACCGTCAGGCCTTTATGTATGACGCGTATGTTACTTTTAATGTGTGTGTGTTTATTTCTGGTGTTATAATTTTTTGTTGACTGAGTGCACCCGTACTGAGACCGCAAGATTTTTTCCTTGGCACTTGAATAAAAAATTAAGTAATTGATTGTTAGGTATGCTTGAAGGTTCAAGTATATCGTAAACTTACGGTAAAACAGGACCAGTTCTATCTAGACTAGAGGTGTAACATCAGTGGCATCTACTGATTCGAGATTTGGCAACTGCAAGCAAGGACAGATTTAATATTGAGCTTTCTGTACACAATTCCTTCCGACTGCCAAGTTAGCAAACGAATTAGTGCGGCGCAAGATTACCTTGCGAAGCTGATGTTCAGTTGGCACGAAACCCGCTGCTACACGCTATTGGGGACGAGATCGAACAGTTACGCCTCTGGCGGTTCGCTTCAGCTGTGGGGACAACAAACCGAATTTTCTTGTTTGTTTTTGACCAGCGATATCGATGGTGACGATTCGAATGGCCGCTCCTCGTGCAACCTAAGAGTGAAGCGCTCGTGTCCAGACCGTGCATGGCGAGGTTCAATTTCTAATTGTTATGCTATGTTAGTAAACACTGGGCTGTGGGAACAACAAGCTCGATAAAGCTCCCCCTATAGTTCGATCTCCTGCCCAATTGAGGCACAATTTCGATAGTATTTCTTACTATACTCTATCTCACAAACGTATTCAATGCATTGAAAGGCCCAAGCGCGTGAGCGCCATTCTGCCGAATACTTTTGTTTGTACCAAAACTCGCGCATAGAAATGCACTTTCCAGAGCCGCGCACTCACGCCGAGGCCATTGTCAGCGCTGTAGACGCTTTCGCTGGTCACTTTTTAGCTAATCAACTTAGCTAATCACAACCGGAAGCGTGACTTCAAAATCAGGAGCCACAGGAAATCGTAGACCATGTGTTACCCTACCGCTGATAGGTTTTCTTTGTTCTCCCTTTCCCAGGCTCCTCCCAGCATCATTCGGACATGGACAGGAGGTCGTCGAAGCCTCACGAAATCATGCTGTCCTTCTTCAGTCGCCGCGCTTCGTTCAAGAGCAAAGACGCGTCTTCATACACGGCAGCTCAGGAAGTCCCCATTTGCGAGGGAGTGAGCACAGCACTGTCTTTTCAGTATTTTCGGACCATGGGAACGATAATTTCGAGGTTTATACTCCTCCGCGGGAATGCAGGTGTAATTTACTGGCAATGCAAGTAGAAAATGAGGGGGAGGAGGAAACGAGAACGTCTGGACATCAGAACGCCGAAATGCGAAAGCCAAGCGCCGGGCGCCTGCGTTCCGGGTTCTAACGCGTTCGACGAGCGCAGTGGAGGCAAAGGCAGCTTTAGGTCTACTCACTATAAAGGCTTTGGTTCAATCGCAGGATGAACTAAAGGCCAAAGTCACGGGCCGCCAGGTCCAATCACGTTCCAAGCTAAACTATGACACACGTAGCATTGGTTAGCTTTGGACGAACAGTGCTCCGTATCCAAAAACGCTGCGTCATTTTTATAGTCTCGACACTGCAAAGAGCCAGTACGCCGTGGCTTTCTTTGCAATGTAAAATCGTTGAGTCACTCATTGCTTGATCCGAGCCACTGTCCGCCCGTTCCCATCAGTGATCCGAGACGCGGGCACCGATACGTGCATTGAAGCGAAATACCACGCAATGTCTAAGTGGCTCGTGATTGGATTTGGCGGTTCGTAGCTTCCGCCTTTAGTCCATCGTAGGGTGAGACGAAGTATAGTCATTCGAACCAGAGCTCGGCGTTCTGACGCCCCTCTCATCTCCTCCTCTCCCTCGCCAATCACCCGACTCCGCCAATTACCCGAGTCCGCCATTGTTTGGTCACGTACCCCGAGCATCTATTGGACACGAGGCTTGAGTCAACACTCGGCGTGAACTCGGCTCGGCTCGTACCGGGAGCGAGCACTGCGTAAGCATTCGGACCGGACTTGGACCCAAACACACGCATCGCGCCCAAGAAATGGCGACCGCCAATGTTGCTCGATGAGATGTTGAAAAGGGTCAATCGCACTACAAATGGCAGTTTAGGCCGCCGCCGTAAATAAGTCGCAAATGCCTCATTGCGCAGCGCTAATGATTTTGTTTAATCACAGTTTCGCTTCTTGTTTATAAGTGCTGCACTGTTTGTTGTTGTTGTTGTTGCTGTTGTTGTTTTCCTTTTATACACGAAGACATGTGCCACCAAAGGGTCACAAGACGTTGACGGACACCCCCAACCAAACAGCATCCATGTAATCAGTTTGTAACCCGAAGAGAAGCAAGAAACACTATTGTACGTTGCATGCATATAATCACTGCCAGCTGAAATAGCGCAGAGCCTGGCTTTAGATGTCCACGCTTCCTTTTTCGCAATTAATTCTTAGGCGGTCTAATCGAATAATGCTGCAGTTTCACAAGCTTGCGGAGCGATGAGAAGGTGAGAGGGCCTTAGGAAACGCTCGCCGAGTGTTTACTAAGGTCCATGCATGTACTTTTTCCCGAAGCGCGTGTAACAAATATGGTGATTAAGAAAAAGATGGCGGCATGGATTAGGACACCGATAACATATATGATTTAACCCCGAAACAGCGAGTTTCGTCAGAAATTCTGGGCAAGAATAGACATTATGTTCCGCAAATCTACAGCGCTGCCTGCTCGTTGAAGTGACAGTGCTCTCGGCACGCCATCGTTGCTTGACGCCCTCCACTCTAAGAAGTCTGGACCGTCCGCTTTCCTGCAAATCATGTTGAAGAGCCAACTGCTGCAATCTTTTGAAAGAGAGCTTGACGAATGATGAGGCTTATAGCATATTTACAGCTAAACAACAACAACAAAAAACTCCGCGTTGTGGCACTGAGCATGCTGAAACGTCATGATCAGAGCAACAGCGCGGACCGTTTCTTAGGCTTAAACATCTTTTCAGCCTCGTTAATCGCCGAACATCCCTCGTAGGTTGCAGCGATTGCCTCTGCCATATGCTTTGCGGGAAAGCGGACGTTTCAGAGTTCTTTGAGAGTGTACTACTACTTACAGCAAGCACCCACAATTCTCCTTACGCAAGTAGACGATCAGGTGTTCTTCATAAACACTTGTAAGGTGTATAGGTAGGAGATCAAATTCGTGGAAACTGGTAAATGTGTATGCTCACACTAAAAACCCAGAAAAAAAAATGTAAACAAATTAAAATCGCACTGCTCCGGGATATGTTTCATCCCTCGGTGTCACGTAAAATGAATTTTAGTTGGAATGCCTGCTTAGGTGGGTTGGAGTCTGTCCCCGGATAAACACGAACTGGAACCAACCCACATCAACGTCGCACGTGACAGAAAAAGACGAACCTGGTTCGGGCAGTTCGTGATTTTACTTATTTTAGTGAATGTTATTGTTAGAAATCTTGTATTCGCTGAGCTTTGGTGGGGGGGGGGGGGGGGGGGGGGGGGGGATTTTATTCGTTGATATAATTACGTTTTAAATCATCGATCGTGTTCAGTGAGGACGAGCAGAGCGGTCGTTATAATGTAGAAGACTTACTTCCTATAGTAATTTAAGCAACCGATTTTATCATTTAGGCAATTGACAAGAAGGCAATAATTAGAGAAATTCCCGACTTCTAGTCAACGACTCTTCGAAACTCATAATGACGTCCCAGTGACATGAACACTAAAAAAAGCATGCTCACTGAAAGGAGAATACCCAAGGGACTATCATGCAATAGTCGCATATGGTTCTCTTGTCTGTGGGTGACACTTGTTTTACTGAAAGGCCACATTCTCTCTAATATTTAGAACACTGCCGCGTTACCGATCATAGCATATTTTCCCATCGAAAGTATTGAAGCCCCGAACTTTTCGTGCTCTTTTTATAAGAAACAAACAAAAGTCGGGTAAATATCACGTACAGCATCGACAATATTATATGTGTATGAGACGAAATAAACGAACAGTGGGTCGTGTTTGCTCGAAGCCGAGAAGTGATGCAGTAGACAAGAAAGGAGAAGGTGACGGTTGTATACGTATTTTGAATGATTATTGTATTTTTCTCTTTCACACACACAAAAAAATTATTTTAGTTTGTTTTGCAGAACACGAAGACAGCCAATCACAGCGTACAACAGGCGGATCCCAGTAAATAGCAAAGCTTATTACTTTGTTTTTATTGCACACTTCGCACTCTGCACAAACACGGTTCCCAGGTGGACGACATAGAGGAGTCTTCGTGTATCGCCAGCGGCCCAGGAAGCCAGCAAGACCTGGCAGGACCTCGGGAAAGGGGCAAGTGGGCGGGAAAGGCGGACTTCGTATTCGGCTGCATCAGCTATGCCGTGGGCCTTGGGAACGTCTGGCGGTTTCCCTACCTCTGCTACGAAAATGGAGGAGGTACGGCCCGAACTGGTTGCTTGCGATGCTTCTTTTTTCGGCGGCCACGCCTTGGAAGCCTGAAACAACGAGCGAAAAAAGCACGTGGAACCTGCCTGAGCAAAGAGAAGAAACACATACCACGGTGACAAAACAATATAAGATACGCCAGTATATTGGATTATCTCACAAAAAACAATCGGTAACAAAAGAATTCATCTAACTTTTAAGAAAAAATAAAAAGATGAAAGTATGTGGCAGTGTATTCTTACTTTTAAAGCCTTGCAGTTCCAAAAAAAAAAAAAAAGAATCGAATGACACATATATTTATAGCATTATGTTGTGTGTTGGAGGCTCAATATTAAAAGAGGGTTTATATCCCTCGATTCCTCTGTCCATCATAAAATAAGGCTAGTGTAAAACTAATTTAAAATATCAGAAAAATGTGTGTTAGCAGCCAATATCACTGCTTCTCAAAGTGCACATTGACTCGCACGATTTAGTACGTAATAGGGCATATAAAATCCCCAACTGTTACCATTGTAGAACAATTCAGGTGAACTACTTTGGTCAGTCGAGCCAGTAAAATCATGACACCGTGACAGCATGGTCGACAATGTTCATGTATTTAGCAATATTACGTGTAATAAGACTAAGCTTTACAAAAATAAATTAGTGAAAGGCTAACCTGCAATTAAAAATAGGAAAGGCCAGGTGGACCTCCCAGCTCTCCTCATATCTGTAGGTAAGTAAAATCAATGACTCTTTCTAAAGTCTCCCAGTGTCGCTCGTGTGCCCGTTGGGAGTTACCTTGTCTCTTCAAAATTTGTACAACAGAAACTCCTTGACCCTCTTGACGACAGGCAAATATTTTCAACCTTGCTTAACAAGATCTTGCAGGTCAGCTTCCGGCAATTTTGTTCTGTCTCTCTTTCTCTTTCCTATATTTCATTCTGACAAGCTATAAACTTGCAGAGGAGAAGCGCTTTACTGCTGATAAGCATAACAAGGACATCGCCATAAAGCGTCCCTCTTAGCTTGTGCATGTTTCATGTCGTCGCCAGCTGATATGGTCACTTCATTTCTCCAGGTGCTTTTCTCGTTCCATATTTCATCTGTCTGGTCACAACTGCTATTCCCATGTTCTATCTGGAGGTGGCCATAGGGCAGTACTTGAGCCTAGGTGGCAACGGCATCTGGAAGATACTTCCTATGTTCAAAGGTAAACATGTGCTTCATTCGTCTTGCTTGCTGTTCATGTTGCGACTGCTGTTTTACAGTCGTAGACGATGCCAGTGTCTTGCAATAGACTTTCCAAGCTTTGGAGAACAGTTACTATTTACGTTTCAGGCGTAATTAGCGCTTAAGCCTTCTCAAAGAGCATTTAATCATGCCCTGAGGAATTCCTAGATTTTTGCAGAAGCACAAACTAAAAGACCCCAACGCTCAAGAAAGTAAATTGGCAACTCAAATTTGGGTTTTTGTTTTCGCCCAAAGACCGCCGGCAGAGAATAAGTTGCTTAATGCAGCTCCCGCTTTTTTTTTCTTTTTTTTTTTTTGTAACATAGGATGACGGTACAGAAGTCAAAAGGATCCCGAATGACTCACATAATTATTAATAAAAAATACGAGTGGAAATAATGAATGGTAATTTTGTAATCACAAAAACACCTAAACTTCGTTTATTTAGAAGAAAAAAAAAGGCACAAACGCGTCGTTGTGGAGAGTGAAATGATGTGACTCCCAGTCTTTGAAAACTCGTTTACTCTTACATGCCCCTAGTTTCTGTTTGACTGTTTCTTCTCAGTGAGTGCCGAGAAAGTGAGTGCTGAGGGCGACTACCGATTGGACCCTAGAAAATGTGCAAATAAACATTATTATTATTATTATTATTATTATTTTACAATAAATTAATTAGATGCTGTCTAGACATCGTAATCAAGCACTTTCCATAAGAATGCGTCTTTAGGTATTTTGCGACCCCCAGAAAATCTTTCCTATACCTGGAAGAATGTCTTCATAAAACAGTCAGCCGTCTACTAAGTTTCTCATTGGGGAAAGGTTTTCCATAGTGGCTAACCTAATAAAACAAACGAAGTCGCAAATGGCTACAGATATTTACAAACAAGTATTGAGAGCTACGTATCTCTCATGTCATGGCGCGTTACTTTTATGTAACTTGGGAGCTACTTATCAAAGGAGCCTGAGAGTTATTCTTTACTTCAGTGAAAGTCAACATTCCGGTTGCTTACGTTACCAACCAAAAGTCGTGTCTCAAATAATGTCCCAAAGTCAAAAAAATCACATTTGTTATACGGACGTGCATACAGCAGGGAATTAGATCTGCCTTGAAATAGCATCCCCTGGCTTAACTCTAAATGAACAATTTAGCCGGTGCAGCAGTATGACTCCTAATCAGTGTACTTTGATTCACAACTCAAGTGTGCTCTTCTTTCTCCCAGGCATTGGCATAGCATCAATGACGATAGTCATTCTCTGCAATATCTACTACATGGTGATTGTGGCGTGGATCCTGTTCTACCTCTTCTCCTCGTTCACCGAGGTGCTCCCTTGGAAGCACTGCGGCAACCACTGGAACACCGACAACTGCTGGGAGTACAACAGCACCGAGCTTGCTCCACACAATCGCTCCGTCAGTCCTGTCGTCGAGTTCTGGGAGTAAGTCTACCTCTCGTCAGAAACTTAGGCTAGTTCAAGAAATCTCATAATAAGTAAGAGCAACACTAGAGCTACTACTTTTAGCTCCAGATGTAGGGATCTTGACTATCTTCGAAATTCGAAGCACATAAATATAGCCCGACAACACAGACTACATCATTTCTAAACTGACTTGCATCATTGGTTTGGAATATGGACATCGTGCAATTTTTCATCAAGCGTTATCTCTCGAATAACGCATTATTGTTTTTATCTCATATAGGAGTACTTTCCTTTGGTTCATTACACAACAGAAGTCAACTTGCCAATAATATTTTTATTGCAGAAAAAAAACGTTAGAATTGTTTTTAACGTACCCTGCGATCCTTACACGGATCAATCCCTTCTTGACACGCTGGGAGTATGGAAGACATATAGTCCTATTTTTACGCTGAACCGGAATAAAAAAGAGTATCTTTTTTTATTATTATTCCTAGCATGGACTCAGAAAAAGAGTATAATATGTACAACAAATTACTTTTAACTCCAAGATAGTGAAAAACACCAGATACAAATTATGGCATTTAAGTGGCGCAGCCCGGGCAAGGGGGGGGGGGGGGGGGGGGAGGGGGGGGGGGGGTTTAGCTTCACTTTCTCCCCTCCAGAAATCCAGCGTACACTATATTATGCACATGCAGTTTTTCCCCCCTCCCCTTTGCACCCCAAGTCATGAACATCCCAGACACCTCAGCCCCCCCCCCCCTTTTCCCTTTCCTAAGAACAATGAAATAATAATAATTCTCTGCTACGCCCCTGCACCCCTCTTATGTATCATTGTACGATTCTGGTGTTTCAGTTTCTGTACGAAATACTTCAGGCTGCATCGCTGGCTGCTATAATGCAAATAAATAAGAAAAATAGATTAAAAGTGCGTTGTTTACAATACTAAACACTTTCATGCATTTAATTGCGAATATAGCATCAGCTAACACACGTTGGTTTCGCGATTAATTTGTTCTAAAAATAATTTTTTGATGTTATTATTGCGTTGGTTATTGAATTTTGTTTGCGTGGAAATTGCCAAGTAATATGTAGATGATCGCGTATGTTTTCCCCTCTGTTGTTAGCCTGTGATGGGTTTGAGGACCAGTCATGCGTCTTGCTCAGTTTTTCTCCCCTCCCCGCTATGCCCTTATTTTTTTATTTATTTATTCAAAGTACCTAGAATGCCTGTCGGCATTACATGAGGGGGGACTATACAGTCTCAATTACATAGGTAAGGAACGGCAGTGAACACGCATATTCCATGCAAACAATAATACACAACTGCGCGCAACAAAATAAATCAATTATTTGCACAGCTGGAACGCACACAATCACTAAAAAAAATAATAATACACACATTCGTTAACAACTCGAGTAATGCGAAATATAGCTACAGTGCCCAGTTCACAATGAAAGAAGATCGTTACAAATTTTTAATTAGCTAAAATATATGTGGTTAACTCTGAATGAAAAAAGTTTTGGATCGGAAACTGAAACAACGGCCTCGGGAAGATCATTCCGAAACTTGATGGCACGTAGCGCAGGGAAGAACTGTTGAATGATAATGGTATTCTATTTCTTTACAACATCCTGACATCCAGAGTAAGCCTAAATACACTCCCATATCTCAATCAACTAACTTCAAGAAAAACACGACACACTAGGGATCACGCGCTACAGCCTATCTTCGCAAAAACAAATGCCTTTAACACAGTTTTTTTCCGCGCACGATTTCGGACTGGAACTTGCTACCAGAAACCATTATTCAGTCAGCCAATTTCATTCAGGAATTAGAACGATACTTAATTCAATAATGCATTCCGCAGCAGTGGTCTTGTCTTCTTTTGTATTATTGTTTTTGTCATTTTTTCATGTGCACCCACATGTTGCATTTTTTGCCCCTCCTGCTTGGGCCAGAGAACTGGCCTGCAGTATTGTAAAATAAATAATAAATAAATAATAAATAAGTAAATAAATAAATAAATAAATAAATAAAATAAATAATGATTCTCTAAAGATGCGTTTAAAACTATTAGTGTTTAAATTACGTGATTCTTTGATCGGGAGTTCCAGATGCAAGAACCAAGTCCCACCGGGGCTGTGGCATAATCGGTGAATTAAGCATAGGTGACACGCTGTCGAAACGCGAATAAGATGAAGAGATGAAGCGGGCGGCTCGGTTTTGAATGGATTCGATTTGATTGATGAGGTAGGTTTGGTGAGCCCCCCAAATATCGGAGGCGTACTCTGATTTCGGGCGAAGATAGGTTTCATAGGATAATTTGCGGAGGTGAGAGAGCGCAGATTTCAGATTGCGTTTAGAGCAACCGAAGTTACGGGATGCTTTAGCCGTAATCGTGTCAACGTGGAAAACACAAGAAAGACAGATGTTAGTTCAACACCGAGAGCAGAAACAGCGATGATGAGCGAATCGTCGAGAGTTTGCGCGTTTACGGGTGAAAGAGACATGTGTACATTTCGCTGTTTTAAGGGTCATTTGCCATTTGTGGCACCAGTTAACTACTCGATCAATATCACTTTGAAGATGTAAGTGGTCGTCAGGGTTGTTGATTTTTCTGTACAGTACACAATCGTCAGCAAAAAGACGAACACAGGATGTCAATAACTACGGAAGATCATTATTAATGTACGAGTATATTAGAAATAGAAGAGGGCCAGGACAGTACCTTGCGGCACCCCGGAGGTTACATCGGCAAGCTCTTGTCAGTGCCCGCGGATGTTGAGATTTTAAGGTTATTAATGTGTTTTATAATTCCTGCAGCAGGCGATATTGAAATAGGTTCCATAAAACGGCAGTCTAGCTCTGGTACAAACGGAATATTACTTAGGTAATATTCCGTTTGTACGTCTTTACGTCTGTAAAAAAAGTATTGAGGACTGTCGGGCAGCTCGCTTCGGGTACGAGTTGGCCAGAGTCACAAATAAGGGAAATCTTATCATGAGAGTCAGGTGGCAATGAATTTTGTGATGAATGGAGCTGTTGTCAACCATTTATAAGCAAAAATAGCGGACCGGTGGTGAAAATATGAAGCTGAAAAACAAAGATAAGTAAATGCAGAGTAACAGGTAAATGGCTCCCCATGGAATATTTTAATGTAAACATAAATTTGTAAGACTATGTGCGAACCAGTTAGACTTTATTTGCACGTATCTTATTGAAACTTGCACAAAGCAAGAAAATGATCGTGGCCACAAAAAAAAACAGTCAATGGAAAAATACTTTTGAATACTTTACCCACTGCTACGTTACGCTGATGCATGTATGATTACAACCCTGAATAAAATATACAATAACAGTTTTGAAGTTTAATGACTGTGAACTGTCAGGACACTAGGAGGGTCCGTCGAGCAGAGACTGTTAGCCATAACATTAAGATTACATGTCGAAAACTTCTTGGCTTAAAACCTACATGGCACCCACGCTGTAGCAATAGTTAAGGCAGCGGAACTGAGTGGAAAAGAAAGAAAGATAACAAGACAAGTTACATACTTTCTACGTTGAGCCTGTCAAACAACTTGCAAATCCTTTTTTGTTGTAATGTTGCAGAAACCATGTGCTTGGTATTTCGTCAGGACTGCACGAAATGGGGAGCCTGAAGCTAGAACTCACACTCTACCTATGTGTGGCATGGGCCTTCGTCTATTTCATCATCTGTAGGGGCCTCCACCAAAGTGGAAAAGTAAGTTCTGTGAAATTATAGACTACGAGCGCGTGGCTAAAAGAACTACAAGGTTTAAGAGATATCAACTAATCATGCTATTTAAAAAAAAAAAAAAAACATTAGAAATCACTGTTATAGATGAGCGGAAAATTATTAACTCTTTATTAATCGGCAGCTAAAATAGAATGAAATATAAGACAATTTTAGGTTTAGCACAAATGTACGCGGACCAGTTGGTCACATTCCTCAGAGAAGAGTTAGAAACGAACTATACAGCAGAAACATTAGCAACTGTGATTCTGCCAAAAGGACTACGTACGCGTGAGCACTTGGAGCACTCGCTACACTCGATGTTAATTTTAAACGCCATTCTTTAGCAGCCCACTGGCAGTGAGAAATCAAGAGGAGGGATTTTGCAAAAGCTGCGTGGCTGTGAGAAGTTGAAAGCTCTCGTTACTTGCCAGTACGTGTGAAAACACGTGAGCGTAGTATCCTTATCGGAGGGTTATGTTATTTCTTAAGCATCCTGCAAAACGAAATTTCGAAAAAATGGTGAATTTGTGCCTTTTGAACATTCTGGAAAAAAAACAAAGTTTTCTTGTGACACAGCACGTATAAATGTCTTCAGTAACTCTTCGTCTTGAAAAAAAAAAAAAAACATGAACCTTTATTTTAGACTTGTAGTTGTCATGACAACGAAGTACATAGCACCTCTACGGTATGCCGACATTAATGCCGTAACATCGCGAAAACACTCAACACCCCGAACAAACGAAAGCGGACGGCCGCAACCAATAAAATTTGCCTGCACAGTTGCGATCAGTGTTTTGGTCCAAAACACTGACCGCAACTGTGCAGGCAAATCAAGAGAAAAAATGGTGTGCAATAAACGCGTCCGCGAAATGCGACGGATCTGCTTGAACACACACAGCACTTCTCCGGTATGTCAACGTTAATGCGGTCGCACCGTGATAACACTCGCAAATGAACACTAACAAACGCAACAGAAAAAAAAAGAAAAAAAAAAACTAATTGTATTTTTGCGTTGATCCTTAGAAACCCGACACGCATTCAACGCGTCCGCATAACCAACCGCCGAAGTTACTCAGCGCCAAACTTTGACTCTGTGACGACGTTAACCAATATGGCCTTGTCTCGTCTAAACTTAGTTCTACTTAGAGTAACTAGGAGCATACACAGTTACTCTAGTTGAACCGTAAGTCAGAGCGCATTCAAAACACGATAGATAGGGCCCCATGCGCATCGCCTTCTCAATCGCCGTGCAAGCGTGCCTTGCGTGGACTAATCAGTAGGGTGTCCGGCTCGCAACCGAAGGGTCGTGGGTCCGTATCCCATCCAAAATTCATAAAAAAAAAATTTGTCGCGTTAAGTCATGTTTTAATCACTTTCGTTCCACGCGTGACGTCGCGTTTCACGTGAGCGTCGTTTGAAATTTCCGCGCGAGGTCATGTGGCTGTGACGTCATGACCCTATCGACCAATCAGGATTTTGCCGTCACGCCACCGACGCCGGCTTTACTGCGACACGATCGCGTTGAAAGGAAAAAGACACACACGCGACCACACATATTTAAAACGCAGGGCTCATTCACGGCGCTTTGTTGGTTTAGCCGCAATGTTCGCACAAACTCAGAAAGATAAAAAAAAAACAAAAAAAAAAACATCGGCTCATGGCGCTGGCTGCGCTCTGACCTAATGTGAAGCAAATTATACGTAATGTTGCAATGTTTGCGTGTTCTCTCCTCGTGCTGGCGACACCTTGGCATACACCGAGACATACTGGGGTCACATTTCATGCTTTTACCAGTTACGTTAATTAAAGCGCTGCTGGAACATAAGTGTGTGAGCAGAATATTCAGGTTTGGAAAGCAGCTTTAATGAATAGCTACTCGATTTTTTTAAACTATAGAACCATGGTTGAAATTATGGAGCCTCGCTGTGCTAAAACCATGACAGCTGATTTTATTTCCTGAAGTAATTATTTAACTATCCGAGTTTGGGACGTTTCATTGTAAACTCGTCAAACATGTATACGCGTAAAGACGGACGCGGCTGAACAGCACGAATTGCATCTGTTTCGACCCTGCACAGATTGTCTGGGTGACTGCCATTTTTCCCTACATCTGCCTCTTCATCCTCATGGTGAGGGGTGTCACGCTCGATGGAGCTTTGGACGGTCTGCTGTTCTATGTGACCCCAGACTGGAGCCACCTGTTCAAGCCAAAGGTATTTAATGACTCGACGACTGCAATGTTACTAGAACCACTCGGTTGGGAAACTGCCATAGAGCCTGCTCTGAAAAGGTTTGACACCGATCTGTACTCGAGAACCGAGCTAATGGCGATCGCAACGCCGCCATCTTTCCCGCAGCGGCCACTCGGGAAACTGCACGGCTGCTTGTATGGGTTCGGGAGTATCGCATTCGATAGCGTCCGCTGCGACTTCTATGTTGGCTTCAACAGACCATTTTGGCGCCGAAACATATACGGTGAAAGGGGTTTCAGGGACGCCAGCCCCCACCTCCCAAGCAGACGCGCCGCGAATTACTTGCGAAATTAAAACTAGCCCAGGTCGAGCCGCGCTGCCCGAAATCACCGATGAGACATGGTTGTATAAAAACAATATTAATTGCGCCTCAAAACCTTGTAAACCAAAGATTTTAGAAAACATCACGCGCCAGTCTTTTTGATACACTCCAATAAAAGGTCCTACAAAAAGAGGTTTTTCCGTTTGTTTTTACGCAAAAACATGCTTTCAGAAAGCTCAAGGGGACCACAGTAAAGAAAAACGAGAGGCGCTATCAAGCTCCGGTGGAGCGTCAGACTTGGCTACTGCGCAACGGAGGCGCACAGCTGGGCACGCGGCGGGGCCAGTGCGTCTGCCGCGGCTATGACGTCACTCCTCTGGAATGCTCAGACCGGCGAGGCGCGCGCGGCGGCGGCGGCTCCGGCGTGCCAGCTGTGCGCCGTGTGACGTCACTGCTCCTCGCGCATGCGCAGCACGGCTCTCCAGGAGCCACGCGAAACTGCTCAACATCGGCCAGTGTAGCTCACGCTACAAAAAAGATTAAGAGTGGCGCTGTTATCGTATTTAGCTCGGTCTCGGTGGACGCCAGCGGCCCAGGTTTCAACAGTGAGTTTCCCAACTGAGTGTGTTAGTAAGGTTGACGACTGTAACCATCAGGGGCGCAGCGGGGGGGGATGTATGGGGCTCCAGCCCGCCCCCTCCCCAGAAATCCAGCCGACCCTATAATATACACATGAATTTTGACTCCCCTCCCACTCTCCGCACCCCAAGTCATGGACATCCCAGCCACCTCCGCCCCCCCCCCCCCCCCCCGAAAAAAATTCCTGGCTACGCCACTGGTAACCATCAAGCATCCCTACAGCTTTAAGAGGAAGCTATCTTCCCACTCTTAAAGCGACACTGAAATTAATTTGAAATTACATAGTGGACATTCAGACTAGGTTTTAATGCAAAGAAATTATTATCTGTGCTAACAATGAAGTAAATGCAAAATGAACCGATTTACTGGCGTTATCGCATGTTTAGAGGAATAGAACAAAGACACATGTAATCCTCGTCTTATGAAGTTACCTAGTTTGATAAGAGCGCCACATCCTCTCTATCCTTTCGGATAATCATAACTTTTGGGTTTTATGTGCGCTACAAGTCTTTTAATGTCTCACTTTATGAAATGTTTGGCTTGAAATTCTTTAAGAGATGGGCGTACTCACTAAAAAGTGAGAAAATTTTTTTTTTTTATATTGAAAGTTTGGAGCTGTATTTGGTGTTTATTCAATGAAACTCCCGCAGGTATGGATTGCGGCGGGAGCCCAGGTGTTCTACACGTTTGGTGTTGGATTTGGCTCGTTGGTCACACTAGGTAGCTACAACAAGTTTCATCAAAATTTCTTCAGGTAAAACGCCTTACATATTCCACAAAGATGCCACTCGTGACTACTACAAAAACGGTATAGGACCCGGCATTTCCCATGGGGTAAACTATGCCCTGTTCACTGCAGAGATTCGGCCATTGTGTGTTTCGTTAACCCCTTGACGAGCATACTGTCAGGAACAGTGATCTTCTCTGTGCTCGGTCACATGGCGCACTTGGCAGGCAAGTCGGTTGGCGATGTTGTCAAATCAGGTGAGTTGAACCCTAACTCAGAGCGCAATCAAAACGCGATAGCGTTATTGGACCCCGTTATTAGGGAGTTTTAAAATAGCGCACGCTAAAGCTTTGCGTACGCAAAGGATAGCGTCGTCGCCACTGCGCATGCTACGAACGCAAATCAGGTTTTGCGCTTTGCGTGCGCAATTTTAGCGTGCGCTATTTCTCGGAAATAGCGTGCGTACGCAAAGAGTCTTTGCGCTTCTCCGAGGAGGATTCGTGATGACAAGTTGGCTAAAGCCAAGACGAGCAGAGTTTAAAAAAATGGCGGCTTCCAGAGATTATGTCGGCGGCTGCTTTGGCGGCGTCGTGAGTGCGACGTCGGTGGCATCCTCGCGACTGCGATTTTCAATACGGGACGACATTGTACTCGGTTTGGCAACGATCACCGGCAACTTGATGCTTGCGACGCGCGAACATTTCTCGGCGAGGGTACAATATCCGAAGGTCAGTACACGAGACCTCTCTTGCCGAGGCGACGCAAACGGACACGGCCAGTCAACCGCAGGCGTCGCAAGCGCGAGATGCTCGGGCTTTCACATTGCGACGGAGAAACGCTATCCGAAAACTCTCTTGCGTCGCGTGCGCTAATACAAGCGCTAAATTTAGCGCTAGCGTGCGCTAAAATTGCGTACGTTATTCTTAAACTCCCTCTCAAACAGCCGATATGCAAGCGGTGTCGTCGTCGTTGTTGTTGTTATTGTTGTTGTTTGTTGTTGTTGTTGTTGTTCACAAATTTATAAGTTTTGGCGTTGTATTTTCAGGGCCAGGTTTAGCGTTTCTTGTATATCCCGAAGTCGTCAGTCGGATGCCTGCCTCCGCAGTGTGGTCAATACTTTTCTTCGTCATGTTGCTCTGCTTGGGAATTAACAGTGAGGTTTGTCAATGTTTCCAAGTATTAGAGGCATAAATGAAACAGCCTCGATTCAAAAGAGAGATTATTCTTTTTACAGTTCTGTACAGCAGAAGCCCTAGTTGCGGGCATACTCGACGAATGGCCTCAGCTCATTAGCCGACGAAAACTGGTCGCATTAATAATGGTTATCTTCCAATTATTGCTCGGGCTTCCTATGGCGACTCAGGTAGGTGTCCACTTTGGCATATTTCGGGTTTGACAGAGCTGTGCTCTGATTATTTGTTGCGAATCATACAATTTCAATCTAGTAATATTTGTCGTGTGTTGCATCTACAATTCCCTCAACAGTTTCTATACTCGGTGTCATTAGTTGCGTGCAGTGCAGGCGAAGGCAACGCCAGGCGAAGAGAGGAAGGGCAAGCACTAGGAAGGCGGGACGGGAGAGGAGAGCAATATAGGGCGATGGGAGAAAGGGAGAGTACTAGGAACATTAAAGAGGAGGGGGGGTTTCTCTCCTCCCTTCCAGCCTTCCTAGTGTTTGCTATTCCTCTCCTCGCCTGGCGTTGCCTTCGCTTGTACTGCAAGCAACTAGTGACACGGAGTATAAGCTTGTTAATTGCCTTGCTGCAATGAAAGTTCGTGCACGAAGGTGGGGGGAGGTATCTATTTGTTTGTTTTTATGGTAGCTTGGGGTTTCCTCAAGTTCAGGGTGTTTGAGATCCTTTGCTTTGTATAAAACTGTACTGCTGCTTTAAAGAACCGAGCAACTGTGTAATCCTGTCCGTTGCACGTATGCATGTTTGCATTTATAAAATATGTTCTTAGAAGTTGTCCGCAGTATACGTTTAGTCCAATTTTATTCTTATTGCGCAGGGAGGCATGTACCTTCTACAGCTGATGGACAACTATGCTGTCTCTGGAATCACATTGCTTTTCGTTGTGTTCTTTCAAGCAGTTGCCTTGACATGGATATATGGCAAGTCTTGCTTTATTTATTAACCACTTGCATGGTACACACGTTACTGCAGATTACTTATTTTTAGACAGTACCTCTGCTTTTCTGCAGAATTTACAAATACTAAAGTGTTGCGAATAAGCTGTTTTGAAAATTGTGAAATATTACTAAAACTTTCTAAGCTACTATAGTTTCGCGTATGGTAAAGCTATTTCAAGATACATAAACATTTTAGAAAGCGACAACCTTCTACAGGCATTGGACGTTCTGGCAAAAGCTACGCTTAGAACTAAACACGTAATCAACATGTTGAACTGTAATATTTTCATGTTTCTATCTTATTTATTAAGTTGCGTTAACCAGTTTTCTAACTCAATAAGAAAATCATGACAATTTCTGGTGCAAACAAGTAAGCTAGCATGCCCATATTGCACGCAACAACTACTGCATCAGACAACGGTGTCCAATTTCCATCAAGTACCGGGTTTGTACATACCCTCAATGAGAACTTTTCGCCAAATCAGTAGTCTTTTTTGTCAGCCGAGGAACTTTAAGAGAGAAAAAAAAATTAGCAATAATTTGTACACGCTAAAAGTGTTGTGCTCTGTACCTGATGACGCCCCAGCAAAAGCATGAAAGGAGTGGCGATCATTGCACATTATCTTTGAGCCAGTCTGTGAGAATTAATATAAGTCCACCGCAACTCGAAAACCGCTACTTCTCCACTGACTTCGACGGCGGGAGAGAAGAATATGCGAAGCCTTTCCTCCACAACCAACAAAAGATGTTCAACAATAGCAAAGTGAAACTGCGGTCATTTACATTCTTCATAAATTCGATAAACTACACGCACCGTTAAAAGCGCCACTTGAGTGACAGTGATTTTCAGTTCAATAAGCCAAAAGCCCAAACATATTATTGAGCTTATAGCCAAACTGAAATTCTAAGCTCGTGCAACTAAGGTCCTCAAAAAAAACTAAATTTCCTCAACATGCAAAACAGTAAAAATATATTAAATCACTTGGAACATCTCCAGAAGATTCAATGCTAAATAAAGGATGTCAACCAGGAAGTGGTATCAGGCAATGAATCACCTTTTGATATAAACTGCAATAATGTAACGTATTGGGCTAGTTGCTTTGAA
The DNA here is from genome assembly GCF_016920785.2 of Ixodes scapularis. Lineage (NCBI taxonomy): Eukaryota > Metazoa > Arthropoda > Arachnida > Ixodida > Ixodidae > Ixodes > Ixodes scapularis. The sequence goes on along the minus strand of NW_024609857.1, from coordinate 56,209,373 downwards.
GTTAACATCTTGGCAAGGAACAGCCTCAAAACACTTGGACAAGGCTAATGAAACAAACAAGACAGGACGGCCCTGAACATGCAAAACAGCAAGTCAGCGCCGTCCTGTCGTGTGTGCTTCCTTACCGTTGTCTAAGTTTTTTGCCGCTGTTCCTTCCCGAGATGTTCACCTTTTGATATGGCTGAATTATTAACATTCTTGTGTGACTGGGAAATATGCTTAACCCATCAAATCAATACAATCTTAGATTCAAAGGGTTTGCATTGCGCACATTGCAGTCAATAAAGAATTCCTTAAAAAATTAAAAATTAAATTTTAGAAACACCTTTGATGGTTTAAACAAAAATATCGACGCACGCCTATTGAGGCATTTAAATCATTACCTGAACCCTTGATGGGAAACAAAATTAAGGCTTTGCTACTAACTGTAAGAAAACCTGAAGACTATATGCACATGCATGATTACAAAGCTCTGATCACAACAAGGAAAAGTTGGGCGATATACAAACATTTCCTCGTTATTACTGCCAAAACCGGAAGTACGATTTCCACGAAGTGGACAACAAAACAGCGGTATGTATGGTTTATAGCAGAGATCCCAGAGAGAGAGATACCACATATCGTGCAAGGACAAGAATGGCGATCCCACAGGCACAATCAATTCTACATCAAAGAAGCGCGCGCATGAAGTGCTGCTGTAGGGGTGTTAATTACCCCTACAGCATCCAAAGATACTTCTCAGCCTCCGTACCACGCGCACCACTACGCCTAGAATGTCTACGAGCTTGCGTCACCAGCACCACCAACGAACTACAAAAAAGTAGGCGCGTCGTGGTGCATGCAGCACGATACAGGGTGATTACTACATCCAGAATGCATAGTCGTAATATTTATTTCACGGACATTACCCTGTTATGAGTTATGAAAGAAAAAGGGGACATGATATGACACCTCAAGCTGGAAACGGGCGCCTAAGAGCTGCGCTCTAAAAGAGGACGATATTTGTCTTCAAATAGCGACCACTCTGGCAAGACACACTTCGAAACTGACACGCAAGCAATATGTTGTCTTCTCTTAATCTTCTTTAATTTCGATAAAAAGTTCGCCTTAGCCCGCCTCCTGACTCAACAACACGACTATGATAGCGTGAAAAGTTGAAGATGAGTGGCTTTTAATATGAATTCATGTTAAAATATGGCAATGCGTTTAATTAAGTACGCTGAACATTTCTTCTTTACAGGAAGTAACAACATATCTGACCACATCAAGGAAATGATTGGACGCCGGCCTAACATCCTGTTTCGAGTGAGCTGGTCCATCATTATTCCTGCAATGTGTGTGGTACGTATACGCCACCAAAATAATACCCCTTGTTTGTATGAAAAGATACATATTAAACTATTGCTGAATATAATCAAGTAAACCTGAAAATTTAAACTTTAGCTTTTTCATTTAACAGCTGGACTGTAAAATACGAAGCATCACGCAACGTTCTAGTAAGCTAAAGAGATCATTGTCCATAGTCCGTGCTCTCCTGACATATATATATCTATAAATTATGGTGCTATAACATATAGTCATATAGTCATTTGTCCGCTGAACACATACATGCCTTTCTAGTAGTGTTGGACATGTTTTAAGAAGATCCCAATATTCCTTTTGGTTTCCCAATTATTTGATCACGTGTCTATTGTTCCAACTCCCCTGTGGCTCAAGGTCTTCAATAGGACGATTGCGAGTCTGGATGTAATCACAGTTACTGACCTATATAAGCAAACGAGTTACGAATTTCCAGTCCATGCCCGGATAAGGAGGTCCGCATTCTAGCCAAAGGTAGTGGCTGAAGAACGGACATATGTCCTAGCAAAACAGCGACTGTCTTTCTGGAAAGCGATGGTTGAAGTCTGAAACCTACTTCATGTACTGTTGCCCCTAGGTGGCCGGTTTGTGGCCCAAAGGGTGTAAAAGCAAGGCGATATGTCCGCATCGGCAGCACCTTGACCGGTATCACCGAATCGTGGGCATTGGAAGGGTGCGGTGGTGTGGTGTAATAGGAAGGGGCGGAGTGCGCCTGCAGGACTACGCTGTAGCCGGACCCCTCTTCTGCAATGGAAAGTCGCGCGCTTTGCGCATCACCTCCCTCCTCCTATGATACAACATATATCGGGAACTTACTGCTTACGCTGTTGGATATAGGACTATTTTTTCGTAAAAGATTATTTCCTAGAACTGCCTTCAACTCTTACTCTACTTTCAAGACTAACAGTGGCACCTAATTGTCTTTCAGGCAATATTTATGTTTTCTGTGATCAAGTACCAGCCCATAGTGTATGCCAATACATACACTTATCCATGGTGGGGCGAGATGATGGGCTGGTTAATGGCGCTTGTGTCCATGATTATGATCCCAGCCTATATGATATATTTTTTAATTACAACGCCTGGAACCCTGCGACAGGTAAGAGAGACAAAATGTACTCGTGGTAACGCAGCTGCAGCACAAATACTTTAAAAAGTAACAAGGTTACTTTTGGATGTGCGACCTGCCTCTGCTATATTAAGAGATAGAGATGGTACACTGCAGGAAAGTCTAAGCTTGGCATGGTGACGGATTTGTTAACGGTGGATGAAGGGGGACGCAGGTCATAACTGTGTCGGATAGGGGATACGTCTGGGCCTTTGACTGTCCCATACAGAGCTCTCTTGACAGGCACTGAAAATCATGCGGAAAACCACAACCTCGTTCTGGGAAATGAATGAGGCTGACATTCGAAGCCCCTGGCCAACTTATTTAATTTACGATCGCTACCTGCACTTGCATAGATATTTATTTCCTTATTTTGGGAAGCCACTATATAGAGTAAATTGGTGAGCGGCGTGGATTCATATATTACACGTAGTGATTTACAATCCGGAAACCGTGAACATTTGCTTTAAAGGGCAAATGCAATGAATGAGCACCGATGTCTCGCCAAGAGTGGTTTCCCTACACACCCCCTAGGGAAAGTGTAGACCCCCATGTTCTTTTTTTTTTTTAAGTTACCCCTTTATATCGCAACGACTCCTCTATTCTCAATGCCCCCCCCCCCCCCCTTAAAAATTTAGACACATTCCCTAATTTCAATTCCTGTGGAAACCTCTGCTCACCAACAAAGGTATAAGAGAAAAAATGTTCAGACTCCCACACTGTGCAAGCTTTGGTAGTATTTTAGCACAAAGCCGATGATCTTTGCCGATTATGTTAGGACGGTGAAACACACGAAATCCTTGTATTCCACATCTAATACGTTTGCACTACTAACCGACGCGCATTTGAATAATGGTTGGCACTGCCGTATCTAATGGCATAAACGAGGCAGTAATGGTTCACTGTTGCGTACGCAGTTTCCTAACAAAATATTCAAGTAAGGGTATAATGCTTACAGAAAATATTACTTTTCTGTAGAATCGGTTCAGGTTTAAAATGAATCTTTTGATAATAGTTGCAAAACGTCTGCTCGCCATGATTGGCGGTTTTATCCTTTCCACTCACCTCCTCTCCAGTGTTTGCTCTGCTAAAGTGGAAAGAGTGGAAGCTTCTGCGGGAAGAGCGCTTGTCTCGCTATTCTTAACCTGCTACAGACCATAGCGTGACTACTGATGGTTGGAACGGTTTTATTTACAAAGACCTCACTAGAAATCTCTTCGCCAGTGGTATGCTTGCTCGGCAAACGTGTTGGGCTGCAGCGTATACGTACAGCTCATTTTGAACAGTGCGAACAAAGCGTTGCCATACAAACATTTTCTTTCTCTCGTTTTTTTTTTTTGTTTCAGAGGTTACGCGCTGGTGTAACATCTCAACTTTCGACGTACGCCACAAATGAAGTAAAGGAGTACACCTTTAGCAACACAGCCCTGCAAACCTAGGTGTACGGAAAACGCCTAGACACACTCATCAATCACCCATTACAGTGTGACTTTCATCTATGCATTTAGGTCTTGGTGCAAAATATTGTTTAAATATTCTTTTATACAAATATACAAACAAGATGATAGATCATCCTTAAATTATGCGTGTGTATGTATGAACAGCCTTTTATAAAGACGTTGCTAAAATAAATCTTCTCATCTTCTTTATAGGCGGTTGCCTGTCCGAGGCCTCACTTAAGAGAAGCCCGAGACCAGGTCACAGAAACAACAACGTACAAAGCGATTTCCTTCACCCTTGCATTTTGGCACCCTTTATTCGGGAAAAGGTACGAGCCATATAAATTGAAGGGTAATGGCAAGAGGTTTCTTTGTCTGATAAAGATTATGCCGATAAATGTACAAACTATAACATTCACGATTCAGAGCATATTTGATGACACTGTGGTAAATGGCAAGCACACTGAAACAAAATGACACTAAGTGCCCGGTAATGTTAATAAATTTGATGCTCTGTCCCACCTTTTTGCCGTCTGTTTTGCGTCAGATTAAAACATGGCTTTGTTCTAAATCTTACCCAAATGGATTCGAGTTACTCCGAGTGGTCGTGTCACGTGACAACACCGATTGAAAAGCGCTGGACGTGGGTTGGTTTGGGAACGCCAAGGTACAATACCCTTAAAGGAGCTGTGCAACGATATTCAATTGGAATGTATCTCTCTATACACGAGCTTACTGGCACACCTGGGACTCAAGGATACTCACACGCAACGCCATTGGCCAAGAAACTCCTTTGTTGCGGTGTAATTTCAAGGACAAAAGCGATCCTTTTCATTCAATCTCTCCTTTGCAAAATTTGATGACGTAACTCGGGGGTCCCAGTACACCCAAGTGACGATATTTGAATGCGGTTCATAGATTGGACCCGAGCATTGCGTGGGCACTCGACTTGGGCTCGTGACAATTGCTAGCTCGAGAAGCCTTCGGGTTTTGACCCGTGTCCAATCGCTGCAACGACGACAACAGCCGAGCCATAACAATGCCTGGAACTCAGCGCGTGTCCTGCGCTTTGCCAACCCCAGCGCGTGGCTATGATCAACACTGGCGGCATATAATCGGCTCCAGATCACGTGGCCGCTTGTTCTGGCTGCGAGTTGAGGGGGTGAACGCTGCTCGTTTTTCTTAAATTTTTTTCTGGAACTTCTATTGCGTGGGGTTAAAAACGAACGCGTGTTTCATAGGTCATTAACGTTAGGGATCCGTTTTAAGCGGTATTTGCGCAAAGTACAAATATTGTTGCATTGGTCCTTTAAGCGCCGTTCACACATATGCAACCGAGTAAGACCGAGAAAAACCAAACCGGTTTTTAAGCCTTGTGCGACGTCCCAGGACCGTATGCGCTGCAGCGGAGCAGGTCCTAAGACTTAAAAACCGGTTCGGTCTCTCTCGGTCTTACTCGGTTGCATATGTGTGAATGGCGCTTTACCCTGGAGTAAGATCGAGTAAATTTTAGAACACGGCCATATCAAAGGGGCCACTGAACTAACTGCAGGCTCCGTTTGCATATCGAAGCGACGCAAAGGTCCGCCACAGTTGTGTCCGAGCATTGCGGGAAGTGATTGCGTTTTCTGCAGGAGACAAGCGGCGAGCGGTTTCTACAGAACACCAAAGCCTTAATTAAGGCTGGTTCCGACATTTGCCTTGTGATTCTTTCGTTTCACTACGATGGTCCGCGTTGTTACAACAGGCCTCGGTTGTCATAGCCCCATGCTGAGTGCTCTGCAGGCGGTGCAGGTGCAGCTAGTCTACGAGCCAAGAAACTGAGGGAGGAGAGGAGGCGAGAGGGACGTCAGAACGCCCAGCTCTGGTTGGAATGAGTAGTGGGTAGACCTAACGATAGCTGCATTTGTCTCAACGGCACTCACCCAACGCGTTCGAAAGCCAAACCCCGGACGCTGGCGTTCTAATGAGGGATGCCGCGAACCTTCCGATGCTCGAGTTCGAAATGTTCGAAAATTTCGAACCTCGTTAAAATTCGAATTTAGAAAGTTCGCAACTCTAGAACCCCGTTGAGGTATGTCAAGGTTTCTAAAAGTTCCGGTTCAAAGATTTCGAATTTGTTGAAAGATCGTTTCGAAAAATTCAAACATTTCGAATTTATTTAAGATTCATCAAGCTCGAAAAAATCTAACATTTCTCATTTTTTCGAGGCACAAGTGCGCAAAGGTCGGAAGTTTAGATTTTAAGTTCGAAAGCTTTCAATTTCACGGACGGAGATCAAATTCCATTGTTCAAACTAAGTTTTCGTGCATTTTTCTAAACAAAACAGCGAAATGTGCTCCACATTTTACTGAAAACGATGCCTATTCCTCCTATGCCGTAAATATACTCCTTCCTTCTGTGCAGCGCTACTGACGGTACTACCTGTAATACTAGTTATTTGTCGTAACTTATGAAACAAGCGTTAAACTGGTTGAACGGTTCATGCAAAAGCCTTGAGGCGATCAGGTGAACGGTACATCCTACTTATTCGCGAACTAGTAGCTATCAGATCAAACGTCACCTAGATGCAGTGCTGGCGTAAGACAACTAGATATACAGGACAACGCGTGCACATAAAGGCATTCATGCTTCCCGAAATTTTCAGTTGTTCTGGGCTTTTATTTTCGGCGGGATGACCCATCTGATGGGGAGGTCACGACATGATGTTATCGGGCTAACCATATTGCCACTGCCTGGAACTTCTTCGATGAATGAAGATATTGGCCGCTCTAAAATGCAGCCGGTTACTGATGATAATGAAGAAAGCACCGATTCAGCATTCGCCGTAGCGCATCGACGTCGCGCACCGCGCGTGCCTTTCCTTGACTCGAGGAAATCGGGGGAATTGCGTTCAAAGCAGACTTGTGCCTAACTCAAATACTCTACTCAAGATACTGTATCTTAAATACTTTTTTAAGTATCTTGGTATCTTGCAAATACTTTTGATCGAGAGTATTTGATACTCTATTTTAAATACATTTCTGAGTATCTTGTACCCATTATCTCAAATACATTTTTTACATTCCGCCATTTTCCGAGTTTTTCGGTGTGAAGTGGCGTGGGCGTGGCACGAGCAAACGTGAACATTCTTTCGAGCAACCGAATCCTTTTGCTAGCTCCGATAAGCTACAGTGACTTAGATGGAGCTAGTGAAAAGATCGCTTTTTTGATTATTGTGACTCATATTTCCCCCCGAAGTTCGTGCAATGAATTTTTTCCCTTCGCCTTCCCAAAGGCACTTTTTATTTACAAAGTTGTTCCCCAAAAATCCTCAAACAAAAGGGTTGGTTTTACGGAAGTTAGGATTGGATGCCACACTGAGCCGCGACGCAGACCGGGAAACCACCTACGACAACAATACAGACTTAACTGTCAAGAAAATAACTAAAAAAAAAAAGAGAAGTGGACAGGAAAAAAAAGACATTTTTGTTTGCCTGTATATTTGACCCCCCTACGGCAAAACGTCTAGGCTTCCTTCTGTTTATTTTATTTTTGTCGTCAGTCCGTCACTTATTGCATTCGCGAACAATGTCTGTAAGCGAACATTGATAAGCGGAGAATAGGACAGAAAACAAACTAAAAGTTGAATGACCTCTCAAAATCCTAACAAAGCGCCTCCCCCCCCCCCCTCCCCCCCAACGCTGAGTGCCTTTCAGAACGCAACCAACTTGAAGGTGCGACCACTGCCGATGGCTTTTATGTGGGTTCTCTTTGTTATCCATTCACTCATATCCGTATCCCAAGTTCGTTTATAGTGAACTCCCCATATAGGGAACATGGATTGTAGTTAAACGATGCGTCTAAGGTGCGCCGCAGGACGTGATATTCAGCGATGTCAGTATAGCTAAAGCGACCTCTTTATTTCTGTCCCAGAAATGTTTTGTAACATGTATCAGTGATATTGCCACGCGCGTCGCCGAGCGAGCGCGAGGCCCCAATGGCTACCGCGTTTGGCTTTCGCGCGGAGCCTCCGAGTTCGATTCCAGGGAGCAGACTCTTCTTGTATTTCTTCTTTCAACTTGACATTCTCGTAAGTTCGAGAACCTTGCGGTGTGATCGAGTTACGAATATTCTACGCCAGGGACGTTCTACGCCGAATGTTCGAGAAACCCACGCGGGTTCAAAAGGTGCTCCGCGTGGCGGTAGCGAAAGCTTGCGCTGGGAACCTCCTTGGTTCGATCCCCACCGCCCCCCGCCCCTTCCGATCTGGATGAGTTTCGCACCGGCACGCGTTCGTGTAATCACTACTGCGTGATGCACGTTAAAACCCCCAGGTTAGCGGTTGTACTGCACTGGCTAAATTTCTCATCTGCAGCTAAGCGACCGGTCACCTGTTGAGGCGTACCATCATTAAGGCTGTATAAATCCTGCTGTTTCGCCGACATCGACGCCTGCGGCGCTAACTTACTTCTATTTTGTTTTGGGCACAAGTTCGCCCCATTAGACGCTTAGTTTCTTCAGTTATTCGCCGCCCGATCATTTGTCATTCGTGAAAATATTTTGCTCCTTATAGTTGAACTGCACTAAATAGCCTTACGATGTTGTTTTTTTTTTTCTATGTTTTCTGTTGGTTCGCGCAAATAAATTATTCTGGTAAACCAGATTTGCGCAACCGTATAATTGTGTTTGTCACTGACGTCGATTTAAATTACGTAACGCGGAAGTATCTTCAAAAGTAATTGAATTACATTTCTAAGTATTTGTACTCTACTCAAGGTACTTTACAGGGACAGTAACTTGACTAGTATTTCAATTATTTTATGAAGCAGGTATTTAGTAACTTAACTTAAATACTTTTATCGAGTATTTTGTCCAACACTGGTTCAAAGACAACTAGTGATATGAAAGACGCTCCCAGCGAAGCGCGTCGGTTGAATTTCAAGCCTGCAGATCAGGGATCTGTTGGCCGACAGGTTACCTCGAGGAGTTGTACGAAGGAGAGGCTCTGTGCGGAAGTCGGAAGAAAAAGGTGTGAGGTCGAGGCCACATCAAAGCGATCATTCAGCGCTTTACAAGCGAGTCGTTTGTGGCACAATCAGCTAAGTAAGACTCATGAGTCATGTGCAATTTCAACTCCACTTCACGCAATGACATCTTGTGGTATTTATATTTGTGGCCTTGAACCGCTTGAGTCCATGGGGTGACCTTGGTTCGAACGTCGTTGAACTCTTGTTCAGAAGGTCGAAGTTCGTCGAACTTTTGAACTTAAGAGGTTCAAAAGTCTGAAAATCGTCGAATTTCTTAGCGTGATAAGTTCGAATATTTCGAATTTCATAGCGCGAAAAATCGAAAGTTGGAAAACAATCGAATTGCTCAGCGCCAAAAATTCGGAGGTTCCAAAATCTTCGAATTTCTTATGTATTAAGGTCGACGTTCCGAAACTTTGCGAACCTTTCGTTCCGATCTTAGAACCTCAGGTTCGCAAAAAGTTCGCGGCACACGTTCGACGAGTGCAGCGGAGAGAAAGGCGGCTAGCATAAGGTCTACCCACTATTCATTCCAATCAGAACTGAGCGTTCCGACGTCCCTCTCGTCTCCTCCTCTCCCTCGGTTTCTCGGTGCAAAGTCACCGACAGCCTAAGAAAGACAGGGCATGGCGAGTCCCGGGCATCTCATTATCGCTCCTCAGCCAATGAAATTTCTTCATTAGTCGATAAGAACGCCGAAGAATGAATCACGACCGATGCAAGAAGCGTGAATAAGCAGCGTTTCCTGCGACGCCGCGTGCTCCTTTCACAGCTGGGCTGTGGGACGCCTTCTGGGCATGCGCAATAGCTCCCACGCAATACCACACGCCACGCATGAGTCCACAGCCCGGTTGCTCGGAATTTTCGTTTTTTGTGCACTGGAAAGATGTTTCGTGGTGAATTGTTAAAGGGATACTTCAACGAAATTTGAAATATTCCCGTCGTGTTCAAAAATAGGTTGATTATGATCCACAATATCCGTAAATGACTATCGCCCGTTTGTATTTTGAGCCTGGTGGCTGTATTTGTCATTATAAACGGCCCGCTCTGGCAAGCGCTCGGAGAAGGCCCAGCGGAGACCACGTGACATCCAACGCAATCGTGACGTAGGTCGTCTCAGGACGAGCAAAGTTACGGCGAGGCTGACGTCGAGAGGATGGCCTAGTCGTTCCAGCCACCGAAGCGGCTGCTTTTGTACGAATTTTGAGCGACGGGTTAATCTTCTGTAATCTTGTAGGGGGACAATAGCGACTTCTGCGACACACAAAAGGCATTCTCGGGAAGAGGGGAGTTCCTCCTGCCCCTCTTCTCTCGTCGTGGCCGGAGGCGAGACAACCTCCGTCACTAGCTGTCAAGGTTCCTAGACGGGCATTACAAGCGAGGCGTTAGCGACATCCACCAGGTGCTCTTTGCTAATCGTTTAATTCGTTTTAAAATTCATTTTCGTGACTTTTTAAACAAAATATTGGTATGTTCGATGTGATGCTGTTCCTTCGAACACATGTAGACCAAAAAATGAGCGCCGAAATTTCGTTGTAGTATCCCTTTAAAGCATGGATTGACTCTCGTATAGTAACAATTTTAAAAAACATTCGTTCCTTTTTTTCTTTTTCTTTTAATGCGTTCGTATTAGAACGCTCGTTTTGGCGAAAACCCGGCGGTGTCTTTCGTTTGTCAGCGCTGGGGAGAGAGGGAGAGGGAGGGGGATAGGGCGAGGCGTGCGACGCTCCCATTGGTCCCAAGCGCTGACGTCAACACGCGTCAACCTCTTCCTCTCTATCCGGCGCTGACAAACTGACAGGCACCGCCGGACTTTCGTCAAAAAATAGACCTTTCGCGTTCGTCAAAGTCCCGCGCACCGCTTGCGCGGAATTAGATAGGAAGAGGTAACAAAGCCGTGGTGCTCAATGAGATGGCGTCATCAGAGAAAGCCAACGCTGGACGCAGATTGGAAACGAGTGCTGCGTCAGCGTTCGGCTTCGACTCAAGTTGGAGTCGAACGTTGACGCAATCGTCGTGTCCAATCTGTGCACGACGTTGACCTTCTCTGATGACGGCTCATTCAGCACAACGGCTTTGTTACCTACAAGGTGTTGCACCGCTGCGCCCTGGAACTCGGGCGTGGCCAGTTGCCGCTCTGCCGTCGTCGGTTGTCCTTCGCTCTGGGTTTCCGTATACATGCCTTGCACCTACGTCACATGATGATGTCGAACGCCGGTAACCATCATGCTGGTAGTTGACTCGATGGCCCTTCGCAGCGAGAGCAATGGTAAACTGTGCCACGCTCGGCTGTAGCAATTACTACGTATCCCGACGATCGTTTCGTCGGCATGCCTCGCGACAGAGTAGCCGTGAAGTTCGAGAAAGTACGAATGGCAGGGAAGGGATGCTGCCGCGCATTACTGAGTTTGCGGGACGCAATTCATAGCGGCGAGCGACGGTGCTTTTCTATCATTGTTTACGTTCGCGCACGCATTTGCATCGGCTTTTGCCCGTTTGTGGTGTAGATGCCCTTTGTCTTTCGTTACATCACGCCGTTTTCACGCTTCGAGCGTACCTTCGGGGCTCCCGGCCGAGTACGGGCGAGTTTCGCGCCGCGAGCCCGGCCAGACGGCGATCGATCAACGGCGACCCACGTGTGCAAGCTCGCCGAGACGCCGCCACCGGGGTATCGGTTTGTGACGGTAACCTTTGCAAGGAGCAAACGTATGCAGGCGAGCGGGTTAGGAAACATGATATAATAGACCATGAGACAATGAGAATTGTCTTATCCGTTATTTTATTTATCCTTGTCTCAGGGTTTAGATTATGGCGGTAACCTGGCGTTGTTTACCAGCATTTCGCACAATCGTAACCATTTTTCTAGAAGCGATACCTAGAGCCGCTCGTCAAATTCTAAACCGTGCAATGAAGCTTTTTTTTTTTTCTTTGAAGCAACACGACAGTTTTTTTGTTTTTTGTTTTTGTCAAAACTTTGCCGGCGGCATATCGAAACTTTCTGCTCGTAGCGCAATTGCACCAATGCCGAAAAGTTCCGCACGTACTGGCTAAACGTCATCATCGCAAGATTAGCAAGTTTTTCCAAGTTCACATATGTAACAAAACTAGGCACCTTTGCTTAAAATATGGTGCATGCCCGGGCAGTTAGCGGCATCCTACGCCTTGGTAAGCGCATCCGCGCGGTGTGAAGTCCACCACCTAGGGAAGGATGGTTCAGGGCACCATCCTTCCCTAGCGTGATGTCAGGTGCAAGGCATGTGGAGTAGCGGTGCGTGGGCTGTGATGTGATGTGATGTGATGTGTGTGCGTGTGTGTGTGTGTGTGTGTGTGTGTGTGTGTGTGTGTGTGCGTGCAGTTAAAACGATGGATGCGGTTCCCTCCACGAGTGATATGAATGCGGTTCCTTGCACGAGTGGTATGGATGGGGTTCTTTCCATGGATGATATGGATGACCCTATCCAAGGGCGTCGACGATACTCTGACAGGCAGAGTACAGAAAAGGGGTAAAACGAATTACAGGAAGATTCATTGGTGGATTTTTAAGGAATCCGCTAGCATGACCCTTCGGAAACGCTAACGCTGACCCCGTAACGAGGCCAAAAAGAGGCAGCAAAAAATATAGTAAGCAAAAGAGAATGCCAAAAGAGAAAAGTTAAAAAGACACTAACACCCCCCCCCTCCCCCCCCCCCCCCCCCCAAAAAAAAATTGTTTCTTTATCTTTTGCCAGGCGATTCATTGTGGTGTCGGAAGACTGCCCAATCAATATTTTGCCACAGCGTAACATATAGTTTTTAATTAAATTTAAAAAAAACGCAATTCCTCGAAACCGAAACCGAAACAGGACTAGGTAGGAAAAAAATATATGGAGGAGGAGAAAGTTACCGGAAATCACGTGGCTCTACAATTTTCTTCTTTTTTTTCTCTTTCCTTTTGTTTTTTCAATCAACGTATTTGCAATTTTTTAGAAGCCACAAAAAATGGATGTCATATTTTCAGTCGATTTTAAGTATTGAGTGTGTGCCTTCGATCATTCACGGCTTTGATTATCTTTGGTGGTTGTATCTAAACCATAGAAAACGGCACGTGACCACGGAGAGGAGAGTGAGCGCGACTCAAACCGGTCAATTCTTGACCGGCGGTTTTTGGGCAGAAAGAACACGAATTTCGAACCGCAAATTGAGTTCTGGGTAGTTGGACTCTCATATGTCATGTGTACAAATAAAGACCTTGGCGAGCATAAATACCCTGTCAGGGTCCCTGAAGGGGAACGGGTGTGGCGTTTCCAAGGGTCATGCTAACGCATCCCCTAAGAATCCACCAGGGAATCTTCCTGTAATCTTAGGTTACATAAAGAAGAGTTTACGCGTGCGATTTTAATCTTGGACATTGATTTTCTTTTTTTTTTAGAACCAAAGATATGAATATTTACAAACAAGCATTGTTATATAGTATGTTACTCTCTTATGGCTTTCTGCGCATGCAGAACTGAACATGAAGAAATTACTTACTTCTAAAAGATTTTTTTTTACACCAATCAGTTTGATGCTTTTATGGCAACCGAGTGTTTGATTCATAGTTCTTCATCTTCCCCAGTGCACCCCCCAAATGAGGCGTTCATTACCTTCAATAGTGTGCCGCACTGTCGATTGCTTGCTGCAAGTGGTCAAGTAGGATATTTTACGGAAAAAAGAATCCACTGCTCCTCACAGCGAAACGTCAAATTTGGTTTGGGTAAACAGTTTTGGGAAACTGGACAGGTTTGGGTAAACCGCCGCCAGTGTTTCACGCGTAGACATATGTACGGCCATCTTGGGCGGAGACATCGATTTTACCAATACTTATTTTAGCGAACGCCGGTTTAGAGACCCCTGTTTATATAATTCCTTCATAGAAAAACCCAGTTTAGAAAAATGACTCGAGCCCTCTTTTACCGAATTCATCTTTATAAAAGACACAATTCGAAATTGGCGACTAATAACATATGGTTTACGGGAAAAGGGGGGGGGGGGGGGGGGGGGGGTGTGCAAGCAGGGCCGGCCGTGGCGCCTCCCGCGTCCCTACCCCCTTTTCCGCTTTTTTATGTGCGGCGGCACCCCTCTAAAAAAAGTGCCCCCCCCCCCCCCTTGCCTTTCTAGGAGCGGCAGCGCCCCCCTTTCGATGGCGCCCTGGACGAGCCCCCCAGGTCGCCCATCCTTGAGCCGGCCCTGGGGCCAAGGCTTGGGTAAACACGCTTCAGTGAATCGCTCGATAGCCTTTTTTGAAGTCCCTTTTCGATAGACAGCGTTTCTCTAAACCACTTCGAAGAAACGTGTCCTCTCAGGCGTGTTTCGATGAAATGGCGTCATCTCAATACGCTCCCGGGGAAGCACGCCGCAACTTTATCATACTAACAGTGGCAGTATTTGCTTTTTAGAGCGCAGCTCTTAGGCGCCCGTTTCCGGCTTGAGCGGCGTCGCCGTCGGCGTAACCGCGCGTTGCTTTATGGGAGGTTTCCCATAACTACGTCACACGTTACGTCACGTGTGACGTCACAAGGGTCACGAGTGACGTCACGATGGTCACGAGTGACGTCACTCATGACCCTCGATTAGCAGGGAAATTTCTAGTAAATTTAGCGGGAAATTTTGCGAAAATTTCCTAAATGGGGGCAGCAGGCGAGAAGGAGGGGAGAGGAAGGAGGGGCATACCCTCCCCTCCCCACCCTCCCCTCCTTCTCCTCAAAAGCTGCGCTCTAATTCGGCATTACAGAGAATTGTAAACGTCTTTAATTTGTTTTTCATGTAAATCATGATCATTCATCGGTTCTCCTTGCTCCTGTCTTCCTCTGCCATTTAAGCGCTGTAGCACGGTGCCACGAGCTTTTCTATAAATTAATTAGGTTCTATGTAGGGATGCCGCAAACTTTTTTCGAACCGAAGGTTCGATGATCGATTCAAGCGGTTCGAAAGTTCGAAATATTCAGAATTTTCGAACCATATCGAGAAATTCAATGGAAGTCGAATTTTTGAACTTGTTAAACTAAGAAGTTTGACGCTTTTCGAAATTTCGAACTTATTACGCTGCAACATTCGATGCTTGTCGAACTTTCGAACCTGATAGATGTTTTTCGAACTTTCCAACTTCTTACACTAAAAAGGTCGAAGCTTTTCGAACTCTCGAACTTCCTACGCTAAGAAATTCGTTAATTTTCGAACCTTCGAACTTATTAATCTAAATAATTCGAAAATTGTCGAACTTTCGATTCCTGAAAAGTCAAAAGGTCGACGAACTTCGAACTTTTAGAGTAACAGTTCGAAGTTCGTCGAACTTCAAAAGACGGGCGGGCGGTTTCATTTGGATTCAAGCAGTGAGGTACATTCGTTTTTTTTTGTTGTTGTTTTTTAGCATTTTTACGTGCGGTGTTGCATTCATTGCGAAAGATAATGGCGTTTATTTCAATCATCTGGCATGCTTGGTTTTAAAGAAATAGATTCCCGAAGGACCGTGGAAGGACGACGGGTTTTTGACAATTGTCGTTTGTGCCATATTTGAAGCGCGCTATAGCCGAAGCTATTTATGGCAGAGGTGTTAAACTTTTTAAGAATGATCTCTGTATAGCCTAGGTAAGTGTCGTCTTAAGATAGGATTAATGTTGTTTAAGACGTGTTTCGAAGAAATATCCAAACATGTCTCTACGGGCAATTATGCCCTGAACTCGATAATTTGTTTCGTCTAACTTGTTTGAGGTATCACATTTAAATAGACCAATCTCACCAGCTAATTTGAGAGCGCCACTGCTGCCTCCAAGCATCGTGGAAGCTGTAGTCTTTCTGCACGCGCGACAAACCCCCTGGAGGTTTGCGCGAGCAGAACACGACGCATGCATGAGCTGTTTCGTGAACTGGCATCTGTCTCCTATTAACTACAATTATGGCGGCGTCGCGCATGCGTGGAACACTTAGTGAGATCGGTACATATCATGGCCATCTGTAGAATACAAAATAATGTATTTATTGTTTTTTTCACGTAGAGGAATAAATTAACTCATGGGGGAAAATTTCTAAAATTGTTCAAATTCAACACGTCATAAAAAAAAAAAACATTTTTAATTTCTTTTTTTTACGTTTTTGGGACGTGTTTTTTTTTTTTAGCCTGTACAGATTTTGGTAGGAGAAACTTGTTTTGGTAGTTGTGGGCCTCTGGATATGCAAGAATACAACACTTCCGGCGGGTTCTTGATAGTTTTTTTTTTTCCTCCAGCTTTTTATTTTTGCATTTATTGTTATGTTTAGTTATTTATTATTTTTTACCAATACCACAGTTATTTAGGTCGAAAACACATAGCTTTGAACTTCCGAACCACCGAGCATGTGACGAGTAGTGCCTTCTGACAACGGGTTTCTAACAATGACCATCAACGCGATATTTTATGCAGTGAAGAGCGACAGTAGCTATACATATGAATAAATAATTTCAGATTAAAATAAGCTCGACCGTGCCCTCTTTCCCCGTATTTATTTTCTTTAACAATCCGAAATATCTGGGGGGGGGGGGAAGGGGGGGGGGGGACTGAACCCCTCCCCCCCTTTCCCCTCCCCGTTTTTCCTCTTCCGACGCCACTGGTATGGTAGAACACTCCTCGACCTTACGTTATGTCAGCTTCTGTGCTTTTGCTTGGCGTTTCTTCCGTCTCGGAAAATAAGCCTTCAAAGCAATTACAAACTAAAAAATTGTCAAGGTGCAGGCGAGCTGGGGTATGTTGATCATGATGCAAAATCCCGAGACTGGGAATGAAATTCGCAAGAAATAGTGTAAGAAGAAAGAAAAAAGGGGACAGGACAACGTCTCAAACTCAGCTGAGTTGAGTTTGAGACGTTGTCCTGAGCTGAGTTTGGGGCGTTGTCCTGTCCCCTTTTTTCTGTGTTTTTACACTTTTTCTTTCAAATTTTATTCTCAGAGCTGAGTTTGAGGCGTTGTCCCCTTTTTTTTTTTTTTTTTCTTACACTTTTTCTTTCAAATTTCATTCCCAGTCTCAGGATTTTGCGCCATGTACAAACTAAACTTACAATATGCTAGCGTCACTCGGGCGGCGTTCGATCGGATTACTACCAGCGTGCTAGGGGGTAGGGAGGCAGTTTTCCAGATCGCTTCAAGGTTTTTCTGAGCCTCAACCACCTGCCTACCCCTGGCCGTTTCGAACTGGATGAGTATCGTTAAACAGTGCGTTCGTGTGATCACTACTTCGTGATGCACGTTAATGACCCCCCCCCCCCCCCTCCCCGGCCTGGCGGTCACAATTACTGATCTATGGACACACGTCACACTGCACTGGCAAATATTCCAGCACATCCGGGACACTCGTCGTCTCCCGTATGGAAATCTTATATCTGGGACATATCTGGCCATATAAAAAAACATTGTATGATTATATACGGCATATATACAGCCTTATCTGGCGTATATACAGCTTTATCTGGCGTATATACAGCCTTATCCGGCGAATATAAACCCTTATCTGGAATATATGCAGCTTAATCTGGCATATATGGCCAGATTAAGACTTATCTGGCATATATACAGCCTTATTTTAGGTATATACTTCGTTCTCTGGCGTATATACAGCTTTATCTGGCAGCCGGTAACAAATATATAAAAAAGTAAAAAAAGTAAAAAAAGTGCTTTGTTACCAAACTGTGAATGACTCATTGTTCGCGAGCTAAATATTAGCACAACTAATTCCAAAGTTCAGCTTTGGGAAGCTTAAGTTTGATATTATTTGTGCTAATTTTCACGGGGATTTCAATGTAGCTTAATTATTTCGAAGTGTTAACATTAAGCTCTAATAGACAATTCGCTAAATTCCCAAAGCGCCTCGGCCCGTACTCGAGGAATCATGGAGACGGTGTTTCTTCAGCTGCCTAGTGATCGGAAATTTCGACCAATTTATGGTTATACAGTTTTGAGTGTAATTCGGAGTCACCCTGAACAAGTGTTGTATAGAACCCAAGTACCTGTCATATCACTTTTAAAATTCTTCGCCAATAGCATTACTGCGCATTCTGTCCAATCTTCAACCTGGATGAGCTGCAGAAATAATTCTTACATTATTATCATTCTCGTACAGCTTCAAAGACGCTGATATTATGGTGGGAACGCTAAAAATGTTATAAACAGCTGCGCTGAATCCGAGTTAAATCCCTGTTTTGGTTGTTGTGATTTCTCGGCTTTTAAGGAATTCCTGCTAAAACAACACTCACGAGAATGATAATATTGTAAGAGATTTCTGCGGCTCAGGCCAGGTTGAAAGGTGGATCGCATCCCCAGTATCATAAACGCTGCCATTGACGAGAAATTTTAAAAGTGATATGACAGGTCCTTGAGCCCTATGGGACGTACGCTATCATTTAATTGCCTGACCAACTTCGCGCAGTCTAAATATCACAGCCGAACTTTTTCTAAACCTGTTTTCGTGAACACCAGTGAGGCGTTAAAACGTTATTTGAAACTGAAACTGTGGTGGAATGAAAACCGGACTTCAAACTTTGCGCACTTGGAATTGAAAGAAATTCGAAACCTTCGAGGTTTTTTTTTCGAATTTAGCCCTAAAAGAGAATCGAAACCTTCAAACTTTATGTAGAAAAAAATTCGAAATCTTCGAATTTATCGAACTTTATGTCCATAAAAAGTCGAAACGTTTGATTTTTCAAATTTCAGATCCAAAGAAATTCGAATCTTTCGAATTTCAAGTTAGGAAAGTTCGAAATCTTCGAATTTCTCGAATATAAAATAAAAAAATATTCGAAATAATCGAACCAGAACTTTTAGAAACCGCGAAAGCTTCGAACTTCTCGAATTCAAAACTCCACGACTTTTTAAAGTTGCGAATTTTTCGAATTCGAATCTCCGTGCGGTCGAAAATATCGAAACCTTTCGCATTCGGACATCAGTTCGGTTGGAAAATATCGAAACCTTTCGAATTCGAACATCAGTTCGGTTCGAAAATATCGAAACCTTTCGATTTTGAACCTAGGGTGGTTCGCGGCACCTCTAGTTTTATTCGATTCATGAACGCCGATTTTTTCACACTCGTAGGAGACGCGATTTCGGCATACCTTTTGCCGTTTTAGAGTAGGTACGTCACGAATTTGTAGATGGAAATCGGCAAGGCCCATGCCGTAGCTTGAGCCTGTAGACACCGGGTGCCGCCACACAGAGGAACACAACACAATTCTCAAGTTTATTCTCGTACCAAACCAATACTCTGAAATCCTCATTCATCAACGAGGTGACATATCTATAGATACCCCCCTCCACATCGGAGCCTAACGCGGGAAGAGGCCGTGATCTGGCGCCAGCTCCAATCCCACACCTACATAGACACCTCGCCCTCCTCCACAACCTTTATCCTACCATGTACCCTACCATCCTATCATGTACCAGGCACACTTGTACTCTGAACTTGGAGAACCACTTCGTCGCTTCAACCGAGACTGAAGTCCGCGGCGGCGGTTTCAAAGCACGGCTTGGAGCCAATAAGTCGGCGCAGCGGTGCACATCTAGGGGCCGTCGGCGCAGTGTGGTCCTGCGGAGGCTAAAACAAAAGGCGCAACCGGAGTCCTGTTTATGCTACTTTAGACTCGACTGGTTACGCCACCCGAGGAAGAACCCCACTTACGATTACACCTTACCAACCGCGCTTAAACGTTTTCAAATTCTCCTTTTTTCCTCCAACGATTGTAGAATGGAATGGGCTTCCTTGCGAACTTATTAACCAGGACTACGCAAGTGCATTTGTTTTCGCTTTGTGTTCTGAATGAGTAACTATAGTAACTCTAGTACTAAATCGCTTCATTTTATGTTAGTTCCCACCCTGCTACGATCCCTGATAGGGATCAGCGGTATTTGTAAATAAATTAGATACCCCCCCCCCCCCCAAAAAAAAAGGGAGTTCTGGATCCGCCCCTGGTACTGGTTGACGACGTTAGACCACAAAGCGCAACGTTAGACCTAACGTCAGGCCAGCGCTTACCCGCGTCTCCGTCTCCGCCCCCCCCCCCCCCCTTTCCCGCTGCGCCGCCAGCAGTTCGACAGGCCCCTTAGCAACGATGACGGCGTCGCTATGGAATCACATGACGCGTCCCAGTCAATGTAAATTTAGGTCCCGTTTCGCTCAAGGGAAATTAGGTGCCGTTTATCGCTACAACAGAAAACAATAATGCCGGCTTCACTCAGATAACGTCGGATCGATTCATGAGCGCCAGTACTTAAAGTCAGGGGGTCTCGGGGGGTCTCAGACTCCCCGCCGATCTTGGCAATGGGTCTGAGACCCCCCGCCATACACCTGGCGTTGGTGAAAACACAATCATAAGTACTCCATCATGCAAGCAGAAATGTTAGAATTTTGCCCATTCAAGTTTTGTTGAGCAGCCATCTCCAGAGAGAGACAACAATGGCCGTGTTCCAAAATTTACTCGCTCTTACTCCAGGCTAAGGGTTTTATACCTTGGCGTTCCAAAGCCTGCCCGCGTACAGCTCTTTTCAATATGTGTTGTCACGTGACAAGACCCGCCGGAGTAACTTGGATCCATTTGGGTGAGATTTGGAACACAGCCTATGCGTGAGTAGCCATGTCGCTTTCGTGACACAAAAAAAAAAAAAAAAAAATCGAAATCGGAATTCACGTTGTCGTCGGTTTTGTCGGTTTCCCTGAGAAACATGCCGGGTCACGCATACGTTTCAATCAAATCGGTTTTGTGTGCATCTGTTTCATTCAAGTCGGCCCTGTGTGCACCCCCCCCCCCCCCCTTTTCTCACTGTCTTTAGCACAGTTTGAAGAGACCCCCCGTAACTTACGGGAGACCTTAATCACTGCATGAGCTATTTAATGCCTTTGAACTAAAAATACAAACTCCTGAGTTGAGTTCAGACGCGCTGTTTCTTTTCGTCTTATTTATGTTTCTCTTCAGCCGCCTCAGCGGCGGCGGTCTGACCATCAGGGGCAGGGGCGACGCGGGGAGTGCCCCGGGGATTGACGCGGCTCGTCACGGAGAGCCGAGGGGCTCTCCGACGTTTTCCTTCGCTAGCACAGGGGACACTGCGACGACTGGCGCCTCTCTCCGTCGCTTCATAGTTGGCGAGAGGTGCGAACGTTTGCGGGCTTTTGGGTATGCGGGTCCGTTGAAGTGGTAATTGGAGGCCTTGTCCGTGGCTACGTTTTCATGGATGCGACTGCAGCGCATCGGATCCAGTTAACGAATCGAATCGGTCCATGTAAACAACTCGGATCGGATCAGATCGGATCCGATCCGATGCGCTGGGACGGGGTGGTTTGAGATGGTCAATCCGAATCGAGATTCTCCATGTATACGCTAGCGGATCGAATCGAGTGCTTGAGCGAGGGATTAGGGGGGTTTGCTTTGCATGCCGCTAGGCAAACCGGACACCTCGGAAACAATCTGAAGGTCACGAAGTTTGCGTTGTGATCCTTCGACACGAGGTGCCGCTACCGGTCGATCCGAATCCATGTAAACGCAGTGGTTGAAGTGGATCCGATTCGCTAACTGGATCCGATGCGCTGCTGTCGCATCTATGTAAACGTAGCCCATGATCCAGTCCCGGTCACATGACAGAGTCACGTTTGAACTGATTGGTCTTGTTGTCCGGGAGAGAGGGAAAGTATTGGGAGGCTTGTGCCGAGGCTCCGGACAAGTAAAGACGGTCTCCCAAGTCGGGACTTGGAACTTGGAGTTGGACAAGTGTATATAAATGTACTACGTAGCTATCTACAAGCAGTGAGTCGAACCGTCACTCGATGACGTACGTGCCGCTCCACATTATCGGAGCGGAACCTGCCTCCCACACCACCGGGAGGAGCTACAACTTCCTGGATGCTGAAGCCTGAAGCTTCCGTGGACTGTTACGCTGGAGATCGACCTACGACAGAACAGGCACGTCGCCAGGATCGCGGCCGGCGACATGACATTTCTGTGACATCATCAGGCAGAAATCAAGGGGCCACTTTTCAGGACGCGGTAAACACTCCAGTCGAAGACTTTCTCTGCTGTGCACAGCATTTACTGGAAGCGGAAGTCTTCCCACCGCTTGCCGTCCGTTTTGGGACGTCTTCGCCGGGGGAACCCTTCACCACAACCGGCCATGGATACGACAGCGAGAAGGCGGGGAAAGCCGCTCTGTTTGCTGTTTACGTGGTTCCACCTTCTCTTTGAAAACGTACACCCGCGTTGAAGCGTTCGAAGTCTTCTTTAAAACGCGCGTGCGTTTTTGTTGTTGTTTTGTGCACAGCGAAAAGCGTGTCCTGTTTGGACAGTACCGAAGTTGGGTACGGCGATCGCAGGGCTGACTTTTCAGATCCAAACATTCCGTATCGCAGGGTTACGACCCTGCCCTTGGAATCATTGACCGAAATTGGCGCTTCCCTTTTGATGTCGCACAGGTCGCTCTCCCCGTGCTCTCCCCTAAGGCCGGCCGACTCTGGCCGCGCAGCGCAGTGCGCTTTGGCTTTAACTTAGTTTTGGGATAGGTTAGATTAGATTATGGGTTAGATTAGATTAGGCTGGGAAAATGTTATTAACCCTCACAAGCGCTCTGCGCCAGCATGGCCATAACGTCAGCACTTTCGATATTCGCAACTACAGAGGCGACGCCACCCAGTGGAAAAGATATGGATAGAGCCCTGCATATCCGCGGATTACCCGCGGATCATCCGCGGTCTTCCGCAGTAAACTGGCGAATGCAGATAAAAATTAATCAGACTTGGCGGATTGCGGATCGGACGCTAATGCCAGGGGCTGTGGACGCGGATCAGATGCGGATATCCACTCCCGATCTACATTTTTGCCCAGGCGTCCCACCTGAGCGAGTCTACAGGACTATCCATTTCCTTCCAATCACCTTCCCCCTCTCTCTCTCTCTCTCTCTCTCCCTCTCATAAACGTGATTATCGAATGCATTGCGGGAGAGCGAAGTACACTCATATGGTGAATTCCGCTCGCAGACATCGAGCGCTTCAAAAGCGCTCTATTTGGACCGTGCATATTCCGCTCGCAGATCTGGCTGAAGTTGGTCATTTTCCGCTCGTAGATCTCTGACAGCGCCCGCTCCATGGAGCGCCCCAAAAAATCACAATGCGTGAAATCCCACAGATCTCGGCGGAAGTTGACAGAGCGCTCTACGTCATTCCTTTAACTGAGCAGTGCGCATGCGCGGCGAGGTCGCCGCAGTCGTCGGACCGGCCGTGCCCGTGCCATCAAGTAGGTGCGTTCGGATGCGTTGGTTGTTTACGCGGGATTGGGACGGCTCAAACGCTTCTACCTCGCGTAGATCAGGGCAGCCTATCCCAGATCATGGATATCAGGGATACAAAGCCGGGACATCAGTGATCGTGAGAGGAAGAATGAGAAAAAGGACGACAGAAAATCCGGAGGCAGACGCAAGGCTCTTCATTTTGCAGCCACTGAATCCCAATTGTTTACGTTTTTACACGGCATGCCGCCGGCGTTTTCTCGTGCAATAAAGCAAAAACAGATTAGGCAACGACCGCGCAAGTGATGGTTTGTTACCTTTGAATGTTTATTAAAGTTTATTAAACTCCACAAATGGCGATCGCTGTGCGTGCCCCGCCGCTTCGAGGCGGCCGAAAGGTATCTGACGGTGGCGGTGGACGTCTTCTTCGTTATTCACGACACGGGCTCCATGGTACGGATATTTTCGCTTGGCCAGTGTCGCGTATTATTTCTGCAACTAAACAGTGACAGTTAAATTGTGACTAGTCGTCGGAATGATCAGTCGGCTGCAGGCGTTGGCTTGTCAAGCAAACGTCGATGCAAAAAGGCTGCTGCTCGAACTTCGAGCAGCGGCCTTTTAGAACGGCCGATCGTCTCGGGCGGGTCGGTGAGTCGCTCCAAATATGAGGACGTCCTATCTCGACAAAAAAATGCTGTCGTTAGAAAAAGTAAATGCAGGAGCATCAATCGTCCCGGGGAAGCGTGTTCTTGCTTGGCAGGGAAAGAACGGACAACGTCCTTTGGGCAAAGAAAATCCAAAACGTACAAGCCACAAGTAGAAGCCTGCAAGTGGCTTCTTGGACAGCAAGTAAATTGAGGATACTAATTCGATCTTCTGTGTGGTGTAACTTGCGACAGCATGAGTTTCCGCACCTCATTCTTGTGGCGCAGTTCGTGCATGCCACCCCAGCATCAAATGCACCAACGGAGAGATACTTCTCGTTAGCGGGTATTAATTTAAGAGAGGCGAATAGTCTGGTTCCGTCCATGTTGACCATATTTTGTTTCTTCTACAAAGCAACTTCGACAACTGAAGCGTGGCGTGTGTGTGCGTTTTCTTTTTCTCTGCAGTTGGCACCAAGTTGTGGTTAAGTATACGGTTCCGAGCACGCAATTAACCGACATATGCATTATTGAATATTGTGATATGTACCTTATATGTCTCATCGTTCAGTCGACCTTCAAAGTCCTTGAGCGAAAACACGTCGGCACACGAAAGGTGCGAAACCGCATCGGCGACAGAAAAGGTACCAAAACCCACGGTTTGTCACTGGGCCACAAGATAGGGTGACCAGACGTCCCGTTTTGGCCGCGACAGTCCCGTTTTTGAGCTCCGCTTCTGCCGTCCCGTCGTTTTGTCCCAATAAAGAATCATGTCCTTTTTTCGCGGGAGTGCATATTTTTGAAATTGGCACCAAGCGAGTTGAAGCAGTCAGAAACTATGCCTGCTCCATTACAAGCATATTTTACAAAAATGACCGTAGGTACTTTAAATACTGGTTAAGCTAGCACGTGCATCTCGACCGGAAATGACTAAACGCACGATGCAAAACTTGGTGGGTCGCTTAGTGGAAAGGTGCCTGCTTCATACGCAGCGGACTCAGGTTCAATCCAGAAAACGTGTTTACTTCTTTCTTTCTTTTTTTTTATGGGCATTCGGCGACATTTACATTTCTTTTTTACAACACTGAAAAAATACAAAAAAAAACAAAAAAGAAAACGAATGTCGTCGACGAAACTTTGCTGAACTAAATAGTATGGGACTCCCTTTCCGGCGTATTGGGTTAGCTTGGGTTGCTGGTTGTACGGTGGGGCCAAGTGGGTTAATAGTTTCGTAACGAGCAGCCGCAAACTGCCGCCCAGAGTAAAATTTAGTGCAATATGAATATGTTTTAATATAACAGCAGTTATTTCATTAAATTGTTTCTCCTTTGAGCGCATCTTCTGGGCAGAGTGGCAGAGCCACGGACTCCGAAGAAGATATCACAACTGCGATCATCTTTCCAGCGATGCGAAGTGTCTCTGGAAGGATGATCACTTATATTATAAATACGATAAAACAGGATAAGATAAAATGACTTTCACCGTATACTGACCAGAATAGTTTTTTGTACAAAGGTAAGCAGCTCATGTTTACAAACAAACCGGAGTGCCCCTAGCGGATGCCACCGGCACTGCACATATGCGCGATGGAGTGTGGTACGGTGCATGGAACGCGTCTCCGACTGGTGTGTTTACCGGGTCCAAAAAAGTGGTCCCTCGATTTCCGCCTAATGATGTAATAGAAGTGTCATGCTGTCGCCGGTCGCGAACCTGGCGGCGTCCCGATAGCTGTGGTGCATGTGGCAGACGCCTGTTCTGCTGCAGGTCGCTCTCCAAAGCGGCAGCCCACGGAAGCTAAAGCAGCCGGAAGTGGGGATGCCTGGAACGCCGTGACGACAGCGACACTCGCGTTCGCCTGTGGTTTTCACCAGCATTTCTACGACCAACCGCCAGGATCGCGACATGCAACAGCATGGCACTCCGGCTTCTGCGACGTCATTTGTTGCCACTTTGGGAGCACTTTTGATGTATGGGCGGGATAGGACGCTAAACACTCCAGTCGGAGGCACGCTCCAGGCACCACAGAGTGTGGGCAAGCACGCCGTCGCTGATAAATAAACCATTGGAAGGCGACATTGTCGGCGTCGATGCGAGTACCCGTGCTCTTTTTCGCATTGGAATTGTTTGTTCCACGTCTTCCTAGCAATGTCGGACTACTTTAGCGGTTTCAGCGAGATGGACCTTTTTCATAGTTTGGCCACGACCGTGGCGCTCCCTCGCGGGAATCGTTCGAAACACTTTTGGTGGCTCCGGGACCATCTCTCCGCCGTCCGCGTCAGGCCTGGCTTAACTCGACCTGGTCCATCTGTTTACGTGTTCTCTGGTGGCGTTGTTCCGTCCTTCACCAATCTGAACGTGTCTTTCTGTCGTCGCTTCGCGTGCATTTCTTCGAAATGGCTGAGAACGACCTGGAGGATTAACAAAAGTCAACGTCCACGATGCAGAGGACCTCGTTCGTGTTTACACCTTCAGGGATGCATAGACCGCCGACGCCGCATCGGTTCCTACCATCGACTCGGAGTCACTTAATCGTCACTTCGGTGTCGCGTCTTGCAAGCAACTGAAAAAGGGGTCGGCTTTGAAGGCAGAGTCGCAGAGTGCTATGTGAGCAAAATAATGGTGTCCAGTTTGGATACCGACCTAACCATCCACCTTGTGCGGATCCTGTGAGCTCCGTCTATGAGGCCCGGCCCCGTACTACAAACAGCTGATTTTGTTCTCCTTGCTTGCTTAAGTTATTCAAGCTTATCGGGTCCATTACTTCGCCGTCCTGCATACCGCGCGAGTGCACGGGGCATCGCCGTATTCAGGAATGTGTAAACAAACTCGGACGGTGCGAAATCCGGGCCGTCTTGACATCGCGAAGGCTTGCCTGCACCGTCCAAAAGTAAGGAACGGTATGTTAGAAACAGTCTCTCTTTGAATTCGGCACGTTTACGAGCCTTCGACAAAGTGGGCCCAGCAAACGGGGGAGTTTACAGTTAGCTGCCAAGAAATTCCATGAAGGGTCTGTCTCCGTAAGGCTTAAATTCGTTTCGCTCGCTTTAAATGTTTTGCCAGTTTTTTTAACGTGGCAAGACGCGAATGGATATTGCGCACGCCTAAAGAACGGGAAGCTTTATGTTGTTATTTTATGAGTACCGGGTACGGCATGATTACGACACAACCTTGTGTGCACATTTACTATTAACAAAAAATGGTCAGAGTGCATGCGAGCTGGTGTAAGTTTAACATGATGGAAAACTTGATATATGAATACATCAACGAGGAGAACATCGAGGACCGGGACGGAAAGAGTACTTCTTTCAAGAAGTCCTGTATCCGTCCCCGTCCTTGATATTTTATCATTTCATGTATTCGTATCTATTCACCAACACTCCCATTTTCAATTATTAAACCTGAGACTGAAGTAGGAAAAAGAAAACGCAAAGGAAAAACGGACAACGTATCAAGAGACGTTGCCTGTTATATTTTTTTCTGTCTCCTTTTGCGTTTTCCTTATACTACCCCAATTTCAGGTATACCATCATGTTCACATTTACTGTATTTTAGTTAAAAGCAGAATGTCCCGCCGTCACATTGATGATCCAGCCGCCTCATACGGGGGACTCTCGTCACAGGCTTTTGACAGCAGGGCAAAAAGGCCGGGGTGTTTGACATCGGGTGATTTCGTGCACCACCCGCCAAAGACTGCTAGAACTGTATAAAATTTGGCATTTAAACAATGTTTGCTGCTATTTGTGCAACCTTCTGCTGCGCGGTGGTGAGGCTATGAAGTCAAGCCGCGAGAATAGCAGAGGAGTCAAGCCTAACCAGCACTGTCCGAGGTCTGAGCGACCGGGCGGACGAGAGAGAGCCACCAAAAATGGCGCCTTTCCCTTTCCTCCTCTCTCAGAGTCGGCGCATGCGCCCAGCAGATCGCGAAACGTCGCGTCAATAACGTGACATGCGGCAATTCATTCCGCGTGGATGCCGCAGAATGGGCTCTAAAACCTAGTTCGTATGTTGAGATTCTGCTCATTTTTAGTTGCGATGTTGCCCGGGCTGCGAAATCGTGGACTGTAGCTGAGATGGCCGACGTCGATACCGACAATCGCAAGCAGAATTGGACCAAGTGAATCAGGCATAACAAGTCGGTGATGGCCACTGTAAACAATGATCAACGTACATCTCCTTGTATCTACTAGCTGTTTACACCGAGCCTACCTACCCCAACCAACCTGCAATTACTTTTATCGCAATGACGGGGTCAACGTTTGGTCTACGGGGCCGCTGTCGTTTGAACAAGCAGGCGACAATTAACAAGCAGAAATGTTTGAAAGAGCAGACGCCGGTTCAAACGATCGGACAGCCATTGGAACATGAAGACGTACTGAACGTCGACCGCAGGTGGTCCGTACAACTTGGCGTTTTTTCCGCGCTCATGTTGGAACAAAACAAATAAATCTGACGACAAGCATCTACGAATTCAACCCAAAGCGCTTCCCACACAAGCAAACGTGGTCCGGCGGTGTCTGGTTTTTATTTATCGAGGCACCTATCAACGTTCTCGGACGAAGCAAGCAGGCAGAAAACGCATGAAAAAATCTCCTCGCAAACACAGGAATGCACGTCCCGCATGGCGACTTTCGTCCACAGCCCAAGACCGGAAGTGCGGCCACTGTGAGGCGCCCGACGCGCCACCACCGCACCGTGACGCGACATTCAGGTGCTTTTTAAAAATTTTATTCATGCTTGATTTTATGATGCAAAACGAATGCGCGGATGAAGGGTAGATACGGATACAAAGTCTGCAGATACGGATCGGATACAATCAGTTTAAGAACATTGCGGACACGAAGTCTGCAGATGCGGATTGGATGATCAATCTGTTATCCGCGCAGGGATCTAGATCATATGAAGAAACAGGAAGCAAGTGCCTAACCAAAAGCGAAACTGGCACGGCCTGGCGCTGACTGCCACGTGTCAGTGGAGTTCCGGCGAGCTAAGTGAATCGCAAATCAAATCAACCCATCCAAAAAATTACTGGCGAAACTTGGTGCGTTTCCCGAGAAGTCGACGAAGGGGCTGTAGATGAAACGTTGCCGACGAAGTGACACGGGCAACCCACTCTCCTCTAGTAGTATACCCTACTCCTGCCAGAGCTCCTTTTTGTGTCTTAGATATCTTTCCAAAGCGGCAGTCAAGAGACCATAGTTTTCCCAAAGGGAGGGAAGAGGGGCTGGTCCGAGTTTGATTAAACTCGTGCTTGGTGTGGATTTCGAGTAAGATATAAGCGTATCTGACAGAAACGTTGCCGGGGAGTGAAAAATGGGACAAGTCTTGCTGAAGAGCTGGGTAACTTTATTTCGCAACAGAAGATGAAGTTGATGAATCATTTACAGTGGAAATCGAACAGTCGTTCCCTTGAGTGATGCACAATGGTTCAAATGCAAAGCACTTCACGCGACAGATGCCCGATACATGGTTGCATAAATTACCCTTTAGAAAACAAGAGCAGACATGCTTTAGGAATAACACACAGGCTCTAGTGTTTTACTTGGTTCAACTTTTGTTTTATTCTAGAACATTCACTTCTGATTCGGTTACAAAAGAGATAATCCGAAAAACAATGTTGGAAACTAGGCATGCCAAAACACGCTCTCGCAATTTTGAGGTTTCTCTTCATGCCCAAGCTTGTGTTGCGATTAAAACCACAGCAATGTATGATCAAGCAAGGCCCTTTTAAATTAAGAGAAACACAAGAGTTTGCTTTGCAGATGATTACAGGGGTGAGCTCTACCTTGAAGAAAAAGAAATCACCCAGACATTTTTTTTTTTTTTCAAAGTTGACCACGATGGACGTCAGACACTTAAAGGCAAAATACATCTAACCTCTAACACCACAATTGTGTGTAGCATTTAAAAAGTTCAAATGGGCCCTAGAATGGTATCCTTACCATACAAGATGCCTACAGTTGCTAGAGATAGCTTTAGTGATATTTTAAATTGTCGCAAATCTGTCGGCAGAAGTGAAACAAGCCTCTAAGGTAAGTTACATGTCCAAAGAAATCCGTTTTTTCCCCCACTCATTCTGCCCGTTGCATGCAACTAGCAGAGCTTGCTCTTGGAAATGAGATCATGGATAGTCAAACAAGAACTAAACATGTATAATAACAGTAACAGCAATTGGTAATAACTATGCTAGTTCCTGCAATGCAACATGATTCAGCAATAATCAGAGAAGCGTCGTCTCACAGTTATCCGCAACTAAAACCTCCTTTAGTTGCCCAGGGTGTCGTCGGAGGCTTTGAACCCTCCCGCGCCCGTAACCACGCTCACGCTAACTGTGTTTGTGTCCTGTGTGTCATGCCGGTAACTGGTGCTACAAAGTGTGTCGTGATACAAATAAATTACAAAAACTTAACCAAGCAAACCATCGCTGATGCTTAGACGAAGCAAGGCAGGAAACAAGCAAAGGGGTGGGGGGATAGAAACCGAAGGAAGCAGAACCAAGTTTGAGTGCCGAATTCCAATGAGGTAGTCTGCACCTAGGCTTCGCCCAGAGTTTCCCCCTCCACAACGCCTTAGCAATCTGCTTCCGCCGAGTACTGCAGCTGATTTGATGTGTTTCTCCAATGTCATTGTCGTCTGCCCTTCCTAGTTTCACTCCTGCCACTGCCGGGTTTTCCTTCTGGACAAGCGACCTGGTTGAAGCTAACTTGTGTGGTCAACTCTGCCGCTACATTCGTTGGCAAGGATGCCATTTGCGATGATTTGGAATCGAAAGCAAAGCAACATTTTTTTTTTTTCAGGTGAACACATATCACCAAGTGTGCTACAGCAGTCCAAGGGAGAAAAAAGAATAGCTAGGAAAAGACTTTTCTTAACGGAACCTCTTCTTTCCAGTGGACAGGCAACCAATCCATCAGAGGCCACTCAAAGCTGACCACACATGCAGGCACTCGTTTGGATGTTTGTATGCTTGTCTCTATCATTGTATACATCATGTATATATATGTACAGGCACATAAAAACCAACTAAAATCACCAAACAGCAGTTAAAACAAGTCAAAAATGAGCCTTAAGAAGGGAAAAGAAAAATGATGAAAGAAGCAACGAGTCCACTATGCAGCAACAGCATCTCTTGACCTTCAGTTCTTGTCCTCTCCTCCCAAGAAGCCGGTGACTTGCATAATCTTTTTTTTTTTCTCTTTTTTTTTTTCCAGTTCTAGACAGCAGGCTGCGCATACACTATTTCTGCTCCGATACAGTCCGCCTGCACAACAAAAGGCACACACTGTCCAGTGCTTGTAACTCTCCGGATTTCGTTTTACCCCTTTTATCTGTTCTCTATTGTTTGCGGAAAGTGAATTAATAGAAGAAAGAAAAAGACCCTTTGAGTCGTCGTGTCAGGCACCACATGCGGAAAACTTTGAAGGTTCCTTCGTCGTCCCTGGCTCAGTTTCCCGAGACTTGTAGCACACCGCGTCTTTCCCCCCAGACTTCCTGCCGTAAACACCCTTCATGACAAAATGCACAAAAGACAAAAAAAAAAAAAAAAAAAAAAAAAAACTTAGGAGGGGACAAAGCCAACATAAAAAACTTCACTCAGTCTCTTCCTTCGAAAAAGATCCTGACATGTTCGTTGTACAAGTGCAGAGCTGGCATCAGCAT
This sequence comes from Ixodes scapularis, assembly GCF_016920785.2. Taxonomy (NCBI): domain Eukaryota; kingdom Metazoa; phylum Arthropoda; class Arachnida; order Ixodida; family Ixodidae; genus Ixodes; species Ixodes scapularis. The sequence continues at coordinate 56,177,916 of NW_024609857.1, read as the reverse complement.
TGCCATCCAATCGCATCGTTTTTATGTATAACAACGAGTCTGAAAGCGATAAAAGGAAACCGCTTCTTTTTTTTTTTTTTATGGAAACTGGATAAGGAGAGGAAGGTTAGGCATGTGTAGCTCTGTATATATTTATATCATGTATAATTTATATATATATATATATAATATTGTTTATAGATATATGCAAGGAGGAGAAGGAAAGGAAGCTGGTATGTTCATGTAGCACACAGTTTTTTGTCTTTTTCAGCAACACCTTGCACACTGCAATAATTCTTCGAAACATCAAGAAAAAATGGAATCTCACAAGTTTGAAAGTGGGAGGGGGGACCTGTGACTACGAGGTTGAAGGACCGGGGAGTCACACCTGGGAGACACAGTAACCTTCCTTATTTTGTACGCGTCGTCTATGGTACAGCCTCGGGGGTCCTGGGGAGAGGCGGTCCGTGCACACAAACACTGCGAGGGGGGGACCAGTGGCGGGTGGACTTGGGCAGAGATGGTGGTGTTAGTGAGAAGAGCAGAGCCTCTCGGTGAGGAAAGGAAGCAACCGTTGCAGCATCCAACATACCAAAACTAGCTCAACAGGGCAAACAGAAATGTTACTTCTTTGAAGAGTCAAGAACTTGAGCCATTTGCACGCGACATGTACCTGCTATTTCTGCTACCACCAGCTCCACCGAAAGAACTCCTCAATACCGAAAAAACATTGCCTACTATTTATTTTAATTATTTAGATTGCTTTTTCCCATGTCCTGCGAGTAATGCTAAAATAAATGCTCATCATATATATATATATATATATGTATATATTTATATTTGTATATGGCTAACATACAATCCGACAAACTCTGCATGTAACTAACAATCCTGTGGTGCAACAAGCTTCCACCGCCATTTGATTTCTACACAAGGAACTGAAAGACCAAAAGGAAACCAAAAGCAGTTCACGAACAAAGAAATGGGAGGAGTCGTTTTCCGGTGCACAAAGCGTGGACACACAAGACCTCCCCTCCCCCTCCCCCAACATTAAAATATGCACAAACTTAACAGAGGCGTGGTAACACAATCAATCACCACGATGGCTCCGCTCGCCACCGACAGAGCATGCGTCCCCTGCATTCGTTTCTCCAAGGAGGACCGAGGCGTCTACTCGGTACGTCCTTCGAGCAGTGTTCTCGTAAAAAATGCAGACACAAAACCAAGGACCCAATGGAAGGATGCAAAGCAAGCACGAGATGAAGGGCAGAAGAGGACAGAGCGGGAGCACAGATATCTTTCGCCGCCAACTGCCATAGCCCACGTGTCCGTTGCGTCCACGCTCGGTACCGCTTCCGGAATGCCCCGAGTTCTACGGGGTTTTGCGGACCGATGAAGGCTGTCTTGTGGGCCACTTTTCTGCACACAGTGGGACCGTGTTCGCAGATGCTCTGTCCCAGAGACGGCAGTTCGGTCGACAAGCGCGTTGGCAGTTTGGGTCGAGGTTAGGGGGAGGCCGAGAAACCGTGTCGTGCTGCCTTGACTTTGAGCTAGAAAAAACTTTTCCTAAGAGTGTGGTGTGTGAGACTGGTGCGTGCTGGTTGTAGTAGTAGTAGACGGGGATGACCAAATGCGTTCCTAACACCTCGCTTTTTTTTTGTTTCTTTTTTTTTTTTCTTCGCATATTTTTTACAGTAACCCTTTGCGTCAGTCAAACTCGAGACCTAAGGAGTGCTGCCAGATGCCCGAGCGATGGGTAGGGCAGGGGGAGGACAGACGGACGCACAAAAAAAGAGACGAGAGAGAAGCACGTGAGCGGCAGTGCGTCCTTCAGAGCGCAAATCACACTCACACAGCTGTTTCCACACTGTGATTGGATGTTGCATCGCCTTCCTTGAGGGGAGGTGCCGCTGGCTGCTGGGGTGACTGCAGCTGCTGAGGAGGCTGGGGCTGCTGTGGCGATTGGGGTGACTGGGCCCGGGGCTCCGGGACCGCCGCGGCGACAGAGGCAGTGCTTGGCGCAGTCTCTTCCTTGGGGGACGCAAATCCGGAGCCCGAAGACTGCGGCTGGCTCGGCTGCGAGTGCAGCTGGGGCCTGGCAAAGCCCCCCGTGCCGCTGGGAGAAGCCGCAGAGGCCTTCCGCAGGAGCGCGGTCTGGTAGGCAGGATTATTGCGTGCGTCTAAGTTACTGCGGAAAGCATTGACTACTCGGATCTGAAACGGGCCAGAAAAAAAGGGAAGAGAAGGGGAGGGGGAGAAAAAAAAGGGGGTGGGGAGAAGGGAAGAAAAAAAATGGGGAGGGGGGAGAAAAAAAAGTTGTGAGTACCAAACCAAAGAAATGGAAAGAGAGAGAGAGAGAGAAGGTTCCAAAAAAATGCAACAAAGGAACCAACCAAAAGAAGCTCGAAAAATAATAATCAAGAAAGCTCATGAACAGAGTAGGCAGCACAGCCAGATCAAAAGATATTCAAAAATGGCAGTCAAAGCAGATGCAACAGCACCCAAGGTGGTATATGAGAATGCGGCACCCGAGCATTGGGCACTGCCTCGGCTCTTTCGAGCGAAAAACGAAGACTACGCAACTGGAGGCAGTGCATCAAAAGAGTGTGGCAAGGTTGCAGCATCAGTGCGCACGTTTGCTCGTCAAGGGGGCCGGGAAGTCTCGGACCCCCAGGCTAAGATTTAAGGAGCAGGCACGAGGCTCTGGGAAAGCCATCGCTGGTGCTGGCCTGCCAGAAATGGCACTGCTGATGCAAGGTGCTACACGGGAGGAGGCTCGACACTTGAACTCACCGTGCGTCAACACTCACTTGCTCTTTTAAACCGGCAAATAAACGACACCTCTCGCAACGAGGGGTCGCACGTGAAAGCCAACTACAACAGATATCTGGCAAGACAGTGTGCTATGGCTGGCATGCAAGTACATGCACTGCAAGAGGCCACGGCGGGTGCAGCAAGTGCCAGCCTTGCGGACCCCAAGGTCTCCATGCGTGGACCGGTCCCTGCAAACAGCGGGCTGTCTCACTAGTGTCTACGAAAGCTAGGCCCGCTTTCGGTTTCTCAGCTCAAGAGTGGCACTTGCTGCACACTAAACTGCACACAATGCATGGTAGACTTACAAGGTTCCCCGTCATACAAGATCAACTCGAGCCTTTCGATAATGCTGCTGCCAAATACGGCAGCTAAACACGCCACAGGTTCCAAGTCAACACCCATCCCTGGAATCGCCGCTCTTTGCCAACTGGGACGGTCAAGTGCAATTAATTTGAGGCTCGATCGTTAGGTGTGGGTACCGACTTGAGACCGAGTGGCAAAAACCAAAAAAAAAACTAAACCAAAAACCAAAAAAAAAAAAAAAAAAAAGGTCAAAGTAAGACCACATGCACCTGTTGTGGCTAGTTCTACCAAAGCACAACCAGCCGCTCTCCTGCTTGAGGATGATTCCGGACGCAGAGGGCCCATGAGCTAGTAATAGGCACACAACAGACAGAACAAACAAACCAACCAAAGGAGCATGTCAGTATGCAACGTCCGCATGTCTGCAATGTTCGCCGCTGTCCCGCGCAGGTTCTGTTGTGCTGCCGAGTGTGTGGTGGTGTATGGTCTGCTGCGCTGTTGATGTCTTCCCGCCGTCCCCTTGGTTCTTCGTGGCGGGTGGGGGAGGGTGCATGTTGTCCACTTCTGGTGTTTTGTCATGGCTGTTGTTGTGGTTGATGATGTTGAAGGCAGTCTTGACACACAGTAACTTAAGTTGGCTGCAGCTCAACACGAAAGCACTGGAATTAAGCCAGTGGCCAAGCAAGGGTCTGTCTCGGTGATGTCTGTGGGGGCCACCGGAACGCGAGGGGCATTGTGAATCGTCACATCTCGTGTACCAGAGCAGGGGACTACAAAGCTACAGCATGGGCTTACATCTATCTGGCAAATTTTCAACAAATAAAGAAGAAAGACTTTTGACTTCATGACGGCCTCCAATCAGTTTGCTTGTGTGCGGAGAATGTGTAAAAAAAGAAAAACAAAGGACGTCTGCATTGGCTGTCCCGACGAAGCCAAGATAAGCGCGCCACGGAGCTAACGGACTGTTAGTGACGCAGAACACCAGCCAAATCACTCGACAAAAACCAAAAAGCTCACGAATGTCAATGCAGCACCACCACTCCGAGCAAGTATACCTACGAGACGAGTCTATACGCGACTGCACCATACCAGGCATCACAAAACAGCTAAGCCTCTCTGCTCTCTCTGGAACCAACAGCTACCAAACAAACAGACGCCAGCACAAGGCCGCACGACGTCATTGTGGGAAGCCGTTGCAGAGACAAATTGAAAGACAGCACACCAAAAAAAAGAGCAATCGAGACCACGGCAGCCGTAGCAACAGCAGCAAGGGCAGCAGCAAGAGCAGCATGCAAGCACAGCACACGACGTCAGAGACACAAAGAATGCTTCTCTACGAGTTAACCGCAGATTCGAGCGCACGAACGTTCACTGGCACAAACAAAATGCCACGTAGACATGAGAGAGGCTGAGAGAGAGAAAAGTAGTCTTCTTCTCAAGGCACAGAGAGAAATCCATGCCATTTACGTCGCAGTCGCGTGCCTATAGGTTGAAAGTTTCAACTTACTTGTTTCGCCAAAACATCAGAATGATAGGCCTGCATGCGTAAATGACAAATGGAGTAAATGTGACAGGTCTGACAGAGGCACCAAGAATGAAAAAGAGAAACAAGGCAACAGAAAAGCACAGAAACAAAACACCTCGAGAGACACACGCTTTAATTTCGGGAACACAGGAACTTTCACCAGATCGTAATGAATATACAATAAAAACTAAACTTCAAAAACAAAAAAACAAAAAAATCAATTAAAAAAATACTTAGATTGCACAAGAAAATGACTTAAACCAGCTTTTCCACTGTAGGAATACTCCCAATATGTGATAGCCATTTCTTTTTTTTTTTTAAGATATCCAATATTACTAGAGCTAAGATGTCAGTAACAAACTCATTAGTGAAATGAAAATATTTGTTAGAAATAATTGTGGTTTTACGATTATAACTAAAGAGCATTGCAGTATGCGAAAGACAAAAGAAAGAACTGATCTCCAGTCACACAGAAGACGCTACAGTATGCATGCAATATTAAATCAAAAGCTAGAAGTTGAGGCAGGACTGGCCCTTAAAGGGTGTCCTGCCTGTCTGTCACATACATTCAACCAAGTGGTTAATGTCCAGGCAGACAGGAGAAACACATTCAATCTTTCATACTTCTGTAATGAAAATTTCGTTTGAAGGCTTCACAAAAAACTACTTCTTGGTTCCAGGAGCTATTCTTGTAAAGTAGTAGCAGAGTTCCTGTTTACAGTGCGAAAGGCATGTTTCATTAAATGAAAAGCCGACTACAGCTTCTGAAAGTATGAATTTACATATCTACCTAATTGGCAACATTGTGCAGTGACATGCAGATGTCTTTTTAGCCAATTTTTGCAACAAAATTTGTAGCAGGAGAATGAAGAGTAAGAAACAACACAATTTTATGCTTTCGAATTGAATAAATGAACATGTTAGCAGATATATGTATTACTGCAAAAATCAACAAAGCAGTACAAAGAAAGACAAGAAACGAGTGAATAAAAACAAACAAAAAGTTATAAATCTGCATGACAAAGCTCTAATTCCAATGATACCACTTACTGGATGCACCCCCAAATGACCCTCAAGCTCCAGGCATAAGCAAATAGTGGCAAACCAAAAAAAAAAAAAAAAAAAAATAGCTGCCAAGAAGCACTATAAGTAGATGATTACATATGCGTCATTTGTATTCCTTCCTAGTCTATGCAAATTTGTCATGACCGAAGGGATTTACTCATTCTCTGTCATTTACTCCTAGTCACATGATGAGAAACAATACAAAAGAACAGACAAGCCACGAAGCTTTAAAAATAAAAAATAAATTAAAAAGAGAAAAAGATGGGCCACATAGAGCAAAGGATTAAAGCCTGTTGGTCCGATACCTGACAGAACAATTCTTAGGTATTGGACTTGCGTACGGGGCTTATGAGATTTATATACACTATCAATGAGGGGTCTGCCTGGCCAGTTTCTTCTCATAACCAGGCTTCTTGAATCAACAGCGTCAAGGATGTCAGCTTGCACCAAGTAGGAATCGTCTGTCACAGGCACCAACACCCTATTCATTTTAACATCAGCATTTTCAAGAGCCTAGAAGGTCTGCACAACTACTGTAGATGAAACTGCCGCTCGCCGCACTAAAATCAAATCAAGCAGTAGACAGTGCAAAATGCCCCGTTAAAACCGACAAAATTGCATCCTAATAAACACAGAAAACAAAGAGAAAATCTTTGGGAAGCCACAAGCCATCAAAGGCATTGCCTACTCCAAAAAAGAAGAAAACAACCGAAAGCAACCTCGGCCAGCATTTGGAAAAAGCATTTGGCTATTTGAGGCCTAGCGCATGCCTCGGAACGCAAGTCACTAGGTCAGCCAACTTGACTGGAGGCGTCATGGTACGTTCCAATGATTGGTTAACTGCAGGACAGAGGTACCCAAGTGTTGGGAGACGGGGCCACCGGGGAAGGCCAAAGTGTGAGTCTACGGGCCTTCAAAATCCATGCCAAGGAAGATGGCACGTCACTTACCAGCTGCACAAGCAACACTTTGAGCATCTCTCAATGAGCAATGTCCCTCCACAAACAGTGTGAAACGCAACAAAAACACTGGCTGCTGCCCCTCTGTTTCGCATTAAAAATAAAAATGTTGCTCCGTAGTGTTGTTTGTGTACAACACAAAAAAAAAAAGTAAAAAAACTCTTTTTGACACTTCTCTCTACTCCCAGCAATTTCAGAAAGATGAACGAAATTCGATAGGCAAGAGGAACATGATGCAACAATTGGAACAGAATACTGGCAGCTCTCAATGGTAGTACAGCCAAAAGGGGTGCAGGCGGTTGTCGAGAAAACCAAGGCAACGCACGCAGACAGAGAGCAGAACAAGTGCACGCAGCCTCAACCTCTACGCACAAGCTCTTTTCAGGCCACACACGCATTCGTTTGCCAAAGTGGAAGCAAGGACACCTTGGGCCGCAACTACTGCCACACGAAAGCGAAACCAGAACGGTTAGAGAGTCTCGGTAAGACCCGCCACGTGCCGTTACACACCAAGTCGGACCTCATCCGGCACTGTGATATAACAGAGCCAATCAAGCAGTGCCCAAAAGACTGTCCTAACGGCACTCCTAATCTTTCATGAGTTTGCTGTCCCTGGCTAAACCAATAATGCGTGCCAATAAAAGTGCAAAAATCCTGCATTTTTTTTTTTTACGCACAACTGGTTTAGTTGGCGATAGCAAATACACAGACGACGAGCGTTGTGACGCTGGGCCTTTTGTGCTGCTCGAGTGGCTCCATCGGCTGGTGGTTTTGGCTGTGGTCGAACTTGGTGTGGAACTGTGAATAGCAGCCGAGTTGCACCTATCTCGCTTTTACGAGTGACGAGACACCACAACGGACTTCCAAAGCAAGACAGGAGTCTTAAAAAAAAAAGGCCTTTTGTTAAGCCCAGTAAGTCTCGAGACACGGTGGGCAGTTGTGAACCGCAAGCTCCACATGGAAGGTGTACTGCCCCGCCAGTGCCGTCGCCTCGAGCGCTTGGAGCAAAAGAGCGAGGTGCTTGCAATTCGAATTCCTGGTCAAATTCATTGCCAAAAGTTTAAGCTTCCCAAGTGCAGTATCAACTTCTATCAATGCGACGGCTGGAGTCAACTAGACTAAATACTTTTTGGGCAAGTCAAAGAAGTGCTCTCAATTTTTCCCCAAATGCAACATATGTTTCACTAAGCTTTCTTTGCTAGTGCAACCCTGTCGTCGTCTTTCCCAAATCTGGATGCTGTCCTACCACCACTTAAAAAGTTTGCAAGATTTTATAAAACAACCCGATGCATGCCTAGATAGCTCAAAAACTTGAATCGTCAATTACTACTTACAAATTTATGTACTGTAAAATCCCGAGAGATGCCTCACCCCCAAAAAATAGCCCATCCCTATTTTTGGCTTGATTTGCTATATTCTTTTTAAATACCGAAAGATAGCCCGCTCTTAGTGATATAGGAGTGTTGGGATCAATGACGGCCTCAGCGTAAATGCGGCTAGTTAGCAATGACAGGATCTAAGCAAACGTTGCTGACTGGGAAGTACAGTGATCTTTGCTTTGTTGCCCCTCGCCACTATAACAAGTATGGAAGGGACACAACCTAATAATAGCAATTTTTTAAAACTTTTTTTGATTGTACACCAAAAATTAGCCCACTCCTTATTTTCACTCGATTTTCTCTTGATGTTAGGTGGGCTACCTCTTGGGATTTTACGGTAGGCCGCATTTACACAAAACTCGGCTCGCAGGCCCTAGTACAAGGCCAGGAAATCGCAAGTGCACGAAGCTTATTCTTCGAAGACTAACCATGATGTATACAGACTCTGCAGATGAGTGCGCTTCGGTTCTTGCAAGGATATCATTTGCAGAAGTGCCTATTTCTTTGGCACCAACAAGACTTGGATTGTGGAGTTTATATTTCATATATTCATCTACCTTGTCCAATCAATAGGCATTTCATGAAATAGTGAAGTACCATATTTTCCTGACTATAGTCCACATATGGTGTCTAGTTCACAGGGGCAAACTTTTGATGAAAAAAGTGCAATTCCCAGGATAACCTGCGCCTGGGGCATAATCCACATGAGGTGTTTTACTTTAGTATTGATTACTTAGGTACTTTTGTTAAAAATTACAAGTAGTTAGTTCCCAAAGAAAACTGAATCCCATGACTAATGAAACAATTAATCTTTTTTTAATAGTTCTTATATACTCCCTACAGTCGTAACAAAAATGAAAATGAGCATTAACACTCTTCTACATTTCATAGGTGCCCCGATATTGGTTTCTGAAAGACCTCAGAGTCACTTCTTCACCTGCAGTGATGATTCTACAACCACAAGCAGTGGGTGTTAATGCCATCAAGATGATTTTACAAGCACAAGTAGTGGATGTTAATGCCATCAAGACCCAGCTTGATCCATGTTTTCCACTTGGGTGCAGCAAATTTGAGCATTACCGACGGAAGCATGAAGATCAAAAGCAACACACTGAAAGCCTCAGCTTTTCTTGCTGACGAACACCCAACACAAAACAGTGTGGTCTTGACAACTGCACCAATATCAAGAGATCTTGAAAAAATCATTCTTGTATAGTCCGCATAATAAAGTACATTAACTTTTATGAATAAACAGGGTGTCCCCAAAGAAAATTTACAAACGCCATAGAGCTCCATGTATTCGAGAGCTCGGTCGGCCACAATTTTCCCATTGAAAACTTTAAAAAAAAAATTATTTATAACTTTTCAATCAGATAACAGTTAGTGATGAAACTTTGGCATGTGGTCTGGACCTCTAGAGCTATATTTGGGTGGAAAATTGGCATTCAGTGATGCATAGTTTATTCCTGCAATGAAAAAAACCTTGTAAAATATTTTTTGGGACACCCTGTACAGCTACAGACTATAAACCAGAAAATATTGTAATAATTTATGTTTGAGTGATCACTCAAAGTGAACTGCTCAAAGCCCAACTGGGACCTACGGAGACCTTAACGGTTGTAAGAACAAGCATGTCATCTGCAAAGTTTTTCAAACTTAGCAAATGACCAAAATTTAGATTGAAGAACGTAATACTTTCTTTTACTTAGTTCTGCCCTGTTGTGTACCCTTTTATTGAAGTTTCATTTAAGTTGCGTTAAACTTTTAGCACCCCGACTAATTAACAGAGTAATTTTGTTTTAATGCACCTGAATATGCACCTCATGAGGTTTACATCCTACTGACAGACACCAGAACTTTTGGTTCATGCATTTCAGCCATTTATAATCTTGCTTTCTTTGGCACCCTAAAGCTTTAAAAGAACTTAAAGCACAGTGCATCTTGAACAGCTTTCAATATTCAAAATAAAAAAAAAGCTGAACACTTTAGTTACTACGAATGCAGAAGGCATTTGTGGTACAAATGATTACAAATCGAATTGTGGAGAGAAAGAAGATACATAAATATACCATTTGTGCTTACATACAGATTAAAAAAAACTGCATCTGAAGGGGCAGTACACCACAGGACTCCACCACAAATCACATAACCACAAGTACTTCACTCCAACCGCATTAAGCCACATGGGCCCCCATAGACCAAGAGCAATCAACAACTAGCTGACATGCAGCTTAGGAGCTCTTCTAGTAAACAAGCAAAAATTAAAAAAAAAAAAGCCCCTGTGCCTGGCTTCACCGAATTCTCTTCCACAAAGCCTTTCCAGAGTTGGCCACCCAAATTCACAGCACAAAAGCCTAAGCTTGAAATTAAGTCCATCCCACTATCTGACGTGAAACAGTGCCTGTTACAACCCCACAGACAGAGTCGGCACATTGGAGCAGTGGCTTCCCAAACTCCGTAAAAGGAGCTCATATCAACCAAGCGGGTGGAACGCCGGAAGTGAAGCCAGGCATGTGGAGGGGGCCTAGCGCAGGTCGTAAGTCGCACACTAGGCTACTGAAAACCAAAGGGCGGCTACAGAGTCCAACTCAGGGGGGGGCGACGCAGCAGGCACGGGGTGCAGGAAAAGAGGGAGGGTTCCAACATCTCAAAGACTCTTACAGCTTGATCTGTTGAACTCTTGCTGTAGGGAACTGGAATCAATCGATCCTGCAACTCTCCGCCAATCACCTTGGGAGATAGCATCAGGCGGTGATGAGAGCTCATTAACCAAGGCTTCTGAAACACCACTCTTCCCTCCCTCCCCTGGTTTCCACGGTTCCCAAACAAATTGGTGAATACCAAAACTCGAAATAAGACGCAAATAATCGGAAGAAAAAAAAAACAACAACGAAGAAGCTGAAGTAAACACAGACTGGTCGTGTCGTGTGAGCAAGTTGTGGGTGAGCAACTGCTTTCTTTACAGAAGCAACTGCGTGTGAGAAAGCTGCTTCCGACGTGGCTAGTCGTTCCTCTGCAGACTCCAAAAGCCAGCCTTGTGGTGGGCAAACCCTGACCGGGACTTCTTGCGTCCCGCATTCTCAAATGCGAGGCACGGCTAAGATGGCATTCTCCTTCTCCACTGAAACAGTGGCTTTGTTAATGCCGCACCGCAGCACAGGCACACAGGAAACGGTTGTGATGAACGGAGAAGTGGAGATGTGCAACGACGAAGCTGCGACATCCACAGGGTCTCCAGTTTAATATAGGGTTCTAGTGTACCTCCTGTACAGAATTTCACTCACTATTTTTTTTTTGTACATCAGGTTTCCATCTGCTGCTCATAAACAACAAAAAAGAAATCTTCACCATGTTCATTTTGCTCTTTTGTTAGAAGTGAAACAGACACTATACTAGTTTCTTGTTTCCCATTGTATTTACACTAATGCGAGAAACTCTGCAACACCTCTCCGAAATGCAGCAAGTTGTCTTTGCGCACAATAGAACAAGTTCAACAAGGCATCCATAACAATCCACAATCGTGCCAAAAACTCAACAAGAGACTGAAAACGGCAGTCCTTTCAAATTTCTGTTAAAGGAAGAATTGTGTGGTGTTAAGGAAATGGGAATTATTAGTGACAGAAGGTAGAACTAAACATGGCCTTATATAATCTCCATCCCACCTTGCAATGAGTCCTCAGTTAAACAAACATTTCCGCTCCAAATGCTACCACACAAGAAGACCAAGCCGGCCCATTAGAGCCCAAAACAATCGTCCCTCCGACCGACAAGCCAACCGGCCTGCCAGCCAACAATGCAAGTGGCCACCACACTCTTGACAGGCAGCAAGGAAAATTCCAAAAACCCCTGCGTCCCCGGTAACCATGGCGGAAAAGTATCTTACAAAAGTGCTATGGTATTGCTTCAGTTGCGGGAGCTCCTCCAAAAGACAGTTAAGTTCAAGTTGCTCTACGTCTCGGTGTTCGAAACACAAGCTAGCCAACTATGGAACTGCCCTCACTACGAGAAGAAAGCTGCAAGACCCACTCGACATCACGTTCCCGAGAAACGTAGATGGCTGCCTCACCCCGGCTAAATGCCCACTAGTCGCACATGCACGCACACAGCCACGCAAGAGTGTACACACATAGACATGCCAACCGCGGAAAGGGGCCTACCGCAACTAGAGCTCCTACCCAAATCAAACGAAATACAAGAGCTGTTCGTTTGCTCCCGTGTCCCCAACTACAGTGCAGGTGCATCCTCGGGAAGAAGAGTCGGGGAGCAAAAGAGATTTGTACTCGTCTCTAGTCCGCGGTGGCTCGACTATTAGTCTAGTTTGTTCGTGCTTTGTTTTTTGCCCTTTTCAAGAAGCAAGCTCACTGGAGAACCGGCGTGCAGTTTGTGACCTCTGCACGAGGCTGCTGGTTTCTAGTGCCACTTTCCTAATACAGATGGAGTGCACATCGATAGTACCGAAACAAGATGGCTGCCCTTCGCCAGGCAGCCAAGAGGCCCCTGCAGGAAGCCGGGGTGGCGTTGAGGGAGCACAAGCTGCTTTGCGTTCCACCATGACCTTGTTCCCAAAGCTTACCGCTTTCTGAGCAAAAGGAAGACTGGCATTTGAACCGCTCGCCAAAATGCCAACTGCTCGCAGATATTGCGGGAACCCCGCTTTGCACGGGGGAGCCTCGCGAAACCACAGTCTACCTTTTCCACCATGCTGAGCCTCGAACGGCCAGCATGCAACCAGGGTAATTTCCCGAAACGCAAAAAGAGCCGGAAATGAAATGGCAAGAATGGTCGACAGCTGCTCGATCGCAGACATGCAGGTCCCAAACCACATGCATATTCACTGCTTCCCATCCACCAGGGGGTGTGCACACACGCACCCCTGCACATGGGAGCCCACACATACACATGTGCCAAAGATGCATGCATATGTGCCATAAACTCAAGCGACCTCCCCAGGCCAAACGCGTTTCAATGCCTAGAAAAATTTGAACGTGCAGTGATTAGTTTGCTTTCCCCACTACGGTCAGGGGAAAATGGCAGCATCACTCTGCGGCAACCGAACCGGTGAGAGGAGGGAACACGCATTCAGGTTTGACGACGAGAACGCAAAGAACCTACGCGCTGCTTCTACGAAGGCTGTCACTGGAACTACTGCAAGGAAGCTGCTCTCTTTTCCAGTGTGCTTTGAAAAGAGACTTAGTAGTGCTAGTTTGCTTGTCTGCTTCAGCAGTTGCATTCGTTTGCTGAAAGGTTACGTGGTCTGCGAGCGCGATTTGCCCCCAGCCGGTACGTTTCTCAATGGCCAGCGGTGAAAACGACGGGCAATGAGTGCTCACTTCAAAAGGCGCAAAACGAGAAATGGCAGCATCAGCAACACGAGTATCACCGCTGAAAAACAAAAACATGTCGTTTCCGCGTTCTCGAGAAAGCTCAAGAACGTCCCACCCCGCAAGGATGAAGAACCATGAAGTGTAACCACACATCACCATGAACAATGAGCAGACGACGAAAAGTAAGGAAAACCCCAACCTCCTACAAAGATGAAATGTGTGCAAGCATAGACATGTGCACACTCGCACATCCGCGTCTATGTTAGAATGGACAATCTTTGTGGAGACAGACATTTAAAGAGAGAGGAAAAAGGGTTTCAGTCGTGCATGTTGCGACGTGTGCTCGAAAATATCACACTTCTTGGGCGCCTTTGCAGAAGGTCCAACGTACAACAAGAACAACAAAGCTCCCCTGTAAAGCAAGGTAAAAACAATGGTATCGCCAGAATGGCCATTCAAGTGTGAGCCGGCTCGGCAAAAGGCAGAGAGCGTCAACAGCAGAAAAATACTGGACCGGACAGACGACAAAACTCTGAGCAAGGAAGGAAGTTCAAGAAAAAAAAAAACGAAAGCGAACAAACCAAGCACACTGCTCTGAATGATAAAACCAAGGGAAACACCCAAAAAAAGCCTTGTTGAAGAAGGACTGCCACTGCTCAGATGGTTCCTGCATTCACGCACATCAGTGTAAAACAGAAACGGACATCCTGTACAGCACAGCCGCAGGCAATCTCCCGGGTCTGTTCATCCCTCCAAGCACACGGAACTGGTGCGAGATTGCGGGCTCTCGTCCACACACCGGCGCTCTGCAGTGACCGACTTCTTCCCGGCGGCCCCATGTGTCGCTTCTCGCGCGTAAAGTCTGCTGTCCTCGTTGTTAGTGTTTTGCAAGTGTGTATGGGGGAGGGGGGACCAGGGAACTGGGAAGTCTGGGGACCCGAGTGAACGGTACTAATTGCATCTACCAGGTCGAGAAGGCAGGACTCATCTCACGAGAGCGGAAGGCACTGCCCTCCGCACAGGGTAGGCGCCTGGGCCCAAAAGTTGTGGGCACACTCAAAAACCTGTGCTACCCTCTGCCCTCCACCTGCCCCACCCCTGCCCTCCCTCCCTCCCTCCCTCCCTCCCTCCCTCCCTCCCTCCCTCCCTCCCTCCTCTTCCTCCTCCCCTCTCCCTCCCCCCCCCCCCAAAAGGCCTCCGGGACTTTCGGACGGTTTGTTTAACGATCTCATCAAGTGCACTTTCCCTCGCTTTGCTGCGAGGAGATACCTTTGCCCAATACCATGGTCACTTTAGACTATCCAGGAAAGAGAAAGGAAGTGATGAAATTACCTTCGGCAACCCTTTATGCACCCATCCCAGCTAGCTCCCTTGGATGCTCTCGGATGGTGCTTGTTGCGAGAAACTAACTGGGAGCCTGAGTAAGCCACGCCCACCAAAACCCCCTTCCAGTAAGCCCAGAGTAGGAAGCACCGTTGTTATGCAGCTGCCACAACAGTCTGCCGAAGAGCCGACCCTGTGCGAAGGCCTAGATGCCCCGAGGGAAAGGAAACGAAAGGAGGGAGCGGAACGCAGAGGGATGGCGAGATTCATGCGCCTCGTGGCAACGATTTTTATCTTATGGCCGCACTTGCACGAACGACGTAAAGAACTTAAGGAGTTCGTCTATTTCATACTTAAGGGATAACTTTCACATAAGTATGAATCGCACCATCATTTTAGATACGAAACACGGAGGAAAAGCAACGCCGCCTTACAGCAGCACTGTTTTCCCTTGCAATGGACGGCCAATCATGTAGTATGCTCGTCTTGTGTGCAAGAACAACCCAAACTGTAAAATATTCGAGTTCACTTTACGCTAAATTTGGAATGAAGCTCAAAGGGAAGAGATAGCGTTACGACAGATCAAACAATAACGTCGGCCATCTCGGCAACTCGTCGCCTCGAAGCCGGGCCACGGAGGCATTGCCTTGCCATCCCCCCACCAAAGGACCGCCCCGAAAGAAAAAAAAAAAGACCAGAGGCCACCGCGGGAGGTTTTCCGAGGGGCACGCAGGAAGAAGGGGCGTGGAGGAGTTTGCGTCGCACAGCCCCCACAGTCATCAGATGCTCGTTTCGTGCAGCTTGCCCAGCGGGGGCGGTTCGCTCAGCAGGTTGTAGCCCTGGGTGAGCGGGTTCGAAAAGCTCGCCCGGTTGTTGTTGTCTGGTGCACCGCTCGACGAAGACGTCGACGATGACGGGCTGCCCAAGCTCCGCGGCGTCATGGGCGGGGACGAGCTGCCGGCGCCCGCACGGTCCGAGACCAGCGGTGCCGTCTCCGACGGAAGGTGGTTCGGAGCCGCGCCGCCGCCGTGCTGGCCGCGGCCCAGGAGGGACTCCTTGGCCGGACGGCCGGCGGCTGTCGTCGCGCCGACCACGGGCTTTTTGGGCGTGCCGGGGGAAGCGTCGCTGGGCAGCGACGGGGTCTTGCCGTCCTCGTCTATGAAGCTAATGTCTGAGAGCGGCCGGGTGCCCCCCGGGTGGCTCCGGGAGCTTCGCAAGCTGTGCAAGCTGTGGACGCTATGAACGCTACGCTTGTCCTCCACGTCCTCCAGTGTGCTCTTAAAGGCCCTCACTACCCGAAGCTGGAACCCGGGAAAAAAAAAGTGGGCGGGGGAGAAGAAAAAAAAAATGAAGGTGCGCAGAGCCACCACTGAGCCAGCACTGCGCCTGCACCAGAGTGACGGCTGGAGCTCGGGAATGCGGCTTGACGGTAGGAGCCGCCTGACGTCTCTTCGGCGGGTTTACTTTTACATTGGACATGGCTTGACAAAGAGCGAAGGCATTCCGGGCGACCCGCCGCAAAACGAACTCCCTTAAGCCGCGGTGGTGGCGGCGAAGTAGACGTAGCCCCAAGCAGCGCATAATCTCGTCGTTCGTCCCGGAAAAATGTTTAGGCACTTTAGTTCCCAGTGGGAGGCCCAATGTTTCCTCCGGCAAAAGCAAAATATTCCTCCAGCAGTCAGTCTGGTCAGACCAAACTGACAAGCACATAACCAAATCCGCAGGCACAAAAAGAAAAAGAAAAAAAAAAGAGGACTTTACAAAAAGTGGCGTGTGCATGAGATGAGCACTTCTGCTCTACACATGCACCAAACCAAATTGCCTGCTTCGCAACCTGACCATTTCCTCATGCAAAGGGTGTCTTTACCGTGTTACTGGCACTGCACCAACAATACATGTTTTAATACCCTGTATGGGATGGTCAAAGTTGTCTTTTTTTCTTTTCTTTTGCAATCCCCTAGATATCTCAAAAGGGTGTTGTTTCCAGCAGGAACCGTTCCTCGGTGTCAAAAAGGGGGACTGACATCAGCAAGCAGAAACAAAAAAGAAAACGAAGGCCAGAGAGATGAATAGAGCAGTGATGCCCATAATAAATTTGCAACAAATGCCTCTTGCATGCTACTTCGTCACAATGGCATGAAAACAAAACGAAAGCTTCTACTCCGCCAAGCCTTGTCATATGCAGTGTAAAGAAAACAAAGACCTCAAATGGGGGACACGGTAAGCAATGTTTCTCTTAATTGTTTTGGAAAGGGCCAGAGGGAGAGCAAGGGTAAAGCTCAATAGCACTTAAAAAAAGAATAATAATAAACAAATAAACTGTGCCTGTGGGCAGAGGAAAGGATATCCGAAAGCCGGAACCTGTTAGGAGATCAACCAAGGGAGTGGCAGTGCCCACAGCTGTCATGTGCTGCAGAATTTTGGTAGTAGCTTCTACGGTAGCATCATGCACGCTTTTGTACTGAGGGAGTGTGTGCCATACAGGATGCAGTGGCTGTTGCTATGGGGTCTTGTCCCACAGCACTGGCTCATGACATGGTTGCACATTGCTGTTGTACAAGTCAGGAGATAAAAGAAATTGGCAGACTCGTGAACCCCTCCCTTTAAAATGTATTAGGTACTGTGATCATCATGTCATTTTGATGCTTGTCCGGCGGTTTGCAAGATCAGGAGTATGTGCCAGGTTAATGAACTGTATGTGTTGGAATTGACCAGTAGTAAGTAAATATATGTCTTGTCACAGAGATGGCAGTGTCATATATATATATGCACAAAAAAACAAGTCTAAGGCCAGTGAGTTGTTGATGTATATCCACACATATACCTCGTTCTCTACCAAGGCATGTACACCATGTTTTGCATGGGAACAACTTTACATGTATAGAGGACATTCTGCTGTCCATCCCACTTTATGAGCTTCCTCTTGTAAGGCAGCAGGTATTCACAGGCAATGAAATGCAAAACTGCAGTGGCAATCACCAGAAGCATTATACTCAAAAAAGCAACAAAAAGAAAAAAAATATAATTAAGTTACTGTAAGCATTACGTCAGTCGCATTCATACTACCGGGGTGAGTTACGCTAAAACTAAAAGCAAACTTTACCTTTCCAGTAATTGCACCGTGCTTGAGATAGTTAGATGCTGCATTTGTGAAACTTTCAACACCTTGACCGATGAAAGTGTTGCCACAAGGGCAGGCATCCAAAAGAGCTGCCAACAATTCAAGAAGCTTTCTTTTTTTTTTCTTTTTAAGAAGTGTCAGTGTGAGGAAATGGTCAGGAATAAATTTGGAAGGGCTGTGCTCCTAAGACTCTAGAAACAATAGTTGTGACAGTGAAAAACAAATCAGAAATCAGACTAAGAAAAGAATTTCTAAGAAAGATGAAAAGAATGCAAGGAAAGAAAAAAACAGGGATGGAGGTCCTCAAAGGGTTTTTCCACTGGACGTGCAGTATCGTTACAAAGGACTCGTATGTAAGGGGGTACAGAGGGCAGGGAACTGTTGGAAATCTCTTGGGAATTCGAAGGGAAGCAAACCAGAGAGGTGGGTGAGGGAGTGAGGGGAGAAAAGAGACACCACCGGAGGGACCGGATGTGCAAAAGATTCCGCTCCTCAAAGCATCATACGGGCACCCACAGCATTGCACACAGTTGCTAGCCCCTCCAATTAATCCACTCATCTCACTCATCTAACGGCATCCGGCACGTCTTTTCTTTTTGACTAAACCTCAGCCGCAAACACTTTCAGATGACACGCTTTAGCTCTGGTATAGGCTTTCTTGAGAGCGGTCATCACTTTTTTTTCCGTCTTCCGCGCATTCTCATTGAGCTACCTCCCAAGTGGAACACAGTCGCCTCCCCGAGGACTCCGAGCACGCTGCTCGCTGTGCTGGAAAGTCGCTGACTTTCTCGCTGGGCTTTCCCAAAACGGTGGGGCATGGGGTCGATTTCCCTCATCCAGTTACGAGTGCCTGTTGTCGTCACCGAGTCTCCAGAATGCTGCACAGGGATGTACGGCTCTTCCGAGAGCGAATGTTTCAGTTCCAAATATTGCCGACTAATGTGGGAAAGAGATGGACAGACAGATGGAAGTAGAAAAGATGTGAGAGCAGGAAAAGAGAGGGGGGAGCGAGAAGGGGAAGAAAGAAAGGAAGCTAAACAAAGTTTAAACCAAGGCAGAATGTGTGGCACAGACAAGGACAATTTCCCAGGGAGGCTGGAGAGATATCAGTGCATGATGGAGGAGAGAGAAGGCAGGGGTGTGGTAAATGAAGCACGAGAAAGAGAAGCGACTCAGCCTGGCCCCGACAAAATGCAGCTCAGCTAGCTGCTTCCCTGTTTTCCAAAATGGCGAAAGCAGGAGAAGGGAGACTGAGAGAGAAAAAGAGGAACTGTTGCGAGCACTCCCTTGCGCTCGGCAGTGTCCACGACGCGACGGCGTAAACGGAAGGTGGGGGATGGCCACCCTCCGAGAGTCGAGTGAATCGAGGGGGGACTCCGACGTAAGAACACTCACATGAGACGCAGTAGTGACCTGACCCAAAATGCACTGACTGGCCATCAAACAGCATACAGACATTAACAAAGCACTGAAAAAAAAAAAGTATTTTCATAAAGAAAAGAGTAACCACACGAAATTTCGGTCCATTATGTTTCTTCTTTACTTGTTAGCATGAGCTCTATGGATCTTCGATCAAATATATAAGAGACGACTTGATTGAAGAGGACAAAGAAAGTAAACAAGGAATGAAAAACAGATATCTCCCAGTATCAGACAGATCCTCAAGATGTTCACAATACCTAATACATACTCCCGAGAGGTATGCAGACATATCTTACTCAGCCTACAGTAATGAGCACAGTACGTCCCAGACTTTAAATGGGCACTGCGCAGAGGACAAAATAGGACTAGCGAAGTCTCGCAGCATGATTACTTGTTAGGAGCCACATTTGCGAACTTCAGCTCCCTGTTCGACTTATTGTTAAACGTAAAGACAGTACTGACAGTCAAAACAGTTGAACCAATATTTCTAGCCACAGGTACATCAAGCTCTCTGTATCACATCTTTGGCTTTATGTTAAACTCCCCACCTGTGACACCCACACTGCTAGAACAACTTGAACAGCAAATGAATCTTAACAAGAACAAGCAATATACAGAAACATGTACAAATGGTCATTTGAAATGACTCACAAAGTCTCCTCAGTCATATCTTCTCAAGTGTAACCTGCTTAACAACAAGGCCCAAGCATCTATTTTTCGACGCAGCATGCAGAGAGCCAATTGCTGCGGTCAATGATAAGAAAAAAAAAAAAACATTTTCACGCCTGTATTGGTAGCAACACTGAGCATAATGCTTAATACGCCCAAAAGTGAGTGCAAATTAATTTTATTTTTTTTTAAATGAAGATCTTATGGGCTCATTAGACTCCTTTCCTAGGTTGAAATAAACAGCTCCCTGCAAGCACTGCAGCGAAGCAGACATGGGGCCTTGTTGAGAAAAAGTGCAAGTTATTCTCAAGAAAATATGGTACGTAGGTTAGTCAACAGAAAAAGGTCTAAAGCCCCCAAAGGCTCCGTTTGTATCGTCCTACGTCATCGAAACGAAATCATGCAATTAAAAAAACCAAAGGGCAGAGGACCAAAAATCCAAATTGATTTGTTAGATTAACATTCTACATTACAGATGAAACCTCAAATAGACAGCTGCTGTATTCTGCCCATCGAACGGAATATGTGAGAGGGTATCCATCATGAATAAGACCTTAAAACAACATAAATTGAGCAGCCATAAAGAGCATTAGCAAAAAAAAAAATTACAGCAATGGCCTGTACAAAAAGGTAGCAACCTTATACACTGACCAGATGCTCAAGAAAGCTCACGACGCAAGAAATAGAGAAGACAAAACTGACATGTGCATCCCTAAAATACTTCAACTGAGAGGCACGAATGTGAGAGTCCCGTTCCTTTCTCCAATTTCCACACACATCTTCTTTACTTCTGCTGATGTAAGGACAACCTTGTGCCACAGCCCGTGGCTTTTAGTAAGAGTTTCACAACCACAACACAACATGCACAGACCATAGACAAAAAGGTCACCGCTGTCACGTAAGGACGAGTCGAAGCGGTCACTTCCACGAAGCGCTGTCCAGTGCGCAAGCGGCATCAACGCTGCAGTGTCTAACTTTGGGCGGCGACGAACGTCCTCAAGAAATCATTGTCTGGTGGCTGACAGCCGACAGGCGACGCAGCTGAGCAACGCTCCCGCTGATCCCACTGACCAGCTCCAAGTGGTCGCAAGAAACCGCAGGCGTGGGACCCTGCAGAAAAATCGTGGCCCACATACGGCCCGCACATGGTCTAGCAGAGAACAGAGCTGACGAAACGAAAAAGACTGTTCTCTGCCGCCGAAGAAGCGAGGCATCCTGTGCATTTGTCGAAGGCTATGCAGGAATCCTCTCTTCAGAATTTGGCATCATTACTGCTCCATCAGAATTAGCATGGTTAATTTCACCTCGTTTGTGCACATCCTAGAGCTGACTTGGCAGAATGCTAATTTTGTTTATAACTAGACAGATTGTTTCAGTTGTTGCTCAAAAATCATTGAACATAATCATATTAATGGCTGTGAAAGCTCCCAATGAGTCACCCATTAACACGCTCGTTCGAAACAATTTTTCTTTATAGAAAATGTCTTGTAAGACACATTCTGTGCTAAATGGGCCACGATCCTGGACCTCCTTCTCTCCTGCCTATGTTTATGAGTGCCTACATGTAATAGTCATCCACGTAACGGTGGCAAGAGAATAAAATATCTACTAATGCTGAGCCAAAACAATCCTGGAATTATATGTGTTTTAGTGTTTAAGTCTATATAAGAAAGTGAACACAATTCCTGCTAAATGCACTGGAACTATTGCAACCCTAACAATAAGAACCATCAAGTTTACATGCAATAAAAAGATCTCTACCAAAGCCCTGCAGTTATGATTATGGAGATAATAATCATATATACAATATACATATGCAAACAATGTCAGTTACCTTTTTAGGCAGCAGGGTTTACCAAAACCTTCAGTAGAATTACGATAGAAGTGGACAAATAATTAGAAAAAATGGGATTGTTTGGAAGGACTGCATTATGTTGGGTGATAGTGTACACACAAATGAGACATGTTATTATGATTTGACAGAACTAGTTGGTGGGTCAACTTCGTTTTATAAAATGTATATGATATGCTTTCTACGCAAAAGAAAGCATGACTACCCTTGACAGTACCCTTGGGCACACTGCATAACACAAATTACTTCTGCTCCTGCCTTAGACTATGATATCAGTACACACATACTGTACTGATATGTAAGGATCTATATAGGTATGTAATCAGTATAGTCATACTGAGAAGAGAGGAAAATGAACCCACCATTAAATTCTGGTACATCATGCTGTTATTACAAAACCTCATGCATGAGTGTTAGTAACAGCAAGACAGATGACGAATTTATAAAAGAAGTATGTTAAATATGTGAAACAGCATGCTGCTCTGAAGGGGGCAACAAGAACAATGAAATTTACTTAACAGAAAATTACCACATATGCTTGAATATAGCAGCAGTCTGTTTCTTAATTCAATTTTGTGAGTCAACTAAGGTTGTAGCACTTATAAGCAAGGCATTTTCTGGGGGAGGTAGCTTTACGAAAACAACCTTCTTTCGTGCTGTGAAAAGGTGGCAGGACATAACTCCCCTCCCCCCAACTACACTGAGTTGGATTCAGATTTATCAGAAAAACATGTGCTACAAATAGAAATACTGCAGCCATAAAATTAATAGCAACTTGAAACTTGTCTCCATAATCAATTACAATCTTCTGGTAATTACAAAAGCATATGCGGTAAAAGTCCAAGTAGAAAAACTTTACGTAAGCCGACAATGTGACGAACATTGAACAGCAGTGCTTCGAGATATTTCTTACAACAAATACAAGACAAGAAAGTGGTGAACAGATCTGCAACAACATTAATAAGCTTTGCTCATATCTCAGTGACAGATATTTGGCAAAATCTAAAAATATATATCTACCATAAAACACCGAGCATTCGTCCATTCCATACTAAATGCCCATTCTCAAATTTTGCGTCACCTGAAAAAAATATGCACAGTACATATATAGGTAAAATTGATGACCTAACAAGTGCCCATTCCCCCCAATTTTCACAATTATCTCCATATTTTGGGTGGACGCTTGCTCAGTATTTTACGGTTAATTTTAAAAGCCAAGAAGGAAACAAGTTTTTTTTTTAGATATTAGAGCATATATCTAAAGTGTGGAGTGCTTACCAATACCAAGTTTGCTGATATGTAAAAAAAAAAATAGCAGAGTTCCTGAGAGCACCCTGATTAAGTCAAGACAGATATTTGTATCCTCAATAATTCATACACCAATAAAGTAAGAGCATAACTTACACAAAACTAGGTGAAGACTTAACTATAGTTCGTCAGCAAATAAATTGCACATCTAACCATCTTATATTTGAGATTTTTTTGTTAACTCTGTCCTTGCATTCAATTATCATCCATACGTCACAAATGGTGGCCAAACTGACTTAGTACTGCAGAGTTGTACGAGAGTCACAACAAACAAAGCCATAACGAAGTGTTAAGACACAACAGACGTGACCCTGAAATAAATGTGGTTAGTACATTGAGCAAACAATGGACAACAGGGGCCTAATCTACACGGCCGGACCAAGCAGGACCAAGGGACCGGGAAATCACAGAGAGCGGCATGGTCCCACTTTGTCCCACCGTGTAGATTAGGACCCCTGGTCGACAGATGAACAATGGACTGTTGTACTCTAAAGCTGTGATCATAAAGTAACATTATTCTTTACTTATTTTTATTAAAAAGCTATGATCATAAATTAATGTTATACTTAGTGTTGTACTAAATACTACTACATAGTGTTAGTTCTAAAGATTCCTTACAAGCATGAAAACACAGTCACAACACAACAAGAACACTGAAGGGGATTCCACTATACTGTTTAGATGCAAGGAAAGAAGACACCATCACAAAAATAGACATAACCCAGCTGACAACTACATTGACAACAATGAAAGCTACAGCAAAAACAATAGGCAAACTGTACATACCCACATGCCACTTTTTCCCTTCCTTTTTTTTTAATTAATGCTTTGACTATTAATGTTTCGGGGTTGCTGCACAGGAAGAAAATATATACTTGAAGATTACCATACCGAGTTACACCAGCATTGAGGTATGCAGCAACTTAGGGCATGACTATTCGGCCTTCTTGGATATTGCAACATGAATACAGGCAGGCAAGAACATTTCAAAAGTCCAGCTACACAACCCTTCAAAGGGATCCACAGCACAGTTTTCTAGAAGAAACTAGAGCCGCAGAATGTTTCCAGAGTGAGCGCTGCATCCCAAAGTGTTTGTTTGAATTGAAAAACGGAGCTAATCAAGCTTTCTGATTGGGTGATCTTACATCATCTGGAATTCAGAGGAACCAATTACGACCGGCCAGAAGGTCACGAGCTTGTTAGTTTTCACTGGAGCCAAACAGGCAGAGCCACTCGCGAGCAGGCTCTAATAAGTTTGCTCACTCTGGTTCAAATCGAATGCACAAGGCCGTCAATTTTAGTGCCATGACGCGACACTGAAATGAAGCTCGGGAGTTTAGGTAGGCTGGAAACGTTCAGTGGCTCTGTGGCAAAACTTTGTCTTAATCTCCTTAGCAGAGCACATCCAGCTGACAACAAAATGCAAAGCTTGTAACACCAAATGTTGAATGAAGAGAAGTGAAAAAGACAGCTTAACGGCAACCCCCAGAAATAGAGAGAGCTAATACAGTGACAGGGAAAGCGATTATGTGCCCAGATATGATCAACTCCACCGAGAGCTCTAAACCGATCTCCAAAAAGAGAGATCCTCAAAAAAAAAAGGAAGCAGTTTTGGGTCAATTGCTGAAAGAAAATCAAGGCACTTGTAGTTGCTCATTCTAATTTCCCAATTTCAATAGAACCATACGTTAGAGGTCTGAATGGGTCAATATTTAGGAGCCCGGCCCAGCTCGGTCCACCCGCGGCCTCTTATTAATTTCAGACAGCTGGCCCGGCCTGACACCGATTTTCGTTTGCCCGCCTGATGCCCGCTCCATTTTCGCCCAATATGTATGAATAACAACTTTCAAATTGCGAGCTTGCCACTGACTGCTACACATGTTGGCAACTGTACCCAATAGTAATAACCATCATCATCTTTTTTTTTCTTTTTTTTTTTTGCTGCTATTATACTAGGGCCAATCTGCAAGCCTAAGCAGCTCGTTAAAAAAAATAAAAATAAAGACCCTCTTGACCTTTTCTGTGACTAAACCCATGTATTAAAAGGACGGAAAAAAAAAACCAGCAAGCAGCAATAAACAAAATTACGTGCCAAAGTCAAAAGAAAGGGAAACGTTGCGATGAATTCAGACAGAAGACGGGCAAAGTTCTAAATTGCCCACTCCCACTGTACACAACCGAAAATTAAAGCATGAAAAATTTGGCCGTCTCTTGCAACAGCCTGCGAGAAACTACGTAGAAACCGTGCCCCCAAGGGGAATGTCTTCACTCATATTTTGGATGCACGCACTCGCACGTTCAGACAGTTTACACCTGCTAGGCTGCACATTGCATAGGCGCGTATGTGTGCATCTTCGTAGGGAAAAGCGACTGCGCGATGGTGGACCACCACCGGCGAAAATGACCGCCGTGCCACTGGTGCTCTGGAGGAGCATTTGGTACACACAGACCAAACTACAAACACACATACACACATGCTTTCAGCTTTTGGGTCTCCCCCACTGTGGTCCCTCTCCCAAACCTCATAACAAACTTCCAAAAACATTGCTGCTAAAAAAAAAAAAAAAAAAAGTCACGGCCAGCTTGGTATGCTTTGGCCGGCCTCATAGATTTGAACGCAAGGCCTGTGACTGGCTCGGGCCCTTCGTAAACGTAACCTTGAAGCCTAGCCTGTGGGCTGACCCTTAACCGTGCGACCCCTACCTGACCCATTGGCTTAAAATGAGCAGTCTCCTCAAACAAAAAAACTGGAGAGAGAAATCCCACAGACGAAAAATGGGCATATCCCTTTGAACTATTCCATCTCACAAAACAAATAACAAGTGCCTTGACAAATGCAAATGCCTGGGTGGGGCTGTTCATTCTATATATCGCGATGCTTTCCAATAAATAGGCAGTCACAGCAGCACATGTTCTCAAGCAAGGTGTTAATAACGGCGAGGACAGGACAAAAAAAAAAAGACACACTAGAAAAAGTCGTTTAGGGACTCGTCGGATACCCCCGAGAAAGTTCACCAGCAACCAAACCGAACGACCCGCAAATGAAGCCAACTTTACCACATACCGAAAACCGGTAGCCAAAGATGTGACACTAGAAGAAGTACCTGTGATTCTGCTAAACTATACTGTTGCCTAACTCCTTAACACGTCTGCATCTATTTCATGTAAACGACCGCTACACACCCTACGGGTTTAAAAAAAAAATGTGCCCATTTCCTCCCGGATTAGAAAATGCATTGCCCATGCTAATGAAGGCAGACTGCAGATCATTGAAAATTAGTACAGTCAACCAGACTGGCAGAGTGCTAAATAGAAGGCAAGATCTAGATGACAGTGTAATAAAAAAAACTTTTATTGTAGGCTGAGTAAAACACGATCTGGGTGCAGACTTGGGCAAGAAACAAGACTTGCACAACAGTTGTTTCTTCTCAAAGTTAGGCCTACTCTTTTCCTCGAGCTCTCGAGGAAGAACTCTCGACCAGTGCGGCAGAATGGGGAAGGTTGGGGGTGCAGCTGGCAACCACGGCATCGTCAATGGGAGGGAAGAGTAGAGGGGCGACACAGATGCCGGAAAACGAGACACAGGCATCTTTGTCACTGCTAGACGCACTGCGGTCGATGCCGGTTTCAGCAGAAACATTCCCACGTAACGCAGTAAGAAAAAAAAAATGACAAAGAAAGAAACAAGAACCAGGCAAGATGCAACCTAACATCAAAACACACACACACACACACACACACACACACACACACACGGAAAGGTCAAAATTTCACAAACCAACAAACTGAAACCACATTTCTCTTTCTTTGTTAAGGAAGTGGGCACACAACTTCGGTTGACAATGAGTATGCACAGACAACATAGAAGGAAATCAACTTCCCGGTCAGAGCACGCAGCAACCGTGAGTGTGTGGTGTAAAAGTGTGAATCGCAACTACAACGTGGCTCGCAACATGCGTACGGGGTCACACACCGATCACAAACAACCATGCTTTTTTTTTAACAGTAAGAGACAGTTGCTGGTGGCAACGTGCCTTTTGGGGTAAGTGCTGTTAGTTCTGTTACCTGTTTCTGTTCTCCTCAGCTACTTTTATTATCATCCATCATTTTTGTTTTTGTAAAGCTTGAGGAAAGAGTTAGAAACCTAGTGGGTACAAACACCACTGCACTGGTCATATGGGAACATTCCAGGTGCAGTCTGTTTCCCCATTCTTTTCGACAGAGCCTTTTCGATGTCAGACAACTCCAACGGCTACCCAAACCAAAAAGAGATGCTCTTTTCTTGTGCAGCTTTAGAGAAAAAAAATGTTGGTGACTAGTGCTTATCATGATATGCTTCTCATCAGTATTATAATAGAACATGGTATTTGTTAGTTTAACAGAAAACACATTCAAATCAAAAATACAATCTTAAAACTACACACAGATCACTCAGGATAAAGAAAACTACTTGAGAAGCTAAAAAAAGACTGGTTTCAGAAACTAGGCCAAAACAATATTAAATAATTGTGAAAACACGCCATAGTGGCATTCGCCATTATAACAGACACTCGTAACACTAGCTACCTATGCATGTTCATACTGTCAGAATGCCTGGGGTGAGAGGCTCAGATACCAATCTACGGTAGATGGTACAACTGGTTGACAGATCTCCAGAAGTTCAGTCATATTACAACTACTAAGTAAAGTGCCTAACTAACCTTACCCAGTGAGAACCACAGACCCTAGAAGCCAAAAACACACTTAAAATTATAATCATTGTGTTCAGTCAATCTCTACTGATGCGAGGCATTTACTCTGTATTGTCACTATCACCAGACAGACCAGTACCATCTGTGCTCCTCTCAAGGCAGACATTCGGACAGATGAAAAAGCATCATTTAGACATATAGTAGTTTTCCCCCACTATAATATAGCTTCCTTTTCATCGGCTCAAAATTAGCCGACATTCCAACTGCACGGTCATGATGGCTTCCTTAAAACTGGTCTAGTACTCGTGAATTCTGGCCATGGCTAAAAGCTCAAGAAATATAACTGAAGATCAAAGAAAGAAACCAAGTTGTTTTACTTTTTCAAGTGCATTACTGTTGCATGACAACAGATCGCATCTAATTGCCTCAGTTTAATGAGGACTCGGCAATTACCTGGCCATGGCAGTTGGTAATGAGACATGGACCCGACGCCCAAACAAGGCAGACGTAGACGTTAATTCCCAGAACTATCCTTCGAGTAAAAACAGGAAAGGTAACACCCGATACCATGAAGAAAGAGCAGGTAGAATGAACAGAGCTGGAGTTGGGGCAGGCTAGTCTCAATGCAAATTTTCTGCCAATTCAATACATCAAGACAAGAAAGTGTCCAATCATTCAAGCAAATTTACAAAAGTAACAAGTTGACCAGTTCTTCATTGAATAAGGACTTTAACGGGCCACCATATTCTGCATAGGTGATAATATAGGAATATTTTATCTGGTTTAAGTTGAAGACTAATGTGATTCGTTCCCTTGGGGATTCTTTAAATCTCCTAATCATGTGCATTGAGATGAACCAACCACTGACAAATTCTCAATGATTGACTGAAAAGAAAAACAATTTTTTCTTAAAAAGATAATTTATGAAATATTTCAGTTCTTATCTTTTCAGCAATTATTCTGTTTTCTTGAAGCCACCTTAAAAAAATTTAGTGTCCTAAAAAAAAAAAAAAAGAAGCTAAATCACGTTTTGTTTTTTTTTAGCTTTTTTCAGTTCTGTCCTTATTTGGCTTTGCTTTGACTACCTACCCTGCATCGGGCTTTCCTTTTACACCCTTCTTTGCACTGGGCTTCCCTTTGATACCTTCTCTCTGTTCGGATTCCCCTTGCTACCCTCTCTGCATTCTGCTTCTCTTTGGCACCCTTTTGCGTTCAACTTCCCTTTTACACCCTTCTCTATATCTTGCTTCCCTTTCAAGCCCATCTCTGCATTTGACTTCCCTCTGACACCGGCCGTCTTTGTGTTGGGTTTCCCTTCGCTACCCTTCCTCCTGTTTGGCTTTCTTTTGACAGCCTTCTCTGCATTGGGCTTCTTTTCGACACCCTTCTCCATGTTTAGCTTCGCTTTGCTACCTTTTGGTGTATGGCTTCCCTTTTACGCTCTTCTCTGCAATCGGCATCTCTGTTAGGCCTTTCTCTGCATTTCACCCTCCTTATACACCCTTGTTCCTGCTTGGCTTCCCTTTTAGGCCCTTCTCAACGTCTGGCTTCCCTTTTATGTCCTCCCTTCTTGAGACTGCCACACGGCTCGTCCGCTCATCCTCCATGCTCCCGCTCCACGCTGTCGGGAAGGACGCCGCGAGAGAGTACCACGTGGGGGCGGCCGCCCACTCACCTGGGTCTGCAGCCTGGTGAGACCCCGTATCCAGAGGATCTGTCCCGTGCGCTTGACGTCCTGGGAGAGGGAGCCGCTGCTGCCGTCCTCCACGAGGGACGCCGTGGCATTCATCTCGTCGGGGGGGCCCGAGCCCCACGTGAAGGTCTTGGGGATGCGCTTGGTGGGCATGGTCGTGACAAACTGTCCCCAGACCAGGGTGCCACAGCCAAAGAACACACACCACAGCCACTGGTCCAGGGACAGGGCCTTCGTTTGGAAAAACATGCTACCGTACTGCACTATTATCACCTGCAGATGGCGGGCACGGGCGAGTCGCCGAGACGGAGCCAGCGGTGAAGGGAAAAAGGGGAGAGAGAGACAACGAAAGAATCAGAGAGGTAACTCACGCAAGGCAAAACGTCTCAAGAGGGGGTTCTCAGACTTTCTGATTTCAAAGAGTATGCCTCAAATGACAGCATCGCCCTTGGCATTGTTATAGTAAAATAGAGCAAAGGCCTTCAGCCTTTGCCTTTGCTGTATTTTACTATAACCATTTTTAACAACAATGTACATATTGCAGGAAGTCTTTGGCTAATTGCTGTATGTCAATGTGTAGTGGCTCCAATGAGCTAAAAGTGCTTACACCTGAAAGACACTTTATTCTTGGGAGAAGAGACGATTCAGAGGGCTTCGGCACTTTTATGGAATCCCTGGAAATTAGGAAACCGAGGGGCTCCCAATAATCTCGATTTCCCACATTGGGAACCCATAATTGCACAGTAGCTAGCATCACTGAACAGTTTAGACACACAATACAGTAAACTCTCACTTGAGCGAGCGATAGTTTAACAAAGATTTCAAAATAATGAACTTCAAAAAATCCTCAGCTGTTTTTCTATGCATTCTATGCAAAAATGCTTCAGTTAAACGAATTAACGAAATTCAGAATAGCGAATATTTCAGTTTCACAAACATGATCAGTGGAACCAGGATTAGTTTGGCAAATCATTTCAACGAAGTTCTGTGCTCTGCAGTGCTGGCGTAGCCAAAGCCCGCCGTCGCCGCCTCTGCAACGGCGGCGTATCATCGCTGGCGTTTATAGCGCCGCCGAGGCAAAGTGGCGGTGTGGTAAACAGAAACGAACCACGTGGTATGTCTGTTCTTTTTTTTGTCATCGGTTTTGTTTGGCCATTTTAGTTTTGGGTAACAACAGCAGGACGGCAGTTTGTACGCCCACTTCAAAACGAATACGACGAAACGGAAGCGGTTGTGTCCATCAGACAAGCTCAAAATCCTTCAGCGTCCGGACAACGGTCAAAGGCAACTGGACATTGCAAAGGACTATGGGATTCCACCGTCGACGTTGTCAAGAATAGTGAAGCAAAAGCCGAAGCTTGAAAGAAAAACTGCGTTCAATCCCAACAGAAAACAACTCTGCACGGGATGTTTCAAGCCAGTAGACAATGCCGTTGTAGTATGGCTTTGTCACAGCAACAAGCTGCGACTGAGGAAGTGCAAAAAATATAGACCCTCTCGACAGCCTTGTTACTTTATGCACTTTAAAAGCGTTGGTGCATATGAAAATTAGATTTTTTTTTTCAAAATGAGAGAGGCAGCAACATAACTGCTGTTATGCACTTTGTGTATATCGATGTACATGACTCCATAAATTGCATTTCACACTTTTGACTCGATGTATGCTGTGCCCTATGCTGTTCCATATTCTGGTGAATATATTCAGTTTGGTTAACTTTCAGTTAAGTACACTATTTCCTTGGGTCCTTTGAAATTCTCTATAGAGAGTTTACTTATTAACATGCTGAGAAGAAACCAGCCCTAGAATACAGCTTACCCAATGTAAAATCCTGTTCCAAAAACTGAAAATCATTTTCAAATTTAAATTAATTAACCTGACCACTGTTCTGAAAAGCACACATGGCTTCTTATTAGTACACCACATTAGCGGAAGACAAGTATTTATGTATTCAGCAGGTAGCCAGATTTCCTTTTGGTAGTCTTTAAAGTGAAAAGATCATGGCATTTGTACTTTCAAGGCCAATGTGTGAACTCTGGGCAGAATATGAATTAAGATGTGCCGTAGTGCTTCTAAATTAGTGTCCAGGACAAGTACTACAAAAGCAACTTCTAGGTACTCAAGAGAAGCATATGTGACGCTCCGTACTTATATGGCTGCAATGCATGTTCGCCGATTGATAGGAAAAAATAAGAACTAAATGACAAGGCAGTAGTGTCTGGTGCACCCTATATTGACAGTCTCTTATCTGCATGATGACATATGAAAGTGCCATTTAGGAAAACCTCCGAAGCAACCCCATTGAAAAGAGGCTTAAAACACTGTGCACTTGTGATGTGTGATGGATCATGGTGGTTGTCATGTGTTGAACTGTGTGATAAGTGTGCTGACTTTGCACTTGTGAAGTGTGATGAAGCGATGCACTGACCTGAGCAACTGCAGTGATGATCAGAATGCTATAGAAAATGGGATTGGTTAGGAGGCCCTCGAAAATATTGCGTTCCCCGTGGATCTTGCGGGCGTTCACCTCGTTGAACAGGGTCATCATGACAAACGTGTTGAAGATGATGGTGAAGTGCTCAGAAAGGCGCACCCCCATGCCTGGGTCGATGTCAAAGATCTCTGGGCCTGGAAGGGAACAACCCGGGGACAGGGTTCGACAAGTCTTTTTCCCCGGCCAGGCGTTGCGGGAACAGGCAAAGAAAGCACGGGACAATGTGTGCATAAGGTGTAGGGGAAATTCAGCTTGGCAGTAGCTGCAAGCAAGCTAATGCGAATGACTTCGGACGTTCGTAAACAGTCGAAGTTGACCACTCAATGCAGGACCGAGGCAAGTCGAGGATTTGCTATTTTTGGGGACTTCCCGTAGCTACCGTTTTACCCAATTTTTGGCATACCTCATAAACGCGAGCATAAACAACAGCTCCAGGCGACACTTGTACATACAGGGGCTGCTTCTTTTTAAGCTTCCCTCAATAGATCACTTTCACTCGAAAAGCTTTTAATTTATTTACGTCACAAATCTTGGGTTCCCATCGTAGAAGGTGTCTCGGAGCAGTTGAAATGCATTGTATTTGAAAGATTCTGATGTGCCCCAATTCTAAATCACGGGTAATCCTAGCACCGGGACAGGACCACCTATGCGAAAGAGAGATCAAATCATCCAAGAACAGGATCACATGTGTTCGAAGTAAGTGTCGCTAGCATGGCGTCACAGTTCTTCCACAAAATTTAGTGGGAAAATCGCGACACAGTGACATTACGTCACACAACACAGCGATACCTTACTAAATCTTGTGGGCCATGACATACACGAAACACATATGGGATCTGCCGCAAAATCTCGCCAGTAACGGCGTAAAGAGGCGCACATACCCAGGAAGAGGAGCACGAAAATGACGGTGAGCTGGTAGATGGCGTGGCCCAGAATGTTCTTCATCATGGTGCGGGAGATGAGGGGCTTGGTGCGGCCGTAGGGCTTGCGCACCAGCAGGCTCGTGGTGGGCATCTCTGTGGCCAGTGCAAGGGAGGCCAGGGTGTCCATGATCAGGTTCACCCACAGCATCTGTACCGCCTTCAGGGGACTGTCCTGCACTCACACACAGGGGAGAGAGGGGACATGAGCACCGTGCACTATATAATCCACCAACTTGCAGGTTCCCCGCTAAATTTGGCGAAAAAATTGACATCACGTGACCTATGCACCAATTAAGTTTCCCTGCTCAATTTGGAGGGAAAACTTATCACATCCTTAAAATCCTTTATTCATGAACAATGTATCAACACTAAATCAATGCAACATCATTTCAATATGAGATCACCGAATGACGCACGACTGGCACATGGTCAATCGATCGTCATCATCATATTGTCAAATAAGCAGCAAAGCTGACGCTGTCTAAATGCATCACATTGTGACCAATTAACATTTTTTTTGTATCCTTGTTCTAAAACACACAAACACCACAAAAAAAAAAAAAAATTTTTTTTTTCAGGCGATTTAATACGCCTCGCAAGTGGGCTCATTTTCGTCTTCTGCGCATGAGAAAGGAAGTAGCGGTGACGTCAGAACGCCGAGCCCTGAT
The DNA here is from genome assembly GCF_016920785.2 of Ixodes scapularis. NCBI lineage: Eukaryota > Metazoa > Arthropoda > Arachnida > Ixodida > Ixodidae > Ixodes > Ixodes scapularis. The sequence continues at coordinate 56,144,406 of NW_024609857.1, read as the reverse complement.
TGGCTGATCGCGACCCCCTTTCTCAGCGTCGTCTGCTCCTTTGCAACGTCGTCTGCTCGCAACATCGTCTGCGTCTGTCTTACCTTTCCTGCGACTTTCGGAGCGAACTCGACTTGGCCTTTAAGGGAGGGCAGACGAAATAACTCGAGCGGTACGTTGTTTTCGTCTAACAACTAGCAGACGCGCATCAAGGAGGGAAGTCAAAGGACTCACTGGCGAGGTGTCCCGTGGCGCCGAGGTTTGTTTGCTTAGTGTCCACAAGTTCCCTCCCAAATACTTTTTACCTCCATTCGTGTGCGGCGAGACCCCTCACTCTTTAACGGCGCCGGCGGGTTGGCGCAGTTAACGTCGTCTGCTTTACGTCTGCTAGTCAAAGCGATGGCTGCTTTACCTTTCCTGCGTCTGTCGGAGATTCGCCGCTCTTTCACCGGCGAGAGTCACCGTTGCCTCGGGAAACAAGGAGATAACAAGAGGAAGAAATTGACCTCTTAATCTAAAATTGAGGTCAGCGATCAAAGTATAACACGGGAAGGGTTCACAAGGGTCGCGTGGGCATATTCCATTCAGCACGTCTGCCGGTCGTGGGCAGACGGTCGCCGAGTCGCGGAGGGCCTGCTAGGCCTAACTGCCCAGCTCGTTTGGTCGCGTTCGGTGGAATCGTCGCCGTTGGAGCTTTTCCCCGGTGTCTGTGGATCCAGCGTTCTTGTTCGTCGTGCTCTGTTTCAAATAATTTTTACTTTTTTTTTTGCTGCTTTTTGTTGCGTCGGGACGCGTGAGAAGCTCGCGTAGAAAAATAAACGTCCGTGGGTCGTCGCAACCGCGACGCTGTCGGCCATGCTGACTTGATTGTAAGAAGTGCGTAACAGCTTCGGAGCTGTCGTAGGATTTCGCCGTAACCTGCGCAAAACTTACGAAACTTTCGTTTCGTGAATACGAATTTGTTCTTAAGTTTTGTCTTACGCACATTTTTGGCGTAAGATCGTTTCGTGAATCTGGCCTCTGCACTCCCGAAAGTCGCAGGAAAGGTAAGACAGACGCAGACGACGTTGCGAGCAGACGACGTTGCAAAGGAGCAGACGACGCTCAGATAGGGGGGCTCGATCAGCCAATCAGGGCTCGGTGTTCTGACGTCACCGCTACCCCCTGCGCAAGGAGCAGACGAACTTGCCCTCCGCATAAGAATTGGCTGGACTTAATTCAAGCCCCGATCACGGCGCCCCAGTGGCAAACGGGTCCATTTCATCGGAAAGCGTCTGCCGGTCGCTGCGTTGGTTCTGCGCGGGATAGCACTGCAATTTCAAAAATGACTATTCCACACCAAAAAAAAGCCACAACAATTGCTGCATGGTCGGCTACAAAAGCACGTACAAGAACGCACACGGCACAAAGTTTTGCGGCTTCCTTTCAAAGCCTTACACGGTGGAGCTCCGCGTGACTTAGGTGCGACTTGGGCTTAAAGCCGGGTGTGGACTATAGTCGGGAAGAAACGTTGGTGCAAATAAGTCTCTTAACATCCCGATGGTTGGTACACAGCACGAGACAGATAACAGAACCAAGCAATTGCCTTTTTTTTTGTTTTTTTTCCTCTACCTTTTCAGAATTGAAGTCCTATCATAAGAAACACTACCCTAGTATAAACCTTTCCAGCGGCAGTCTCGAACGAAGCGAATTACAGCGCGCGTCCCTGGTTTTGAGAGGGTATGTCACTGTTGCCCGACAGTGTTGGGCTGTGGGTTTTCTAGTCAGTGGGCTGTGGCAGCCTGCATAGGCGTACTTCCGGACGCTGGTGGAGGCTGAATTGCCGCATTCTATTCTTTATTTTGTGTTCTATGGCGAATAGAACCTCTTGGGGTTTTTAAGGATGCAATGCACTATTTTGGGGAACAAAAACAAAGAAATGAAAGCTGTTTTGGTGAGTCCGTGCGTGACAGAACAAATGCAAATGGAATGTTTGTTTCATTTTACGTTGATGTTTTATGGCACTGTGCACTCAGCCGTGTCAATCTACAAAGGTTTTAGCTGTCGAAAATATTCGACCACACAGGATATCCGAACCGCATGGATATTCCCCGCCCACAACATGAAACTCAACGAGTCTCATCAATTGAACAACATATGTTGTACGTACCCCACGGTGCCGCGTTAACCAAACAGGATTTGAGAAAGGTCTCAAATAACACAGCATATCCAATATACAGGATCGACGATAGTCACTTCACGACAATCGGATGGAATCCGGCGTGTTTTGGGGAACATGTAGAAGAGAGCTGCCTTTTTGCACAGCTTCAAAGCAAATGAACGAACATGCCTATTCCGACCCCACAACCCGAACCCGACCCCATCAGCTATTTTTCGCGAAGACCCGGAACATAGCTGGGAAGGCTTTTTGGAGATTATCTCAACGGAAATAATCCTCCAAGAACGTCGAACTGCCTGCGTCACGGGCTGCTTGACGTTGGCTCTCTTTGTTCGTTTCCTGCGAAAGCCGAACAGGCTACGAGCCCTGGTATTCCCTAGCTCTCACAGTGGAAGATAACACAAAAAGGGTAAGCATCCTAAATAGGCAAATGAAGTAAAAACTTCCAAGAAAAGCCGGCGAACTCCGAATGAACAATGCAGGCGGGAAGTCACGCTGACTGGGTTTCCACAGCTCAGGCGGATGCTAGAAGTTTCTGGCTGATAGGGGTCGCTCGATTCGCCAAATAGTGATGGCCAGAGCGCTCTTTTTGCAAAGGTCTATAACTGAAAGTGCTCATTTGTGGCACTAATCAAACTGGTAAATTTTGGTGCCCATCGATGCCTTGTCCAAGCAATATACAAAAATATGCTGATGTCACACTTGCAGTAACCATGTCACACAGAGCACGTACTGAATGTCTTCGCATCCCAGAAGCGATACGCATCAAACGGTACAAGACAGAAATGGAAATTTATCCCGAGAACCGTCAAACCATCGTAGTGCCAGAGCCTGCTCAGCCTCTCCGTTCCTGTGAAGCAGTTCTCAAACGGGGGTTTACGGACCCTTTCGGGTCCTTGAAGGCCTTCTTAGGGTCCCCGAAGCCCTCGACCATGCAATAAACTTCTTTTTTTTTTTTACAGCCGAGCTGTCAAGGATTAGGTTCCCCAGGATCGTGTCCGTGTATGTCGACACAAACCTATCTGGAAAGCTACAGCCATCTATAAGCGACGGCGGCAAGTATGTTTTCTGCCGTCGCTCGTAGATGGCGGCAACCTTTCCAGCTATAATAGAAGAATAGATAGTTGGGTGCGTAGGTGGGAATTCATCGTAGGAAACAGCGCGAAAAACAGACGACGACGAAGAAGAAGCACACAGTGTATCGAGTACAGCTCCGCTGGCTTTCCTTCTTCACGAGAGTGGAAAGGCTGAACGTTTTAATTGATGCTGACCGTCTCACATGTGCACCGAGTCAGTAGGGTTGATTAGTCTATGTTTCAGAGCTTCAAAGTTGGCTTGCATGCATTTAGTTTTCGTTATTTACCCTTTTGTCATCATAATCGTCCTATTATACCCCCCCCCCTTCGTCCTCCTTCACTGGAGGATGGGGCCCTCGAAATATTAGTGGTTGAAAACCACAGTTGCAAAGCATGGGTCCTCAAACTGGGTTCATATGAACCCAGGGGTTTCTCAGAGTACCCACATGAGTTCCCTGAACTCCCAAATTTACTCTAACGTCCCCACAACTCAGTGAAGCAATGTTCCGAACCACTCGTCGACGCAGAACTACAAGCCAAGCACCCTCAGTGTGTGGAACATCGTTCACAAAGTCTGTTGGGTCCTTCACCGCTTTAACGCATCAATGCAGGGGCCAGGATGGGCTTCTCGACTAACGGTCAAAGAGAACTGAGTATGCTCGAGGTCGTTTCAGAACCCCCACTGTACAGACGTAAATGACTGGATTACTAATTCAAACTTGGAGATTTTACGTGCCAAAGCAACTGGCCCGCCCCAGCGGGGGACCGAGGATTCATTTGGATCACCTGAGGATCTTTTGATGTGCAACTGAAATCTCGATTATACGGTGCTTTCGCCACAATAAGCCTTCGTCAGATTGCACGTACTTTGGTCGGGATTCAAACCTGCCACTTGGGGTCCATAGGCCAGTGCTTTGCCTTGGAGTCACTCGAGTAATTGAGTAATTGTGTAATTGTGTTGTGCGTTTGACTCTGATGTGTTTGTCTTTGAATTGTGCTGTGTGTTTATCTTGGATGTCTTTGACGTAGATGGGAAATTTAGCCGGTGCAGTACGACCGCTAACCCAGGGTCTTTGGTGAATCGGGCAGTAGCAATAGACAACTGCACGCCAGTACGATGATCATCCAGACTGAAATGGGCAGGGATGGGGGTCGAACCCAGGGACCCCGGTACTGTAGCACAAGCTTCGGAGCATTAACCCACTCAGCCACCGATCTTCCCGGCGGGGTCGCCTGCACTCACTCTGATTGCGCAGGCACCGGTGAAGGCCACAATGACGGCAACGGTGTTCACCGTCAGTTGGAACTGGAGAAACTTGGCAATGCTGTCGTAGACGTTGCGTCCCCACATCACCGCCTTCACGATGCTGGTGAAGTTGTCGTCGGTCAGGATGATGTCTGAGGCCTCCTTGGCCACGTCCGTGCCGGCTATGCCCTGCACAGACAACACCGTGAGCATTGCACACCCCACGAGCCAACACGGAATGGTCTTCTGGCTACGGAAGCAAAGCTCTCTTAATTTCGATTCCTTCAATTAAAAAATGAATCGACATTTCCTTATTGGTTCCCCACAGTGCTCACTATGTGTTTGTATGAGACTGTAGTAAAATATGTCTGTTCACACATCCTGTGAAGCGCTCTAAATTTGATCTGTTTCCGATTATCGGGCCCACACTTGGCACAGCGTCGTTGAGGAAAGCCAGGCGGGAAGAGAAGAGGAGCCCGGGCAGACATCCACCCACCATGGCAAAGCCGACGTCTGCCTTCTTGAGGGCGGGCCCGTCGTTGGTGCCATCTCCCGTGACGGCCACCACCTCCCGGTTGTCGTGCAGCTTGCTCTCAATGATGCCCTTCACCAGGTTGTACTTGTCCTGCGGGGACGAGCGGGCCAGCACCCGCAGCCGGGGCCACACCTTGTCCAGCAGCGCCTGCTGGATCTGGGACGGACAAGGAGGGATGGTGGCTCAAACATGGCTCGGCAAAGCGAAATGGGACGCAGGGTTGTGCCAAAGGTAGGGTCCCGTCGAAGGCTCTCTTTTTGAGTCACTATAAGGTGCTATCGATACTGGGGCTCGCTCTAACCGAGGGCTGCGCTTCCGACGCCGTCTTCTAATAGGTGCAGTGAGCAGACCGAGTGCGTCGTCTGCGGACGGTGCCAGTCCGGAGACGAGACTACAATCGCAGCCCTCGGTTCTCACGGTTGTGGTGCCCGAAGCGCGTCTCTGACAAGCGTGTTTAGCGTCCTTTCCCGACCATACATCAAAAGTGGTCCTCAAGTGGCAACTGATGACGTCGCAGAAGCCGGAGCGTTACGCTGTTGCATGTCACGATCCTGGCGGTTAGTCGTAGAAATGCCGACAAAAAGCACAAGCAAACGCAAGTGTCGCTGTCTTCACAGCAACCCAACTTCCAGCTGCCGAAGCTTCCGTAGACCGCCACATTGAAGAGTGACCTGCAGTAGAGCAGGTGTCCACCACATCCACCACTGCTGCTGGGACACCGCCAGGATCACGACCAGTGACAGCATGGCACTTTTATGACATAGCCAGGTAGAAATCGAGGGACCGTTTTTTTGGACGTGGCAAACACGCCCAGTTGGAGACGCGCTCCAGGCACCATAACGTGATTGCTTGTCTCGACATCCGCCGCGATCGCATCTATAGTGTCGATCGTCATTTTTGTGGGAAGGAAGCACTGTCTTGAAATTTCACAAGGCCCAGCCCCATCCACAAAAGGTTGCTCACGAGGCGTAGATCGCTACGCACGAGTGTCCATTTTTCTGGCCGGTCATTAAATGTGCAATTCTGCCGTACCATTGTCCCGCTTGCCCACCCACGTTCCAAAGGAGGCCTCACCTCTCCGCTCGAGTCTCGTATCCGACGGTTGAGCTCCTTCCCCTCGAGCACGAGGAAGTCGTCGCCAGGCTTGATGATGCCACACTTGAGCGCAATCGACCGGGCCGTGTTGACATTGTCGCCCGTCACCATGCGCACCGTAATGCCCGCCCGCTGGCATTTGCGGATAGCCTCCGGCACCTGCAACCGGAGGAAACCTCCCTGGTGAGTGCCATGCTCAAATCGGAGGAATTAGACGAACTGCAAGAAGGCCGAAAGGAGAGTGTAGCTGCGCCATGTGAAGGAAGCCTACCATAGTGACCGGCAAAGTGAAAACGGCAGGGCATCTCTTTGGAATGCCAGATGTGAGTCCCACTGAAGGCCTGTTCACACTCTTGCGACCGAGTAAGACCGAGAGAGACCAGACCCATTTTTAAGCCTCTTGCGATCTCTTAGGACCAGCTCCGCTGCAGCGCATCCGGTCCTAAGAAGTCGTAAAAGGCTTAAAAACCGGTCTGGTCTCTCTCGGTCTAACTCGGGCGCAAGAGTGTGAACGGCACTTGAGACTCGAGTTCAATCGGTGAGAACGCAAGTCCTGGCTGAACACCACTGCGTCCAATCTGTGACCGGTGCACTGCACAGTAGCAACACCCCCGAAAGCAAGCCCTGCGGGTATTGCTTCTCCGCAGTGTACCAGTGCTCGGCAAGATGTGTACGCAACAGGGCTAACCCGCTGCGATTAACACTTCGAAAAGTAAGAATATTGAAGTTTGTCTTGAAGCAAATATCAAATAGCACTATTATTCGAAACTACTATTGGAAAATTTGAATAATCGCACAACACTAATCAAAGTTCAAGGACATGAGTACCGTAATATACCGAGTCATCGCCCACCCCCCTGCCGCCCGAGATTCATAAAAAAAAAGTGGAGTGGGCCTTGCCTCAGTGGGTAAGTACAGAAAGTTACGAAAAACTTTCAGCCTTTCCACTCTGGTAAAGAAGGAAGACGAGCAAAGCTGTACGCTCGTCCCTACAGTAGACTCATTAATTCAAATTACAGGAAGTCACAGGTTTTAGTTTGAATTATCAGAAGTTTGAATTATCAGAAATTCATCTAAACATGATACTAGACGACATTATGATTTGTTACATGGATAGCTACTCATACAAAGCAGAGTTTTGCCAGTTTCCTCTACGCAGGCCTAATTATAAGCAAGTACAGGCATAACACATTGGTGAAAGAGTTGTGACGTTAAGTGTATTCATCCGACAAAAAAGTTGTCGATTGTGGACTGTTTAGACAGCACATACGATCTCAAAACAAAATTTTCAATCCCAGCCAACGCAAGTAGCTCTTTACGGGACTCTTCCTTTGCAGACAGAAATTTCTGGAGTTGAGCGATGTGCTCAAAGCTGTGGCTGTGACAGTTGGTAGCAAGTCATCCCTTTCTTCATCGTCATCTTCACTCTCACTGCTGCACTGTGCAGGCATTTCTTCCTGTACTATGTCCTCTAATGAGTCATCACGAGAAACACACGCATCGTCGTCAAGACTAGCATATTCCGCCAGCTCGGCGTTCACATTATGTGCTTCAAGGCCAGAAAGCATGATGCCATTGAGCTGGTCCTTATCCTCAATGTCGTCTTGGTCATCATTGCTAGTCTTGAAACACATAATGGGAACGCTGTTTTCCGCTAATGTGTGCCCGCTTGAGCCCCATTGAGTGCGTAACATTCCGAGCACCAATGCACTGCAGAGAAGCAACACTCGCAAAAGCAAGCTCCGCAGGTATTGCTTCTCTGCGGTGCACCGGTTCTCGGAAGAGGCGCACTCAAAGGGGCCGCGAGAACAAAAGAGTATGAATTAAGCGAAAACGCCGTTCGAATTACCGTATTTGCACGAATATAACGCGAGTTTTTTTTTCGAAATTACGTGCTCCAAAACGCACCTCGCGTTATATTCGGAATGGAGTTCAGCCGCGAGGCGCGCGAGTCTGGAAAAAGCCAGAGGAGAAAGTCATCCCTCCGGCTCAATGCAAAAGATCCAATGGGAAAAGAAGTGGGGGTGCGGAGGGGCATTTTTTAGCCATTGGGCCACGTGAAGGGGCAAATATAAAACATAAAAAAGCATTTTTCTCGCTTTTGTGTTTTTACAACGCGCGCACGCCGCACGCGTGCGCGTCATGCGGGAATGCGGGCACCGGCCAATTCGAGCCAAGCCAAGCCGGGCCAAGTCAAGTCAACACAAGCCAAGCCAAGACCACCGACCGCGTGCAACACGAGGCATTTGTTTACGAAGAGGGACCAGTACAAGAAGTGTGATCGTGTATCGGGTTCAGCTGTCTTTTCTCTGCCTGCGCATTGCTTAGTTTCTGCTCCAGAGTGGTCTGGCGTTTGTGTGTTGGCGCTTCTGCTTCCACGCCTTGTTTGGATTGTGGGCTGCCGAGGAGCTCCCACGGAAGAAAAACTACCAGACAAGCAGGTGCCGTGCTTATCTGCGTAGTCGCCAAGTGGAAGGACCTGAGCAGAGAGGATGAGTGCAGTCAAAACATAAACTGATATTTCTTCTATTTCCATTTACTTTTCACTTCTGCTGTGCCCCCGACTGCGAGAAATTGACGCGGCATCGGTTTGCGTTATAATAGTAATAATATTTTTTTTCTTTTTGGGGGCATCAAAAACTGCCCTCGCGTTATATTCGTGGTCGCGTTATATTCGTGCAAATACGGTAGGCGACTTATAAATACATTAAAAACATAGCGGGACAACCAAAATTTTCAAATCTGTTTGAATTAACCGGAAGTATGAAATATCAAAGTTTGAATTATCGTGAGCCTATTGTATTGTTTCTTCTTTGTCCTTGTCTGTTTTGCGCGCTGTTTCCTACAATGAATTCCCACCAACTCGCCCCACTATCCCTTCTACTATGATAGCTGGAAAGGTTGCTTCGCTCATAGATGGTGGTAGCTGTCCAGAGTTTTGCGTAGTTTTGTGTCTACATTTGTTTGGTACCAGACACGAAAGTGGGGAAACTAGCCCTTCGCAGCTCCGCTGTAAAAAAGCTAAACAGAACGCCAATTTTTTTGTATATATCTAGCGCAGCTGCACAAGAGATACATTAAACTCAAAACTCGAATTAGTTTTGATTGTTTCATGCAAGAAATGCTCATGAAAGGATGTTTGACTATAGCAAGGTTCATTGCTTCCATACGTGCAATGAATACCACTGATCAGCATACAGCACAAACACTTGTTCCATGAAGGCTGATTTCTTACTACGCTTTGTTCTCTTCGTTAAAAAAAAATATAGACAAGAAAATAGAAAAACCGACAAAGCGGAACGAACGAACGAACAAGCGGGCAAAAGAAGCGACGAAGAGCGATGCTGGGGAAGCAGGAAAGCCGGCGATCGCGTTGGCAAATACTTTGGAGTCGGGCCAAGTTGGGCGCCTTGTCAATCACAAGGAACAGGCAGGCTCTTGAGCAACTTTCTTGTTTTGTGCATAAAGGCGTGCGTCCGTGCTATCAATGCGGGTTGAGACGTTGTTGCACCGTGGCATGGACAGCACCATGAACACGGAGCTCGAAATGGGATGCTTTACAAACGTCTGCATGCAGCAACCCAGCAAATCTTTATTTACCCATTGGCTTTGTCTCAAAACATTGCACAACCTCACCAACCACGGTCGCAATGTTCCAGGAGAAGGGAGCGGGTTCGCGGTGATTTCAGTGGAAATGGACTTGGACCTTACGCTCTACAGTTACATTCCAGGATATGGGGCGTTCGCTCACCTCGCTATCCCTGAATTGGGAAATGCATGTGTTTCCTTCCCTTTTTTTCTTTTTTTTGAACAAGCTTTTTTTATAGGCAAAACAAAGTTTTATTTTGTTATCTCCATCGTTTTCCTTTCGCACGGACGTACACCGACTTCGGGGTCGCGGAAATCAGGGAGGAAATGCATGAACAAATTAAAGTGTCTTTCCATCCTTCGTTTTACTTTGTCACGGACGTCCTCCAACCGTAAGGTCCGCGGCTGCGTCATTTGGGTAGGATGAATGTTCACGGATTGCGAAGTCCGCATTGAGGTATTTGTAGGGGTGGGCGATCACACAGTGTTATATTGGAAATCGATATTCGCCCAAAAAGTGGGGTGGGTGATGTATATTACGGTAGTTGCCGAAGCGGAGGTTTCAAGGCAAAAATTCTCTCCATTCCATTTGTCTAAAAACAATCGGCGCCTCAACAGGGAAGAAAGCGGGTGCCGACCTCTGCTCGGACGGGGTCCTCAATGCCCACGACGCAAAGGCAGGTGAGGTCCCGGATGATGTTGTCCTCGTCCTCCCAGTCCGGCTCCTCCTGCAGCTGCACATCGTTGCTCTTGGCCGTGCCCGAGAGCACATAGTCCTTGTAGGCCACGCAGATGGTTCGCAGGCCATTGGACGCCATCGGCTCGATCACAGTGCGCACCAGGCGGTCTTGCTCGTCCGACCCAAAGCTCTCCAGCTGGCCCCCGTTGCCGTAGAGGTACTTGCACCTGGCGTGGAGGGGAGAAAGCCCGTGTCAACCCAATGGGTTTGGCCACAGGAAGGTGATTGTGCGCGATGAAGAGGGTTAATAAGGGAGACGAATGGGAAGAAAAAAGGAAGGAAAAAGCAGTAACAGTGACAGTGAAGGTTAAGCTCGAGAATGGCAGGACCATCGTTGCCAACGAGTTGCTCCTAATTTAAGATGAGACCCTAACTGCAAATATTGTGCTGATTTTTTGTGTTCTGTCCTATCCTGACAATTAAAAAAAGATTTTAAGAAGAGTTCACTCACAGGGTATTTATGCTCACCAAGTTTTTTATTTGCACATGACATATGAGAGCCCAACTACCCAGAACACAATTTTCGGCTCGAAATTCGCTTTCTTTCTGCCCAAAAACTGCCAATCAACAACTGGTTGGTTTGAGTCACGCTCACTCTCTTCTCCATGGTCACCTGCAGTTCTCTATGGTTTAGACAAACACACCAAATATAATCAAAGTCGTCGGCCATCAAAAACACATGCTCAATATTAAAAATATAAAAAAAATTGTAGAGCCCTTCCACTTTAAGTGAAGATGAAGGACCAGCGAAGCATTTATCTTTACGACGTCTAGGACGACGCCTAGAGGACGACGTCTAGGACGGCCTCAAGGACGACTTCTAGGACGACCCTGAGGATGATGCCTAGAGGACAACGTCTAAGATGACCACAAGGACGATTTCTAAGATGACAACGAGAATGACTTCTCGGACGACCTCAAGGACGACTTCAAGGACGACTCCTAGGACGACCTCGAGGACAACGTCTAAGACAACCTCGAGTGCGATGTCTAGAACAACCTCAAGGACGACTTCTATGATGACCTCGAGGACGATTCCTAGAGATGATAACAAGGGATCAGGACCACGACCTCTAGGACGACCTCAAAAACGATGCTTAGAGATGGTAACAAGGGATCAGGACCTCACTATCTAATAACGCCAAGGAAGGCTGGCTCACGCTGGTTGCCCCCTCTTTTTATTTTTATTTATTCATACTTGCCACCACCAATAGTGAGTTTTTTGCCAACATCCACGGATGCATTTTTTCCCAGATACTAACCCATAACAGCCTTCGCTGCAAAAAAATATGATACCCATTTTTCGTGACTTGTAAAAAGCTGCAACGACGTTGATTGAAAAAAAAAAGTTCTGCAGGAAACCGGAAGCACTCTGTGCATTCTCTGCATAATTCTCAACATGGCGTTGTATCACAGACTGGACAGCTGAACGAAGCGGACCAAGCGATGGCGGCAGACGACTGGCGTGGAACCTCTACTTCAGAACTGTTATTCGCAGTATCGGCGAATCTGTCTAGATGTAAAAGAGAAATCGTTTACCGATCAAAACAATCAGGATTTATTCCATACGACACACCCGACCACCAAGGTGATTCGCACGAAGACGTCGCCAAGTCATCATCTCTTCTCCTGGCTGAAGACATTGCTCATCTTATGAACGCGAATTGGTAAAAGGTTGAAAAACGTGCCAATGTTTTTCAGCCTCTTACCAATTCGTTAAAGTGCAATGTGCAACGAGCAAATTTTTCATATGCCTCGCACAACCAAAACAGGAAAAAAGAGAAAATGCGGCTCGGTGAAGCCACATGACTTCCGGCAACTCTTTCCTCCTCTACATTTCTCCTTCCTTCCCAGTCCAGTTTCGGTCCCGGCTTCGAGCAGTTGCGTTTTTTTTACTTTATTAAAAATATATGTTATGCTGTAGCAACGTATTGATTGGATAGTCTTCTGACACCATATTAAATTACCTGGCAAAAAATTTTAAAAAATGTTTTGGGGCGTGTCAGTGTCCCTTTAAGGTTTCCTTGCAACATGCTAGCTTTGACCAGCTCTATCAGTCTCATTTAACCTCCAACTTCGCTGAAGCAAAAAGCGCTAGAGTAGACAAATCCACTTAAAAAAGGGACACAGTGCACATGTGCGAAGAGCGCACCCCCAAACCAGCAGTTCTTCGTCAAAGACGCACGAGATGCAGTCTCCGAAAAGTCGATGCCCTCGGCTTGTGCAAGCTCACCAAACGAGGAGAAGGAAGAAGGAGAGGGGCTCACTTCTTGAGGACAATCTCGGAGGCCCCCTTGGTGTAGACGCGGAAGCCTCGTCCTCCGTCGAGGGCGACAACTGTGCTCATGGACTTGCGGACAGAGTTGAAGGTGTACACCTTGTGGAGCATCTCTTCGGGCACATCGTCCCTCACGCTCTGGTAGTCCTTGCCCAGGTCCAGCACGAAGCCCAGCAGGGCACACTCTGTCTTGTTGCCTACCTGTTTGGGCTGGCCTCCATCCTCCGATGGCTGCATGCACAGGGAAAGAAACGAGCAGGGTCACGATGGTTCAGACGATGCAGGAGAAAGATGCAGAGCAGAGGGGTCACCTCAGACTACGGTACGGGATACACAAAACAGGACCAAACGAGCAAACTTGCACGAAGGAAGACATATGAAAGAAAGACATTTTCAGTGTGTGTAGCAAATTATCATTTTAAAATTCCCCAACTTTTCCAGGTTTTCCCTGACAATTTCAGGTGAAATTCCCTGACCACTGTAGAGGCGATTAGATATATAAGACCATTACAACACAAGGCACTGAGCCTTGTGAGGATCATTTCGCAAGGGCTTAATCCAACATGCTTATTCCGGAATATTCGAGTTCGTCCAGTCCGGATTAAATGAGCACTTTCTTGCCGCCGACATCGTCAGTGAGGAGGCCACTTCCGGAAACACGATGAAAACACGACGCTCAACCACACAGACCAATAAACAAATGGCAGCATGGCCGCTAGATGCACACCTTCAGATACTTTCGGCTTAAAGGACACATGCAAAGGAAAGATACATTCTTTTTTTTAACAGCAGTGATGGAGGCGGCATTTGACCTTTTGTAGCAGGTTCTGTAGCAGGCAAAATATTGGTTTGGAGCAGCCACTGACGCTTCTGGAGCAGATGCCAACATCTGTTAGCACATCAGTTGAGAATGAGAAAGTACTTGCATCTCTAAATGAGTTCATTTGCGAGTGATCAAGGGTTCCTCTTTGATACTCAAGCATATTACTTCTCACCGCTTGCGATAAGAATAGATACGGAGTAAAAGTAAAACACTGTCTTCTTAAATAAGGCAGAGTGGGTTTCATTCACAACGGGTATAAAAGATGGTTGAAAAGTGAATCATAGCGCAACATTTCATTGGGATAAACCCTCTCTCCCCTCCCCATTTTACACTCACTAATTTGTTTAGCCTGCAAATATAATTTATGTAAAATGCCAGCATGAACCAGCATATCCGCCAACGTCTACTAATAAAATGCATCCCGCAAGTTTAATGAACCTACCAAACTCCATAAAGTGGAAAAACAACCGCCCAAAAATAGTCGAAAAGCCTACAGTTGCGCTTTAAAGGTGACACAACCTTTTAGCAGCGTGGGAACCAGAGTTACGTCAAAGTTCGCTGCTCTTTCGATCAACAGCCGTACAGGAACTACCGTGACTACTCTACTTATTCAAATGTATATAGTCCCGTGTTCGTTTGTTTTTTTTTCTCACTTTTTTTTCTTTGATGTTGTTGTTGTTGCTTTTTAATATCAACCTAGAATTAGAACAAAGAAGGTCGACCTGTAATAATCCTAAGCATAATTTGCGTGCCTGTCGCGCTAAGTAAGGCGCTCCACCAGGTCAGGGTGGGGGGGGGCCTTGTCAGGTAAAGTCTGTTTACCTTTTGCCCACTCACCCGTGGTGACTCAAGAAGTCCAAATAAAGGTTATTATTATTATTATTATAGCACCCTGGTGCAAAACGGTGAAGCTCGACACGCGCACGCTGGTGAGAGGCGGTGAAAGTTGATGCAAGCGGCACAAGTGCCACGGTACCCTGCAGCCACGGAATGAAGGCATGTGGCAGACATGACAATCAAGTGACCTGATCAGGAGTACGAGACTCCGGTTCTGTTTTATCACAGTAGCCGTAGTCGGAAATTCTACTATTTTGCAAAGTTTTCTGGGGACTCTTAGTTCCTTACATCGACGACATTTTCTAGAAATTAAGATGATGTCGGCGACCAACCAGCCAGCGTATCAGCCGGCCAGAGCTGCTTATGCCCAGCATCAATGGCTCTGGCCGGTTGACTTGCAGCATCAAAGCGTGACATCGTGGTATTCGTCATCTCCTTGTACGCGTTCATCGGCTAAACCAATCGAGTGCAGCGAATCTCCCATGACTTGCGCTTTTAGTGTGCGTGTTTGTGGCTGTATGTGTTCGAGCCTTCAACTGTGCTCTGACTTAAGACGAAACAAACAAAACTGCGAGTAGAGATGCCGTGAAATTCATATGTGTACAATTTTTCTTCCCTTTTTCCTTTTCTGAATATTAAGATCAACCAATAAAAAAATATTAATTTTGTTTGCTTCAAGCCCATCTGGGCAAAGGTGTGGCGCAATTCTTAGCCAAAATCGAATTTTTGTAGAAGTTGTAGCAGACTTTCATTCACGGCGCAATTTGGCGCAGGTGGCAAAGCACTCCCGTCACTGAAACAGCCTGGTTCGGAAAAGGAAGTCATAAAATGAATTTACAACGAAAAATAAAAACTTTGAGCTATATTTACGGCACTATACAAATTTGTAGTTGGCGCCCGTGGGCGCCGCGGAAAAGTGGCTGCTATTTATTGCGTGACTGGCCACTATTTGTCACGTGGTACTTGCGCTCTTTCGGAAGCTTCCTACAGTCTCTAAAAGTTACTCATTCATTTTTGTTTCAAGTGCAACAAAAAACGAAGGTTAATAAGTAACTTTTGGAGCCTAAAGAAAGCTCCTGAAAAAGCGCAAGCAGACGTGATAGACCTGTACGCTGGTCAGATGACGGCAGCGGCGCCGCAGAGCAGACAAACTTGCGCGGCGGCGGCGGGAGAAACGTGTTGACACGGCGGTGCACCACGCTCAGCGTGCGGCAGCGGCGTGACTTTGAGACCTCAGCGGCGACGCGCAACGGTGCACTGGTGTACCACGTGACCCGCGGCGGCTCCTGTGGGCGCCAACTACAAATTCGTTTTGCGCCGTAGATATAGCTCTAAAAATTTTTTCTTCGTTGTAAATTCTATTTACAACGTTCCTTTCCATCTAGGCTGTTTAAAAAAATGTTGTTGTTTTTTTTTTTTGCATGTGTCCTTTAAAGGAGAAACTATTGTGTTTTTGGAAAGCATTGTGCTTTAAATTCATGAAAAATTGAAAAGCTTGAGGTACACCTAAGCATTTGTTATGAGTTGTGAATACAAAAGCATGCAAGCCGTTCGTCCGCTCCCCTTGTCGTCTGCTGCGTAATAGTGCGCGTGCGTGCTTCGGGATCTCGGAGGCCGTGGCATGGCGGCCAATGGGAGCCCCATCGACACGCGCCAGCCAATGGAAACGAAGGTGATCGCAGAAACTAGGAGCCGTTTTCGCGTTTCAAACTGATGACATCAGCTCGCTCCAGGAGACAGTTAATGCTTTCACATCAAAACAGTTGCTTTTGATTGTATGGGCGAACTCGTGGAAATCGGAACAAACGTTTAATTTGGCATTTTATCTGATCCAAGGAATAATGATAACGTCAACATCAGGCGATTTGTTTCTTCATAGTGCTCCAAAATATGTTAGACTTTCTTAACTGCTTCTGTGATATAAACATTCGCTTGATCTGTTTGTTTATGAATTTCAGGAAACTGTTCATCAAGCTTGATCCCATGTCAGCAATCATTCAAGTGCTTTAAGAGCCCGCACAAGCGAGTGCGCGACTACTAATGGCCACCACGTTTGTTCTCCCTTTGTTGCTATGGCTACCACGCCGCCAGGGCGCGTCTCGCCAGTCTTGCCGCCTCGCGTCGTCTGCTTGTCCCTGCGCTTTGCCAACTCCAGTTCGCTTTTCACCATCTTTACGACCGTTCGCTTTTCACCATCTTTACGACCGTTTGCAACCCTTTCTTTTAGTAGTTTCGCATACATTGTTCGCATGTTTCGTGGCCACAAGAAATGCGGGGAATGAATTGGGAGACAGTGCACGCAGTCAATGCAGAGAAACAGTCCATGCAAGCTTCTTTGCATGGCAACCAGCATCGCGTTCCCTGCCTCGTGCGCTGGGAACCACTTAATTGTCACTGTGCTGGGGTTGCCCCCCTTTAACACCCACACGGCTTTGGTGCTCGCGCGTCCCATTATGTAGTTTCTTATGGCCACCATAGAGTCACTGAACAGCAAGGTCACTCCGGGGGAGGAGACGACCAAGGCTATGGCCACCTCCTCCACGATCCGCATTTCTCGGGTCCTGACACTGGCGGCGGCAAGGGTCGAGCCGTCCTTGGCTCACATTGACACCGCCATGAAGTGTTCTCCGTCCCGGGCCACGTCCACATGGACTGCTCCGTCGTCTTCTGTATAAGCCATGGTCAACGCTTTCGCTCTTGCTTGTCGTCCCCCTGCGTCATGCTCTGGATGCATGTGTCGCGGGATCGGGTGTTCGTCCAGTTTTCGCATTGTTTCTGCCGTAATGTTTGCGTCCGTGATGGGAGATCGGACGCCGAGATTCAACTTCTCCAACACCGCCCTTCCCGTCTTGGTCTTTTCGAGTCGGGCCATTTGTGCCGTCTGCTGTGCCAACACTATCTCCTCTAACTTTTTATGCACGCCCAGCGCTTCCATGGCTTCCGAGTTGGTCCTCGCCAGAAGGCCCAAGGCGTTCTTGAACACCTTTCGGATCATGCAGTTGAGCTTGTTCTCAGCCGCCATCCAGTTGAGATATGCCGCAACATAAGCAAGGTGGCTTATTGCAAGGGATTGCACCAGGCGCATAAGGCTGCCCTCTTGCATATCCCCTCTGCGGTTTGCCACCCGTTTGATGAGCTGGGCGGCTGCGTTGGTCTTGGTCTCCAGCTTGCTGATGGCTTCGGTGTTGCAGCCGCGGCTGTCAAGAATGAGGCCTAACACTCGGATCTTGACCGCACGTGGAATCCTCTGTCCTTCGCCCGTCCAAATGGCCAGGTTGTTCCATTCCTTGCACCTGGGGTTGATCACCAGACTTGCTTGGGGAGCAGATCAGGCCCGTTCCCTCCAGCTCCTCTTCGATGGCGTTCACGGCTTCCTGATGGTCATCTTGCGCTTCTTCCTCCACGTCGCTTAACGACCACAGCGTGATATCGTCGGCATATATCGAGTGTTCTATACCCTGTTCCTCGAGCCGTTTCACTACCGTGATCTTACCTATGTTAAAGAGCAAAGGCGAGATGACGGAGCCTTGCGGCATCCCCATGCTTCCCAGCTCTCGCTCCTCGAGGTTCAGTTCACCGACGCATAGCTTTACCGTGCGCCGCATGAGGAAGTCGCAGATGTATGTGTAGCTCCAAGCCCCTAACCAGAGCACGCTGACTTGGGCTAGGATGGCGGAGTGTTTTACCTTGTCGAACGCACTCTTGAGGTCGAGGCCCAGAAGAGCTCTGCCTTCTCTCTTTTCGGCATTGACAATGCCCTCTTTGATTAGGGCCATGGCGTCGTGCATGCCTAGGTTCTCCCAGAAGCCGAACATGGTGTCTGGATAGAGGCATTCGTCTTCCAAATAGTGCTGCCACCGTCCCATAAGCACGTGCTCCATCACCTTGCCCAAGCAGGACGTGAGCGAAATGGGCCGGAGGTGCTTGATGCTCGGAGGTTTGCCGGGCTTGGGGATCAGGATCATCTTTGCGGTTTTCCATTGCTTGGGGAGCTTACCACTGCGCCAGCACTCGTTAAAGTATGCTGTGAGGGCTCAGATGGTGTCGTCCCCCATGTTCTTCAATGTCTTGTTCGATATCTTGTTGGGTCCTGCCGCCGACTTGCTGTTGAGTTTTTGCAGTTACTCTTATATATGTGCAATGAATGTACCCAAAACTTTCATATAGATAGCTCTAAAAATAAAAAAAAAGTTCAGGCTTAATGCTTTAGAGGACACATGTAAAGGTAAAAAACTTTTTTTTTTAAACAGCCTAGACGGGAAAAGATTGTTATGAAACAAATTTACAACGAAGGAAAAAACATTTAGAGCTACATTTACGGCGCAAGACGAATTTGTAGTTGGCGCCCACGAGAGCCACCGCGGGTCACGTGGTAGATATGTGCGCCGTCGTGTGGCGCCGCTGTCGCCTCAAAAAGTCACGCCGATGCCAGACGCTGAGTGTGGTGCACTGCTGGTTCAATGTTAACGCATTTCTCATCGCCGCCACCGCGCAAGTTTGTCTGCTCCGGGGCGCTGCCGTTGTCATCTGACCGGCGCACTGGTCTATCATGTCTGCTTGCGCTTTCTCAGGAGATTCCTTTGGGCTCTAAAAGTTACTTATTAATCTTCCGTTTTTTGTTTCACTTCACACGAAGATGAATCAGTAACTTATCGAGAACATAGGAAGCCTCCGAAAGAGCGCAAGCACCACGTGACAAATAGCGGCCACTTTTCTGCGGCACCCGAGGGCGCCAACTACAAATTCGTATAGCACTGTAGATACAGTTAAACCTCGATGTAACGAAGTCGGTAAAATTCGCAATTTACTTCGTTACATTGAAATTTCGCTAAATCGAAATTTGGCTTTAGCATGCAAAAAAAATTCCGAAACATTTTACGGGTATGAAATCTCACCGAAAATGACATTTATTTTGGGGCAAAGTAGTCCGCGAGTTTTGCTTGCGCCTTGTCCGACAGTAGCAGCGGCGTCATACAGCGTTCGAGCGCCCAGAGCGCTTGCACGGCATCTTGCTGCCCATGCGACGCCGTGTACAGTACCTCCTCAGTACGTCCATTGCGTCGAGCACTTCCCGAGTGCTCGTGATCGCAGCAGTTTCTTCAGGATGGCGTCCAAACGTTTGCTTTCTCATCCAAAGAAAGAACTTTACGTTTCCTTATGCCCGCAAGCACGTGAGTGAACCGCCCGGTTGAAAAATAAAGCTGTTTAGTTTAGGCGGTGCCAATGTTTCCAACCTACACAGCACTCTTGCCCCCCGCACAGTTTACTTGCAAACACAGTGTGCTTGCGCCTTTGCTTTACATCACGGTCGCAAGACGATAATCGGTCTTCTCGGTCTTCCCCTAGATGGCACGGCCCGTGCGGTCGCGCCATCACGTCGCTCCCCCGCTGAAGTTGGCTCCCGCGCTACCAGCGGTACAGTGGACTATGATGATCAGTGAATGTCAGTGGTGATGCTGTTATGCCGTGCAAACTTTTAGCTCGGCATTTTCTGGCCAGCCCCGCGGAATCCGCTTTGCCGCACGCCTCGCCGGCGCTACCGGCGCCGCATCCTCGGGCAGCCTAGGAACGTTGGAAGGCCTGTCCCCGTGAAGTAACCTATCAAAGCGGTCGCGTTAGCGCATACTTTTTTTTTTTTAACCACAATTTGTTTTGCGAAGTTGTTTTTTAGAGTCTATTTATTTATTGCCTTCTATGGCAATGGCGCTTCGTTATATTGAAATAGCAGCAAAATAGACTTCGTTATATAGAGACTAAAAATACATGGGGTCTATGGGCAAGAAATTATGAAAAATAAAATACTTCGTTAAATCGAGGATTTCGTTACATTGAAGTTCGTTATATCGAGGTTCGACTGTATAGCTCTAAAAATTTTTCCTTTTTGTTGTAAATTTGTTTTATGACTTCCTTTTCCCAACCAGGCTGTTTAAAAAAAAATTTATTTTTCAGTACTAGGGATGTCGCAAACCACCCTAGGTTTTAATTCGAAAGGTTTCAATATTTTCGAACCATACCAAGGTTCAACCTCGAAAAGTTTGCAACTTTTGAACACCGTGATGTTTCGAATTTTAAAAGTTCGAAGCTTGCACGGTTTCTAAAAGTTTTGGTTCCAATATTTTGAATATATTTTTACTTGAGGTTCGAGAAACTCGAAGATTTCTAACTTTTCTAATTTGAAATTCGAGAGATTCGAAAATTTCAAATTTCTGGGGATCTGAAGTTCGACGATTTCAAATTTCTTTGGATCTAAAATTCAAAATGTTTGAACGTATCAAATTTTTATAGACATAAAGTTCAAAAAATTCGAAGATTTCAAATTTCTTTCTACATAAAGTTTGAAAAGTTCTAAAGTTTCAATTCTCTTTTAGGGCTAAATTTAAAAAAAACTTCCAAGATTTCGGATTTCTTTCAAGTCCAAGTTTGCAAAGTTCGAAGTCCGGTTTTCATGTTCCTCCACCCCAGTTTCAGTTTCAAACAACGTTTTCATGCCCCACTGGTTTTCATGAATCAGGTTTAGAAAAGTTTGGAAGTGATATTTAGACTGCGCGAAGTTGGTCAGGCAATTACATGAGACGACGAGTGTCCCGGATGAGCTGGAATATTTGCCAGTGCAGACTGACGTGTGACCATAGATCAGTAATTGTGACCGCCAGCCCACTTTGACGTGCTTCACGCAGTAGTAATCACACAAACACACTGTTTTATCATACTCATCCAGTTCGAAACAGCCGGGGGTGGGCAGGAGGTTGAGGCTCAGAAAAACCTTGGAGCAATCTGGCACACTACCTCGCCACTTCCTTGCACGCTGCTAGTAATCCCATTGAACGCCGTCCGAGTGACGCTGTCCTATAGTAAGTTTAGTTTGTAATTGTTCTGCAGGTTTATTTTACGGGACAAAGGAAACGCCGAGCAAAAAGCACAAAAGCCGACATAACTCGAGGTCGAGGAGCGTTCTACCATACCAATGGCGTCGGAAGAAGAAAAATGGGGGGAAGGAAGAAGGGTAAGGGGGGGGAGGGGCGGGGGGGAGTTCCAGTTTCCCTCCCCGCCCCCCAATATTTCGGAATGTTAAAGAAAACAGTACAAGGAAAGAAGGTGTGGTCGAACTTATTTTAATCTGAAATTATTTACGCATATGTATAGCTACTGTCACTCTTCACTGCAAAAAAGATGGCTTAGATGGTCATTGTCGGAAACTCGTTGTCAGAAGGCACTACTCGTCACATGCTTAGCGGTTCGGAAGTTTAAAGCTGTCTTTCCGACCTAAATAACGGTGCCATTGGTAAAAAAAACTTAAACATAACAATAAATGCAAAAATAAAAAGCTGGAGAAAAAAAAAAAAAACTATCAAGAACTTGTTGGAAGTGTTGTATTCTTGTATATTCAGAGGCTCAGAACTTTGAAACAAGTTTCTCTTACCAAATGTGCTAAAAGAAACACGCCCCAAAAACCTAAAACAAAAACAAAACCCCAAAAATTTAAAAATGGCGCTTTTCTTTTTTTTTCTTTTTTTTTTTTTTTTTAATGGCGTGCTGAATTTGAACATTAGAAATCTTTTCCCATGAGTTGATTTATTCCTCAATGTGAAAAACCCAATAAATACATTATTTTGTATTCTGCAGATGGCAATGATATGTAGTGTCTGTGGTGTTAATTTAAATGTGATACCTCAAACAATTTAGACAAAAAAAATTACCAAGTTTAGGGCATAATTGCTCGTAGATACATGTTTGGACATTTCTTCGAAACTCATCTTGAACAAAAATAATTGTATCTTAATTTTAAGATACCTAGGCTAGACATAGATCATTCCTAAAAAATTTAATATCTCTACCATAAATAGCTCCGGCTGGAGCACGCTTCAAATATGGCACCAACAATCGTCAAAAACCCGTCGTCCTTCCCCGCTCCTTCGGGAATTTATTTCTTTAAAACCAAGCATGCTAGTTGAAAAATAGAAAATTTTCGAATTTTCTAGACAAATAAGTTTGAAAATGATTGAATTTCTTAGCGTAGGAAGTTCGAAAAGCTTCAAACTTTTTAGTCTATCAAATTTGAAAGTTTGACAAGCATCAAATTTTGCAGCGTAACAAGTTTGAAAGTTCGAAAAGGATCGAATTTTTTTGCGTAATAAGATTGAAGGTTTGAAAGACATTGCGCCGACAAGTGCCCTTCGTCGACCACTTTACTCGGAAGAAAATTCTTCCCAAAAAGGCCGTGTCGCTATCTTTGAACACGATTTTAACGAGGAAATAAAAAAGCTACGCATGACTGTGATTTCGGGTTTGTTGGGATGCTTAGAGCGTCTTGATTGAGCAGTCACCACAAAAGAACAATCTCAGAATCGACTTCAGTGCCGCTTTAAGTAACACCGTTTTTGGCGAGGTCATTATTGGCCAGGGCCCTGCAATTACAGGAAGTAAACTACCTATCCTTCTGTGTTTTTCAAAAAAAAAAAAAAAAGCAATTCATGCCAAAAATAGGGTGTGCTACCTTTTGGAGGTGGGGCATCTCTCGGGATATTACAGTATATCTCAGAAATAACGGGTGTGTCACAATGTTTCTAACTGCCACGTTGTGTCACACGAAGGTTTCATGATACAATGACAAAATATTTTCATGTGGGACAGGATGATTATCTTAGTGATGTGATTGGCCTAAAACATTTTGGAGCACCTTTCGGAGCAGCCAAAACAGGGTTTTGGAGCAGCAAATGTGGCCTTTGGAGCAACCAAGACAGTGTTTTGGAGCAGCCAAGACAGTGTTTGGGAGCAGCAAAATTACTTTTGAAGCAGATATTCTTAGAAAAAATAAATATATTTGATTTAGGTGCTGTACAAACGAAGGGCATTTTGTGTTGTGTTCTGATGTGACGTGTTGTGACCGAACTCGCTGCTTGTGTTTTGACTGCTGAGACATCCCACAAGTGTACAGTGCTGTAGGCATTGCCGAGCAATTCCGAAAAAACCGCTTGCCACCGTTTGACTGGTTCCCAACGTGCCAGATTTTCGTCAAAAGTAAGCAAACATAAATGGATTGCAAGCATCCCGGCTGGGGACTCTGTCGTGCGATCATGTTCGCATGCACGTGATGGCAACTACGGCAGGTTTGCAGTTGAGCGTGCTTCGTCGCGCGAGCGGAGACAATGGCTGTTCGATCGAAACCGAAACCATGCCACTCTGTTCCGTCACGGACCGATTCCCAAAATTGTATGCAAAATGGAACTGTCAAGCATACGACAAAAAACACACCAGCGGCGCGTGCTTGACAGGCTGGCAAACGAAGTACAAGCTAAAAAAAAGAATTTGTGCGCATTGATGAAAGACATCGCGAGCCAGGGTCAAAGAAGTTCTTGGGGCACTTTGTGCAACGACTGAACTCGATACAAACAAGCGCTCTGTGCGGACTCAGCGTACAGACATTGTCTTCTTTGCTTTAGCTCACTTCTCTTCACCAACTTTCGTTCGTGGCAGATTTTCCACGTACCGGGGTCCCTCTCGAAAGACAGCCCACCGAGAGAAACGTTGGTAATTAATACTTTGGCACAGCAGTCTTCGAGTTAAAGAGGAATTTTCGTAGTAACGTATGATTTCAACAAGAGCAGGAATGTTGATGAACATGTGGCAGTACTTAGTTCCATCTTAGAAAGCGCCATATCTGCAATGACGTGGGGACGGCAACATCCAACGTCGCGCGGCCACAGTGACTGGAAGGCAAAGACCAAATATAGTTTTCCCACGGCCGCTGCTTTCAGGAGCGAGTGCTTCAGCACACAAAGTAACACCCCCCGCGCAAAAATGTGGCTTCGTTTCACAGCATGACTGGTACCCGGCAAGCCAGCGTCGGAGCATCCACACAGACCTGCGTCTATCGTTAAAAATATTTTAAAAAAATATGCAAGACGAGATCTACGCGACGACGAGAGCACGAAACGCGAGACGGCAGGAAAATTATGCAAGACTGGATGGACAATTGATGTAGGGTATTTTGTGTCGGGCGGCCGCTTACGCCATATAGCACACACGCATGCTCAACTTAGTTTAATTTCAATTTTGAAAAACGACCAAAATTGTTTTTTTGTTTTGGTTTTTTGGCGCAGGCTAGGTGCAGATTACACTTATTTTGGCGAAATGTAGCAGGATGTAGCAGGGTTAGCCCCTTGGCGCAGTTTGGCGTTATTGGGGCAGCAATCACATCACTGTGATCTGTTCTAACACCACCAACTTTCTTTATATTCCTCCTTAAATAAAAACATTATTTTTCTTCTGGAAGCTTTTTCACACCAATAAGAGACAATGAAATAAATGAAATAGTTTCATTGTTTCAGGACCCCCATTGGTCAGACTTTCCCCGTTCGTCTCGGGGTATCTGCAAAGAAACAAAGGGCGGAAAGAGGGCGACTCACCAGGACTCTGGATGTATAGGCACTGTTCACCGCTATCCCATGAATGATTTTCTCGGCCACGGCCGATGGCAGGCTTTCATATCGTGGGGTTGACTTGTGCTGGACGCCTGCAGAAAACAACCGGAGTTCTTAGTCAGGCGTGCGTGATTTCAAGCGCTAACATGTCTTGACACCCTTCTTGAGTAACACAGATGACGGCTGGAGAAAGGGTGAGCCCAGCATAAAGCAGCATCAGCTGCAGAATGGCCAATGTTGACAACTCTAAAATTATCACAACTTCTCTTTCAATGACCAAAAGACAACACAACACAGCTGCCCTGCAGTTCTGGCTCTCAATATTTCTGATATTTCTTTTTCCAAAAACTTAGTGGCACAAGGAGTTCCGCCGTTTAAAAGCACCCCTTCCTGAAGAAAGGTAACCTCGTTTTTAGTGTCACTTCAGTAACAGGCAGGCAACTCATACAAAATGGAAAAATGTTGTGACACGAGCAAGCATGTGGTCCATTGTCGTTAGACAAGCCAGAAAGGGTTGCACGAAACACTTACCGCAGATGTAGCTTTGGACAACAGTCATTCGGTTGGTAGTAAGCGTCCCCGTCTTGTCCGAACAGATTGCTGTAGCATTACCCATCGTCTCGCAGGCATCTAGGTGACGTACTAAATTGTTATCTTTCATCATTTTCTGAAAGAAAAAAAACACACACCATGTCATGAAATGTTTAGATATATAATACAGTCAACTTGATCCACAATCTCGTAGCATTCAGTTCCCAACCTAAACACGCCGTCATGAAACGAAAAAAGACATGCAACTAAGTACCGAAGAAACAAAGCAGCCTGTCATGCATGTGGCATGCACGAGGCAGCGGATTCAGCGCGCGCCGTCGCCGACGGGTTATCGTGCTTTGTGATTGTTATATTTTTGTTACCCGTGGTGTGCGCTGATTGGTGCGACGAGAAAAAGACGAAGTGACGACGAAAGGACCGAGGCTGGAGACTGTGCACGCGGAGAGAAAAGGAACGCGGTGCGCTGGAGCTGGTGCAAGCACGACTTCGAACCGGAATAAAACGCTTTCCCCCCAAAAGGCTGGCTCCCTGCCTTCCCGGGTCTCACGGCGCCCAAACCACAAGCCGTGACTGGCGCAGTCGACAGGATGAGTTCAGCTACGGAACCTTGGGATGAGCGGCCAGCTCCAACACCGCACAGACGTCGCCGAGTTCAAGTAAGCCCGGATTTTTGCCTGCCACAACCGACGGAGCGGTGGGTCCGGCATACTACACGGACGTTGCCAGTCCAAGCAAACCAGGCTTTTCGTCTACCATATGCGACGGAGCGGCGAGTCCGGAGCACAGCACGAACGGTGCTGACAGCAAGCAAACTCGGCTTTTCGGCGGCCATGCAACCGGACGCCAGGCGAGCGCTTAGCGTGACCAGTGGGACGGACGCTGCATGACGCAGCCTCAGCGCAAGAACCAACGGCGGAAAACAAGACTTCCAGTCTTCGAGAGGGACAGGAACTACAGCCTGCAAGCGGTAGAATCCGGATTTCAGTGATGCACGGACCCTGAGACATTCCAGTTAGGCACTTCCGCTGCCAGTGCTTCTGACTGCCCATCGACGACGAAGAGCTGATCAACCTGAATTGGTGAGCGCATATGCTTGTCTATTTGGGTTGAATGATCACTCGAGCCATGGCGAAGAGCTATGAGTCGGGCAAAGGGGAGGGTAAAATGCCTGATAAACTTAAAGAGCCGGATGACGCATCAGAGGATGAGGGGAGAACTGATTCTGAAGTGATGAACACTCGGTTGGAAATTGAAAAAATAAAGCTCGAACAAATACGGGCACAAATTGAGCTCCAAAAATTGCAGAAGGAAAATGGTGGTGGTGCAGATGGGGGGCTGGGATTACAACCAGAATCTGGGGTAGCCCACTATGCTGCACTCTTGACTAATGTGCTCAGCCGGATGCCCGGGGACAAAACCTTGGTGCCTGGCTGGTTTGAGGCGGTAGAAGTCATATTTCGATCCTTTCAGGTCCCTGACGAAATAAAAACTGTTCTGATAATGCCGTATATAGCTGACAGGGTCAGGTCAGCGATCATGTGCAGTGGCATGAAGGAACTGCCATCCTACGCTCAGCTAAAAGAACGAATTTTACGTGAGCTAAGATTATCTCCAAACGAATACAAACGACTATTCACAACGGCAGGCAAATTGCGGGAAGAGTCCTGGAGCCAGTTCGCCGGCCGACTTAATAGCTGCTTCAGTTATTATGTGAACAGTAGAAAAGTGGATACGTACGATGACCTGTTGCAACTAGTTGTCGCGGATAGGTTGAAGGAGTCCCTCCCTAATGAAATAAAAGCATATGTTGCCTTGAACGAAACGGGGGAGTGGCTGCGTCCTGAGGCGATAGCTAAGCTCGCTGAATGCCATCAGGAGAGTAATGCACAGAGGGTCCCAAAACCCTATCACAAGACAGACACTACTGGTGACTCTAGTCAGAGCGAGTCTATGACGCCTCCGAAAGAGAGAGGTCATACTGAGTATGTCGGCGACACTCGACGCTGTTTCGCTTGTGGGAAACAGGGTCATCTGGCAAGAAATTGCCCTGAGACCAATCCTAAGCTAACGGCACGAGTAAAAAGACCTTTAGACTGCGAACACGCCGAGCAATCAATCGAGGTACATGATGAACTAGTATCACTGACTGAACAACACGAAGTGCTTGACGAAGAACGATTTGTGCAACTCCGCTCAGGAGACAAGCGCTTGAATGCTAGGGTCGATTCGGGGGCAGACATTACAGTGGTTCGAAGGTCGATGGCCACCATTTTGGACGAGAATCAAAAAGGGAAGGTTCGGTTGAAGGGCGCTTTCGGCCACGAGGTGGAGGCCGATCTCATGTATGTCCCGTTTCGACTTGGTAGCAGGGCGTTTGATACTGGAGTGGATACTTTACTGCTCTGTGCTGTAACCGAGCAGCTTGCCGGAGAAGTTGACGCGCTACTCACACCTGAGGATTTAGTAGCTTTAAGAGAAGTAGAACAGAAAGTGCCCTTAGTAGATCAGGTGGATCTTCCCTGTGACGCTGCAGTATTGAAGGAAGGGCTGGTGATAGAGGCATGCGTGGCGAGCACCCAGTCGGAGGGTGAAAACGGGATTGTAGAGTCTGTGGACGAGCGAAGTGACGTAAACGAAATAGAATCTGAAGGTTGCCTTCAGTTTCGAACAGAGCAAAAGAACGACGAGTCGCTGAAGCCCTTGTGGCTACAGGCAAAAAAAGGGACTCATGGAATGCAAGTGGTTGATGGAATGCTGTTCCATAAAGAAAAAATAAATGGCAGAATTGTCAAGCAGCTAGTTTTACCGGAAAGCAGGCGGAAGACAGTGTTAGAAGTAGCCCACGACAAACCAGTTGGCGGGCATTTCGCTGGAAAGAAAACGCAACAGCGAATTAAGAATTCATTTTACTGGCCGAACATGCAGGAGCAGATTAGTAAATACTGCAAAGATTGCCATTACTGCCAGTTGAACGCGAGACCTAGAACCAGAGACCGTGTGCCTATTACCCGCTAGTAAGACCAGATGTTCCATTCCAGACAGTTGTAATGGATTGTATTGGACCGTTAGACCCGGCGTCGTCGAGGGGGCACAAATATGCCTTGTGTCTGGTTGATGTGTGCACGAGATGGCCAGAAGTGGTTTGTATCAGATCGCTAACGGCGAAGGCAGTGTGTGACGCGCTGGTTGAAATATTCGCGCGAATGGGAGTGCCAGAAACAGTCTCGTCCGATCAGGGCACAAACTTCACGGCCGAGCTCACACAGGAGTTGCTGCATAGGTTGGGGTCGTCACCCAGGTTCTCTACACCAGAACACCCAGAGAGCAATGGGCTAGTTGAGCGATGGAATGGTACGCTGAAGCGGATGTTGAGGCAAGTGATAGCGGAACATGGGCGGGGCTGGGATCGCCTAGTTCCTTGTCTACTTTGGGCCTACCGCGAAGTCCCGAATGAAACTACAGGGATGTCGCCATTTGAACTCATGTATGGACGTGCGCCGAATGGTCCACTGTCCATCCTAAAAAAATCGTGGACTGGTGATTGGACGCCCCCGTCCACGCTCGTTGAGTCGGCGGACAAATATCTGGTTAGATTAAGAAAACAAATGGCCGACATGACGCGAGTAGTAAAGGAACAGGCAGAGCACAAACAGAGGTCGTACGCCACGCGTTACAATCTCCGTGCGAAAGAGAAGGCCTTTTGTAGGGGCGATCTAGTGCTACTAAGGGACACGAGTGGTAAAAAGATGAACTTTCCTTGGTTGGGACCAGCGAAAATACTAGAGGTTAGGAGAAAGAACAGCTACGTAGTTGAGATGCCTGACGGTGGCCGTAAGTGGATCCACGCCAACAAACTTAGGCCATATGTGGCACGCGTTGACGCTGTTGGTGTTATCTTTGATGATCCGGACTTCGGTTCGGTGGAGGAACTCCCCACAGACGGGAGGGGAGCAGGTGAACCTGAATCACAGAAAACCGCGGAGGAAAAAGAGATGTACAGCATGGTACAGCAGTTCGTACATGTCTTTTCTAAGCGCCCAGGAAAGTGTGCAAAAGGACTGCACAAGATAAGACTTGTTGAAGGCTCGCAACAAAAGAAGAGATATGCTTATAGGGTGCCGATAAAACTGAGAGCTGAGGTTGAAAGGCAGATAGAACAGCTTCTAGAATGGGGTATGATCTATCCAGTTGAATCAGAGTTTGCTCATCCGGTAGTGTGTGTAGCGAAGAAGGATGGGAGTGTGAGATTGTGCATCGATTATAGGCAATTAAACGCGATCACTGAAGTCGATGCCTTTCCAATGAATAATGCTACCGAAATGATCTGGATGGTCGCGAAGGCGTCGTACATAACAGTACTGGACCTAACCCGTGGGTATTGGCAAATACCAGTCGAAGAACGGTCTCAGAAGTTCACAGCATTCGTAACCAATCGTGGGCAGTACGCATGGAAAGTTATGCCCTATGGGTTGAAAAATTCAGCGGCAACTTTTCAGCGTGTGATGAATGAAGTGTTGCGACCACACAGAGAATATGCAGGCGCATATATCGATGACATTGCAATATATTCTTCTAAGTGGGAAGACCACCTTTTGCATGTAAAAGGCGTTCTCGAAACCTTAAGTCGCGTGGGGCTTACGGTGAAGCTGTCCAAATGCAGGTTTGCCCAGGGAATGGTGATGTACCTCGGCCACCAGATCGGCTCTGGGAGGCATGCTCCTGACCCCGTTCGTATCAAGGCGATTCAGATCATGGAGAGGCCAAAGACGAAGAAAGAACTGAAGAGCTTTTTAGGGCTAATGAACTACTATAGAGACTACATTGCGAACTATGCTGAAGTGGTGTTGCCGTTGACCGCTCGAACTGGAGACAGGACACCGAACGTGTTACCGTGGGGTGACGAGGAGGAACAAGCGTTTCAAAAGGCAAAGTGTCTCCTGATGGAAGTCCCAGTCATGAGAGCGCCAGATGCCAGCCAGCCTTTTGTTCTGTCCACCGACGCATCGGATAGAGCTATAGGGGCATGTCTTGCCCAAAGGGCAGGTGATGGGAAAGAGTACCCGGTGGCGTTTCTCAGTAAAAAACTAACTGATCCCCAAACCCGGTGGGCTGTAATCGAACGCGAAGCTTACGCGATTGTGTGGGCCTTGGGTCAGTTGGAAACGTGGCTATTTGGGGCGGAGGTCGAAATTCGCACCGACCATAACCCTTTGCAGTATTTGGCGTCAGCAGCACCAAATAGTGCGAGGCTGACTCGTTGGGTGCTAGCGTTGCAAAAATTTAACCTGAATGTCCAGTACGTAAAAGGGACGAGAAATGTCCCTGCTGATGCGTTGTCAAGGCTGTAGCCGGGTGGAGTTTTGTTTGTGGTTAATGTACTTTAGATGTTCTCAAGAAATTTGTCAGTCTTTCTAGTGATCATTCACGCCGAATGGATGGGAATGTGCGCGCAGTTCGTTTTCTTTTGTTCTAAATGTTACGATTGTAAAGGAATACACAAATTGTGATTTTTTTATTGGAAAAGAAGAAAAAAAAGGGGGGGGGGGGGCGTGTCATGCATGTGGCATGCACGAGGCAGCGGATTCAGCGCGCGCCGTCGCCGACGGGTTATCGTGCTTTGTGATTGTTATATTTTTGTTACCCGTGGTGTGCGCTGATTGGTGCGACGAGAAAAAGACGAAGTGACGACGAAAGGACCGAGGCTGGAGACTGTGCACGCGGAGAGAAAAGGAACGCGGTGCGCTGGAGCTGGTGCAAGCACGACTTCGAACCGGAATAAAACGCTTTCCCCCCAAAAGGCTGGCTCCCTGCCTTCCCGGGTCTCACGGCGCCCAAACCACAAGCCGTGACTCAGCCTCTCTGAACTTATAACAATCCTTAGGCACAATCAGCCAACAATCAAGACCTCAAGTGTTCACAGGGTTGGTAGACTAAGACACCAAATTGCATGTCCCATGAGTGCTTCAGTAAGCAGCCCTTCATTCAATGGAGCTGCCTTCATTGCATCGATAATGATTGACGAATCATCGAAGAAATCAGAAAACTTAATTTCTAGCAGTACAAATAGTCAGGGGTGGAA
This sequence comes from Ixodes scapularis, assembly GCF_016920785.2. Classification (NCBI taxonomy): domain Eukaryota; kingdom Metazoa; phylum Arthropoda; class Arachnida; order Ixodida; family Ixodidae; genus Ixodes; species Ixodes scapularis. The sequence goes on along the minus strand of NW_024609857.1, from coordinate 56,113,000 downwards.
CTCATGAAATGTACTTGGGAGCAGCCACGGGAGCAGCTGAAACAGCTGTTTTGGAGCAGGTTGGGAGCAGGTTGGGAGCAGCTAAAACTACATTCTGGAGCAGGCTAGTAGCAGCTCAGATCAGTTTGCATTGCACTTCAGCTTGTATCTTAGACAAGCACGAAAGCAATTTCAATTGTGCTTAGCAGCAGAGATGAACATGAGCGGTTAGGGACCTAGGTAGAGGGGATAACAGTGTAATATATGCGAAAACTTGAATCTTTGTGAGCTTTAATGAGAATCAAACAGCAAGTACTCTATGTTTCTGAAGATAGCGTCTTTGATATTTTCTGAGTGGCCTTCAGACGCTCAAGATGCAAACCAGCTCTGCTTATCGCACAACCCACACGTGCTCGACATAGTAATTATATGTGCGAACCACGTGACGTGCGTAAGCAACGGACGTGCAGTTGCACGGAGGAACAGGGCAACAAATTTCGAGAGTTTATCCTATTGTGCAACTCGATATCGAAGCAGCAGACTGCGATTAACGAAGTTATCGTATTTGAAGCGATAAGCAGGAGCGAGGTTAATGCACGCCGAGCAGAGTAGAGCTGCTGACCGGCAAGGTTTCGGATTGGACCGCGTTTCAGTTCTATCAAATCACGATTTATCTTGCAAGAATGCGGTTCCAACTCCTAACGATGAAGCACTAAAAGGAATATTTTGCTCATTTGCTTTCGACTGGATGACGTCCGGATCCCGGGCCGCAGAGCCTCGTGCAATCTGACGCTTAACGACTCGACCTCACCTCGGCCTACTTGGCCTACCGCTTATGGTTGAAGAGTAACAATCCAGTCGCAGGTGGTGTAGCGCTTAGAATCCGAGTTTTTTCACGCGCTTCCGACTCGGGATAGACAAAGGGAATAAACAGAACAAGGGATTGCAAGGCCGACCAGGCTAAACGCCCTCATTGTTGACAATCGAGTCGATAAAAACCGAAACCAAGACAAAATAAAACTTTTTTTCGGCGCACGTTTTGCGATTTGGCGCATAATGGCGCGAGGTATTGGCTGTGGCGCAGTTTCTGCAACATGGCGCGGGATGGCGCAGACACATACGTCTGGCGCAAAATGGCGCAAATGGCGCAGCCGTTCCACCCCTGAATAGTAGATTCCATTTAGTTCTTCCACACTGCCGTCGCGTATTTCCCGCCGTTTCCTCGTCGCAATTGTATCATTTGCATCGCAAAAAGTGGAAGGGTGCGACGACACGATTGACGCGACACCGGTGGCACGAGGTAGCTCAACGGTGCTTGTAATGCGTCTCTGACTGGCGCATTCACTGTACTGTCCCTCCCGTGCAACGGAAATCGTCCCAGAGTGCCAACAAATTACATCGCAGGAGCCGGTGTGTCACGCCGTTGAATGTCGCAATCCCGGCTGTCAATCGTAAAAATGCCGGCAAGAAAGGCAAGGGGAGGAGAGGGTCGCTGCCGCCGCCGCCCCCGCGACGTTCCGTCTCGCATTTGCTTCGGTTTCGGCCAACCATCTGGCTGCAGCTCGACCTACACACGGACGTAGGAAGTTTCTGAAGGCGACGTGATGCCACCAGAAGTTAAGCCGGAAGTGTGGAGGATGTCTGAGGGTGACCAAAACAGCTGCTGGCGCCGAGTCGGCTCTCCTTTTCGTCCAATAGCGTCTCTTGGCTTTGGTCGTCGCTGGAGACGCGTTCCTCCACAGTTCTGACTTCACCTCTGGTGGTCTCGTGTCGCCTCCAGAGGCTTCTCACCTACCTCCGTGGATCTACGGCAGAATGGGAATCCCCCGGAACCATCTCTGCCGCTGCGTCACCGCCGGGATCATGACGGGTGACGGCACAACGCTTCTACGTTGTCGGGTGGAAATCGGGGGACCACTTTTTTGGGTGTGGTAAACACGCCGGTCAGAGACGCATTCCGGGTGGCACTAGGCGTGGAATCGGGAGGGCGAGATGGTGTGGCACCTTGACAGAATAGGCGAGGGAGAGGGTGACAGCCAGTGGAAGACCTTCGGGGACGGCCACCACGAGGACGGTGACGCCGATGATGAAGCAGTTGACGATGTGCTGCGTGTCGCTGCTCCTCCAGGGTCGGGCCTCCACCACAAACACCTCGATGAGGTGGCGCACCACCAGGATGATCACCGTCAGCACCGCTATCGTCGATCCTGCAAGGCGTCCATGCAACGCGGTTGACACCTTCCGCTAAAAACGTTCAACGGACGTTCATGTTTTTTTATTTGTTTTCTGCATTGTGTACCTACTACTCCGTGCACGGCACACGGTTAGTACCTGTCATGAGAAATAAACAGATTGATAGATGGATGGATGGATTATACCCTTTGCAATGGGCAGTAGCTTGCACCACCTAGCCTAACATTTCATTTCGACTTCCCTTCTTTTTTTAAAATTTGTATAAATTTCCTTCTAAAAAAACTCCCTCTCCCCCCCCCCTTTTCAAAGTGTTTCCATTGCTTATTTTTATCTGCATTTTTACTCCTCCCTAGATCTTTCCCACGCATCTTCGAATCTCCTTTGAGTTACCGCAATCTTCACTTATCCATTCGTCCATCCATGTCTGCAAATCCCAGCACCCCCCAAATCTGTAGCCATCCCCACCAAGAGGGTGGGACGAAGCCTCGTGCAGCTTGGAACTACATGTTCTATAGTTTCCCTTTTGCGGTTGCATATGTTGCATATGTCGCATACAGTGCCCATTTCCTCGAATTTAGCCCTATGTTTTCGTTCTTAGCACCCCCCGCGTTCTAGCTTCAAACAGCAATGAGCTCCCCAATGAATTATCATACAACTGTTCCTTCTTTATTTCTTCTTTTCATGCCCTGTCTATTGTTAAAGCTGATTTTCCCTGCATTCTCTCTTCCCACAATTTCCTCTCAGTTTCCTTTACTCCGTTTTCTATCGATATGCTTTGATCGGCCCCATCTCGTTAAATGTATTTAGATCTCAGCTTACGGGTTCGGTTTGTCCACTTATTTTAGACCTTTCATATAAAGATACTTGTACACTTTCCCTGCCCATTGTGTATCCTCAATTTTAGCTAGTCTTAGTTGAAATTTTACTTGACTGATTGCTTCTCTACTCTCAAAAGATGCCCAACCCACATCCCCCTGTACTCCCTCATTTGGTGCATTCCCATGTGCTCCCAATGCCAACCTACCCACACTCCTTTGCCGCATCTCTGAACCTGCCTGGATTTCAGACCTCATGCACAATACCACATTCCCAAGTGACAGTCCTGACACCATGACCAGAGGTCGGCATTTTAGGTCGCCCTCACTCACCCTCACCCTCACAGCCACATTCACCTAAGCCCCTCACTCACCCTCACCCTCACAGCTACACTCACGTTCAGCCGCTCACTCACCCTCACCCTCACAGTCACACTCACCCTTCAGCCCTTCACTCACCCTCACTGAACCTCATGGCCCTCACGCACTCACCGCACTCACGGCCCTCACGCCCCTCACGGCCCTGACGGCCCTCACGCCCCTCACTCACTCATGGCCCTCACGCCACTCACCACCCTCACGCCACTCACCGCCCTCACGGCCCTCACGGCCCTCACGGCCCTCACCGCCCTCACGGCCCTCACCGCCCTCACGGCCCTCACGCCACTCACCGCCCTCACGCCACTCAGGCCAGCTTCAGATGGGGCAATTTCGGCCAGAAACTTTACGTCGCAACACCAGCAACACGCGCCGCCCGCGATCACACGCAGCAACCAATTGCTGCAATTTGCCATCGTCATCATAAACTTTTATTTTTCTTGCACTATTTAGACACAATTACGCGTTACAAACGCGTAATTGTGCATTTAAATCCCGTTAAGAATACTAATGCACCTTTCTGAAACAGTTTATTTCCAAAAAAACAATTGACTTCAAACGAGAACCAAGTCTTTCGGTGTCATCATCACCGGCACGAGGTATCACGTGAAAATTTTGCGTCCCTGATTGGATGCAGCCGCTTCAAACGTATTCGAATTGCTCCGAGTTGCTTGCTTATTTCGAGCCGGACCCGATCTCAGCAATTCATGTCGATCTAGGGAAAGCTAGAGAACAACCCGTCATTAACACCAAAATTGCTGAGAAAGATGCTTGATCTGAAGGGGGCCTCACGCACTCACCGCCCTCACGGCCCTCACACCACCTCATGCACTCACCGCCCTCACGGCCCTCATGCCTCTCATGCCACTCACCGCCCTCACACCACTCATGGCCCTCACACCACTCACGCACTCATGGCCCTCACGCCACTCACCGCCCTCACGCCCCTCACGCACTCATGGCCCTCATACCCCTTACCGCTCTCACCGCCCTCATGGCCCTCACGGCCCTCACTCATCCTCACACTCATGCATTTTCCTACTTCAGAAACTCACTCACCCTCACCTCACCTGTGAAGATGAGAGTGAGTGAGGGTGAGTGAGGGCCCTCATGAGTGAGGTTTGCCGAGGTATGACCATGACACCCTTTCATATACCCCTAACAACTTCATATCTATTATAGTTCCAGAGTGCCCTGTGTTTCATAATAGCTGAATCTCATTTTCCCTACTTTATTACAATATCTTCATGTTCTTTTAGACACCTTCTCTCAGTTAACCACACTCCCAGATATTTCTACTTCTCTACATGTTTTACCATTGTGTCCTGTATCTCCAGGGGTTCCCCCTGGATATACCGGGCACAGTGATATTGCCCTTCATGCACATGTTCAAGATTTCTTTTTTTTTAACATTTTCTTGCATGACACGCAATTAATGCCTTTCGTAAGGAATGCTTAACGCATGCTCATGATCAAGTTTTGTATTTTTTACATTGTATACCACACTGCGTACAGCACACGGTTAGCACCTTTTGCAAGGAACATTGACCCCAAGTTGACTTCTTACTTTTTCAATTTTTTACATTGTTTTTTGCGCTCCTGCTATGGCTTTCAGTAAAGAGCCAAAGTATAATAGTTAAATAAATAAAATAGATAAACGTGGTTACCCATAGTAGCATATGGCACACGTTTTCAAAACTGCGAAGCGGTCTTCTGCAACAGGAAGCGGACGGTGGTCTCTACCGTCCTTACAACCAACGCCTGTGCAGCCAAGCCGGTTTCAAGTAAATGCTATATTCGAGTACTCTTTAATAGATTCCCAAAGTGCAGAATGGCAATCCTCACTAGTATACTACCTATTTGTTATCCTTGTGCAATCATTCATACTGCAATATTTCAAATTTAAAACTATTTCACATTTGTCGGAAAAAGAAGTACCGTAATATCCCGAGTCATCGCCCATCCCCGAGCCATCGCCCACCCCATTTTTGGGGCCAATCTCGATTTCCGGAAAAACACCGAGTCATCGCCCACCCCTTCAAATACCCCAGCGCGGACTCTGGGATCCGCGAACACTCATCCTACCCGAATGACGCGGCCGCGGGCCTTACAGTTGAAGGACGTCCGTGACAAAGTGAAACGAAGGAGGGAAAGACACTTTTTTTTGTTTACGCATTTCCTCCGTGAGCGACCCCAAAGTGGTCGTGTATCCGTGCGAAAAGAAAACGATGGAGATAACAAAATAAGAGTTTGTTAACGTAACCGCGGAGTGTTAGGTCAAAGTCTGTCTCCGCCGAAGTAAGGTCACCACGAACCCGCTCCTTCTTCCCGCCCGTCGCGACCGCTGTTGTGCAATATTTTAGGCAAAGCCAAAGCGTAAATAAAGCTTTGCTGGAACGTCCTACACAGACGTTTACAGAGCGTCCCAACCGTGCATTGATAGCCCGCCGTTCACGTTCACGGACGCACGTATGTACGCACCAAACAAGAAAGTTGCGCAAGAGCTTGCAATTGACAAGGCGCCCGACTTGGCCCGACGCCAAAGTATTTGCCAACGTGACCACCGGCGTTCCCGCTTTCCCAGCATTGCTCTTGGTCGCCTTTGGTCCGCTCGCTCGCTCGTTGCGCCTGGTCGGTTTTTCTATTTTCTTGTAGACTTTTCTCTCTTTTTTTTACTAACTGGGAAAACATAATGGTGACATTCTTTCACGGAACAAACGTTCGTGCTATATGCAGATCGGCGGTGTTTCTAGCGCGTATGCAAGCAACGGACTTCGCTATAGTAAAATATTCTTTCGTGAGCATTTTTTTCTATAAAACAATGAAACTAAATCGAGTTTTGAGTTTGATGTATCTCTTGCGCATCAGCGCTAGATACGCAGAGAAAAATAGGCGGTTTTTTTCGCTTTTTTTCAAGTGTTTGTGCTCACCCACCGAGACATGGCCCACCCCACTTTTTTAACGAATTTCAGGCGGTTGGGGGGTGGGCGATGACTCGGGATATTACGGTATATGAACATACATATATTTAATCAAATTTAATCACCAACATATAAGCTTCTTTTTACAGCATCAATACCGCGTCATCCAAAGAAAAAGAAAAAACTTTGTCTTCTATTTTACTTATCAGAAAAAAAAAAATTTTTTTTTAAAAACCATTAGCGCAATATATTGGTGCCGTACCATGCTGCATATACCGCTGCTTGTTTCCCACTCTGATATTCAGATCTTAAATACTGTCGAGACCGGTTATAACGAAATCAACGGAAATCTGATATCACTTCGCTATATCCGCTATTAGGGGCGAAGCTCCTTAGGGTCTAGCCTTTTCCGTCCGGCATCCGTGCTCACATCGGTTGCCATCCCATCTGTCTTCTTAAAAAAAGAAAAAAATGTTTGCGCGGTCGACAGGATTCGAACCTGTGCGGGGAGACCCCAATGGATTTCTAGTCCATTGCCCTAACCACTCGGCCACGACTGCGAGACGGGTAGGGGGCTCTGAGATGTGGTAGTAACTCAAGAGCTGGGGATGTCATGGATGAAACGTTGCATGTAGCCGCTCAACGTCTATACAGGAGAGGGCGCTGCGGTCAAATGCTCAACTGCGTATATAACCACGATCCATACCAAAAATTCTCTTTTTGACATGGACCGTTGACTTAAGCGGTGGAGATGCGTTCCCACGGCTTCTAGCGGATCCAAGCTGATCCATTAGAAGAACCACTGGCTCTGCATTTCACCGACCATAAAGCAGTAATAATGAAGCCTAAACGCAACCCAGAACTCAGCACTACCTATGAGCAATAAAAAAAAAAAAAAATCAGCACAATCAGCACTACCTATGAATAAAATCAGTATCATTAGCACCACCAGAGCTTTGCCCCAATCAAAATCATTCACCACGTGGAGATGCGGTCATTTTTTTCGTTATAACCGACTTCGGTTAACTAAGTGCAAAAGGAAACGGGACATTGTGATCGCTTCGCTGTAGTTGCTATTTCGTTATAATTGACTTTGTTATAACCGGTCTCGACAGTAGTATAATATTTTAAGAAAGAATTACCACAAAGGACAGAATGAAAGATGTGCTGTCCGCGTTCTGTCATTTATGCGCGATTCTTTCGCAAAACTTTATACAATGTCAATGGGCTCACCCTAAAAAAAAAAAAGAAAGAGAGAAGTATATTCTTACTACAAAATTACCAAACCGGTGCCCACCCATAATTTGTGAATAACCTCGAGACACTGGAGAGATGGGCGCTCATTAGGACCGAAAACAAAAATGCAGAAAGAGACACAAGGCAGGGTGGTCTTCGCCACTTTGCACCGGAACGATTGGAAAAGCTGCCAATGCAGGGGAGCGTCTCTGTTAACCGAGTGAGCTTGAAAGCCCAGGGCGGGTGCTTGACAAGTCCCCCGCTTATTATGTGCACGCTTCGCAAATAGCAGGTGGGCACTTATTGCGACGCAGGCGTGGCTTATTACGTTCACGCTCCATGCTTCGTTCTCCGGCGTTCTTATCGGCCAGTGCCGCAATCTCGTTGGCTGCAGAGCGGTAATGAAATGCTCGCCACGCCCTACGCTTCTGGAGTTGTCTCCGACTACAACGCGTGCGACTCACGTACCAACGTAGCCAATTTGAATGGCCAGCTTGGTGAGCTTGGCCTGCAGCACGGACTTCTCCTTGCGGGGGTTTGCTTCCTCGTGGGTCGCGCTCGCTGGGACAATGGAGTCCGCCCGTGCGGGCTCCAGGTGGGTGTTGGCAGTGATGTTGCCCATGTGCGAGTTGCCGGACATGGCCGCTTCTTCGTCTGCTCCCAGAAGGCGTCAAGCACCCAGGCGGAGGGAGAAAGAAACGCACTTTAGGCATCCAAAGCTTGCGCAAGAAAGAGCGCTGCTAAAGCCATGTCGAGAGGAGCCGAGCAGTCGAGCTTTGCCGCACTCCGTTTCGACGTCTGTGGCGTGTCGATTGGGGCCCTCAAATCGCAATCGCTAGTCTGACAACAAAACATTTACCGATGCTCAGAATTCTGTACGCCGTTTGTCACCTGGCCCCCCAAGCCGTCGAGTTATTTGGTGAATGTGAACTGTCGATAAATTTGATTGGATCAGGTAAAACCAACGGAAGAAGTCACTGGCACGAATCATACCACTTACCTTGTGAGCATTCAATGATGTAAGCATTCAATGTGGAGTACTAGTTGCATTTTACATTACTTTTGTGACAGAAGAGTAAGCGCAAAAGCGAGCCGGTTACACTTATGTATACGGATCTTGCGAGCCTGTTGTGTTCGCATTTTCCTCGCCTTGAGTCTTATCTGTGTTCCCGTGTGCTTTTTTATTTCATTTTATTGTTTTAATTGCGGGACAGTAGGCTCGTACAATTTACCTGCACCACCTACACCGTTGCAGAAAAGTGTAAGGGAGCATACTTCCAGTATGTGTATTAAGGGGGAACACTGGTCTTGGAGCTTTTTTTCTTGTTTTATGACCAAACCGAATGAAATTACACAAGCTTGTTCAGTTTCTTGTGCTGATTTCATATATCTGGTAATTTCCTAAGTCAGAAGAATTGTCCTCAAGATATTTAAAACTTGCCTGCCTTTGTTTGGAGGAACGATAGGGAAAAAACTGCTTTACAAAATATCCTTTTTAACAAATGGCTAGATACTACGAAGTGTAGAGAATACAATGTTAGAAATACTTTTAAGATAAACCCAATATTAGTGATTTTACCACACATTGAAGTTCAGTGCTCAATGCATGGCTAACAAGTATTAAAACAAAAGGTCAAATAGAAAATTTTTTAGACTTATATTAAAAAATCTGCTCTCAACATCGTATGCTTCACACATTTAGCTACACATTTCAGGAGAGGTTATATTTCTATCTGCTCTAGGTGCTGGGATATCCCTCCGGCAAATTTTCAACAAGTCCAAAAATTGTGTTTTGTGAAAACAATGTTTTAGAGTTAACTTCAACGCGCAATCAGCCCGCATAGACATTATAAATTGATTTATAGCTCAAATATTCATCTACGAAATTAGAAGTCTAGTAGGTTCAGAAGAACAACAGCCATCGCCATTTTCAAAAGACTGCAGTTTTAGGCAGTTTTTGGCTCCAAACACCCATGTCCCCCCTTAAGATAGGATTGGAAGTACACTGCCCTACACTTTTCTGCAAAGGTGCAGGAAGTGCAGGTAATTCAAATGAGCCTACTGTTTCCCGAATGCATACTGCTTAATTGCAAACATCTGCACATCTGGTAAATGTCCTTTTTTGTTTCTTTTTGCCTGTTTTGGTCAGAACTTTACTTCATGTCAGTTTACATCATCATACATAAACTGAGAAAAGGCCTCAGTACACTTCATTACCCTTTTTCCCTTTTCGTACTGTTGTAATTTCGTAATTTCTTCAAAACACTCAGTTGGGCAGTTTGCTTGTGCAATTTCTGAAGTTTCTTTGAAACTGAGTGTGGCAATACAGAGAGCTTCAAAGTGCATTAACCTTATTAATGAAGACTGCCATTTGACAGCGCAACAAATAATTCCATTCCTACGTACACTGATCAAACACTAAAGGCATTTCTGGAAAAAGCTAACAGGACAAGCAATTATAACTCACCAAACAATCAGAAAAATTAAATTAAAAGATTTTGCCTCTATGGTGAAATGACATGTATATACATTACGTTATCTGCAGCATTTCATTTCCATCGAGCATTTTAGCACCCTGTTCTTTCTATGAAAACATAAATCCACAGCACAAAACCAAATTCAACCAACGGTAAAAATATTCTATCAAAGCTAGAAGCAAATCACAACACAATTAGCAATACACTGTTTATGCTACGCAACGAAGAAATCAAGATTTAAGCCGGCACCTGGTGTAAAAGGACAAATGAAATTTGAAAGCAAGTTTGATCAATTCCTCCATGCCCACATGCATGTAGCCACAGGCAGCCAACTAAGCCAACTACAGTGGGTTAGTGGTGTCACCTACAGGCAGAAAAGTGCACAAATCATCTCCCCCCCCCCCTCTCCCAAAACATTTATGATTTTCTCCAAGCAGCAAGTCAGACAAAGCTACACAACAAAATCCAAGGCTGTTAGAGAAAACAGCTTTTTAAAATGCAGGCATTTAACACTTTGAGTGCCAAGAACATACCTAGTATACGCTTATTTAGTGAGACTTCGCACAAGACAAAGATGTAAATTCATGTCAAACTTTCCTGCAAGCGTCATAAATGTGTGGCAGGGTGCCAGAGCGAAGGCAGTGGATGTAGGTGCTCCGATGAGAGCTCAACACATGGCGACACATCACGAGGAACCCAACGCCAATTTTCCAGAAACCAACGAGCACACTGTGCACTAGTGTGGAATGGTCAGCTGTCTCTTAGTATGTGCAACTAGGAACAAGGCCTTCACATGTGCGGGTGTCTTTTATACCAGATTTCTGTAAATTTACACATTACAATAGTCACAGGACTAGAAATACCTTTCAATTGTGAGCTTCTTTCTGCACACAGCTTAGCAAGAAGCAAATTAAACGATTTTAGAAACGTGCTGAAATAGTAACTAGCCAACGAAATATTTGGGATCTCTATAAAACATCTAGTCAAAAGCATGAATTATCTGATCGTGAACTAATGAGAGCTTAGTGCATCGAAGATTTTCCAGGTGTGGACCTTCGGCGAGTTCTTTGGTACAAAGTTAAGTAATTTCAAGTACAAAATATACATAAAATCTCACTCCTCGTTACTCAATCCAGCTAATTTTCTTAAAACAGATTGAGTAGTAATTCTTGAATTCCTCACCACTAAGACTCAGAACCCCACTAACATTGACAGCCAAGAAAAATGGCAGGTACTCAAAGTGCTAAGGCAGGCTACGAAAGCTTGCAACGACGACCCCCAAAGACGGACACACACCACCTCACAGTGACGCGGCGGTACTTCCAAAGAACCGCCGTGCAAGCTGCAAGAGTGGAAAAAAATTTTGACAGTTCAGATCAAATGCAATGCCCGTGTCAGCGTGCTTTGGATCCGTGCCGTCCCACACCACCAGCAACCCAGTGGCAGTCAGAACCATACTACAGCAGGCATGTGGACGACCGCAAACGTTTCCGAACGGGGAACTGCGTAGCATTAATTGCCTACGAGCAGCATTACACAAAGGCTGTGGTGCTTCTCCTTCCAGCAGTCGGGTCCAGAGTTCCAAGGAAGGTGTGGAAGAAATAAAAAAATTTTAAAAAAGCGTGCGATGTTAGGGCAAGACAAAGGACAGAAAAGGATAGATGAGCGTAAAGGCCGGTTCATACATCTGGGTTGGACAGCGACTGAGTGCACCGAGATCTCGCCGTCTAGTACCGGGTGTCCCTGGAACTCCTTCCGACCTCCGTATATATTTTCATACATTTATTCACATAATTCTTTCTCCTTGTATATTTTACGAGCGACTAATTTCTCATAAACAATGTGAAGCTTTGATCTCGCAAACGCTACAAAAACCTTCGGTCTAGTTACAGACAGGTTGGAAGAGTTCCAGGTGTACCTCATAGATGCCACTAGCGTGCCAAGTAGTTAAAGGCCGACCCACAAGCAGGAAGGAGAAAACTCTCGCTCAGTTCCTTTTCATTACAGAAATAGAGACCCTCCTCCTTTCTGCTGAGAGTAGCTCAGAGACCCGCTCCTGTGGGGAGAGGAGGGAGAAGGGTGCGAGAGGGAATGAAGAGAAGGAAACTTGGAACTGGTTTTTTGCCCGGCAGAAGACGATTCTGTGGGTCGGCCTTTAAGAGAGATTACGGCGCACTTGGCTGCATTCAAATGCAAGTGCATGATCCAGCCTTAAAGGTGATTGAGATAGCTTACTTCCCATGCAAGACCATAAATAGAGAATGAAGCGACGCAAAAAAGAAAAAGGGAAGAACTGAGGACAAATAAATCCAGCAGTCTCTTTATACACTACCGTTTTGGTCAGACTCAGTGAGAGGCGACAACTCCTTTTCGCTCGCCGGAACGCTGCATGCTGGGATGATGCGGACACAACAATGTGGCAGCAAAGACAATGGGAGGAAAAAAAGGGGAAGGGAAAAAAAGAGGCCAGGTAAAGAAGCAAAACAAACAAACAAACTGCAATGAGCCAAAAAAAAAAAAGATGCAAAAATCGAAGGGGGCTTGTTGTTTCAGATTGTTTGAAATTCAGAAACGACACAATTCTGTTAGTTGCCTCCAGCACCGCCAAGCTTTACGTTAGAATTCGGTAAATATAAGTCAAACTGCTTTCCTTTTCAGTATGAATACCGGTGGTTATTCAAAATAAGAAAAAAAACAGGGCATGGTTATACTGAACCTGAGCCACAGAAGTTATATCAGAATACAGACAAAACTAGCTGCACAGGATTGCAAATAACTGAACTGCTGCTAGCTTAAAAATCATTTGAATATTAATGCAAGTAACGACCTAAATGTATTGTTTGTGCAAGTTGCCAATCGAAGACCTTTGAGAAAGTGGCAATTTTGTATGCTGTAATGCCCATTAATGCAAACGTATGGAACGTGGGATGCATTGGCAAACACAGCATCAGCCATCAATGCATTAGTCAAAACTACCCAACAAAAAATAATTGCCCCTTCAATGCTTCGGCGACCTTAGACAACACAAACGGCAATGCCCAAAACAAGCACACAAGGCAAAAAGAGGCAAGACCCACACACAAACAACCAAAAGCAGCACCCCCAAATGCAGAAACCACAGCAGAAAATGGCCGTCGACACAGGGACAAGACACTTTGACCAGCACAGACACACAAGCGAACAATCCTGTCGTAAAGGCTTAAAAAAAAGTGTGTTCCTCTTGTAGAAGCTGAAACTGAGCTTTAGGTAGGTGGAAGGGGAGGGACGCGGAAAGGACTTTGAGACAGACATTCTACGGCAGGCGGGGATAACACAAGCAAGGGATGTGGCAAGATGGCAAGACGGAGAGATGAGAGCCAAGGAAACAAACGAACAAGAAGAAAAAAAAAAGTAACGTGTGTGAAAAAGGTGTGGTGTTTTTGAGAGTGCACATAGAACGGAAGGGATTCATCACCTGGTTCACCTTTCTTCTTTCTACGACCCTTTTTAGCGTCTGGAGGGGACCGAACATAGGAGGGAGAACAGGGGAACAAACGGGGGACGAGGGAGGAGGAGAGAAAGAGAGAGAGAAAGGATCTGGTTAATACGGACACAAGAGACGCAAAGTCACGCCCGACGACTGCCCGGCCCTGCCAATGACTGGCTGAGGAGGCTGCGAGGTCCCAACGAAAGTGGCAAACGAAACGGCAGGGCTTTCTAGAAACAAGGGACAAACACCGAAGGTAGTGACAACATCACGAACAAAGAAAAACGTGTTAAAGGGTCACTGCAACGTTGCACGCAAGCTTGAGAACGGAAGAGTAATTTTTCGTCCTAATGCGTGACGATATCTGGGGAAGCTTAACGAGTTAAACATGCCATACGTACAACGGGAAACACAAAAACAAAGAAGTTTATCTAATTTTGTGATTGCTAAGTCAGTTTTAAACCGATAACAGGCGAGTAGCTGGGCCCCTTCAAATACTCCTTTGTGGCACGGTCTGGTGGCGTAGTTTAGTTTTACACTTGCTTCTTCCACTCAAAAATCGGTGCATGCAGCATTGAAAGGGCTGCTGGCATTTGGCCTCGGTGCAATATCACACTTAGGGTTGTAAAATTTAGGGCATGTGGCACATATACTTGTATACATTAAAGGGATGGTGAACCGAAATTTGGATTTCAGAAAAAACAATGCAGGAAATGTAGGCGGGATGCTACAATCCCTATACCACTACTTTAAGGCGATATCTCGAATGGATGGCCGTATTTTTGAAAAAAGAGGTCGAGATTGAACCAGGCCGACGAGCAAGTGACGTCAATATACCGAGTTTCCTCCTTTCTTCGCTTCGCTCCCTCAAGGCCGCGAGGCGGAGAAGACGCAAGGCCGTTCCCTCTCCTTCTCGGAGAAACATGACGACATCATCTCTGTCAAATGCGCCTCCTTTTCTTGAAAACTTTGGTCATCCGTTCGAGATATCGCTGTATGAGTGATGTTTTGGTGTTTGTAGCATCCCGTTGCACGGCTTTTTTGCGTGTTTTGTGGAATCAAAATTTCGGTTCAGCATCCCTTTAAAGATAAAACGAAGCTGCTAATTCTGCTACTCATTCCCTCTGCTTACGCAAGCATCCTGAAATTGAAATAAGAGGAATCAATACCATCTCAAACACATAAGCTAACCTACTTCCTCACACTTTTTCTTCCCTTGAACGAGAGCTTCCGGTCGCTGTGCAAACACTTCATGCTTTAAATATTTTTGCGATAAAAGACACTGCCTAAACACGTTCGGTCTGCTTCGTTTCTCCTTGAAGTTGCAATTCATTACAGGACATATCAGACAGCACAGCCTAGAGTAACACTAGGTCATTCCGAAAAGTACAAAAGGGTATTTGGAAATGGAAGTCACTCAATAATATGCTAGTAAGAAAAAAAAAAAAAAGCAGCAGCAACGATATAACTTTTGTTCCTAACTAGTATAACTTCCCCACCAAAGCCCTCCAGTGACACCACTCCTTCATCGGCAACCATTCCTTCGCATTTCTTTGTTTATGTGGCATGCCACTAGCCTACTCGGGATTGTGCACTAGGACAAGGTCAACATAAAACACTTCCAATACATACTACATGGCAAGAGTTGCACTGTGCAAGGGGGATAAAAGACTATCGTGCCACAGGTCTTGCTCTAGATTAGGAGACACCCATCAAACAAGGCTGGACAACTGGCGCAGTCTATGTCCACAAACTCAAAGGTTGGGGCAGGTCAGTCTCTAAAGATGCAACTCAGCCATTCGCACACATCTGAAGAGACAGACTCTGAAATGCATGATGAGAGAAACATTGTGGAACATACCAAAGGAAGCGGCCCATATCTTCAATCGCGCCTGTTCTAGTCGAGATAATAACCGAGGTATCTATTCTGTGAGGGCGTAAGCTAGTTGTCTCTACCATGAACAATAGTCTAAATAAGGAAGCTCCCAACAGAAGCAGGGTTTCTTCCCCCAGCATGTCCATTTCCTTATTTAAAAGAATGCCTAAAAACAAGGGCACCTATTTTACTTAAGAACACGCAGAGAATCAATCTTAGAAAGAAGAATCTAGCCCAGTGGTTCTCAATAGGGGTGTGCGAATATTTGAAACTTTGAATACTTTGCGAATAATGCTTGCCATTCAATTCGATTGGCTTTGCACTTTCGCTGTTCGAAATATCTGAGTTCTTCAAATACTTCGAAAATTACGAATAACACAGAACTTGCTGATTAGCGTCAACTCGCGGTCAAGTTCCCTGTTTTGTTTTCGGACTGCACAGTATGGTTTCCAGCTTGGCAAAGCCAAAAAACCTAACCTAAGTGCCTTTTCTTATTTTTGTATGAAGCACTGGAAAGTTATTTGCACACGGTAGCACGATCTGGTCCTTTGCTTGCCATATCTGGATTGCAGACTTGGCGAAGTAAGTGGTTGTGGCACAAATGCTGCAATAGATATGATGGAGGAATCTGATCTGCAGCG
The DNA here is from genome assembly GCF_016920785.2 of Ixodes scapularis. Lineage (NCBI taxonomy): Eukaryota > Metazoa > Arthropoda > Arachnida > Ixodida > Ixodidae > Ixodes > Ixodes scapularis. The sequence goes on along the minus strand of NW_024609857.1, from coordinate 56,097,018 downwards.
GCACATGCACCGTCGTGACCACAAATGCGACAGGGTCTGCTCACTACAGTCCTTCTTACAGTCACTACAGTAACCAAGGTGTTATGAATTCGGATATAGATTTACGGCTGACTTCAGCTATTGGCGATATCTGGCTCGTGTTATTTTCCGCTCGATTTTCCGGTTTATCAGTTTGTCATGGATTCCTTTTGTTTTTAATTTCTACCCGTTTTCACTGGTAAAAGTGAGACTTGCTCCCTCCACCAAAAAAAACCAACGTATTCTTCATTTATATTGCCTTTTTGTGGCACCCTCTATCGGCACAACTATTGCACATGAAAAAAGATTGAGCAGAGTCAGTGTGGCTGCACGGCGCGATGCACTATCTCCAACTCTGCTGTGGCCTGCCGACCCGACTCCACTTATGTACTTCCGTTTATGTTCACGTGGTTGCGTTCACCCACGCAAAAAGATATTGCACAAAGTCAGAAGCGACGTGATCTTCGACTTTGTATTGTGGCTTGCCTTGCCACTGCTTGTGTACTTTTGTTTACATTTATGTGGTTGCGTTTGTCTGCGACGCAATATCCGACCGCCGACCCACCTCCACTCGTGTACTTTCATCTGCATACTGTAACTTCACTCCTTGAATGGTGTTTTACTGACTGATCTTTTATTTCATCAGTTTTTTATCAGTCATATGCATGACATTTTTCTTATTGAAATAAAATTTACCTTTTCATAAATGTTTGTTGAAGAAAAAATTCCTGTTGTGTTTTGATTGAGCATTCTTGTTTAATTCACATCAAATAGAAAATGTTTGTTTTTAAAAATGTGCTTATTCGAAACTACTATTCGCATTCGAAAATATTCAATTCGATTAGTAACCTTTATAATATCAAAAGCATTAACTGCCCCATGGAGCGAGCTGACGTCATCAGCTTTGAAACCACGCCAAACGGCACCTCAAATCCTTTCTCCAAGTGAAGCCAGCCCCCAGCTATGAAACCACGCGCAAAGCTAGCCAATGGCACCAAAATTCCCCGATTCCAAAGGAGCGGAGTAAAGCTGATGGATTTCGGCTTCAATCCCATTGGCTAGCGCGCGTCGACGAGGCTCCCATTGGCCGCTGCACGTCGGTTTTAACGACCGGCCACCCCATGGTGCAGAGTGTCCGTCGCGCCAAGGAGAGGTGCCCTCTCCTCGCCGGCAGAGCGCGGCGCTCTGCCGTCGACTCAAGTACACTGCGGACGAAATAAGGGATCGGAAAAATGATGTACAGATTGCGACACTGTTAGTGCGAACAGGCGATCGCCTGTTTTTTTAGTTTTTCTCTTTGAAACCGTAGGATGTCATCCAAGTCGATATTGCTACGGAAAGAGCTCAATTAGTTCTATAATGTAAGCGATAAAATTTCGTTCTCGCTAATACTATTTACAAGTAAAATGCGAAAATGCGCCGAAGTCGTGTTCGCGCTAACAGTGTCGCGATGTGTACATGCTTTCGCATTCACAACCCATAAGAAGTGCTTAAGTGCACCTTGAGCCTTTTATTTGATTAGATACGCTTCAAAAGATTTTGATCTTCACACACCTCTAGTTCCCAGACCCTTAGGGGTCCCTGAAAGCCTCATTGGGGTCCCCAAAACTCTCAACTGTTAGTCAAGCCAAGCAATAAAACATTTCTTTTAATGACGCTGGATGTCCCACAAAACTAAACTATATGTGCCAAGTTAGTAGGGCTGATTATTGTCCGTTTCAAAGCTTCAAAGTTGGTTTGCACACATTTAGTTTTCTGCATTTACCCCTTTGTAATTGTAATCATCCAATACTCCCCCATCCCTTCTGCTGATCCAGAAGGGGTACCCAAAACATGAGGGGCTGAGAACCACTGACCCCTTCTCAGGGGTTCTCAAACTTTTTGGCCTTACGGAACCCCAGGAAGCCTCAAGAACTGCCGCGGAACCCCCCCCCTCCACATTTGCCGACTGAGAAGCAACAGATGCATAATTGTAGGCAATTTTGCTTTTGTTTCTTCCCATATATCCCCACCATATCAATTGCAATGTCAGTACAAAGTGAGATGAAGGCACTTTGCATGGTCCTGTTGCGCAGCCTGCAGCATGGGAGTGGGGGGGGGGGGGGAGGGGGCTTGCACTTTGGGTGTTCGCGGAACCCATGAGACCAGCTCGTGGAACCCCTGTGTTCCCCAGAACCCAGTTTGAGAACCCCTGCTTTAGTTCATTAGCTCTGCAGTTACCACACATATCTCCAACTTTCAATTTTGTCAAAGTAATATCTAAGTAAACAGCAGCTAAATGTTGCACATAGTGCAATAAAATCAAAAAGCGGTTGTAGGCCACCCTCAAACTAAACTATCCTTTCGACACCATGTGCCCAAAAATATCCTCGGTATCGAAGCTCTATTTCTTTCTATGACCTGAACTCGTGCAACCAGCAGTTCCATTAACACTGTCGACATGGGGCAAGAGATAGCCTCACTTGCAAAAGACCGCTACAGCCCCCTTCTAGAAAAGGCAGTGAGTGCACAGGCACTTCCTTTTGCAAAGCGGCCTTAGAAGACATGACGCAAGAGCGGGGTGCACCCCACCTTTCTTCTTCTTCTTTTTTTTCTGCTCCTTGTTCTCAGTGTGGGCGGCCCCTAGCAGGGTGAGGATGATGCCTGCCTGGGAGTTGACACCCACTGCTGAAACCAGCACTTTCCCACTCCCTTCCATGACGTGTGTGCCTAACAAGAGAAGAGACAAGGGGCTGTAGTGGTGAGCTGCCACTTGGCACCCGTCTGCTTCGACGACAGAAAGGGCCGTCGGCATTGCTTGTCGGACAAGTCGCATGGGTTCAGCTGCACTTGAAATTGTGTTAGTGGCAGAAAAGGCTGTTTCAGAGGCCAGCAGAATTTTTTTTCCAAAATTTAGTTTGGACGACGGGAGCTACACGCAGGGACAACTTTTCTTGGCATTTTTGAAGAGAGAAGAAGAGCACGCACACAGCTTTGATCGGCACTCAAAGTGGGAGAGGGCTCTAATGCTTGTACCTTTGAGTGCGTTGCCAAGAAAAGTTGTCCTTAAAGGGCCCCTGAAAATAAAAAAAATGTTTTTTTTTAAACAATCTGGTTGGGACACGCCTGTCAAAAAGTTAATTTTACGCAAAAAAAAAAAAATTTTTAGAGCAATATTTATGGTGCGAGATTTATTTTGAATTCTGCGTGCAAAGTCCATGACGTCCCGGAATGGTCATGCCCTCTTCCCACCTCAACGAGATGGTTATGTTCTCTCTCCACCTTAGTGTGATGGCCAAGCCAATCCATCTCTCCTCCACGCACCCGAAATGCCGAAAGAAGAGTGGAAAGGAGGTGACTACCCACTAAATAGCGTCTCGTGCCATCAATATTGCTCTAAAACAATTTTTTTTTCTTTTTTTTTTCGCGTAAAGTTAATTTCTGAACACGCGTGTCCTAACCAGACTATTTAAAAAGAAAAAAACCTTTAGGTACAAGCACCTTTACACAATGCCGAATGGCTCAGAACCAAGACCAACCAGTTTCCTCTTTCATATTATGCCTCTCACAGTTGCTCAAGGCTCATATAATTAGTGATGAAATTCCTTATGCACACGTGTTATGATTTCATGATTTGGAAATAAACAAAAATGACACATTCTTACCACACTTCTTCGGAAATGTTATAGCAAATGCTTATAGATATTTTGTGAACAGCCTACATATTATGAAACTTGTATTACATATTCCCTAATATGCGTCATGGGATTTAATACCCTTCGAACGTCATCTAAGATTTCAGCAGCCCCCCCCCCCTCCCCCCCCTCCCCCTCCTGCCACCCCCACTATTCGCCATAACTTGCCTATAATACTAAATTATCCCCACATTAGATCGACCGTCAAAGACGGTTTAGAACACCTGACCCCCAAGACAAAATTAATCGAATGGGAATTCTGACAATTCGCACCGCATCCGTGCGGTGTGAATTGTCGGAAATCCTAGGACAACCCAAGCACAACACAAGAGCAAAATAGATGGAATGAAAGAGTCACCAACCTGAGAACAACATGGGATCTATATTTTCTCCCTTTTTGACGTGATCCGATTCTCCCGTTAGTGTGCTTTCGTCGATTTTTAAGTCATTGCTCTGGATGATGATTCCATCTGCAGGAAGGAGGTCGCCTGCAATCCACGGAGAAAGAGGGATGGTCAGCCACAAGAAATTAAGAAGGATGTTTGTCCCTCATTTGGTGTTGCCCACTTGGTAAGTGGCGTTTCTGGAATCCCCCCCGTAAACATGCAACTCATCTCCTAAAGAATTCCCAAAATGCCTGTTTGTTTTTTTGCTGGACATTGACATACAGGTAACCGATCTGGAAAATCAAGTAAAAAGTTAGAGCTAAAATATATATTAGCTATTCAGCGATTTAGTAAAAAAAAGAATGAAGACAATTCCAAAACAATTTTTACAAATGGTACTCAATACTATCAAATTCAATCGCATTTTCCCAATAAATATTTCCTCACAAAAAACAGCCTGTAAAAGATAGTGGCTAGCAGGGTTGGGCAGAAATAGTCAAAAATGTATTTGGAAATACAAATACGGCGATACATTAAAATAGTAGCTAAAATAGTGATGCTAATATATATCTGTAAAAATGTACCGCGATACGTATCGGAAATACATTTTATAAAGAGGCAAAACGTCTTTGGAAATAGAAATACAGGAATACATTTTATGGAAGGCAGAAATACAAATACAGAAATACTGATACTGCAATACATTTTTCAATTTTGCTTGAGACGCCAAATGAGATGAAGTTTGAAGTGTAAGTTTTTGATCCGAAATTACTTTCCCGTAGGCTTGGCACTTCGGCTTAAAGGTAGTGGTTTCGGTCGACAAGGAGTCTTCAATGATATCAAAAAACGTTCCATCAAAGACTGACCGCGGTCCCTTCCCTGATATCCTGTCTGTCTGACAAGGGATGCGAAAAGACTTCGATGTCTAAATAAATTTCATGTCACCCTAATTCTCAACAAAACGTTACCACGCCCCTGTCCAATAAGGACACCCCTGTCAACATTGATCACATGATGTCGTAGTGGAATGAACTGGTATTCTTTACGCGTACGTGTGGCCTTGAACATGAAACTTTACCACGCTGCTGTATGAAAGGACAATTCATACTTTTGTTGTAGGTTACCTAGTTGACGATCACACAGGCAGTGTCGTTTGCAATTTTTGAGAATAGTGGACCACCTGAAGCATCCTGGAACATGTCTTATCTCCTGTTACAGTTGAAAAAATAATATGGTGGCATCCCTGTTCCGAAGGTTCTTCCTGCCGACCCTCCACCACCCACGCATTGAATGCAGTCCTCAGGTTTCACCTAGCATCATCCAAACAGAGACCTCCTGGATCGCGACCTGATATTGCCGGCACAGGTGCGATTTCTCCGAGAAACAGCGCACTCGAACCAAATCGCAGATGTACAAAGTCTGGGTCGGCACAGCGAGGCCAAGTCTGGCCTCTTTCCTGGGTTTCGGATCACCAGAGAAGCGGGTCATGTTCACGTCGGCTGATGTACCCTTGAGCCATGCAATATTACGAGCGCAGCCGCAGACGCATTTGATTATGTGTTGAACTTTACTGCGTGAGTCATCCTACTATTTCAAGTCAACCACCGCCAGGCTCGTGCTGCAACGGACTGTGACTCAGATTTGCCGGCTGGGTGTACTGTATATGCTAAGGCAAGAGAGACGGTTAGCAGCGGGTGTTCAATGCCAGCAAACAATGACTCAAGAAATTCTACCTAAGGACCTGCGGCAGAAGATGCTCCGACTCCACTCCTGGCACGCCAACTGGTTTGAGTCTCCGACTACGCAGCACTTCTCAGAAGTGAGAAGAGGACGCATAGAAAAATAGTTTAGAGAATCGGAAGGAACCTTGGTCAGCATAGTAACAATGCCCCAGCATCTCCTTGACCCTGGTGCCCTCAGAAGTATAAAAAAAATGGATTCAGACTTTTTTTTTTTTTTTTTTTAGGGGGAAGGGGGGTATTTTTTTTAAAGAAATGTAACGAAATACATTTCATCCTGATTGTACCGCGATACAAAGAAACGTTCAAAATGTATTTCGATACAGAAATACAGATGCTGGTAAAAAAATCTATCGCAATACAGAAATACAGATACAAAATGTATTTCTGAAATACTATCGCGATACAGCCCAACCCTGGTGGCTAGAACCAAAACCCGGACAGAGGATTTAAGAGACATGGGGAGACAAATGGCCTTATCTCGGCAGAAATGGCTATGGGACAGAAAAGTACAAAAATACATTCTACTCTAAATCAGTAATGAGCCCAGCACCGACAGCACAATCTGCTCATTGAACGTTGGATCAGTTTGTATGGCATCCGTTCATCCGTTTCACGGATGAACGGATGATCATGGGATCATCCGTTTGGATTACAAGTTTATCCATCTTGTCTGGAATGCTTCTCTTAGATGCTTCAATGGTGAAACTTCTGGGTTCATTTGCATGACCCTTTAAAGCTGCTTTGTGTGAAAAAGTATCTCCAAGGACCTATGTTTTTTGTTACCCAAATCTAAAAACATAACATACATAATTAATAATATTTGCTTAGAAAAAATAATTATCTTGTTGGCAACATAAGATTTAATTGCCTGGCTAGTTGGATACTGCTACCTGGTGCGTTTATGCCTGGTAAGTCTATATACACTCTATCTCAACATAGGTGCAAGCAAAGCCAAAGCTACAAGCATGAGCATGTCTCCTTGAATGGCGCTTCTACCACTCGAGCTCGCACGGGCTCGGCAAACCCGCTCGAAGCATGGTACTTGCTCTTGTAGCCTCTGCTTCGCTTGGACTAATGGAGAATCCCAGAATAATATTTTGAAACACAAATATATTCTTGCAAAGCTTTCTTTCACTAACTCACAGATGCCAGGCAAAAACCAAACAGGCGCTTGCATCAAAACAAAAAGCAAACTATTCACAAATGCCTCGACTGTAAGGAGTCCTGCTGAAACTTGTCCAAGGCTCCTGAAACACTAAAAGTGAGCACAACAAATTCTCTTAACACAAAGCACTAAGGCTGAGCATTCACACTGGAGCAGAAACTCCTAGGCATAACACATGCGAAAGTCACCCCTGTCTGCTTCTTTTAAGCAAAGGTGAGCTTTGTCACGGGATTCCCTTTAGTTCATTGTAGAGATATCAACTGCAACTACGGTGGAAAAACTCCATGAAATCAATTTTTACTCAACAGAAGGCAATGTGAAGCCTAAGATGCAATCCTGCTGCTAGTTTGAGGGAATAATTCGTGCCCGTACAAACCTCATAAAATATATGAAGCACATAAAATCACAGTTACAACTAAGCTCGCTACAAATATGCATGCGGCTCTGGATATTCAAAATATATAACAAAATGCCAAGCAGAACACTCTCACATAAAACTAGTTTCTTCCTGCTGCTACCGCATACAGCCAAATTCTATTGGTGAATTTCGCTCGCAGATCTCGAGCGCTCCAAAAACGCTACATTTGGAGCGCGCATATTCCACTCGCAGATCTGGCTCGAGCTGGTCATCTTCCGCTTGTAGATCTCTGGCATCAAACCCCGCCGAACTTGCTCTGCGGGATTTCACAGATCTCTCCGGAAGTTGACAGAGCGGCCCACGTGATTTCCGCCTAAATCGGCAGTGCGCATGCGCGGCGAGGTCGGCGGGCCGGTCGGGCCGTCGAGCTGGATCTGTGCGGGTGCGTTGGTTGTTTACGCGGGATTGTGACGGCTCGAACGCTTCTCCCTCGCGTAGATCAGGGATACAAAGCCGGGACTGTGGAGCGTGGTAAATCGCAAGCGCTGACATCTGTGATTGTGAAAGGAAGAACGACAAAAAAGCAGGAGGCAGACGCAAGGCTAGGCCTGTTCATTCGGCAGCCAATGATTGTTTACCTTTTTACACGGCATTCCGCCTGCATTTTCCCATGAAATAAAGTAAGAAGTGATTAGGCAACGACCGCGCAAGTGATGGTTTGTTACCTCTGTGTTTATTAAAGTCGTACCAGAAATCTGAACTCCACCGCGGGCAATCGCTGTCCGTGTCCCGCCGCTTCGAGGCGGCCGAAAGGTATGTGACGGTGCCGAACGCGGACGTATTCGTGATTTGTGACATGGGCGTCGTGGTGCGTATAATTTCGCCCGGCCTGTGTCGCGTGTTATTTCTGCAGCTAAGCATTGACAGTCGTCATTGGTCGTCGGAAAGATCAGTCGGCTGAGGCGTTGGCGGGCTTGTCAAGTTCGAGCAGCGGCCATTTTGAACGGCAGTGGGGAGGGGTGTGGGGGAGGTCGCTCCAAAAATGCAAGTTTATCTTCCCCTCGTCGATTCGGAGCGGGTCCCACGGAGTGGAATTTCGCCTCCCTCACGGATTTCGGAAAGCGCTCCGGATCTACGAGTGGAATTCACCATAAGTCAGTTTCTAGGTGACCTGTGCCATCACTGCACCTGTAACCCTACAAACACACTACAGTTGAGCAGTTTGCAAACGACCAGCATCAAAACCAACGCAACCATCATAACACAACTGGCATTCTTTGTGTTCAGGCAGCCACTACTGACAGAAGCAACAAAAATGAAGCACTCGAGCAGATAGCACTGAACTAATCAGCTCAAAATCAATGCCCTCAACAAAATAAAAAAAGGGGTAAAAGGGCAAGAGAACAAAAACAACTCACCATATTTGACCTGGCAGATGTCACCGACGACAATTTCCGACACGGCGATCTGGTTCACTTCACCGCCCCTGATCACAGCAAACTTGTGCTCCTGTTCTATCCTGTTTTGGAGTCCACGGAACTGGCGCTCTTTCGTGTAGTCATTGAATGCAGTCACTAGAACCACGATTACTACAGACACTAGAATAGCTACACCTTCTATCCACCCAGCTTCCGATTGGCCAGGTTCCTTTGGCTTGCCTGTGGACACAGGAGGGGAGAAGAGGAAACATGGAAAGATTATGGTCACGATCCTGCATGACAAGATCCCAGCTGCTCAAACAAACCACTCTATAGGATTTTGCATTACACCAAAGAACATCTCTCACCCTTCTAAAGAGTCAAGCATTTTGCTTTGCTGCATATTGTACCCCATGTTGGTACAAACCGTAACCTCAGAATAGGAGTGTTCAAAGAATCGTTTGTGGCACTCTCATGAATCCAGCTTGCCTATGCTTTATAACAATAAAATGAACTATAGCATCTGCCTTCACTCCAAAATTTCCACAAAACTGGCATCTTTAAAGAGACACAAAAAAGGGGCACAGACACATGCTATAAATGGAAAAAGAGAACTAGAACATGGGTTATCAAACTTGGTTCTTAGAAACAGAGAGGTCAACCGAGCTCCTAAATTTTTTAGGCTATCCCTGACCCTTGGTAAAGTGTTTTTCCAGTTATGCACCATTTTAGATCTGAGTTATGCAAGGACGCGTAACTATGAGTCAAACCCTCTCTGATGTCTGCATTATGAATTACGTAATCATAGGCTCCTGCACTGCTTTGATGTGTCAGTGCCGGGACCGGGGAAGGATCTTTGGATAACAGTCAAAAGAGAGGAGGGTCCCTCAAAGTTGCAAAACTTGAGAATCCCTAAATTAGGATTTCCCTGTGATTCATTCTTATTCATGTTGTTTTCTTGCCCTCCATGTGTCACCCAAAAAACCTTACTTCCGTTCAGCAGTTATGCACAGAAAATCCACACAAGACATGCAAAAACGAGAAAGATAGAGACGCTTCACCTCGATGGTCATTCTCGTGGTGGTCTTCGGGCTCGATGAAGGCGAGGATGAGGGAGACAAAGGCGGCCACCTGAAGGATGATGAGGGTCATGTCCTGCAGGGCCTCCCACACCAGCTGCAGGAACGTCTTGGGCGCCTTGGGCGGGATCGAGTTGGGCCCAAACGTCTGCCGCCGGTGCTCCAGGTCCGCCGCCGAGCCACTCAGCCCTGCGAGGGTCCCCCACGGGTCAATGCCAGCGAGAGGCAATCACCCAAGGCGGCGAGGATTGTAGTGTGTGACAAACTCTGTTTGCCTTCCCGCAAGTTTACATCCGTAGCAAAAAGTAAAATAAGGCAATGCAACAGTTATCAGCTTGAGCATGGCAATCTCTACAGATAATTTCTAGCTTTCCCTTCAAGCTGAGGAATGAAACAGATCAGACAGCCCCATTCAAACTATGCAGCAAAGCACACAGCGCCCCATGAGGCAGTTTTTCCAGTCTATTCTGGCTGTGGCCGTGCGCTCTATCAAGGCAAATCATAGTCTTGCCGACTGTACGCTTTGTGCCTTCACTCACTTCCTCCTCTAAGGCATGCTCTCCCGCTTGGACCCTTCTTCCCCCAAGAGTTTCACCGTCAAAGCAGCAAGAGCCATGTCCCCTCTTTTAGTCCCTTGTAGAAACTAAGGAAAACTTTCATTTTGCACACGATCAAGGTTGTTTCTAAGCCCAAGGATTTGTTACCCTGAAAACCGAGGCACTTTCAAGGTAACAAATTATCCCAGTAAAATATTTGAGCATTCTTCTGGCACTTGAATTTCACTCTGCACCAGCTGATGTGACATCAATGCAAGTCATGTCTCTGCTCAGCAGTAAGGCTGCCATAATAGCAGCTGATGCGATATCAGTATAAACCCTGAATTTTGAAACTAGAGGGGACATCCTCTTTTTAACTGCAGGTAGGTAAGCTGCCCAGCAAAGATCACGCCAGGTCGTCCACACAAAACAAAAGCCCACAGGGGCAAAGCAGACGAGCACTCCAAAGGAACTAACCATCGGTGGGGGAGGTGTACAGCTTCCTGCAGAGGTCCTGGATGCCGCCGTACTCTTCGCGGATCCTCTGAATGGCCTCCTGGCCGCGGGTCTCCATGAGCTCCCGCAGCTGCTGCACGTTGACCCCATACTGGGCAGGGCGTCCTTCCACCGTCTCCATGGCCCCCCTCCGCTGCTGCTGCTGCTGCCCCTCCGGCCACTGCACAGCAACACACCTCCAAAGTCATTGACTGTAGCATACCTCTGCAGTAAACTGAAGCATACCTATGCAGTCATTAATTGCAGCATATCTATGCAGTCATCAACTACAGCATACCTATGCAGCCATCAACTGCACCATGCCCAACGTCCAATGGAGAGAGATTCTCAAGCTCTCAGAGTAATGAGGACCCTCCAATACATTAATTCTCAAAATCGGTTCCCCTAGCGTCGAAATTTCCCCGACTGTCCTTATCCCCCCAGTAGAGTGTTCCAGTTTAAAGACTGTTTTACCATATTTAAGTCACTTATTGATGCGAGCCGAATACTCCCTTGTATGCATATTATCGTTTAAATGATCCGAAGGCTTCTGTGCTGCTATTCACATCATACGAAGACAGGGGCGGGTGGGGAGGGGGGTGTCCTAGTCGCTTGGTTTCTCTTCTTTTTCTTTAATATTGTTGATTTTGTTTCTGCAGCAAATGTGATGCTACTTGAGTAGGTTAAGTTGAATTGCCATATTTGTCTTCTGTTTCATGCAAATATTCTAGTTGTATCCTTTTTATGTGTATAATCAATTACTGCCAAAAGTGCCGGAATGCGTCAAAATATTTTCTGTATGCATGCATTGTATCATCTTTTGCAGCGTAACCTACACTGGCCAAGGTTGAGCAGTTTCGCATGGGTCCTAGAGAGCCGTGCTGCGCATGCGCAAGGAGCGGAGATGGAACGGACAGGACTGGTATGACGCCTAGGTCAGTCCCCGATGCACACGCCACGCGCATGCACCCGTTCGAGATCATGGCTCGCACTGTCCGGTTGTTCTGGGAGGCAGCTTGGTTGCTTGATACATAACAACACGGCGCACAGCTCGCCAAACCAACGACGGGCATCTGGCACGCCCCAGCAGAGGACTGAGGATTAATTTGGACCACCTGGGGATTTTTTGACGTGCAACCGAAAGCTCGGTTACACGGCGCCTCCTCCGCAATAAGGAGAGTGGAGAAGCTTTACTAATCGGATCCCGAAGTAGTCACATAATGCGTATACCGTGTGTGTGTCATTGAAGCAGCAGTAAGCATGATAATCAAGCTAATCCTAGACAACCAGAAAAGCTGAGAATAACCAGCTGAACCTAAGCTTACGCTACGTATATCCTAACATAGTCGAGCTAAGCCATTGTTTTGTTTTTGGTGTTGCTTGGTTTTGTTTTTCAAGTTAGTGCATTATGTCCCCCCCTATGTAATGCCTGTGAGGGGCTTTAGGGTACAAAAATAAATAAATATTACAGTTGTGAATCAGCCCATGTTTCTCCAATGTGCCTTCCTTTAACCCTGTCCTTTCAAGTGCTGTTTTACATGATTTTCAATGCAGCTCAACTTACGACCCTGCTGCTCTGAACAACCAAGCAAAAAGAGACCCCATGTGCACAGTCACGTGCGGCCAGTAAAAGCCCAAGGCAGAGCGCAGGCATTCCAAAAATGCACTATGGGACTGGCTGCTGCCTGCAGACCTCCCCCATGCTATGAAGATGGCACCCGCCAGACAATCTCGTTCCCCGCTGTGTTTGAGTAACTGCAGCACAAACAAGCAATCACTTGTTTGTGCTTATCTTTTTAGTGCCGACTGTACACTCATGCATCTCACAGCATTTCACAATCCAGCCAAGAGTCAGTGCAGAAGCGCCCCTTTTCATTGCAGCAGAACCATCATTGCAGTGGCCACAATGGTAGCCACAAGCAATTGCTGCAAAACTGTTAAGTGAACTTGCATGCACACAGAGTATGCGCACAGCTCAAATCTCGACCATAGTGCCAGGGAAGCAGTGGGGTGAGCATGAAATTCAACAGTTCTTCCACTAAACAAGTGTAGAGTAATGACATTGCTTCATGTGTAGAGCACCCACTGATGTCTACAAAACAACCTTGGAGCACTTTAGAGGGGTTATTTTGATTGCAGGCACTTTATTGGCTTGACCCAAAAGAAGCAAATGTGTGACGATGTACACTCAATTCTTAGGAGGCCTTTTTCTACTCTATCTACACTTTGGCCAGTACCCCGGTCGTTCCAAAGCTCCTCTCACCGTTCTACACACCCCTAAATTAAAACCATAATTTTTTTTTATTATGTATAGCATAATGAAAACGAAACTAGCATAGCTGATTGAAAGTGCTATCTAGACGTTCTCCAGGTAACAAGACTTCATTTCCACAACTGATCCTATGCCACATGACAAACTGATATAACTAAAACTTTTTAAAAATTTAGCACAGCTGTGTTCTATAAGACTCTACAGTGTTCAGCAGCAACGCAACTGCCATGCTGGGAAAGAAGGAACAAAAATAAATTAGTTTCAATAGTGTTGCTGCTTCAATTATTCCAGAAAACAAAAAAATAAACTCTATATGAATGTAATCAGATATGTTTCAATGTAGTTTTGTTGGACAGCAAAATTAACAGCCACAACATACTACTTTGTCCTCGTCTTTTGTTCCCTTTTTTAACCTGAATGAACACCCAACATATAGAGCCAGTGCGCTTGCATAAATCAAGATTTGCATAGCTTTATTAAGTGCGAAACTCACAATTATCCCAAGAAGCAGTTTTGGCATCATGAAGTGCAATGTTTCTACATCCCAAGCAGGCTATGTTCACAGTTCAATTTTTAGCGTCTTCATTTTCAGGTGTGGACAAATTCAAGCGAGAAAAATGCTTCTCGTGATCATATAACTTTTACCCTCAGAGTACAGAACTTTTCAGACTTGAGCTAAATATCCAGAAGTGCAACTGCACCTCCCAGCATTCCAATTTCTACTAAGTCGGGCTTGTTAGAAACTCTGTAAACATTATCACAGAAGATGGTGGCACTTATCTCGTATCATATAACTAGAGCCCCGCATACCCGCAGATTACCCACGGATCATCCGCAGATATTCGCAGTAAACTGGCGGACGTGGATAAAAATTAATCAGATTTGTCGGATTGCAGATCGTATGCATATGCCAGCGGTTGCGGATGCGGATCGGATGCAAATATCCCCGGGTCCGGATCTATGTTTTGCCAAGGCGGCCCTTAAACATGTGTGACCACACAGCGTAGAGTGGACAAGTGAGTGATACCCTGAAGTGCACCATCTTAAAAAAGCAAGTTGCTCCCATTGTGGGAGCCAACTACTCTTTTAGATCAAAATCTAAAATCAGGGAGAAAATTGTTCTTTACGTCAAGAAAGATTTGATTCTCAGTGAAAAACGCTTTCGAACGTTCTATCTCACCAAAAATATGCTGTCGCTAGAAAAACTAAAGAATGCAGAAGCATCAGTCGTACCGGGAAAGTGTGTTTTTGTTTGGCAGGGAAAGAGAGGAAAACATTCTTTGGGCAAAGAAAGCCCAAAACATACAAGCCACAAGAAAGAAAAAGAAGCCTGCAAGTGGCTTCTTCGCCTAGTAGATCGAGGAGACTGAATTCGATCCTCTGGAGTGGTGGAACATGCGCCAGCACGAGTTTCCACACCTCATTCTGGTAGCGGAGTTCGTACCTGTCATCCCAGTATCAAGTGCATCAACTGAGAGAAACTTCTCATTAGCGGGTATTTCTTTAGGAGAGGCGGACCAGTCTGGATTCATACATGTTGACGATTTTTTTGTTTCCCCAACAGAAACCTCGACAAGTGAAACGCGTATGTGTGCGCTTTCTTTTTCTCGGCAGTTGGCACCGAGCTGTATTTAAGTATATGGTTCCGACCATTCAGTTGAGGGTTCATGTTTAAAACTGAAACCGATAGGTGGTGTTGTCATTACTGAATACTGTGATATTTTCACACTAGTGTACTCGCACCTTACCATATATACACGAGTACTTTGCTGCAGATAGTGATCGCCTTTCGTCTCCCACTTTTTTATTGTTTGGCCTAAATAAAATGACACAATGTTATTAGTCTGTCCTTTGTTAACTTTCATGTTCATAAGATAGGTACCTGCTTGAAGTGGGTTTTACAAAAAAAAAAAGGAAAATAAATATTAAAATTTCCTTCCTTTTCAGTGCATCTTCCGGACAGTGTCAGTGTCATGAACTTTCAAAGCAATCTTATAACTGCGATCATCTTTCCAGCGATGTAAAGTGCCTCTGGAAGGATGATTGCTTGTTTTATAAATATGATTCAAACACAATACAATAAAATGACTTTCACCGTATTCTGACACGAAGAGTTTGTTGTAAAGGTAAGCTCATGGCTTATAGGATACCATCCAGATGCTTTTCTAATTTTTATTCATGCTTGATTTCATGATGTAAAATGAATGCGCAGATTGAGGGTGGGATGCGGTTCCAAAGTCAACGGTTGCTGTTCGGATGCAAACAGACAGACTATGGACGCGTATCGTATGCAGATACAACTATTTAAGAACATTGCGGATGCGGTTCAGAAGCAAATACAAAGTCTGCGGATGTGGATCAGATGCGGAGGATCAAGCTGTTATCTGCACAAGGCTCTATATATAACGGGCATAGTACCACCATATATTTGAAGTCATAATCTGGAAAAATGGGTGAAAGTGAGATAATAGCTTAAAATCTAATGAATGAAAACAGCAAAACTGTAGCGACTGGAAATTTCAGACTGCACTAGATAGCAAACACCCAAATAGTCTTAAATAGGAATTCAAATTAGGCAAACTTTTCATCAATCTCAATATTTCATACTGCAATGAGTGGAAGAAATTACTCACAGCTTATATCACAGGATGAAGGTACTGCTTATCATCATACCCCAATGGACCTATTCCTAGTTCCTGAAAGCAAGAGAAAGAGAAAAAATCCATTATTGTTTTATTACTTACGACTGATGACACCAAGACGTTCAATATTCTTTAAGGGACGAAACATGCAGTGCCATGAAACTAGGTATGTGACAAACTCTTTTTCACTAAAGGATTGCCAAAAATTCATATTTATTATTACAAGCCTTACAGAGAATTTGCTTGTCAGAGCTCAAGTTCAAACCCGAGTCACAATGTTAAAAATAAGAATTCTGAAACATGCTTTCATATAGTTCTCCCATTTAATGTGAGGCTGGGCTGGCAAGAATGAAAAAAATAACAGATGTCTGCGGAGCTGGGAGTGCGCACATGCGCAAATGGCAAAGGTCGAGCAAGTTCAGCGGACACGCTGCTTGTTCAACCACTGGAACATTCCGGCAGAGTCCATGGACGGATTCTACTCACCGTTATCCTTAATTCTCCCCTTATCACACTGGCTGGTTTCCCAGAGATCTTGAACATCAATGTGTCTAGACCGGGAAAAGAGAAAAGGCAGACGACACAATTAGGACTACAAAGGGCTAAAAAATTTGTGCGGCAGCTCGCAAAGTCACATCGCCGAAACCGCAGCCCACGTTACCACGCCAAGCGTGAAACAAAACGACACCCTCAAAATTCAGGGGGGGAGGGGGTTGGTGTAGGTATCTGTTTCAAAGCTGTAAACGCGCGTGGACAGACAGCTGCCCGCCTTTGTTTGGGGGCACCCGGCAAGGGGATAGCAAAGATGACAGGCACAGCAGTTGCGATCCAAGCCGGCAGCACCACAGGTGCGCAACACGAGATGCGTTTGTCAAGTCACTTTAATGATGGATCACGCAGCACAGCCCCAAACAAGGTACATGCATGTTTCACGACATGGCATGCCCCCTTAATTTGGGAAACCGCTCAGAGGATTACAAAAAAAATTATAACGAAATTGCAAAAACATTAAAGCTGAATTTGTTTGTAGAGCGTGTGCGAGCCAACATGCAGGTGCTTTATCCTAATAATATATAGTTATATACGGATATAATTTTTCTTTTTTCAATATGTTTCAGTAAATTGTATATGCCATAGCATGGCTGGCCTACCGACCTCTACAGAGGTCTGAAAACTTTGACGCGTACGCCACGAAGCACAAATGGATGGCAATGCTGCACATGAAAGCTCCGTAACGGACCTGTTTGCAGCGAATCGATGCGTGCGCCCGCCAGAGAGCGGCGACATGACTGTGAGGATACGCTAGCGTAAAATATTCAGTCATGCGTGCGACGTGAGAGGTCAAGCTCCGATGTGTCTCCAACGGCATCAATCTGGAGACAGCCGATATGTACCTGGCTAGAGAGCTTGAGAGAGAGCCGGACTCACTCTCGAAAGTAAACGAGCACGTAAAAAGCGAATTTTTATGTCTTTACGTGAACGCAGCCCGGAGTGAAAGCCCCCTAAAAGGAAAGCATGCATGGATAAACTCGGCCCAAAAAGTGGGCGGACTTTTCTCGCTTTTGGAGGAAACTAGACTGCACTGTATGCGCGCGCTGGGTGCCAAGTCAAAGTCAACAAACCCCAATCGATGCGATAACACGGCGCTAATGAGATCGGATTCAAGGCATAATTAAAAGGACGCGGAAACGCCGAGCGTTATTCGGTGGTGTAAATTTGGTAGTACGCGGCCTCGACGTTGTAATGACAGGGCGACGATACTTCGGCTTATCGCAGCGCACTGTTAAATCAATACGGAGGCCGGCACCGATACCCAAAGGTCGAGGCCGGACACCACAGCCGTACGACGTTCCACGGCGATTCCTCGGACTACAGCGGCGCGTTGGCAGCGTGCTTTTGAGTTCGTTACCCACGAAGCGCAACACGACTCTACCCTCTACGTACTGTCTCGACTTTCACGGTGTCGTCGGACGTTCCCTCGACGTCGGGTTCGCTTGCCAGATCGCCGGACAATCCATCCAAATGGAAAGAAAGCCGAGCGGGTCCAATCACGCCGAAGAAATATGCACTTTCGGATCCGAAGGCAGGTAAAGCGAGAAGACGACAGTACTGCACACCGTCTCTTCGAGAAGCCGCCGAGCGAGCCGCACACCGCTGTCAGCCAAGCCAGCGAAGGCGCTGTAGCCAATTTAACGGGCGGAAACTAGTGCCATCTAGGTGCTTTTTCGGTTAGCTGCAACGACCGCCTGTTTTTGGTAGGTTGTGGGAGTTGCGGGCGTTGTAGACATAGTTATAGAATGTAGCCGTCACTGTAGCTACCCGACATCGACCAATAACAGTACGCATTTGCACACACGGGAAGAACAAAGCAGCCACGCAGAAAAGAGATGACTGCATAACTTTTTTTTTCTTCTTTCGCTTTTGTAGCAGACGATGCTGAACGGCGTTTCCGCAACTGGCCGTTTTTCGCAATCTTCTCGACTTCAGAATACAATAGTGAACTCCAAAACATTAAAAATAAATGAACAGAACGAAGATTCTTGTTCGTTCAACGTTGCTGTGCTTTCTTATTGTTACTATTACTATTATTATTTTTATTATTACGAATGTCTATGATGTCATCGCAAGCGCGATAACGCTTTCTCTGTTCTAATCTACCTTCTTCCTGGCTCCTTCCCTGTCCTCACACTACGGCATAGAAGGTCGTGCCTTGAATAAATTGTTGGTTGCTGCCCGCTCGTTGCGTTGGCTGCGTCATCGTAACAGTAATCATGCACATATCCAACGTTATTAGAGTAGCTTATCAGCTCAGTTACGGAACTGCTCATAGACGCTGCTCACACAAGCAGTATCGCTACCCCTATTATTATTATTATTATTATTATTATTATTATTATTATTATTATTATTATTATTATTATCATTATTATTATTATCATTATTATTATTATTATTATTATTATTATTATTACAAATGTCTATGACGCCATCGCAAGCGCGATAACGCTCTTTCTTATAATCTACCCTTTCTCTGCCCCCTTCCCCTTTCCTTACTCTACGGCACCGTCACTAGCTGTCAAGGTTCCTAGACGGGCATTACAAGCGAGGCGTTAGCGACATCCACCAGATGCTCTTTGCTAATCGTTTAATTCATTTTAAAATTTGCCTTTTGGAGACTTTTTTTAACAAGATATTGGTATGTTCGATGTGATACTGCTCCTTTGAACACATATAGACCAAAAAATGAGCGCCGAAATTTCGTTGTAGTATCCCTGGCCACAAAGTAGTTATTTTCTGGAATGCAGCCGAATTCAGAAGTACGTCTTCTGAATTTGGCGCCCCTTGCACTGGATTGTTGCACCCAAGAGGGTTAAATGTACTAAGAGAGAACATGACGTCAGCCCCGTAGCTTCCGCAAGCAATCCTCTCATAGAGGAGTATCCTCTCCTTAAAGGAATGGTAAACCGAAATTTGGATTAAAAAAAAAAAAAAAACAATGCTGGAGATGTAGGCGGGACGCTACAATCCCTACAACACTACTAGTAAGGCGATATCTCAAATGGACGGCCGTATTGTGGAAAAAGAAGTCGAGATTGAACCAGGCCGACGAGGCGCGTCACCCCCGTCAAGATACCGAGTTTCCTCCTCCCTTCGCTTCGCTCCCTCAAGGCCGCGATGCGGAGAAGACGCGAGGCCGTTCGCTCTCCTTCTCGGAGAAACATGACGTCAACATTCCTGCCAAATGCGCCCCTTTTTTTGAAAAAAATACGGTCATCCGTTCGAGATATCGCTGTATGAGTGATGTTTTGGTGTTTGTAGCATCCCGTTGCACGCTTTTGCCGCGTGTTTTGGAGAATCCAGATTTCGGTTCAGCATCCCTTTAAAGAAAAAAAAAAAAAAACAGCGAGTGTGCAAGCGAGCTGGCGATACTAATTAATCATAATGTGACATCTGAGATTGGGTTGTGAAAAAATTAAAGAACTTTCATATAGAAGGAAAAGACAAAAGAGAATGTCTCAAAATATTGTGACGTTCTCCTCTGTCGTCTTTTACTTCGACTTGAAAATTTAATTTTTCCGTACTACAGTCTCAGGTGCTACATTATGAATAATTTTACTCTCCTGATATCTTGAACTTTCTTGCTTGCGCTGACCGACGGAGAAGTAGCGAGAGTTCAAAAAGCTACGGGAAAGCCACCCCCGGAACAAACGGAGCGATGCGTCGTCTGCTCACGTTTCTGGGTGAGAGTAGAATATCCCTCTCAGTATCTCTTCGGAGTTGACAAAGCATCATTTCGTGATACAGATTTAACAAAATCAAATTTGTGGAATGTACTTTGAAATCGGGAATTTCACTTTCCTCGGAAAACACCAGAAAAAAAAAAAAAAAAAAAAAACTTTAAGTAACGTACAAGTACACACTCGGAGTATGTACTTCAAGTGAAGTACAAGCTCCTAAAAGTAGTACTTTAAGTACAATGTACCTAAAGTACTTCCCAACACTGATAATTCGGCAGTGACGCGAGACAAAAGTCGGCCTACCGTGGCGTAATTCCCCGATTACAGGACGCCGATACAACGCCATATTATAACATGCGATAAGAAATGCAAGATGGCCAGTCACTTAAGGCTGAACCGCATGTAAGCGATTTAGCGATTGACGAGACGAGCGACGGCAACGGCGGCGAGAGTCAGCAACGAGCGACGAAGATTTCTCGCTGCCGCTTGTCGCGCCGCTCGCTTTTTGGATTTCTAGAAAACGTCGCTCGTCGCCTTGGTCGCTTGTTCCGGTCGCTTTCATGCGGCTTGCCTCGTCGCGCGATTGACCGAGCGACAGCGAAGCGGGTCATCGTCGCTTGTCTCGTCGTTCGCCAAATCGCTTACATGCGGTTTATACTTTATAACGCCGAACTCGGGATAAACGAAAGTCATTTGCGTTGCAATCTACGTCACATGATTTATTATGACTGAAAGCGAACAGAAGACTCTCTACAGTATAGCTTTGTTGCCTGTACAGAGCGCGACACAGTGCGCGACACACTTCCGTATCTGTATAAATACAGGCACGTGTGTGTGGCAGTGTTGTACGGAACAACGTTCCTCGAACGCCTTCCCTTTAGGAGGAACGAAGGAACGCCGCCGTTCCATTATGTGTCTGTGGGACTGGAACGGGAACGCGTTACATTTTTACTAAAGAAAAAAAAAAAGAACGGTAATCTTTTTTTTTCTACAAGTAGTTTAACTTTTATTTTATTTTCAAGATAGAAATTCCAAGAGTATAAAAACAATACGTTTACGAAGAGCAGGATCTCGTTAACTTTTTGGTTACTTATCTTAGGGATTATTTTGTGTGCTCCTCGCTTGGTAACAGTCGGGTGCAGAAGAGCTAGTGGACATCGATTCTTTTTTCAGTGTCCGATACTACAGTACAAAAAGCAAAACTTTTAGTCGAAGGAAAAGACACAGAAAGAGTGAAGTTTCAAACTCGGCTACTTTCTTCGCTTCCACGAATCCCCATACACCCAAAAATCTAAGGCCGCCTACAGCCATCCATGAACCTCCAGAAGGAGACCTACAGTTACAACAAAAGAACATGTTACCAGACATCGAACATATCTTTGCATCCCGAACATTGGTCACTTAAAAGATACACAAAAAATAACCTTTATTCATTCTTCCCTTGTCCCTCACCTTCAAACTGAACAACAAATCAAACCTTCACGTTGAAGGACTTGTAGTCTTCAAGACTGACTTTCCAAAAGCCCTACCCACTTCGTCACATGCTCGTCTTGCGGACAGCAACATCGAGAATCAACTGTTCTTAAGTTCGAACAAGGGACTTTGTTAGATTGAAACGTGTAAGGTTGTTGTAAAACGCTCGTGCAATGCGGGGTCACAGTACATTTGGCTCGTCTGAATCGCCCAGCACAAACATGAAATTTTTAAAGGTGAATATATCAACAAATAAAACCCTGCTTTCGCTTGTTTTCTCCTGGTGCCATCCCATCACGGCTTTCAAATTCGTACGGTCCCATTTAATAAGATAGATGAAAAAAAATATTTTCTCGATTTAAGTAAATATGGTAATCAGCAAACTACAAATGCAACGTATATTTAACGATAGGTTCCTTTTTTTTTTTTTTTTTTTTACTCTAAGGGGAACGTGTTTCTTTTTCGCATATGGAACTAGTAACGGGAACGCGTTCCAGAAATCAGAAGGAACAAGGAACGATCTTTCGTTCCCTTTTTTGAGGAACGTGTACAACACTGGTGTGTGCCTATCTGTGTACGTATTAATGTATGTGTGTATGTATGTATGCATGTCTATTTTTGTCGGCATGCACCTGTGTTTGAATGCGTGTGCGTTGGCTTGTGTGTAAGTGTGCTTGCATATAAGGAAGTGCGTTTGGTTTTTCTTAGATGTAAATACGTTTGCATGTATGTGCTACGACTAAATACAGGTACAAAGCGCGGCACTGTTAGCGCGAACAAGCGATCGTCGTTTTTTACAGTTTTTCTCTTTAAAATCAAGGGATGTCATCCAAGTTATTATTGCTACGGAAAGAGCTCATTTAATTCTATAATGTAAGCGAAAACATTTCGTGCTCGCTAATATTATTTAGAAGTAAAATGCAAAAATGCGCCGATGTCGTGTTCGCGCTAACAGTGTCGCGATGTGTACGTACTGTAGACCGTGTGGAAGCTTGCATGAATGTGGGTTTGCCTGTATATATGTTTGCATATGTTTGTGTGTGTCTGCATGATGCCATGTATGTATGTATGCACGTACGGACTACGTATTGAAACGCACGTCGCAGGAGTCGTCTGATTTCCAAAACTGCCAACGCGGCAATGAAAAAAAAAAGAAAGGAAAAACGTATTAAAGACGCGCCGCTAATTCTATACAAACACGGTACCATGCTAACAGCAATTCATTAAAGAAATTAAAATTATTGATCGCACCCAAAAGGGAGAGGGCGTTGAACAACATCTGAGCTTTCGACGCTTCGCAGAGACCACACGGGAGCAGAAACACGGAGAGAGTAACCCGGATTTGCCTCGCTGATCAATACGTCGATGTATACTCGACGCTTCACCTTAACGATGGAGTGCAACGGACGAGCCAGCCGAGCCAAACCAGTGCTGCGAATGTAGCACGTGACCATGCGCCACGTCTGCGCTCCTAACACAAGGTCACGTGACAAACGCACGGCGTAGCATTGGCTACTTCATGGCGTGTAGCGTCCTGGGTGGTCCATCGCAGGGCTGATATCGCCGCTACCTCCCGAAAGCGGCAAGACTAAACAAGCCGGCAGCACGCGTTCGATCCAAAGGAGCGCGAGTCATTCGAACATCTCTGCATCGCCCACCCAAATAGAAAGGGAGAAAAAAAAAATCATCTTTTGAAAGCGGGATTTTGCCCGCAAAAGCTCTGCATCGGCTCGTACGTTTCCTTGCTGCGGTTCGGCGAAGCTCACACGCGACGACGGCGAAGGAACGTTGAAAAGCAGCGGCCAGCCATTGAGGTGTCGGGCCTCTAGATTTGGCAACTTCGAAATACTTCCTGTTGCACCGAAATACGCTGTGCACATGGCATACACCGAAGAGCAGGTAAACCTAACTGGGCTGGTTGCGTGGAAAGGTGAAACAAAATGCAGATAAACGACGGCGGATTTTTGCTTCCTCCAAGTTACAAAGTCTTAGGAAAGACAAGAGCGGGGAAGTCAGATCGCCGAACTAGAGCTCGGCATTTTGACGACACCGCCCGCCCTCGCCGCCTCCTCACCCACAGTTTCTCGGCGCATAATGTAGCTTAGTAACAGCCTACACGAACGTACCATGGGTACTACACAGGTCGCGTATCGCAGAGCAAACAACGTTCACTTTCTCCGCACGGCACACCTGTCGAGTGGAAAAACACGCTTAAAAAAAAAAAAAAAAAAAAAAAAAAAGGAAGAAACTTTGCGATATTAGTGCATTAGAACCGACAAGTTATTCTATGCTAATGACGACTTAGGCTAATGAGGGCCGTTCAGCTCCACTGCTAACAATCTTGTTGTTCCCTCCGGAGATTATTGCTTCCTGCGCTGAAAGATGAAACG
This sequence comes from Ixodes scapularis, assembly GCF_016920785.2. Classification (NCBI taxonomy): domain Eukaryota; kingdom Metazoa; phylum Arthropoda; class Arachnida; order Ixodida; family Ixodidae; genus Ixodes; species Ixodes scapularis. The sequence continues at coordinate 56,073,132 of NW_024609857.1, read as the reverse complement.
CGTAAGAACGATATGGGAAGAGGAAGTGGACGAGGAATGACAAATCCGATAGCGCGAGTCCCGGTGCAGTAAGACAAGTACGCCCGCACGCGGACGCACAGACACACCCGACAGGCACACACAAATAGAAAACGCGTGAACACATAACGGGCATATTACGCACACGGACGCACACACGAACAGAGGCGCTCGTTCTCTCCCAGCCTCGCAATTAAGTAGCGACGACGACTCCGCGCTGAAGCCGCCCCTTCCGTTCTTTCTTGTCACACGCGGGACGTGCGTCAGAGTCGCAGTCGTCGAACGTCAACGCTACGTTGCAGCGTCGATACGCGATACATGACGGAACGCCTCCGCCGAGCGTTGTCTTGAGTCAGCGAGCGGCGGACTGGTGACAGCAGGCAAGCGGAGAGGAAAGCGGGGCCCTTCGGGGAAGAGGAGAACGCCGCGCTTTTGTTTTACGACTCGGCTTGCCGTAAAAAGAGGATCAAAAGTCGCATTAAAGTCATGTCTCGCATACCAGCAATAACGCGAGAAAAAAAAAAGGATGATCATTATTATTCATTTTTTTATTTTTTGTAAACATGGAATGTTTTTTTATGGGAACATTCTGAGTCTAGAAACGTGTATGTCCATCCGTTCGTGCATTTCCCCGCTAGATGTTGCGTTGAAATGACTGTCACGTGACCCCCGTGCGACTTAGAGGGGACATTAATAAACAATAAGTTATTCCTCTCTCCCCGAAACTACAGTATACATTTAAACGATCGCTCCCCAAATACTGCATATTAGGACATTTCAAATTGTGTTTCCGGTTGCCACTTCAATGGCGGATCGCGTTTATATAGGTTTGACTGCCATATACTCCAGAAACGTTAGTTTGCGCCGGCTCTAACATATCCTGTTTTCGAGATCGAACTCTGCGAAATCCTGCAATCTGCAAAAGTGGTTTCACTTTGCTGCCCTGATAACGATGCTAAACCAGCCACAGGGACGACACTTGTTGCTGTTATGGGAATCATGGGAACTCATTGATAGGACAGCAGCTTGGGTTAATTATTAGCAAGATCACGCGAGTCCCGAGCAAGATCCGAGCATTTTATTACCGCTTCAGAGCCAATGAGATTACGACATTAGTTGTTCACAACGCTACCGAAGAGCGAATTTGGTTTATTATGCGGAGAAAGCATAATAAACCAGATTCTGTGTTTCTCAGGTTGTCAATCACTATAACCTCGTTTGTAAGCTGTCAGCTGAAGAAAAAAATAATCGTTAACACCTTCCCCCCCCCCCCTTTTTTTTTTTTTTAATCCAGACACGCACACAAACTAAAATAAAAATTAAAATATTGTCGGCGAACTATTGTCGGACTTTGAATTTTAAATTTTCCCGCTAAATTCATTTGGGGAAACTACATTGGTGTACAGTTCACGTTACGTCTGGTGGCGTGAAGTCAATTTTCCCGCTAAATTTAGCGGAGAAACCGAAGTGGTGTACAGATCATGTGACGTGAATTTTTCCGCTATATTTTTCGGGGAAACTGAATTGATCTGTAGGTCTCGTGATGTCAGGTCACGTGACATCACATTTTCCGCTAAATTTAGCGGGGAAACTTCATTCGTGTATAGTTCACGTGACATCAATTTGCCCGCTACATTTAGCGGGAAATGAATGGGAGTTGGGGCCGTAGCGTCAAGAATCATTTTAATTTAAGAGGGCGCGGTACCTCTATTTATTCGTCCGTTTCAGCCACCAGATGGCGCGCGGCTCGAAACGTGGTTGAACGCGCAACTTCTAGATGGCGCCAGTATCGAGGTGTGAAAAGGCCCGCGTTATCCGCTGCGTGAAATAGATCCCGAAATCTGCCGTGTTCTCCCGGCGGAGGAAGTTTCTGCATCCCTCGCGCGCGCTTGGTATGTACGCGCGGTGACCGAGTCCGGCCTCTGCGCTGTGTGATGCAGTGGGTGGCGCTCGTTTCTGTTCGGAGGTAGGAATAAAAATGCCGGTCCCCTTTTTTACGACGCTCGTTTCTATAGCTTGTTTTTCTTTTTTTTTTTTTATCTCAAGTGACCTACAGTACCGCCTGTTCGAAATCGTCCTTTGCGGTGAGCGATTGAGAGTCAGGTTAGCATTTTATTTGGGTCAGCACTACACGTTTAATGGAGACCTCGGGCGGCGATGTAAATATGCATTGCTTCCCAAAGTGTGTCCAAGGTGCGCAATGACAATTGGAAAGGGTATTGAAGGCGCGCGACCGTCGGTTGGTAAAATACGTGCGTTAGATTCACTTATTCAGTCTAATCATTTTTGCCAACGTCTTTTATCTGTTTCGACAAATGACATGGTCGAGTCTATTGATAACCTTAGCTAGATTGGACGTACGGAGTGTCCGGGCTTTAAATAAATTTGCTTCGTTTATGTGAATGAATAACTGTTTTCTCTTTTCCGTGCTCGGTGCTATGCAAAAATCGCTGAGATGTTATGGTAGCTCAGTGTGGCGGCGTTTTGCACGCTGACTCGCTATTGCATTCGCTGTGCACAATATGTGTTCAGATGGAATGTGCCAAATCGTATTTCCGATCGATATGATAGATTTACTTTGCTACAGTGTTAATTATATTTTCCTGATTTAAACTGGTTCGTCCCTGATCTGAGCCTAAGTTTAAATTCGAAGGGCAGATAGACTTAGCGTCGTAACAGCCGTAATGCGCAGAAAGAAATTAGTACCATGAAAGAAAAACAAAAGGATACGAGGTTACGTTCAACGCCGTGAACGGACGCGACTGCGGCACACAAGGGACCAGACGGAAGCACAATTTTCGCGATAGTTTCGCCAAGAACCACGGTCTATACTGGTGAGCTATTTAATTGCATCCTTTAATTTAGTTAACTCCCGCGGCGCGCGAGTTAAACTCGACGATTTCAAAGGGTTTCTCTTTGTGCACGAATCTCACGTGGATCGTTATCAATGATGCGCCATCGCTGCACGCAGGCTTATCGAGAAAGTTTGCCGAACATATCCAAAATATCTAAGTACCCCTCCCCCCCCCCCCCTTTTTTTTTTCTGTAGACAAAAACGCATTGTATGGCCACGGTCACACTGTTAATACATTGAACAAAAGACACGAAGTTTCTCGGCGGACATGATGACAGAATTAGGTATCCGTAGACACGCTTTAATCGAAGCATGTTCGCTGCTTACATACGTGTGCTTCGAACATGTCTGCAGACAGTGTTTGTATGGCCTATGTGACCGTCATACAAACACGCCCCAGACAAGTAGAGAGTTTTAGTAGATCGTTCCCATGACTCCGATAACGATACCCGATACTCCGCCACCGCCTCCCTTGCGCACGCATAGTATCGTTATCGGGGCTATCGGAGGTATCGGAACGATCTACTAAAACTCTCTAATGTCTCCAGACTGTATTTCGTATGATGCATTGGCAGTGTGCCCGCGGCGGGCTGGACTCCCATGCGGAGCGAATATGCAACGACAATGCGGTGAACTTCGCCCGGTAGCACGTCCGATTAGCGCGCGGCGCGGCGGAGCAGCAACGGGCAGTGTCTTCTCACGCGACGTTGCCGAGCGGAGAGCGAACGCCGACCGGGCAAAATTCGTCGCTTTTCCGGAGTTTTCGGAGCTCGTTTTTGCCGTCCCGCAACGCTCTCCGCAACCCGCTACGATACCCGCAACTCTACACAGTCAAGGCCATCGGCGCGCAGGCGCAGTAGGGGCTTCTTCGTTGCGAAGGGCTTAGCGGAAGGAGAAACGCGCTCCCTACACGCTCCGCGGGGTGTGTCCTTCGGACGTCCACGCGATTCTCGATTGAACCACCGCGGAACGACAGTTATTATATACTAAACGAAATACAACGCTTTCCCTATAAATCTAAAAAAAAAAAAAAAAAAGAAGTTTGGGGGGGAATTTATGCCGACCGCGTTTCCCCCTCCGCTAAGCCCTCGGCAACGAAGAAGCCGCTACTGCGCCTGCGCGCCGATGGCCTTGACTGTAGAGTTCCGGGTATTGTAGCGGGTTGCAGAGAACGTTGCGGGACGGCCCAAACCATCTGCGAAAACTCCTATTATTTACGACACACCAAGCAGCCACAGGTGTGAGGAAGCCATCATTTGTTGACACTAAACGATAGAGCGTAATCGTCCGTGACCCCGCTTTCGTGTTTTTCTGTTCAACTTTTCTTGGCAATGCAGTGGAGAGGAGGAAAGCCCGCGCACAGCTTCATTCAGCGCTCAAAATGGGAGATGGAACGCGTGCCTGTACCCTCCACTGCATTGCCTAGAAAAGTTGTCGCCGAGCGTATGGTTGGTGAGGTGACGTTATTTTTCAGGAAAAAATTGGGCCCTGGGGACTTTCCTGCAGTTCCCAGAGTTCCTAGCGCCAGGGGGGAGGGGGGTAATGGAATTTATGATATGATATGATCACTCGCAGAAGCAGCTTTGTGCTGTCGAGCACAAATCTGCTCCTGCTCCAACCGCAGGAGCAGCACACTCAAAGCCTCGTGGGACACTGGTCCCAGACACGACAGATAGGTGCACCACGTCAGTAACCAGCTGGCGCCGTTTCGTCATATCTGGTCGCTGTACCATCAAAACTGATTCAATCAACCCGTCAATCTTGGAGCACCTTAAATCTGCGTTAACTAATCATGTTCTTGACGAGTGTGTCTAAACTGTACTTTTTTTTTTTTTTTTTTGTCCTAACGTGTTTTTTTTATGCATTACTATATTGTTGTTTTCCTCCTCTGTGATGCCTTCGAGCCTTGAGAGAGCAATAAATAAATACGCAAATAAATAAATAAACATCCGTGCGGACAGTAGCTTGAGTGTCACTAACTTGCCACAAACATGTTTCTGGAGGACAGTTGGCGACCAGTAAGCAGCGAAGATAGGATAGGATCGGATTCCTCCCCCCCCCCCCCCCCCCCCCACACACACACACACAAAAGCTCACTCTGTTCCGTGGCAGCGGTGGCGCTGTTGTCGGCACTGCACATGCGCAGACGCTTCCTTTCACGCGAGTCTGTTTTTTGGGCACGGGCAGCAGAGAGAGAGAGAAGTCTTGCAAAAGAGGAAAAACCAACGTTGGAGTTACAGCCAGGGGCCGAACGGTCATCGTTGGATTGGGGGAGGGAAAGGGGATAACAGCTGATAGGAGAGAAAATTGTGAAAAAGAGAGGAGGGTTGCACGAGGAGCCACAAACCGGCTGAAGGAAAGCGGACAGAGCCGAGAAAGGAAGGAGATCCTTTGGAATTGTCCTAGGGTCCTGTCCAGAAGTCCGGTGCACGGGACGCACAGACGGAGCGCATCGTCACAGTATCCAGGGATGGGCGAGTCGAAGGGTCGGCATGCGGTGTCCGAGTTTTTCAAATACTGCCACCAATCACACCAGAGCCAAGCATTCCAGTATTCCGAGCCAAAGTGCAATGGGTCGGCAACCCGATATCTCCGTTACTCCCTGTTGCGGCAACACACTGTTGCGAAAGGATTGGGGGGAACATTAACAGATTCAGTTCCCTCAACTGGGACGGTCGAGCCTATTGCACAGCAGCACTCGCACCTGTGGTATGTGTATGGTACTAGGATCGAATCTCCAACTGGTCTGTTTACCGCGTCCCCAAAAATGATCCCTCGATTTCCGCCTGATGACGTCACCTAATTGTCACGCTGTCGCCGACAGCGACCCTGACGGCGTCCCAACACCAGTGGTGGATATAGCAGACGCCTGCTCTGCTGCCTTTACGCACTCCAGCTTGACAGTCCACGGAAGCTTCGGCAGCCGGGAGTTGGGACGCCGTGATGACTGAGACGCTCGCGTTCGCTCGTGGTTTTCGCCAGCATTCGTACGACCAACCGCCAGGATCGCGACATCCGACAGCGTGACACCGCGGTTTTCGTGACGCTGTTTGTTGCCACTGCGGGACCCCTTTCGAGGCACGGGCGGAATAGGACGCTAAACACACCGTTCGGAGACGCGTTCCGTGCAGTGCAATGTGGGTAAGCCATCAGGAGCGACCTGACCAATCGCATACGCCGCACGCGCTCCTTCGTGGACGGCGCTTGGCGGCCGTCCGCGCACGCATCTCGGTCCTCCCGGCATCTTCTAAATCGAGCCGACCGAGTAGTTCCTCACAACTGAATTTCGACGTCGGACGCACACGAATTCGATCGATACGTACCCCCCCCCCCCCCCCCCCCGCCAAAAAAAAAATATTAATAATAATAATTTTGGCCTTACGTCGTTCGTCAACTGAGCGGCGGATACCCGACCGTCGCTGGGCACAATTGGTCGTAATCTAGAACGATCGAGGATCCTTCTGCCCCGAATTATTGTTAAATGGAAAAGAAAATAGCCGAGGTCGGCATCCTCCCCGTCCTCCTCGTTTCCTTGCCCGCAGCAGTCTTGCGACGGGCCTCCCGCTCCTCCGTCTTTTCGCGCTGCTCTTTCCGCGCCACTTTAAAATTTATGAAGCGAAGTAGTTTTCCGAATCGGTTCTGCTCCCTCACTTTTTGTTCGTTTTGCTTCCGTTTACGTCGAATTTTTATCTCTAATGACGAGGAAAGAGACCAGCGATGAGACATTGCGTGGCGGCCACCCCGGCGCTGCCAGGCTTTCTTATTTGCATTAGAGTATAAACGTTTGTTTCTGTGCGCTTGACAATGCTCCTGAATGAATTATTGACCAGTGAGTGTAGTTGTATCTTCGGATGTCTATATCACCGTCCCAAAAGAAGACCAGTCCGAGTGAGAAATATCAGTTTCACATATATTTCCTCCTTTCATTCCTTCCCTCTCTCTCTCTATCTCTCTCTCTCTCTTTCTCTCAATTGAATTGTAACTTAATATTAGTCACCCATACAAATTCGGGATCGGCTGAACCGATGCAGAGCGCAAGTTCGTCTGCTTCTTGCACAAAAAAAAAAAAAGAAATTGGGTTGTGTGTGTGTTTATACAGCCTAGAACTTGGTCTGCCTCACAGGGGCGACGAGTCTCCCAGCTGTAGATGAGAAATTTAGCCAGTGCGGTACAGCCGCTAGCCTGGGGTCTTTAACGTGCATCACGCAGTAGTGATACACGACCGCACGCCGGTACGATGCTCATCCAGATCGAAACGGGCAGGGGTGGGGCTCGAACCCAGGATCCCTGGTTTCTGCAGCGCGAGCTTTCGCTCCACGTGCTCCGAGCTGGTGTGCGCTAGACCACTCGGCCGCCGATCCCCCTGCTTCTTGCACAAGGGTTGCGATTATGTCAGAATGCCGAGCTCCTATTGGCTGATTGAAAGAAAAAAAAAATAGTGGGCAGTCCTCAGGGCACCTAGAATTGAGGTCTACCCACTATCTTTTCATATGAAAGCCAATCAGAGCTCGACGTCGTTCTGACGTCACCGCAACTCCTGTGCAAGAAGCAAACGACTTGCTCTCCGCAAAGGCCGATTTTGAGTTAACGTTGCCATGTTCAAATATGTCAAAATTGGGTTAGGCGACAAAAAAAAAAAAAAAAAGGAAATAGTTTAAGCATAACTACAATGAGAAAAAAAAGAAGGCATAGCCAAGAAAATAGTAGAAATATTAGCAGAAATCCCTGAATTCTAGCGCCTTCCAATCGTCAAATAAAGCGATTTGCTATGTTGCCCCAAACTAACGCCAAAAATTCAACGCGGCGGCTGTCACAACAAGGTCCACAGGTATCGCGAGTAAATAAAGACGCTTTGCACATGCGCCAGATTACAGCCGCCATTGCTGGCCTTCTCTTCTCTTGTCCAGATGCCGAGCCACTGAAGCGAGCGTTGACGAGCCTCCACACACGTCAATGCTGCAGGGGGAAGGACACGGTAGAGTCTAAAATGGCACTAACTTGCCCTGCTGTGGTAACGATGAAGTGTAGTAAACGTAGTAAGAGAAAACAAAAACTGAAGGTCGGTTATGGCGATGCCAATGCACAGGTGCTGCAAAGCGTCTATACGCATTATTCCATAAAAAAAGGCTGAAGAGAGGTGACCATTCGCGTACGCTATAATCCCCGACATCCGAACAGACGCACACGGTTTGGCTGGCGAACCCTACCCAACATCGCTTCGCAGCCAATCACAAAGCAGCACCCGCTGATGAGATCGCCGAAGGACCAATCAAGAAGCTAAATGAGAACAGGCCACGCCCCTTGTCTCTTAATTAATCTGTCCCATAGAGGTATTGTAACGTACGCCAGAGGTTCAAATTGCGCCAGTGAGCTGTTGCGAATCGAAGCAGACACCAACCAGTCGGAAAGCGACTTCCGGTAATGTATTTATTTCTATGGGAAAAAGCGAGCGCATTTTCTCCCTGCTCATGATTATAAGAACCAATATCCCGAATAATTCGGACGTACTAGGTACTCAGAACATTCATTAGTCACGCAGACTAAATAATTGGTCAGTTACGGCGTTTTTATTTCAAATTCATGGCATTAAACACAGTGCCGAAAACAGCGTCATACATGGATTCATGTGCACTGTCCGACACTGTTAGCGCGAACACGGCGTCGGCACTTTTCAGCGTGGGGGATGTATACACAAACGGAGGACGTCCGTAAACCCAAAAGAGACGTCAAGAACTATGAATTAACACTGAATCAGTAACTACCTGTGCACGCAGACGATCAACAAATTGAAGGCCGCGTATTATAGTCCGATTTGCAATATATGAGTTCTGCTTTATTCTTTCTGCTCATGAATAAGTGCGAAGGTGCTCGCCCTGCGTTGAAAACATCCCCCACGCTCTCGAAATCTTTGAAAGTAGGGAGAGGTCAGAGAACAGGTTCCCTATAAAGGCTGCCCTGCATAGGAAATAATGAGAAGACTCACCTTTAATTGCCCACAGACTTTATACTTTACGGTTTCAATGTTTTTAACCGCTCGTAAAGGCGCACGACGGGGTCATTTTTATATAATATTAATAACAATAATAATAATAATAATCCTTTATTTTCCAGTGCCCACAAGCAACCTAGCGGTCTACTGTGTGGAGCACAAACATGCGTGAAGTATTATACATATTACACACAAATACAAATCATGACAGGACTTATATGTGGGAGGACTTGCACAGTAGCAAAGCATCGCCGGAATGATGGCGAACCTTGAAAGCACTCTATACTCCTTTCGATTGTTATTTTGCTCAGAATCGTCGCTCGTTTTTACATACCTGCTATGGAACAGAGGTTTGGGCCTGAAATATACGAGCAAAGTTTAACATCGTTCACTGGTAAATAAAAATGCCGTAACTAAAGCAAATACACTTTTACAGTGTTAATTAAGGTACGTACTGTTTGGTACGACCCAAATAACAAAAGTTATTTATGTTATTTTCCGGCGAAATGAGAAAATTCACGCGCATTTTAACATAGGACTGCACACGAGCACCGCAAAAGCAGACTGGTTAAACGTCTGCTTCAATTTGCCTCCCGGAAGTCGCGTAGACACTAGCGCCAGTTGAACCTCTAGCGTGCATTATAATAACCCTATGATCCGACCGTAGCTTGTCGATTCGAGATTTGAGTATTTCGATTGATAGTGTAGATGGGTAGAATCGGAAGAAGTAGAGAGACAGGGTGCGTGTGACTGGCCCCTGCGCGATTCGATGCGTTACGATCGCATCCATGTAAGCCCAGCAAGTGACTATGATGAATAAGACTGCGACCGTAAAGATGAGGCCTGTGCGCTCGACTTACGACGCCATCACATGCGCTAAGAATGAGCTCGGGCACGGGTGCACAAGAGTACCGTGACTGCGTTCGGGTAAGACTCGGGTCCACGGCATCGTCGATCGATCGGCTTTGGACGCGGGCGCGACTGCTTCCGTCGGCACCGTCGTAGTGAGAGATGAGAGAGTGAGTGGGCCTTGCTTGGTATAAGTATAGATGCATGGTGTTCGATGGATGGCGTGCGACGTCGTTCAATCCACAAGCGAGCGGTGAATGCGAGTCAATATCGGTTCTACCCTGTAATGATAGGTCGAATAACCTCGTCTACGTCTCTCATTTTCGTCATCGAAACACAATTTACATTATTACTTCGATACTAATGAGATGGCGGTAATAGCCGGTAAGGAGCAAAAAAAAAAAAAACAAAAAAAAAAACAACGAAGCCCGAATTAAGAATTGTTTGACATAATAAACCCCACCACGCGTTTCTTGAGCCGCTATACGGTGCAACACAAAAGCTTCAGGAAAAATTCCTCCCACCAAAAACAAAAAAAAAAAAAAAAAAAAAACGTATTATTCCCTGTCTAACGCGTCGATGCGTATTGAGCATTGAACGATGCGTTATACAATGTTCTTCTATTTCCGTGACGTCAGAAAAATGGTGCGCTCGTATAAAGCTACGTTACTATAAAAGAACTGCAGCGTGTTTTATGGATTACGTGTGTTTCGAAGCACAGCGTCTAGATGGCGTTTAACCGTACCCTATGGTACTCTCATGGAACACACAGTTTTCACGCGAAAATCTAGATCGTGCTTCAAACGACGGGAGGCGAACTGAAGTGAGTAAGAAGAAGGGAAGGGGGGGGGGGGGGGGTTGGCTGGAGTTCCACGACAGAGTGATCTAGTATTGTTAATATAATGTGGCCCAGTGACGTCATTTTCTTAACGTCTCTCAAAGTTCTTACGTTGCAAAAAAAACTACAGGCACGGTCCTTGGATTGCCTGGTTTGGATTCTTTTTTTGTTTCACGCTATGGGAAAGGGAAGAAATTGAAGCACCACAGCTGTTGTGCCAGTGATAGGAGTCTGAAGTCGAGCGTTCATATCGCTCGGGGAACCTAACAAATGGGCGTCGGTTCGGAGAAGCCGTCGTGGAGAAAGTCGCTGGATTTGTCTACTCCTTCATACCCTGCTTTTATAAAACCCCATGAAGCCCCCCCCCCCCCCAAAAGATAGACTGTAAGAAAAAACATCTACGCTCGAGACCTAGGGTGATAATGCAAGTAATGCAAAGGTGCAAGCGAGCTGGACAAGAATGATGATAATAATCCCTGGAAAAGGGGAAAAAGAAGGACAAAGGATAAACACAGCTGGTTGACTGGTGCCATAGCCTCCTCTATACGGAGAAAGCCTGGCGCGTCGCGAGAAAATACGGCCGCCGTAAATGGGAAAGGAGGGGCGGAGAACCGGGAGCGGAGAGAACCTTGCCTGCTAGCGCCACAAAAGAGCGAGCGGCCAAACGCAGAAACAATCTTTTTTTTTTCTCTCTTTTTTTGTCGCCATCGTGGAGAGGAGAAACTCAACGTTCACCCTTTCCCGTTTCTCCCTGCGCCCTTTCGAATCGCCGCGCCCGTTTCTTCCGCAGTACGAAAACGACGGTGACGAAAACACAAAAACAAGCGTGGTTCGGGGAGCGGCCGCTCATGACCCAAGCGCTCGCAGTCTAGGTCTGCCCTTTCTGCTCTGCGCTACCATATTGGTCACCGTTCGGCGCGCTCCTCCTCTCCTTTTTCCTGCGGCCGCGCGCCCTATTGCTCCGTCGTCGATGTGCCAGGCTTTCTCCGTATAGAGGAGGCTATGCTGGTGCGCAACCGAAAAAAATCCGCCTGCTTCTGGTATCGCACCAGGAACCTCTCCATTTCCAGTGGACTGACATCTAACTAAAGTCCCTTGATAAAAGCGTTTTTTACAAGTACCGCCAACCATTGTTGTGGAAGCGCTCGAGAAACGTGCCATGAGCGGGTGCTCCGCCGCCATTCGCTTCCAAGGCCCGCTCATTTCAGTGCTGCGCCGCCATTTGCTTCCAAGGGCCGCTCGAGACATGAGCCTCGTGCACTCGCGCATTTGACGCTACTTGCAAGACAAGTGCAAACACATCGAGGGGCTTTACATCTAACTCCTGGTTAGCTCACCCTACCGAGACAACCAGGAGTTAGATTTTTCACCAGAAGCTATCTGTGCGGGGCAGTATCCTTTCCGGCGGTGCTCTACGCTGGCCAGGTCATGCCTTTCCCCATTTGTACGGCCCATAAGGTACCATGGGTGACCTTTGTCTGGCGGTCAAGGGCGGAGCCAATAAGGCGGACAAACCTCCACTGGAGCAAGGAGCGGGGTGGGCTGGGCCTAGCGAACGTCGCCTTGAAGCCCAACGCTTCCTTTTCTTTCGAGACCACAGCGACCCCATCATTCGGGCTGTCTTCCATTACTTGGGGATCGGCGCACTGTCTCAGTGGCAAGTTTTGGCCACCACCCTCTCGCAGTGTCCCGGACAACAACTTTCTACCGAGAGATCACATGTGCTGTATCAACATTACAGGGCCTCTTCTCGTGGGAATTCCTCCTTCAGTGGGAAGGAAAACAATTTGCTTGGACACTGTTGCGTCAGTCCTGCCGTCTCCGCTGTATCGCAGCCCTCCGAGTGGGCCCGTTAAAGAACGACGTTTTACACAGCGTCAGAGGGCTTCCGGTGTCATTAGCAACGAAGGATTTGTTTTTTCGCTTTCACTCGGGAATGCTTCCCGTGAAAGTGACACAATAGGCAAGGTTCTTTTCTTGTCCCATGGTCCGTCAACTGCCACCTGTTCGGATACACGGAGGCACTTCGCCACTTCTTCATCGAGTGCGTTAACGCCGCCCTTTTTTGGGACGAGCTGCAGACTTTCTTCTCTTTGAGACTAGACATTACGTGGACCGACCAGACTTTTCTCACCTATGTCAGAGAACGGGGGACTGAGAACCTTTGGAGCGTGATGGTGGAGTGTGTGCCCTGGTAGAGACCAGCGTGGAGACACTTCGTCAACATGATAGAATGGGCCATCAATGTTTTCGGAGAGGATGAGGGGTGGAGCGACCTTATTGGGACTCACTGACCAGGGGTGGTTTGGCAGCCCAAAAGATTAATTCCCGAAAATAAACCTTCTTTTGAGCCTCAAGGTACTCCAAGGTCCCTGGCAACGAACCCACCCCCCCCCCCCTCTTAAATTTTATTGTTGTCTATTGTTCTTCTTTCTTAAAATATGTTTTTTTTTGTTTTTTTTTTTTTAGATATGCATCGCAACAGTGCCTCTCTGTCGTGACGAGAAAGTTGTCGGTGCCAACTCTATGTCCGGGTCCGGGTTTTGGACAGAGGCGCGGTCACATTGAGCCAGAGAACGCGTTTATGCTTACCACAGCGGGAATGCGCATGACGGCAGGATGTGCTATGAATTTGAGCACCCTTTTTCTGTTGTTTTGGTTTTATTGTATGCGGTGCTGTGCGGGTAACTTGACCTAGAAGACTTTTTCGCGATAATGAACCTACTGTATCTCACACCACTGTAAAAATAAATAAATAAATACTGTCTTCCAATTATGTGAACTAGCTTGCTGCTCAGACTTAATGAACCCTGTATATGTACATACTGTAAGCAAACACTGAGAAAAAAAAACAGAAAGGAAGAAAGGAAGAAAGCTTCTGGTTAGCTCAGTTGGCAGAGCGCTCCACTGGAAATGGAGGGGTCCCGGGTTCGATACCAGGACCAGGCGGGTTGTTTCGGTCGCGCACCAGTCACCTAGATGCGTTTTGTGATTTTTGTTTGTCATTTGTCCCCCTTGTTCACCTTCTCCAGGGATTATTATCATCACCAAACTGAGGAGTCAACTTATTTCAGAATGATTGAAAAGCCACATAAAGATATGTTACATCAACTATTATAAAAAAAAAAAAAGTATTTTTGAGATCATTTGTTTTTCAAAACTTTCAATTTCTTGTCACTTTTTTAACTCTAATTTGCATAAGCACGGCTTGTGGTGACAAAAAGTATTAGGGAAGCTGTTAGTTAATAAGAAAATACCTCGTTTTCTGTCGCTTTCTGCCACCATTCACTTAATCTTTGCTTGGTAATCTCTACTGTCTTGAAATCCACACTTCCTTCGCTGTCTCTAAAACCCAATGACTTTATTAAATCTACGTTGTCTTCGGTAGGCATAGGGTGAAGCCCTTTGCAGTAGTGTATCAAGTGCTCAGCCGTCTCGTCCTCCTCTCCACAAGCAGTGCACACTGTATCCATTTCCTGGTACTTCGCTCTGTATGTTCTGGTTCGCAATACACCCGTCGTTGCCTGAAACAACAATGAGCTTTCCCTAGAATTGCCATAAAGGCTTTCGTTGACAATAAAGGCCCGTTCACACTCTTGCGACCTCTTAAACCTGGGTTCCTTAAAACTTCTTAAACCAGAGAACACACTGGCGCCATCTATTGGGACGCAGTGTAAACTCGGCCTGTCCGGCATATTTTTTTTATTTCTCGCGTATTATCCTTTTTTTCTTGGCTCGAAAAACTTTTGTCAATGTTATAAACGAGCCTTTCTATGGGTATTACGCAGATTTGACCTCGGAAATCCCGCAGAACCTTCGCTCTTGTGAAACGCAGTTCCAGGGTCACCGCATAGATGGCGCCACAATGCCCAGTGTGTTCCCTCATTCTAAAACATTTAAGAAGTTTTAAGAGATCTCGTCTCTCTCAGTCGTACTCGGTCGCAAGAGTGTGAACGGGCCTTAACTGTTTTGTTTAATCTATAGCTTTCCAGAGCCGTCTTTGTCTGCATTCCCTCTAGCCACCGATCTCTTTCTGTGGCCTTAACTTTCTTCTTAACTGAGACCTGCTCTTCCGTAACACCACTATAGCCTAAAAACTTTCATCTTAATTTCTTAGTGAGCTGTCCCCACTTTTTTGTCTATACTCCTCATGTATAAATAGCTGAAAACCTTTCGTGCCCATTGCTCCCCATCCATTTGCCTCAACCGATCCTCAAATTCTATCTTGCTCACAGCTTCCCTGCCCTCAAATGACGCCCATTCCACGCCTCCTTGTACTCCCTGGTTTGGCGTTTTGCAATGTGCCCCCGACGAGATGTTTTGGTGGCGCTACCTCGCGGGCGCCCTTCAGTGACGGAGCTAGTAGGATGCGAGCAGACGACGCGCTATGTCAGAGCATGGAGTGGCTATGTTTTTTCGCATCTATGCCGATTAAAAACGGTTTCTTCATTAAAGAATCAAGTATGACGTTTTTGTGAGTAACCTTTCTAAATAATAACAACACCTTGAAGTTGCTTTTTATATTCGAAAACGTACAATGTTCCAAAACAAGCTTGGAGCTCAACATTACATCTTGCGCGGCGTGCATCAGGGATATTCACAGCCCTTCACAGCCTCTCTGATTCTTGTTTTTGTCGGATCTGTGGAGGCTGCTGTTGACAAATGTTTTGCATTCTCCATGCAGAGTAAATGACGTGCTGCCTCCCTAGCTGCGCACGCGCGCATTGTGTTGTAAAGTGCCGCACACTGGTCTATGCTACATTCAGCTTACCGATTCCGACGCTTCTATTCAAGCGTGATTCGACAGTTCCTGACGAGCAAATGCTCGTCAGCAACTGACGCTTAGCCCCTCCTGCATCAAATACGTCGGAAAGAAGGTTTTCCCATTGTGACTTCTGCTCAAAAGAAAACCATAGATTTTCATAAATTCTTAAATTGTCGGACATAGCCCGGCAAATTCAGGCGATTGATTAATTTGTTCTATCCAAAGATCACTAGAACTGCTGATAAATTTAAAATAGCTCCCTGAGAAGCGCGTCGCGCATTATCCACCATTTGGGTTCCCAAAATTAAACATATAGAAACGGTAGTGATTCATATCAGGTGTATACCTCATTTTTTAAAACGCTGATGTGACATCGACTTACTGGATTTAGGACTTCGATCGCGAGGGGGCCTCGCACGCTTCGCGTCGACCGGGTGAATAAGCAGGAATTTAATTGAAACGACTCCGGAAGCTAGCCACCGCTTCTTGCTGCCAGTTATTGTAGGAAAATCTTTGTTTACTGGTTTACACAGTTCAAAAAGGAATAAATTCGGAACTAACAATAAGATACCAGCAGTCAGAGAACACATTGAAGCCGACAGCATACACGGAGTCGCTTTCACTGAAGTGTTTACTACCCACGCGAGAGGTTTTCGAATTTCGCTTTCCTATTTTCAATTTGATGGGACATTTCTTTCTCAGTTTTATTTTGTCTGAATCATAAAAAAAATATATATATATATATATATACACCTTATTCGCCGGGTTAGATATTTTAGTGGGGTGAAGCGCTGGATATTCTATTTTTATCATCCATCTTTTTGTTATGGGGTACAAAACAGCACACCACCATCCCAGCGCTTCGACACCTCAGCGCCAAAAGTGTTTGTCAGCACGACGCCACGGTTTCAAGCTTTGATAAAATGTCCTACTACAGATGTCAATCCACCAAATAAACACAAGGCGTGAAACAGGCCGCGCGTTACCCAAAACGCGCATGAAGCGAGCTGACGAGCCGAGGGATCCAAGATCTGCGCGGTCTGTCCCAGTCTGTCCTACCCGTGACGTCAAAAACGATGATGATGATAGCTAGAAAAGCGCCCCCTGCAGTTCGCGCACGCCGCTTGGCGGCAGAAAGGTACTTTTATGACGTAACGACTGGTCGGAGGTTGTTCGTGCTTTCTCGCGTTTAATTACATACTCGGGAAAAAAGACGAGCGTGATATTCAGATTCACGGGATAAAAATACCCTAAAATTCACCTCTAACTCGTTTTTTTTTCTTTTTTTTTTTATCTCAGTCACACCTAACCGCGGTTAATTAAGTGTGCCCGTGCAAATTATTGCATAAGTAGTTTTTATAAGGACCGTGCTAGAAGACATCAACAGAAGACCGAACTTTTTTTCTTTCTTTTTTTACACGTGCGACGGTAAACTTTTTACACCTTCCCGCAAATACACCACCGAAAAGAAAAAAAAAAAAAAAGAATGTCGAGACGAGGAACGGAACAGTTGCTTCACGGAACGCCGCGTACGCTACGCAAATAGCGCCGACACCTCGCCGCAGATAGCGACGACGACGACGACGTCAGAGAATGAATGCAGCACAATCGCGTTCCGACAAGGAGCACACATCACTTAAGGCTTGGGATGACGTCACCGGCTTGTCCTCGTTCTTGCCAGGGTAGCGCCTTATCGGGACGCACAATGAGACGCGAGCTGGGGTGTATACACAGCTCTCGTTTCATTCGCCACTCGAGCATACGGTGGTACATCGAGCATTTTTCAGACTGTGCACGAGTCGTCGTGCACACGTAGAATTCATAATTCCCCGAGTTCCACTAGAGCGGCAAACAAAAAGAAACGACAGCGACAAGCCTCAAACACGTGCGGTATGCTTGCGATGGTAGTATCTTTGGCAGGCGTTTAGTCGTTCGGTGCTCGTGAAGTATAAGCACGATTGTTTGCAAGCCTGCCAAAGATACCCTCGCGTGCATGATGATCGTGTTTGAGCATAGTCTCCTTGATTCTACAAAGCCTGTCAAGTCGCGAAGGACTCTAGTTTGAGGCTTGTCGCTGTCATTTGTTTCTGTTTGTCGCCCTAGTGAAACTCGGGTATAATAGACATTCCACCGAGACCCACTTAGCCATTGCAAAATGACAGCCAATGACAACTTAACAAAAGCCGGGTGTGGCGAACACCGAGCACCAAATTATCATCACTCTGTATTCAACAAAACTGCGGTATATTAACCGATAAAAACGCCAAAAAACAAATCACGGAGGAAAAAAAAAAAAAAAAAAAACAACCCCCCCCCCCCAAAAAAAAAAAAAAAAACAAACGTGAACGTAAGAGGCTACGACGCGGCTGCCTTTCGTTCTTTAAGTTGTCGGTTTCTAGAAGCGGCTCAGCAAAGCGAGAAGCTTTGTTATCGGAGGACTTTGTTTAGTTGTTTCTTGTGGGTTTGTTTAGAGAGCGAGTATTTATAGTCAAACCCAGCAAACCATTTTCAAAACCTCATCAAGCAACACTGGCCATCGCCATTTCTGGGGCACAAAGCGTGTGACTGGATCCGAGTTCTCGCCGAACGCTGACGTCACACTCGTGTCCAATAGATGCTCAAAACACGTGCCCAAACAAGGACGAACTCGGATAGTTGGTGAAGCAGCTACTAGATGGCGCGCAGTTCTGAAAAGGGTCTATGGGCGTCTGGTGCCTTCGCTGTATATTAGACATGTAACCGGTGCACCGCATTGCTACTCGGGGGTCTTTAGCGAGCGACACACGCAGTATTGACGCACGACCACACGCCGGTATACGAGGCTCATCCAGGTCAAAACAAAGATTAAATGTTTTTCTTTCGCAGTTTGCATTACGCCGCGGGGCGGTGCACAGCAGCCAGACTCCGTGTGTTCCTGAGGACACCCGTCTCTCTGTCCCAGTCTGTCCTACCCGTGACGTCAGAAACGATGATGATGATAGCCAGGAAAGCGCCCCCTGTAGCATCTTTATAGATGCTGCTGTGCCCAAACCAACGTTACTAAAACACTCAGTTAGGAAACTCGCCGTCGAAACCCGGGCCGCTGGCGTCCACGAAACCGAGCTAAATGCGACAACAGCGCCACTCCTTATCATTTGTCTGTACTGTGGTCACCTTGAGCTTTTAGAAAGCACGTTTTTGCGTAAAAACAAACGGAAAAGACTCTTTCTGTATGAAATTTATTGGAGTTTTGTGCAAAATGAAGGGCGCGTGATGTTTTCTAAAATCTTTAGTTTGCAAGGTTTTGCGGCACAATTATTATTGTTTTTATACAACCATGCCTCAGCGGTGCTTTCAAGTAGCGCGTCCCGACCTAGGTGCATTCTGACTTCGGTAGTAAGACGCGGCACGACCGCTGGGGAGACGGGGTGGCAGCCTCGTAACCTCTTCCGCTGTGTCTGTTTTGGCGCCAAAATGGCCGATTAGAGCCAAAATAGACGTCACGTGCAGTTCCGGGAGTGGCCGCTGCGGGAGAAATGGCAGCGTTGTGTTCGCTATTAGCTCGGTGCTCGAGGACAGATCGGGGACACTTTTTCAGAGGGGTCTCTATGGCAGTTTCCCAACTGAGTGGTTTAGTAACGTTGGCCCAAACGGACACCGAGCGACGTTTGCTTATCTGCACTCCAGGCTCAGCAAATGTCAAGTAATACAAACAATTTTTTTTTTGTTGCACTAAATGTTTTTATGAAGTGGTGAGAAGTTATATAAATGCGATTTTTGCTGCTTGTTCATATGGCTCTACTGTAACCATTACTATTATCAAACTAATTAATTAAAATTGTTTATTTTATTTTTAATTGCTGTAAATCGGATATATGTTTATATTACAAACTTTGAGGCGGTAGTATGCCAAGGCTTTCATTTTGTATTCCGCGATATTCGTCCCGAATTTCGCGCTTTTATCGGGCTAATGTAGCAAAGTTCGGTTATAGTGCCGACTTTCGTGGGTTTGCCGGATCGAGTGCAAAAAAGTCGGATTAAATATCAAATTCCGGGGCAGATATCTCGCCGGTAACACGAATTCTACGAAATGGAACAGTCTTGGCATACGACCGCTTCGAAGTTTGTAATATAAACATATATCCTAATTACAGTAATTAACAAGTTAATTAAAGAATTTGAGTTCATTAATTAATAGTATGGGTTATATTCCTGTCTAATGTCAGCCGAGTCATATAAACACGCAGTGAAAACCGTATTCATATAACTTCTCCCCTTTTAATAAAAAAAAAAAATTGGTGCAGCTACAAAAGAACACAACACCCTGTATAGCTTCTCCAAATCACCCTCCCCCCAATAAAATGACTGATTTGATTCTCACCGCAACAAGCATTCGCATGTATACCTCTCAGACAGCATCGTTCTAGTGCGGTACTCTGGTTGCAAAAATAAATACAGGAATCGCGAGAACGTCTATTCTTTTCCCTCTACACGGTTTGTATTGATCCATTAAAGGGTTTGTATTGATCCATTAGAGGCTCCCCCCCCCCCCCCGTACTTAGCGTAAACATAAAAGAAAAAAAACTTACATAAGTATGTCTACTTTCTTGCAAACCACTGGGGGAGAACTAATCGCTGTAATATACGGCGAAAGACAAAATATGTCGACCTAAAAGAAGAAGAGGAAAAAAAAGACAGCTTGTTTTGTTACACTGCATGACGCCTAACCTGGTTACGTCGAACTCAGTGTCATAGCGCAGAATGTATTTTTATTTTCATGTCTGAGCACATTCGCCCTCTGAAGATTGCAGAGATTGACTCCTCCAAGTGCTTTGAGGGAAAGTATACCCACGCGATTTCTTAGAGTGTAACGTTTTACTTCAAAAACGTCAAAAAGAAAACAGAAAAAAATCTTACCAGTGAGCGCTACCTCTTCATAGGCAGGTGAGTTGATCATGGGGAAGCCCTGCAAAGCAAGAAGAAGAAAAAAATGCAAAGGTTAGGTTAAAGAAAGAAATCGATAGAACATAAATATACAGACCCGAAACTACTTTGCTAACATTTTGGGAAGCAAATGCGAACCTCAGGATCGATCCACATATCCACAAATAACTGCGTAGCTTTAGAAACGCTTCGAGGTTCGATGTCGAATATACATGCATGCTGACGTAACAAGGGACAGACGCACGTGGTCGCCATTCAGTTTATAAACTGAGATTACCACGCAGGGGAAATTCAGAAACAGTCGAGGTCCGAAACAAGTGTTATACATATATATATATATATACCTATATATCACGGGCACTTTTTGGCTTTCGGCGGGTTCGTAAAACTTTGATTCATTTGATTAAGTACGGTTCATTCACCTGCATATGTTCGTTTGCACACACACACACACACACACACACACACACACACACACACACACACACACACACACACACACACACACATATATATATATATATCAGCATAAAAATCCGAAAACCAGAGTGCAGCCCATAACCTGTAACGAAACACTAACCGACCAACCGGCTGGTTATGTTACTATTTGGAAAAATAAGGGTCTGTGAGTTCGCTTTCCTGCAGAACACGACACAAGCAGTTGCGGCAAACAGTACCAGGGTCCCAGCGAATGATACGATGAGACAAAAATGGGCGTGCGCAGAGGCAATGATTATGACGTTTCACTTCTTCCTTGCTGTGATTGGCTGTCTTCATGTTCTAAAAAGTTTGAAAGGGCATAGAGCTATCAAAAGACATTGCCAGGAGGACGCACCCACTTCTTTATATATATACAACGATAACATTCATTATCGGGTGACTTCGAAATATTAAAAAAACAAAAAACAAAGTCGCGCGCTTCTCGTGGTATAGATATGCGCGAACACAAATTCGTCGTTTACCTGCTCATACAAAGCAGCGATAACGCCGACTTTTACGGCGCGACTGGTTGCCTCGGATAAGTAAATACAACCTGACACGTAGTTTTAAAAAAACCTTTCACTTGCAAAAAAACAAAAAAAAAACAAAAAAAACGGCAATCGTTTGATATTGCATGTTGTCTGGGGCTCAAAACACTATGCTCCGTTTCACTCGGTAAGTGTCCAATAATCCTATGTTTCTTTTTTTGTTTTTGTGCGTGATTGAGTTTAGCCGGGCAAAGGCACAAAGACGGCGAGTGTCGTGACGAAGCCCTTTTGGCGCTGCCTGATTCTCGCTTCATCGGGCCCTAGCGGTCGGCTGCGGTCGGATTTAGCGAGAAACGGAGTCTCTGATGTTACGTCTCCAGCTTTTAATTTCGCTTCTGCTCTGCGGTGTCCACACGTGAAGTGAGGCTCGAAGATTGATCGGCAGCCGCTCCTTTGGGATCGGGAAAACTAGGTGCCGTTCCCGTGGATTCATAGCTGTGAGCTCGCTTCACTTGGAGAAAGGATTTAAAGTGCCGTTTGGCACGCTTCAAACTGATGACGTCGGCTCGCTCCGTGGGACAGTTAGTGCTTTCGCATTAATAATAATGATAGCAAGCACCGTTTGTTCTTTGTCCCTTTTGTTCCCCTTCTCCAGGGCTTACTATCGTTATTATGTCAAACACACACACACACACACACATATATATATATATACAGGGTGAGAATGAGACTTCAAAATCGTCGATAAAAGCAATCCATTTGAAGTCCTTCCGTTTTTTTTTATGTTATCTTTTTCGAGAGCAGGATGATAATTCACGAAACCGGTACAATCATCTAATAGAAAAAAAAAAAAAAAAAATAGAGTAGAAACATTTTAATTAACGCGCATTGGGTACTTGCTGTGTTCTGGTCACTGAGATTCGAAGGTCTGTTACAGCTAATCTTAATTAATGGGTAGCAAAAATAGGATCCGTACGTTATCGCTCAATTTCTAACAATAAAAAAAAACTTTCACTGTGTTGTGTGTACGTTTAGACAGCGGGACGTTAGCTGCGGCCCCTATGGGCATCTGGTGCCTCCTCTGTATCCAGGACATTTTAATTTTATACCGCTGCTAACCCGTGCGGCCTTTAACGCGCACCCCGCAGTAGCGATACCCGACCGCACATCGCTACGATACGCAGTCCAGGTCGAAACGGGCATGGACGGGGATTGGACTCAGGATCCCTGGGTTCTGCAGCGCGAGCCTTCGCTCCACGTGCTCCGAGCTGCGTGCGATGCGTGAGCACACTCGGCCACCGATCCCCGCCCCTGACAATGCACTTGCATGTAGATAAAAAGTAACACGAAAGCGTAATGAACAAAAACCAAGGCACTGCAACGGCGGCATGCGACCTCATGTCGACTGCTATATAGACAGCGCGTCCATTTACGTTGCGCATACAGTATATATTTGGTATCCCTAAGAGGATTCCCGGGGAAAACTACGGGACGTCGATGTTGCGCTAAGAGATTTATGGCGAAATCCGCAGGTGGATTTGGAGCGAACGGAAAGCGCTCTGCGCTCGCGCTTTCGGGGCAGTAAAAGCCAGGTCGCGGGCTCGCACGCGCACAAAGACACGGAAAAGGGGGGGGGGGGGGGGGGGGGGGGGGGCGGGCTGTTAAGACCCCTCGAAATCCATCAATGGATTTCGCCATTAGCTCCTTGAAAGTGCCTCTTTTCGGGGACATAGGACACTTTTCCCGCGTTCACCGCCATTCCGGCCTTGTTTGTGTACTCGCGGACAGGTTAAGAAATACAGGGCGTGGCCGTATGTTCACGTACCGTACTTTGTGTTTCTAATCGGTTAATGCTCTTTGGCCGTGGAGCGAGCACAATAAGCTACTCCCTGAGTTTCTTAACATGTCGGTGACTCCGATTTCGATCGAGACGATGCGAACGCTCGTGGCTATGAAAGTGGGCAATGCGCGCGAACGATCTTCCCAAAACTGTATGCGGAGCGCAAGTTCGTCTGCTTCTTGCACGGGGGCTGCGACGAAGTCAGAACACCCAGTTTTTAATCGCTAATTGAAAAAAAAAAAGAGGGTCGACCTCCAGGCATCTATCTAGCAATGGGGTCCTTTCAATCAAAGCCAATCCGAGGTCGGCGTCATTCTGACGTAACCGCAAATCCCGCGCAGGAAGCAGACGACGTAACGTACTCTCCGCATATCTTCGATCTAGCGCGAGCTGCAGGTGTCGCGCACCTTTCTGCGGCATTTCCGAAGAGGGGAGGAGTGCGCGTGCGCAGGGGGTGCCCAAGCACGCGCTCCAGAAAATTGTCCCACGAGCATGGCAGCAATGCGAATCGCTTGTTCTTCGCCTGTCGTGTGATTATGGGAGAATCTCTTCAAAAGTCAGAAGAAAGTGCAGGACGCAAAAAAATGCACCCATCCACACGTTCAACTGTTGCACTATTCCGGAGACCATCGCAGCGCCAGAAGCCGGAAAGCTCGAAAGGTATATAAAGGCCGTGATCTTCAATATTCCCACGTAACGAGCTTGCGAACTTCTACTCACGTGAGGGTGAGACAGGACATGATGAGCACCAGCGGAGTATCCCAAGCACAGTTCCCTCACTCGCAAGGTGATCGCGGAGATTGGGACAACGAAGTGGGCGTCACTCGAGGCGATCGCCGATCCACGCGTATGCGACGGCAACAGTCCCGACGTCCAGGAGCACCTTCCACACGGTCGTCGAGGCTTTAGCACGCCACGCTACGCGAACACGACGGGACGCTTGTCCAAGTGGGTTTTATTCACGGTGCGAGTCTAACCCGGTACGGTGAAGAAAGAAATAAAAAAAGAACTGGCCGAAGGCGTGCGCGTGCAAGGCTCTATCGACGGCCGAGTTTCTTTCGTTATCAGGTACTCTGACGACAACGCGGGAGCCCAGCGATAGCACGCTCGCCCCAACCCTGCCACGAACGCTCGTGGAGAGCTGCATGTGCGAATGCACGGAAGCTATTCGACGACGGGGCGTTAACTCGGCCGCATTTGTGGGTGCCGTGAGTTACTGCTGTTCCGCTGATAGCGGAGGCTCCGGAGCTCAGTCGGCCTGAAACGCCTGGCTGTGTACATTTGTGCGCGGCCATTGTGAGACTCGTTTTAAATGGGTCCCCATCGTCACTGACAGGGTAAGAGACGTATGTACTGCCTTCGATCATCTCGGCATCCTTTGTTCGCAATATTTCGATGGTGTCATGGTGTGTTTCTTCTACTACGGACCTGATTGGGACAAATAGTGTTATTAAATAATAATAATAATAATAATAATAATAATAATAATAAAATTGCCAGCGACATTTATCTTTGAAGTCCTGGAATCCATAGAATGCAGTATTTAAGCACTGATCACTTAAATTTGTTTTGAAGACATTGAACAGTAGTATTAGGGAGTGAAAAAGAAGCTATATTTTTATAAATTTTCCCGCTAGAATTTTCTAACTAAATTTAGCGGGAAATGCACAGATAAAAGAAACAAATGGACGGACTGACAGACAAATATTTGGGTTAGTATGTGCCGTTAAAAAGTATTCAACGCCTAAGAAAATCGTCTTCAAGCCTCCCTTAGCTACTCCTCGGCCCACTAAAAAAAACAAAAAAACAAAAAAAAAAAACGAGGTAGCGAGGCAGTTGGCTCGATCAGCCAGGCGAGAGTTCAGCGACGTGAGCACGTCGAACCAAAAATGCGGGCCCGTTTACGCCGGCACATCTGTTGCGGCCACCGACGAACTCAATGGACGTCGCATGGGCACTCGGAGCTACTTTGCGAGCACGTTTCCGGCATTCAGCTGCAGCTGCGTTCCTCTTTCAAACAACACTAAAAAAAAGAAAAACCCTTCCGTGCGTCTGTGTGGTACACAGATCATTCTCACTTGGGTCGCGTGTAGACGCTAATTTGGGCTTCCCTCGAAGTCCTCTGTCACGCAAGTATAACAGCGAGGGCTGCGGAAAGACGTTTGTTGCACGTTTGCTTTCTTACACATTAGGAAAAAAAAATGAAACCACGACTTTGTCAACGATAACTATTGTTATGAATACCTTATACCGCTTCAAAGAGGACCAAATCGAAATCACGCATGTATGTGCACAATAGCAAAGCGAAGTTCTTTAATTGGCTTATTATTGTGGTTTAGGACTAAGCGTTTTGAATATTTACAAACCAACAAAAATCAATGTATTCCGAATATTATAGGATGGCAGGGCGGTGAGGACAAATGTACGCTAAAAGAACGCTGTCCATGCGCGGTTTATTTCGTCTTCTCGTGTCTCGTATGTTTGTACTACAGAGTTGGCGAGAACGCAAACTCTGGGTAATACAGGGTAAAATAAACAATTACTCGGAAAGTTTTGTTGTCAATTTTATTTATGAATTAAAACTTCAGTTTATTGCGCGGAATCGAGATTCAAATAGGACATCTCCCAATTCAAATCAGGCGCACAATGTGAACTGTCTCGTGGGGACTTCTCGAGATGGCTAGAGCCGCTCATGTGAGAACATAATGCACACTCATGTATTGTGCGCAACACCGAGGCAACAAATGTCGTAAATTGCATTCCGGTCTCCTTCTACTAAACAAAAAGCTAGTTAATGTCGCTGCTTCCGGCAGATGTTCCTGGATGCTATGGCTAAAACACGTGCGCGAAAAATCATCCCAAAATAGAAAGCAATAAAACTCGGCATATGCGAAGATAGTTTTATACCATTTTCAAGAAATTAGCGTATTTACTGCGCAGCACAAACTTCAAATATATATGGTCTCGTTTAAAAGCGTATTCTCAATTTCCGCGCCGCAAATACCCTCGTGTAGTTCGACTTAAAAACAATTTTTTTTTTTTTGTGCGTGCTATTTGTCTGGTTTTTTTTGCATATGTGTTCTAGTTCATAATGAATTCGTGCTGAGGGATAGCGACGAAGATAGCGAGCAGCGTAACATAATAAACCACGTCCTGTATTTCTTAAACTGTCCGTAACAATAGCCATGGAGCAACCCTGCAGACAAACCTGTCCAGTCCGAACAATAAAACGAGCCCCCCCCCCCCCCCCCCCCCCCCCCCTCCTTCTGCGGGGTCTCTCGCACCACCAATCAAGCCGTTCAAAAGGCCAAGGCCGTGCCGCCAGGTTTCATCCCTGGTCGGTCCATGCAAGGAGAACCGCACCCATCGGCAACCCTTTGGCCTTTGCTGCCTCCGCGTGGTCGAAAACTGGAGGGGTGACACAAGCACCCAGAGTGCCTATCTGCACGCCAGATTAGGTTGGGCGGATCGAAAGCAAGCGGCAACCGCTGGTTTTAGTCCCAAGACGTTTGAAACACGCGAAAACCGCGGTGACTGTTCTAGAGTCGCTGTATATTTAAGAAATCTAGGGCGTGGCGACTCCCGAGCATTTGGTTATGACTTCGAGGCAAACCAAATTACGGCATTGGCCGAGAAGAACGCCGAAGACCAAATCAGGAGACGAAAGGTATGCATGCACATAATCAGCCTCGTCCAACGTTTCGTATAGGCTGCTGGCGACTATACGGCACGCAGGTTCGACTGTTCTTTGCGCACCCCGTGCGAAATTTGTTTACCCCCCATGCAGATGCGCCCACGTGTTTTTGTCCCCCCCCCCCCCCTCCGACCTAAACCAATGATGGCCCGCTCTTGGCTACTTCGTCACAGTGTGTTCCCCGAATGTTGTTCATGTCGCCCTCTGATTGGTGTGTTTATTTTACGTTCCGGTGAGCCAAAGACGCAATTTGAAATACTTGCTCGCCGTATAGACCAGGGGTGGCCAGAGTGACACGGGGTTAGAGCAGCAGACAAAACTACAAAAAGTTCAAAGAGCCGCAGGGGAAAAAAAAAGGGGGGGGGGGCTATTTTTAACAAGAAACGATATGAAGGAATCAATCCTGTCTAAAGGAGACGCGTATAATTGTTGACTACAACCAATAACACAAGGCACTCCGAAAGTTTCTTTAACCGATAACCAAAAATGAATATATGGTTCGCTAGCCAGTCACTGCCCCTAACGCCTATTATGCGTATAAGTTTCGAAATTTTTTTTCCAATACCAATAAAGGAAACTGGGTCAGTGGACACATATGTGTCAAGAAGCAGTTCAGCTGTATGTAGTACATAGTGTAGCACAGGGCCGTACCCAGAAAAAAATTTCGGGGGGGTTTTCGGGGACAACGGCGGCCACTTTGAAAGTGTCTATTGTCTTATTTTCGCCTATGAATCATGTGCATCGGTGGCATATAATGGAGAGTTACAGAAAACCGGAGAACCGGTCCCGGTTTGGTACCCGGTAGCCGACCGGCGCCACTGCGCGTGCGCAGAGGTGGAGATTAAAATTGGCTGGCTGCCAGTGCACCGACCAGGGCCGTACCCAGAAAAAAATTTGGGGGGGGGGGGGGGGGGGGGGGGGTCAGAACCCCCTACCCCCAGCCCCCCCCCCCCCCCCCCCCCCTGGTTACGGCCCTGGTGCAGCAACAGACTGCCAAGACTGAGCTTCTTTTTTTAATTTAGAACCCTTTTCGGGTTGGGGAGACAGAAGGGGAAGGGGGGCACGCTTGTGGCCGATTCACACGACGGACTGATCCGTGGATGGATTGATCACGTGACGACATGTTCGTGGTTCGTCCGTCTCCCAAGCGCATCTGCACGGGGGAGACGACGAGAAGACAATAGCGAGGCATTGGCTTGTGGCATTGGCTCGAGAAGGCTTCGGCGTGGAAGCGACGAAGTTCTGGACTCGCGGAGGGGCGTTTGGGGATACCTTCACGCACTGCGCGCTCGTGCACAACACTTAAATACACCACAGTCACAAGAAAGGTCTTGCTCGGTGAAAGGCTGTTTAAAAACGTGCAAGAATTATCGCGGCGAGCCAGCCGAGTTTCGACGGAAGCTTCTAGACACGCACCCGGAGGGGTACCGGAACCTGCGTCGCGTCTGCCAGGCACAGTTTCTGCAGTATATTTCAAGCGTTGCACCAAGTTTAGAGGTTTTCTCTTTACCGTTTCATGAAGATAGTTTACTATTAATATATTCGGCTGGTCGTTTTCGAGCGCTCCAGTCCCCTGAATCGGTTCGGCGAAATCCGGGAGTGCCTACTAATCCGAGCTAGAGGAACGGCGCGCCAGCCGAAAGCTCGGCCACTTTTCCGACAGCCCATGGCACCGATACGGAACCGGATACTGAAAGCAACTTCCGCAACCGCTCCACAGCCATAGCGCAAGCTACCGCCCAACGCGACAGGTTTTGCCAATACCATTCATCGATCCAACGCCACAGCCGTACGTAAGCATGCCGCCATGCCCTCACGAAAATAGGAGCCTTCCATGGCTGCGGTTCTCCGTCAAGCACCAAGCACCTCCTGCATTCGCTGCACAGCACACTGGGATGGGTGCAGCATCCAAAAGAGGCGGTGTTCGGCGCTTGGCCTCTCGGCCGTATGGGCTTCTTTCTCTTTCAGCCCAACAGCGGAAGTGGCTGAAATCACGTGACCGGTCCTCTGGCAAGCGCTCCCACAGTCCCACTTCGCAGTTAGGGTAAAGCCCCTTCATGTTTGAAAAGTAGCGCAAGGTGTTTCAATGCAAGAGGCACGTGCAACGTGCGGCCTTTGGGAAGATCATGGCGGCACAGCGCAGCATTGAGCTAGATTTCAGACGCCATGCTCCCACAAGCGGCGCGCGGCACGTGTCTCGAGCATTTCCACAACAATTAATGGCGCCACTTTCCCCAGCATAGAGAAGCTTTAAGTTAGAGCGCCTCACAGCGCTACGAGTCAGAGGACTGCGTGATCCGAAAATCTGAGGGTGCTCTGAAAGAACAAGCTGAACGATTTTGACCAACGAAATGAGCATCGTCCTTTCAGAGCGCTCTGAGAGCCTGAAAAGCAGCCAGCTGAATAACTTATATTAAAACCTTTTAACACGTGCGGGTGCTAAAGAAAATTTTCTTGTCCGTAAAGGCTTGTTCACACAGTCCCGTTTACGTACTTACGTTACGAAAGCTTGCGACAAAAGTTACCGGAACATATGTGCTTCATAATAATCGTGGCTATAGCAGTTCAAAGAGATAGCCACGTGACACCCGAGAGACGAATGTTTCGATGACTATACGTAACGTGTGAACCAACCTAAAGTGAAAAGCTAGTCACCTCGGTAGAACCATAGGTATAACTGTCTTTAAGGGGAAAACTTTAAATGAACCGCTGCTTGCGTCCTATGGCGACTTCCGGCTTGCAAGCCTGTCGAACTTGCTTATGTTGCCTTTTCTAGAAAACATAAATGCTACCCGGACAACAAAGTTGGAGATTTAGCGTCTTGGAGGAGAAGTTGGTTTACAAGAATATTCGAAAACGTTGAACAAATCTCGCACTTCTTGTTTTTCTTTTTCTTTTTTTTTTTTTGCGTTAGCTTGGAAAATTGGTAATTAAATGTTTCATCGACGTTTCAAACAGCGGTGTTAAAAGTGAAACACATGTGAGCCAAACTCGCGTCGCACCAATGCCAGCAACGGTTGTCATGGTTACGCCACTCACCGGCGCGGTATCTGCTCTCATGTGTTTCACGCTTTAAAGGGGACATGAATTGATTTTTCAATTTCTTCCTCCTTAGCTTTCCTCCTCAGCTCAAAACAAAATGAAACATCGCGCGGTCGTGACGTTCTTGGGCACCGGCGTGATGACTTCAAGCTTCCACCGTCCTTTTTAAGCACACCATAGAATGATTGGGGGTTGTGTGGATATTTAGACAGCTTGTAGCTTGTCAGCCGTTTCAAAGTTGGGACGAGTCACTCGCTGTATATGAGAAATCTAGCCAGTGCAGTACAACCGCTAGTCTAGGGTCTTTAGCCTGCATCACGCAGTAGTGTGATACAATACCGCACGCCGGTACGACGCTCATCCAGATCGAAATGGGCAGGGGTGGGGATTGAACTTCTGCAGTGCGAGCTTTTGCTCCACGTGCTCCGAGCTGGTGTTCGCTAGCCTACTCGGCCACCGATCCTTCGACACACACAACATAAAACCTGTCTTTCTCAAGGAATGATAAGTGCCGTCAGGGCACTCATTGGTCACGAAAAATAATCCAAATATTCGTCGATAGATTGACTGTTGACGAGCGCATACGTCCGAGTGACGCAGTGTTCGTGTCCAATACGTAAGCTGGCGTAGGCTGACGTGCTTTGGGTACCGCGGATGCATCACAGTGAAGCTTTTGTTCCGAAACCCAGGCTTTTGACTTTCTACACTATTTGTCCTAGCCCACTAAACGATATGTGATTAGTAAGATTTCAATCTAAACTATTTATACCAATCTGAAATTCATTCATGGCCCTTTCAAGGTGGGCTTCATTCATTATTTTTATGAACCGGAAGTCCGCTGGGACTTGGCTTGGACCAATGTTACTGGAGCAAGCTCAGTTCCACAGCTCCGCCTGCGACGTGGGCTCAGTGGCGGTCACAAGAACTAGCAGCGCTGCAGTCGAGTCTTGCTTCCGGATTGTCTAGCCCGCCAAGTTTGAACAGCAGTACTTGAGCTTGGGCGAGTTGGTGATTCATACTAACACTTTACAGCGCAAAAAAACAGACGCACACAAAAATAAATTTCAAACACTCAAAGAAAGAACACTCACAATGCGCTGACTATGATCTCTGTGGTGTATTACGTACACTTCATCTTCGTCATCTTTTTTTTTTTTTTGTTTCTATTATACACATGGAAATAAAAAAAAGGAAGAAAAGAAAAAGAAGAGGACGCTCTCAACGCAGTGGTAGCAGACAACGCGCGAGACAGGGAAGCAAGATCCGACTGCAGCGTCGCTAGTTCTCGTGACCGCCACCCATGGGCCACTGGCCTCTGCAGGCGAGAATAGGAAGCTGCGAGGCTGAGCTTGCTTCAGTAACGTTGGCTGGGACGTCAAAGAATGGAGCACCGCCGTATATGAAAGATTTTCTTCACTTTTTGTCTCAAAAACTAAGCTCTAATGATTAAAATAAATTTTATAGTGATAACTTATAGACGAAAAGAAAGGTGCTCACACCAGCAATTAAAGGGGTCAGGAAACGATATCGGGTTGGAATGTTCATAACTCTGCGGAGGTGTACTGGTCCTAGTATGCACAGACCGCCAGTGATTTAGAAGCTTCTCTGTCGCGGTGAAATGGCGAGGATAAAAGGAAACTATTTGTTTCAGTCTTGCCTTCTCAACGCTTGATGACTTAATTGTGGGATCAAAAATGATCGAGACCACCCTTCTGATGACAGTCGAGCGCGCTTATGGATTGGACACAAGAACTGCGTGAGCACTTGACTTCGGCACGTAACAATAAAAAATGCCTCGGCGGAAACTCGGGTAGTGGCGCGTGTCGAATAACCGAACTCTAACAATGTCTGGAGCTCAGCACGCGTTGTCTAATTTGCCTACCCCGGCGCGTGGGTATGATTAACGTAGGCGGCATAGGGTAAAAAAAAAAAGTCAAATTTGTGGGTTTTACGTGCCAAACCAACGACGGGCATATGGCACGCCCCAGCGGAGGGCTGAGGATTAATTTGGACCACCTGGGGATCTTTTGACGGGCAACCGAAAGCTCGGTTACACGGCGCCTCCTCCGCAAAAGGGTTCGTGTAAAAACTTCGCATCGCATAGACATACGACTGGCGCCGTATAAATTCCTACCACGCAAACTCATTACCCCGTAGTATAAGTTTTACGTTTGAGAACAAGACAGGTAGACGCTATCACTGATTGACTTAATTAAAGAAAGACCAATGAGGGGCATTCTAACCGCTTCGTAGAATAGTGTACGCTTTGTAACTTGTTGTGTTGATTTTAAAAACAGAAAATAATTTAGATGTATGCAGTAAAAACTAAACAGTAATATAAGGACGACAGAGGATCGCTAAGAAATCTGATGATCGAGAAAATCCCGGAGAGAGGTTGCTAGCCAACTAACCCTTGAAGGCTTGTTGGCAACGTTGTTACTGTGTTATTATTATTATTATTTCTTTTTCATTTGGCTCGTCTTGAGTCATTGCGTCAGCAAGCGGTAAATGTAACCTTTCAGTTCAAGCTTGCAATCGTCACCTCCCTAACCACCTCATATAAGAAAGAAAGAAAAAAAAAAAAAAAAACGAAAAGTGCGAAAAAGAGCTAATTTTAGCAGCAAAAAGAAAAACAAGAAAAGGAGTTTCTTACAAGTTTTTGCTCTGTTAAAAAAATGTATTACCGTAACGATTTAATTTAAAAGTACTACAAACTCCCTATAAAAATCTATGGTATTATTGAAAAAAAGCAGGGCCTTTTTTTTTGTGATCGACCGCTTTTGCTTCCCGATAGTATTATTATGAAAGACTGAATTGTTGACCCGCATTTGGGGTGTTCTGAAGCAAATCGAGGAAATAATCGTGCTGCCCACTGACACATCGCGGGTTCAAGCTCCATTTCAGCTCGCTTGAATGTGGTCGGGCGCAGGCTTTAAGTCGCAGGTAATCAGTCGGCACGAGTGCAAACCCGGCGGGGGAAGAGGGGGGGGGGGGGGTTATGGTGAATCATTCACACGAAGCGTCGACACGACACTCGCCGAGACTGAACTATCTCGTTATTCGTACGGCATATCTGACTTCCGACATACCCCCGTGTTGACACGAGCGACATTCTTAAACAAAAATGGGGGGCACAGTTTGCAACACATTTTGCTGGACGTCCAGACCACGCATTCTAAGATATCCAGTGCGTCTACACTTTCCTCGCAAAGCACTTGGCAAGACCGATCGCTGTGATCCACAGAGGTAACTCGTGAAACAACAAAACTACCACATGCTCGAACCAAAAAAAAAAGAAATTAAACTGTTCGCGTTGTGGCAATACAAATAACACTCCAAAGAAAGAAAAGAAAAGAGGTTTGTGATTTCGATTTTAAGCATGACACGAATACAGCTAATCACAGGCGAACTACAAAGGATTTCAACCGATGACGAAACCTAGAATACAATTAGACAAATAAACGAAACAAATTGCGGTGTGCGTCACTTGTTCATTGTCTCCGAGCACGTTGCAATTTTCAGATTTCAATGTGTTCCGATCTTGTTCCTTAGCTGGGATTGTACTGCCTCCGTGTTTTGATTGGCTCTCCATGTTCTAGAAAAAAAGTGAACTCAGATTTCCTTCAGAGCGAATATTTTACGTGCTTACGTCATGCTCAGTGCCAGAGCACGCTGATGTTGTTGTTTTTCCCCTCGCTCTAAACATTTTGTTTTTCGCTTCGTCATTCGCCAAGCCTCCGCCGTACACTGCAGCGGTCAGCTCTCCCAAGTGCTTTGTAAAAAAGCCAACCCACCGGATTATTATTATTTTTTTTTAGAAGTGCGGCGTTCGTCTGTGCTTAACTCACTGAATTTTAGGAAGGTGGCGCCATCGCCTTCTTTGCGTACTGGCCAGACACAAAACGTTTGCCAGGTGATTGGCTGATCACTGTCCGTTGCCATGGCAATCGCCAATTTGGACCCCTTCATATCTTCGAAGCTTCGAGAGGGTCGTTCTAAACCAGTTGCACCAAGATCGTCATGGAGCATTATCGCACTGAAGGTGGTCCTCGCCAATATAAGTATTTCAAGACAAAAAAAAATCATAAAAAAAAAATCAATGTCTTCAAACATTGACACCGCATGTGGTGGCGGTACGAAGATGTACGCTTGTTTTGCCACTGTGGAAAGCAAAATATCGGCATACAAGAAACGTCTATATAGACCTTTCCAAAAAAGAGCGTGTGGCTGGTGCAATATTGAGTGTTCGTGCGTATCGCGCGTGCTTTCTTCGCTTTCCGACGCGACGAACACGCACGTGCTGGGCTGTGAAGATCGCACGCTAGACTGGGATTTTGTAAACATTGAAAGGTCTATACTCCGTTCACCTTTAAGCTGTGACTAGAAGCCCTCCGCCTTCAGCGCGAGCTCGCTGGCTCCCGCAGTGCTTTGGTTGCGCCTGCTTGCGCGCTCACACTTGTGTTAGCAAGGCCAGAAAGCTCGCGGTGAAGGCGGAGCTTCTCAGCTTGAATGGAGTATATAAAGTTACCCGTCACATGCAACCAAATGGTATTGGCTCGTCAAAAAGGAAGAGGTCTAAGAGAAACTACTCATTTCCAGAGCCAAAATGGCGACTATGCAGGGAGCTTTACTTTCTCAGGATCTAGTGACTCTAGTCTGTGCGAGAGCAGAGGTGCTGTTCGCGCACGCCGCGCGGGCGGGTCTCTCCGCTCTGCAGCTAGAGTGCCTCGCCATGTCGCCGGGGCGACGGCGGGGAGTCTATTCCTAGCCGCGAGTCTCGCCAGCTCTACCAGCGAGGAGCTCCGCAAAAAATAGAGGAGCCGCCGGTAATTTTAGCGGCGCCTACAGGCGGCCATTGCAGGCGGCGGCGGCAGCGCACGAGAACGCCACGAGCGCTCGCTATAAAGAGCCCAAGACTTCAGAGAGGCTGCAACTCTAACCACTGAAAGCGTCTGCAATTTAATGGCGGATGCCTGCCGCTCCAACTGGATGCGCTTGCGTGAGTTGCTGCGTGGAGAGGATACTATAGCGGACGGAAAGGCGGAGCCGAGCTTGGAAGACGCTGACACTCGATCGATGCTTCCTCCTCCTCCTCCCAGCTTGTATCGCAAAGGCGGGGGCCCTCATACATCACCACGCGACTCGATCGAGCGATTCGAAACACTCACTAATAGACTCCGTTTCACCTAGGGTGCCTCAATGTCCTTCTGTTTAGGGTGATGCCGCCCTTTGTAGTACCCGATGCCGACAGCACGCGCTCACGGGTGAGATACAAAGAAATCGACGAAAACAAAATGTCGCCATAGCACAGTCAGCGCCACAAACGCGTGCAGGGACACGTTCTTTCACGCGCTTCTGAACAAAAAATACAAATAAACGAGTGGGACAAAATGGCGAGATGCCATCACCCTAAGCAAAGCGCACATGAAGGCACCCTAGTTTCACCTTAAGTCCGACTGCCGCAGCCGACGCTACGAATCCAACCAACTGGCGCCAATCATCGCGACGCTCATCGTCTGCGTTTGCTATCATCTTGAAGCTAAACCAATAACGTATACAGTGAACGAGCCGTGGTCCTGCGTTTTCTTTTCTTCTTTTATGTATGAGTGCCTTAGCCGGTGATATAGCAAATGCACAAAGGCGCCGTGAAACTGCACAAAGGCACCGTGACACGAAGACACGCGACAAACGCACAGAGACGCCGTGAGCACCGTGACACTGTGCACTTGCCGCTGCTCGATTGGCTCCAAAGGATCGTTGATGGTAGTCGTAGTTAAAGTGAAACGGAGCATATATACAGGGTGTCTCAAATTGCGGCCCGGCTATTTAAATCGACCGCAAAATTCGGTTTCTTAACCTATCGCGGTACGATTTTGTGCAGCACCACCTGTGCACACGTGGTGCATTTTTCTATAAAATTTGCAAAGAGCGAACGTACTTAAAGAAAAAAAAACAGACAAAAAACACCGGTCTTTAAATAATAGGGTGCCCTATTGTTTGGAGACCTGTGGGTTTTTTCTTTTTTTTTTACATTTTCCTCAGGTCGCTCTTTCCAAATTTTATAGAAAAAATGCACCACCTGTGGGCAACGCTGCGCAAAATCGTAGCGCGATAGGTGAAGAAATTTTTGCGGGGAATTTGAAGAGCCTGCCGCTATTTCATCCACCCTGTATGTATGCACAATAGTGGTCGGATCCCGCTGACGACTCGAACTCGCAGCTAAGCCTAACTGAGACCCTGCTTGGCCTTTATAGCTAAAGGTGGGTTAGGTTTACGGATATTTAATCGTGACGGACGACCTCGCGGAGAATGCCACTACGCTGAAAATGTGGAGAGGCCGGGAGACTGGCTTGCGGGCTCGACTGTTGTTTACGCGGGTGTAGCGAGAAGCTCTCGCACGCAATGAATTGATAGCGGGAACAAACTAAACAAAAATTGGCGACACGGTTCGTTATGTCGAGCAAGCGTATACGCCCCGCTGCGCAAACACGCGCCCCACGTAAGAAGCGCTGTTCCTCGTGAGTTCATCTTCCGCTTCCGAAATCGATCTAAATTTAGAACCTATAATATACGTACGAAAAACGCACTCGTGAGTTTGAGCTCCAGCAAATCCAAACGAAGGCAAAAAAAAAAAATGCAAATGCAAGCAAGCACGACAACAAGCGCAAAGCGCGACACTTAGCACGAACGAGTGATCACGAATATTTCCGGTTTTTGTGTGAGTGTTTGTAACTACATCTGCCTAGCAAATTGCAAAAAAAAAAAAAAAAAAAGCGCCGATCTCGTGTTTGAGATGTGTGCAGTATACACACATCCCGACACTGCTAACGCAAATCAACGTCAGCCGATTTCTTTTTTTTTTTTTTCATGTTACATAGAACAAAACTGTTGCCGTCAAAACTAAAAGCGCGAAGTGAAGTGCTCACTCGGTGCGCTAACATAATCGTTAGAAAATGGGTGACCGTCAAAAGTACGCGGGCGAAAAAGAGCTAATGTCATGTCCATGACAAAAGCGTCGCGCAAATGTACAAATACATACGCTGGTACGAACGCGTACTCTACTATCGCAAGAAAATGAGCGCACATGTTAGCTGATGACGCCATATTGAGCGCCATTTTTGGCTCGTGATATTCGCTGTGCTCCGCATCAGTTCAAATATGAAACGAGCCGCTTGTTTGCCGCTCATATAGAATTACTCTGCAGGATTATCAGTTCTCGTAGTGTAATTCGTCGAGCCAACAATTTTGAAACGTGCTAAAACAAACTAAAAAAAAAAAAAGCAATTTTTTAAACAAGTAATAAATAAAAAAAACTTGCCGCCAACGCATATCAATATAACTTCAGCGGCCACGTTTCTTTTACACATTAAATATTCAAATTCATTTCGTTACACCCTTTTTGCTTCTTCGGGTTTAGTAACTCGCGTTTTATCAATTTATAATGCATACCATCGATCTTCGGCTTTTTCTTATCCACTTTTTTTTTGTTTCTTTCTTTGCCTTTACACGGTTTACAACTGTAGCCATTATAATCATTCAGCTGCCGTGTCGGCTGTATAATAAAAAGAAAAACAAAATAACCTATTTTCCGTTTTTTTTTTTTCATTTTTAAAGTGAGAGTGAAAACTCTCACATTTATTTTACACACCTGCCTCACATTCTACGCCTTGATCAACTTTGACGAACGCCAGTTCTGTTTTACCATGCTCTCCTTCCGGTAAGGCAGGAAGAGATGATCAGAGGTAATAAAATGCCAGGATAAATTAATTTAGAGTGTCACCAGGACGCACGGGCATTTCCCCTTTTCCCGTAATTTACGATACAACAACAATGGCACCGGGAAATGCAGGTAGACATTAGTAGGCCGTTATTAAGCTCTTAACGTGAAGCGACAAATGCAATCCCATATGACTCTATGCTTTTACCGCGAGAAGAAAACCGGCTGATGTAATGACAGACTCCCCAAAAGCGGACCAAAAATTTTCTCAAAATATTGCTATGCTACAGTGCTGTAGGTGCCCCCCCCCCCCCCCCAAAAAAAAAAAAAAAGTAACGAAATACGGTATTCGTTAATTTTAAATAAAAGTAACGCGTTACCGTTCTACGTTACTTCAAAATAAAAGGAACGTGTTACCGTTACCGATAAAAAGTAACGCACGTTACCTTTTAGGTATAAATTAAAACGTTTTACTGTCTTGACGTAGAGGTATGCGTAAGCGTCGTATTTCACGAAACATTATGTCCGCGCAGAAACAAAACGCAATTGCTTCATCTTTTCTTCTTTTTTTTTCTTCACTGTTTTATCTAAATACTTACAAGAAAACACGCAAAGAAAAACTAAAAAAAATCTAAAAAAAATCACATGGCTTGGAGCCCAGAAACATGGAAAAAAATTGAAGTGTAATTTTTTCTAAGTCTTGGGAAGAAAAAGTAACGAGTAACCTAATTACGTTACACGTTACTTGAAATGAGTAACTTAAGTACGTTACCCGTTACTGTATTTAAAAAGTCACGAGTACGTTACTATGTTACCAAAAAAAAATAACGCGTTACCAGTAACACCTGTACATGGAACGCGTTACCGCCAACACTGCTACGCTGTGTACTAAAAAAAAAAATAAAAAGTGCATTAATACTTTTGCCTTTTTTAAATATGAGGTGTAAAAATTAGGCAACCTATTATTTATATGCAATACCCTATTACAAATAAACGTACTTTGTTATGCGGTGTCGACCTAAAATGTATAACGTACCGGACGAAATTCCGAACCAGTTTCGGGATGACACTGGTATTATTAAAACGTTTTACAACCTTCTACCACAGCCTCCCGTTTTGATGACTAGGTGCTGCGATTCCTTTAAATTTATAAAAAATAACCATATCTATTTCGATAGTCTCGAACCTCGGTAGCTTTGTGCTGCCATAGCTATCTGTCAAAGCACGAAAAATGCGCCAAAATGTCAGCACCAGCCGGCCTCCTCCCCCCCCCCCCCCCCACCCCCTTCCCCCCCTCATGAACCTCTATAAATAAACCGTGAAAACGTTCGGCTAAAGTCACCAATAGCTCGGAGAGTTGCCCGGTTCTATATGTTCTTAAGTTTTGCTCATCGATTCCTAAATACCGATATGCAAGTCGGGGAATACTTAATAAATAAGTATTCCCCGACTTGATAAATAAGTATTCCCCGAAAGCCCTTAATAAATATAAACAGCTTCTTTAGCTCGTATTTCATGCTAGCTTCACATGTAAACAGATAAAAAAGAGCGTAAACAGTAATACAGTATTTCACAAAGAACTATGGATTTCGACGAAATGGCTTCTAACGGATATTCAGCTCTCCCAAAGCGAAAGGTTTCACACGCCTGCGGTCAGGCACGCGCCACGCCATTTTTTTTTAGGCATTTGACAAAGTGACATATTGAAAGCTTACGTTAAATATATTCTTATATTCAATCGTATAACCGACAATTTCGATGGTGTTTAAAGCGCACGGGAAAAGTTTGTAGTCACCGCTTCCTAAACCAACGCCGTCAAGCTGGATGGTCTGGGATTCTTCTGTCCATTAAGGAAAGTAGAATTCATCCCACTAAAGACGTCACGGTAAGCACCTGGCTCACCATGGAAGGCCGACCGAAGCAACGCTCTCGGTCGCGCACGTCGCCGATGCGGACAGCAAGCCGTCTGCTTCATTCGCAGGAGTGGCGGTGACGTCAGAGAGCAGAACCAATCAGAGCTCGGTGTTCTGACGTCATCACAACCCTCGCAAAAGAAGCAGACGAACTTACGCTCCGTATAGCGTACCGCAGAGTTCGGTCTTCAGTCCAATTTGCGTTTGATCGCTCGAACTTGGCGGATCGCAGCGAGCCATCCTGGGAAATCTGTTTATGCGTGGATGACTGACCAACGTAAAATTTTAATCAGCCAACATAAAACAAAACCTCCGCAAAAGTCTTCGAGAGTTTAAGAAACGCGAAGCGTGGCTCATTTTGTCCACGCTTCCCACCTCGTGATTGGTTCTCGTGCGCTCTTATCAGCGAATACCGCGATTTGATTGGATGTGGAGGGATAATGAGATGCATTGGGATGGCCACGCCCCGAGTTTCTGAAGCTGTCGGCGACCGCAAATGGCTGTGTAACGGATACTCTTCGATGATACGAGGAAACCGGACATAAAAGTTAAAAAAAAAAAAAAAGCTACGCATATTAATAACGAGAAAAAGGCATCGGACCTTTTATATTGTCTTTATAGCTGATAATGTTCAATGAAGGCATCCCAACCATTTCAAATATTTGGGTGCAACAATCTCGACTGATATGAACTGGAGCGCACGCTTTAATAAGGTAGGACGACGGATAATGTTCTGTATTATATACGGGACCCTCGCACGAAAAGAATAAAAAAATATCAATAACCAAAGAGGGGCGTCTTTGAAAAATCGAGATCTTTTATGTTTCTTTTTTTTTATGCTTTGTAATACACGAGCGGAGGTTCAAAAGTTCGTCTAATTTCCCGTTTAATTTAACTGAAATAGCATAGTTACCACGATGACTTTCATCGTCCACTCTAATAATTTATTTTCGGCACTTTTTAATATAATTGCCCATAATGTCAAGGCATTCCTTCGGGTACTATATAAATACTTTTTTTTTTTTTACAACACTCACAAAAATAGTTTCTTATCGATTATCCTTTTGTTTATGAACCACTCCGATAAAATCATCCTCGTACTTGCAGTTTTTTTGTTTTTTTTTCGAACATACGAGTTTTGGTGTTGAGGAAAATCCAAAATGCGGCTGGTGCCAGACCAGGACAGTCAAAGGGACCATATTTATTCGCGAGGGTACAAGATCGTTCTATAGGCACTGACAAAGGGAAAACGGCAAGGCGTGTCTTTGGAACGCCCGGTCTCCATCAGGCGCTCCTAGCCTTCCGTCGGGGCTTGGCTGCGCGCTCCACGAGACGCCGAGAGTTGGCGAAGGTGGCGCTGAAGGCGAAACAACTGAAGCTCCTCCCCGCCATTCTCACCTTAAAGGCCAACGACCAGACTCGAGATTCTGCAAGGCAGAAGATCCTCCTCACCGTGGGGGAGGAGGAAACAGGCAGGGGTGAACAGGGTAGAAGGGGGAGAGGAGGAAACGGGGGAAGAGTGGAAAGCGCGAACTGGACGTCGGTCCTTAACAGACGAAAGACTATTTGACTAAGGGTAAGGAAAAATGCACCCCCCGCGTGAAAAGTTACAGCGACGTTAGCGGTGATTAATTCAAATGTGCCGATTAATAAGAATTTAGGGGGAAAAAAACATGACAGGATGCCAGGTTTTTCCAGTTACCCGTGTAACCGTTTTGATTGAGAATGCAATTAAATGCAAAGGTGAAAGCGAGCTGGACAGAAACGACGAAAATAATCCTTGGAGAAAGGGAACAAGGGGGGCAACAGTATTTGTGTTTGTCCTTTGTCTCGCTTGTTTTTCTTCTCTATGGATTATCTTCGTCATGACCGTTATGAGCCTACGTTGGAAGGAGCTGTTACAGCCATGCAGATCACTTACGTTAATAACGATAGAGCATTTCAGTATTGCGTACAGGAGCAAACTCAAGCGCTGTGCATTTGCGTTAGGGTTAAGTGCTCCACGCTGAGCATGTACGTCGTCGCCATGCGCCGATCCGAGATCGCAGTTCGTGCTCCGCGCACGCGCAGTGTGGAACACGCAAGGCTAACTCAAACGCACACTGCTTGTGTCCGCTCGCGTACCCAATACTAAAACTCGCCGAAGTCTTTATTCACCACGTAAGCCCGGTGGGAGCCGAGGAAAAAAATGCTGTCTAAGCTTTTTCCCCTCGGCTCCCACCATGTCTGCTGCCCAGATTGTCTGACTGGTCCTTCGCTTCCATATCTTATAAACATTATAATCATTACATATATATAAAAAAAAAACCATACTTCTAGAAATATTTGTTTCCCAAACTGAAAATTAATTTTTTTCGTGAAAATCGGGCAACTCCATTTTTACGTCGAACTTTCTCGAAATTTGCTAAAAGTTCGAAACTTGCCGAACCCAGTCTAACCTCAAAGTTCGGGACAACCTAGTCAAAACAGTCAAGCAAGGATGGCAGCACCAGGCTTGCCCCCCCTCCCACACACATATAGGGACCAGGTTGCCCAATTCGTGGAACTGAGTGATAAACGTGACAGCCGGTGGACGCCACCAGACTGCTCTGAATTTCTGCTACGGCTGCAAGGCAGTAAGTAGTAGTCCCCCTGTTGCTCCGCAGCTGGTCCCGGTTGAGCGCCGATCCCGCAACTCTTTTTGTTCGCGAATCACTCGTATTTTTAAACTCGCGTCAAAGCGCTCCGCTCCGCTTGCCAGTTGGGTTCTTTCTCATCGGAAGCTGCAATCGCCAGAGTTCTGCTCCCACAAGAGGCACCGGCGGTTCGAAGAGCGCCGAACGTGCGCGGTTGACGCGGGGAAAGACAGCCCTGTTCGGAAACGCGTGTGAAACGGGTTCCGACTTAATTTCCA
Source organism: Ixodes scapularis (assembly GCF_016920785.2). NCBI lineage: Eukaryota > Metazoa > Arthropoda > Arachnida > Ixodida > Ixodidae > Ixodes > Ixodes scapularis. The sequence continues at coordinate 56,030,829 of NW_024609857.1, read as the reverse complement.
TAAGCTCAAGTCTGGACCCTTGGTGCCTTACGTGGTTTACGCGGTCAAGAATAGGCTGGTGCGTATTATTAATTGAATAACTGCTTATTCCGTCACAATTTCGTATCCGAACTGGAGGGTCCAAGGTGCGAGATTTAGAACAGGCTATTACAGTGGGGTGTAATGAAAGAGCTCCGAGCTTCATAACTCTCCACCCCCCCCCCCCCCCCGCGAAAAAAAAAGGGGGGGGGGGAGAGAGAGGAAAGGAAGGAAGAAAAGATTTTGTTTGCTCGGTCTCAACGCACCAAAGTGTATTTTTTCTTAGGGCGTTGAAAGATACTTCTTTGTTTCAATGCACCCATGCTGAGTGGCGTAGCGATGTCCCTTATCTCTGAATTTTGTGGCAGAGCATCTCCTGTGGTTCTTGGGCTGTAACAATATTTCGCAGCACCTGGCGGCCCGAACATGGAAGTTGTGAATGTTGCTTTATATTCTGGCCGCCAGGTAACGCGAGCTGCCCCCCCCCCCCCCCCATACAAAAGTTGTGGCCACTACCGACCATCGGAGGCGTCTTTATAGATCATAATGTAGAAAACCCGAGACTGTGGTAAAAGCAAGGAAACGGTGTCGGAGAAGAAAGACAGGGGAAAAGAACGTCTCAACTATGGCAACCGTCTCAACTCTGGCAAACGTCTTAACTATGGCAAAACTCTCTTTATAGAGAGTTGTGCCATACACTGGGAAGTATAGGAGGCAAATGAGAAGGCACCATTGGTCGAAAGCGGGCTAGGCGTGTTCCAGGGCGTCTTCACTAATTCGAATGTGGCCAGCCAGAATCCGCGAATCCTACCCTGGCGGTGGTCGCGAGAAACAAAATTAATAAGTGCGTCGGAGTAACTCTCGGTGACTGAAAATATGGTGCACGTGATTTTCCGATCCCGACCATGCAAAATAAAGAAAATCCAGCAGACCGATCGAGGTAATCCGTACGCCAGGCGCCGAGGGCCGAGAAAATTCCGTCCGAACGGTCACACTCCGTCCGAGCAAAACAGAGTTCGAGCTGTACATTCGATTCTGACATCTTTTTGCATGATCATAATCGAAACATCACGTGCACCATATTTTCAACCATGAAGGGTTACTACATTTAACTCTTACGCGCTTATCAAAACTGTTTCCCGCTACCACCGCTAGGAGACTATATTTGGCTCCATGGTTGGCCAAGAGAGCATGTCAAGCCCTCTTCCTGCGTCTGGTTCACGCCCAGGCTCTGCCCGCTCCTCCCATTGACCGAGATCTCTCTCTATACTCCGTGTCACTAGTTCCTTGCAGTGCAGGCGAAGGCAACGCCAGGCGAAGAGAGAAAGGGCGACCATTGGGAAGGCGAGACGGAAAGCGAGGGCAATGGAAGGAAAGGGACATCACGACGTTAGAGAGGAAAGGGGGTTTCTATCCTCCTCCTCAACCTTCCTAGTGCCTGCCCTTCCTCTCCTTGCCCTCGCCTGTACTGCAAGCAACTAGTGATACGTAGTATATATAGTGCTCCGGCCGAACATTTATTCATCCAGCCGGAAGAAAGCTTCGATGGACGATCGATCCGCCAAATGCCGCACAACGCCTTCGGTGCCAAGACCAGTAGTTCCCAAGCTTTCTTTCTGCCTCAGCGCAGCCCCTACCGGCACTCGGAGGTCAAGCACGAACCCCTATCGAACGCGATGTTGAAAATAGCCACGTAGGTGCGCGAAAATAACGAATGAATGAAACGTGTCTTCGCGAGTTCAAAGCGAGAAAATTTAAGAAAATATATGTACATCCATCGCTGGAATAAAGGTTTAAATAACACAATTTACCAGGTTTAAAGTTCGAATAGCTTACGCAATCCTATAATATCCACATATAGCTATACAGCTTCCAGACACAGACGTAAACTGTTAGTACAGGCAAGTAACACGTTTGCAAGGCTACAAAACTCCTGTAATTTTAAAATTCTTTAATTCTCGAAAGCACACCGCGATCATCCATTGATATCTGGGTTATACCAAGTTTCTGGATAACGATAAAGACTTTGAGTAGATCGTTCCGACGATCCCGATAACGATACCTGATGTTCCACAGCCACCTTTGCGCATGCATCGTATCGTTATCCGGTATATAGGAAATATCGGAACGATCTACGAAAACTCCCTCATTATGTGTCCGAGTGTGTTCATGGCGGCGCAAAAGCTGCGAGTCCCATTTCGTACTTCGTAGCTACGTCTAAAAATAGTTGCAATATGTCGGAACGCTCTGCCTTTTGAACACTGCACAACGTCGGCGTCTCCATATGGTTCCCAGTTTTGTTGCTGCTGCCGCGCGGGCGTGCTCCAGTCGTAACACTGTTGCCATGTCTGCAGCTGCATTAGAGCAAAGTCGGTCGAACAGCGATCAATCTGCGTACCATTACGAGCTACGGCGCGCCGTGTACAGCTATTGCGGGCATAATTCCTGTCTCCGGTAGAAGGTGTACTGGAGCAACTCGACTCTCAGACGGCGCGCCACTGAGGTGGCGCTGCTATCGGCACTGCGCACGGGAGGACCTGTATTAAAGAGAGTGCCCAACTGCACGACCGGGGTCACGTGGTGTATAGGCCGCGTTTGCAATACGGATTGCGAGGATGTAGCAAAAGCGTTGACCGTCTGCCAACGCCTCCGCCTTTCCGCCTGCTTTCCTCCTCGCGACGCGACAAAGCAGCGCCTGCGCACTCGCGTCCAATCCCCGCCGGAGGTGTCCGCCATTGAATTGCAAACGCACCCCGTGGTTTGAGGTCGACCCTCCCTACAATCTAGGCCCTCTACTGCGCATGTGCAGACGCTTCCCTTCACGCACATCTGGTCCAGGTGCGCTACCCACACCCGGTGGGAGCAAACGCTGGTTTTGTTTGTAAACAGAGTGCTGGTGTATATGCATGTCTGAAAGCTAAAATCTAACGTTGTGCGGACTATACAAGAATTCGTGGTTTTTTTTTTTTTTTTTGCTAAATCGTTCTTTATGACGAGACGAATTTTGTGAATGACAGATTACTATGTTAATGTTGATTTATGCATGATACAAGCTTCCTTATGAGCTAGTAATGCAGGCATTTGTCAAGGTGTACTGCGTATAGGAATGTTTTACGTGCGGACAAGGTACAAGGTGCGGACCATCAAAGGAACACCTTTTTATGCAATTGAAATTCACCGTCGAGGAGTATATGCACCGGGTGCGGACTATACAGTCCGAAAAATACGGTTTTCCCTATAATGTTTCGTGCTCTTGTGACTGTACCGCGTCTGCAATTTTTCTCGTGTCTTTCCTTTTTGATCTTTTCATCTCACCCGTATCTTCATTACCCTCGTTTCTTATCTCCTCACATTCATGCAATAAATCATTTTTCTTCTCTCTCTTTCTCTTTCCATCTCTCCACAGCTATACATGTAGTTATATCGAGTTTAGAAGCTGGAGATCCCTGTGCAGAAATAATTGTGTTTGTGCGTATGTTCTCAGAAATCCAGTCAGCCCCAGTGGGAGTGTGGTGTCTCTTCTTCAGGTGAGAAACCTTGCCAGTGCAGTACCAGAGCTATGAGGTTCGAGGGTGGACGCAAGAAGATATATATCGAGGGAATTGAACTTTTAAACCAAACTTGAAACGGGGAGGGCAAGCTTCGGCAAAACATTCCGCATAGATCCAGCGTGAGGTTAACTGCCCTCTCACGTGCACCGTGAGAGCAAAGGCCCGTGATATCCGGGGTACATCACAGTATATCGCAGCATATGGCCGCTGTACCCTGTTGCAGGTTCAGAAAAGCAGGACAATCTCTTCCCTCGAAGCTGTCCGCCCTTTCCATTTTAACAGAGCAAACGCCGGAGAAGAGGTGACCTCCCCTCTGCAGCGTTCGCTCTGCTAAAGTGGAAAGAATGGAAAAGTTTATAGGAGGAGCTTGTCCCGTTTTTCTTAACCTGCAACAGAGTTGTCAATAGAATAAGCACTGGGTGCGCGTCTGAAGCGCGCCTCATTCTCACGATAGCTGACACATGTTTGTCCTCATTACTCCCAACGTTCTTATGTATAAAAAGAACGCTGTTTATCTCCTTATCTTTCTCTTATTCCATCACAACAAACATCTACACTGAACCCATGCAATCATAGTCTGCGTGCAAATCAAAACAGGATGTGAGTAATGAAAACTAAAAATAAAACCTAGAAGAATTATATTAAAGAACCAAAAAGAAATGAAAAAAAAAACGTAGAATCCTGGGGAGGTAATTAAAAGAAGCGACGGAAAGCGGCGGAAAATGAAAGTAGTCCGTGTTTGCCATCCCCCAACACTCGACGCCGTTAGATGTGGGGTATAGGAGTCTCCTCGACAAGACGACATACACACACACGCACATACACATGGGAAGCTCTCAGAGCAGACTTTGTCCAAGGCACGAAAAACAAGAGAACCTCGAGAAAACGACGTAACAACTTCTCCTAAAAAAAAAAAAAAAAATTAAAGGAGGGCCCAAAAACGGCGCAGGGGTCTCTTCTCAAGCACGCGGGCAGTTTGCACTACTGATTACGAGGCACAAGAAGGAGGAGGGAGTGGGGGGACTTACGGCTTACCCACAGCGTGAGAAGAGGGAGAGGGGGCTCATTTCGGGCCGAGCTCATATTGCGAGCCAACCCAAGTGGAGGCCAATCCTGCAACAGCCCCCGCTGTTTGCGTAGGCAGATTGACCAGGAGCTAAGATTTACACCCTCGCTCTCTCATCCTATCCTCTTTCTCTCTTTCATTCTCCGTCGCCTTTGTCTCCAGCAGCCACGTATATTGAGGCACCCCTGAGTTACCACTGCGTTGCGGCCTGTGACAACAACTGAGTAGAGGAGCAGGCTTTTATCGGACAGGGTTACGCGTGTTCCGGAGTCGCTCCATGGGGAGCGCCCCCTTTTGTTTATCTAGGTTCTGCTGATCGTCAGCAATCAAAAAAGTCGAAATAAAGTTAGAAAAAAATTATGACGCTCCTTGGAAGCACGGGTGCGTATAATGTGATGAGTGCGGATCAAAGCGAGACGCTGTTACTGAGCAACAGCGGAAACCAATACAGTAGGCGAAGGAACGGTCTCATTCGAGCCATCGCGATGCCAGTTATCCGGAGGGCATATCGAGCAGTATATTTTCGACGAACCCCAAGACAGGGGTAGAGTAAGGGACAGAACGAGCGCGTAGTCACTTTTGTTACCTCGGTCTCGGGGTTCTTCCCAATTATGTTCAATTTACACCACCTCGTTTCCGCACTTAGTTTTTGTTCTAGGCAGCGTATTTGCAGAGGCGTCGTACATACAATAAAACGGAAGGGTACTAGAAATATGATTCTTAACTTGCGATGTATATGTTCATTATCGACGTCGTGGAACAAACTTCGGGCGAAATGATTGCTCTACGAGGGCTTCCCGAAGAAACGAGCGGAATGAGTCGTTCATGTCAGACACGAACGTTTCTTGTTTGCGTAGTATGGCATAAAAAATAAAAAGTAAATCTCGAAGTGATGACGTTGTTTCAATGTATACGTGCCTATATAGTAATAAAACCTCATGCAATAGCCTACGTGTTTGTTGAAGTCGAACTGTTTCTGCGAAAACAAAGTAGGTCTGCGTAAGCAACCAGCGTTCCCAGCAAGACTATCAGTCAACATAAGTTAAACGCGTTTCCGGGAAAGAAGTAACGAAAACAAATTAGGCGGGGAGTGAAACCCCAGAAATATCGTTTATTTGCATCGTGTAAGAATTGTACTTCGTGGCATACCTTCTATCAGTGTTTGAAGTAACCAGTTCCACAATATGGGCACACATTCTTCACTTTATCATATAAACATAGAATTGAATTGAGAACTCCTTGACACTCTTGGAACTGTTTTACAGTGCGTTTTTCTTCGAGCCAAGGGTCACTGATTGAGTTCCTTAGGAAAAATAAGGCGATGAGCATGTGGAGCATCACCTGCCGTATCTCGCCCGTTTTGTTGTTGTTAGAAAACCTTTTTACATTGTGTCACAAACTATGCTCTTTAAAGGCTAGTAATCGCTGAAACGGCTTGTGAATCCATAACAGTTTTTACATTGGGAAACAAATGAGGAAGCAATATGTGGCATGAAAACCGGCAGATATCTATAGAGATTAGAACAAAAATACCTCAATGATACAAAAATAGCAATAAAAAAAAAATTTCAGCAGGCTATACAACTTAGCTCTCATAAACGGCAGTCTCACCTTCGTTCATCCGACGGAACCACACTGGAAGCTGGCCAGCGCCGACATGTCAGAAGCAGCTCGTTATCCATTCGTACGCACGGACCGCAGACGAAACAACCAACGACCACGCTCGGAGATACGTAGTCAGACGACGAAGATCCGCCAAAATAATTTAGAACAACTTCACCGGCCAGCAAGGTAGACAAGTCAGCATACCAAAGAGGAATCATCAAACGTACAAAAAATCGCGCAGATGTACGCAGACAGCACCGCTCGAAGGAAAAAAGACACCACAACTAGCAGACGGCAGAGAGCATCCGAACCACACCATCCGCGGGGGCAAAGCTGAAGCGCGCGACTAGACTAGGCGCTCATCTCGAAAGAGAAAGGAAGCAGAATAGGAAGAGGCACGTGGGTGAGAAGGTGCACTTAGGCGCTAAGGGAGATAGAAAGAAAGAAGGAAGAAAAGAATAGGAGACTGAAAGGGAAAAAAAAGCGATGTGATGAGAGAAAAGAAGAATGAAGGCACCGGTGCTCCGGGGGTGTGCTTGAACCAGTACAGCTGCCAAGTTCTGAACTGGATGCAAACGAAAGCGGAAAAGTAGAAGAAAATAAAACTACGAAGAAGAGTGATAAAGAGAAGGAACCCCGAGCGGAAGACTTTATTCACAGCGCCTATCTTCCAGATGCAAACCACGTGAAAATAAGCGAGCAAACCGCAGCGGCGTTCGAAGCGCAGAGGGCCCGTCGGAGTAGACTGGAAAGGGGAGGGTTTTCATTGGCCCCGTTCCAGGGACAAGATTCCTGTACAAGAAGACGTAGAGCACAATTAATCTCCAAACGACCACCGATCTCGGCAACAGGGAGGCTGGAAGAAATACGGAGGGACAGGACGGGGGTCTTCCGTCACCGGAAGTGGCCAGACGGGCCGCCGCCGTCGTTTATTTGGACGCCTCGGCCCTTCAGGGGCCCTTGCGCTTCCCTCCTCCTCCCACCACAACCTTGCTTCCTCTTCTTCGGACAAAGCCTAACTTTCGCACATGACAACCGGGGGCCGCGGAGTGACACCGCGGTGTAAAACGCCGGCCGACAAAAATAATTTTTTTCTTTTTTGTATATAGGCGCATTTGGGGACACGCTCCGCGAAGAACGCGCCTCTGAAAACCAGCAGGAAGGCAAGGCCCGAGCACGACGTCACCGTTTGTGGTTGCCCGACCCGCCACCAAGACACGCCGAAGATGGGCGAGAGTCGCCGCAAAGCGCCCGCCAGACGCGTCCTCTGTCTTGGCGTCGCCGCCCACTAGCGTCGCGCCCGTTGTAAGACGTTGGGAGTCATGCTGGCGGCGACGCTGACGCACGCTATAGGCGGCGCTGTGCGGATGAGGATGATGATGATGAAGTCGAGAGAAAAAGGTGTGGGCCTTGTCTTCTAGGTGGTATTGTTCCTCTCAGCGTCCGGAATACGTGTATTTATACAGACAGGGAAAGGGGGGGGGGGGGGGGGGGGGATAGGGCGAATGGTTTAGGTTTAATGAAAACAAAAACGTCGGGGACTCCGCGCGCTCCCCAAAGGAACAGGGTATACCTAAACAATCTGCGTGACGCACAAAAGCAAGTCGCCGCCGCCGTCTAAGCAAAAGAAAATCTTTTGGGTGAGGAACAACTGACTTTTTCGGCGCCTCCTTCAGACAGATGGATTTCTGTTCTAGAGGCTTCGTTGAAGAGCCAAGTGATCCCAAACAAAGGGCGGGGGCAGACACGCGTTCAGCGTGCTCGGAGGAGGACTTGTGTGTGTTAAAGGAACGCGCGCGAATCGGAAAAATACTAAAACGAAAAAGACACGGGAAAAAAAAAAAACAACAACAAACAACGCAAGCACCGGTTGTGTAAATCGTGTTCTAAAACAATCTGGACACCCGCAAAGTTTTTCCTGTTCCCTTTCATTTCGTAAGTTCGTGCCAAAAGGATATTTTTGTTTCTTCTTTGATACAATAAAAACGAAAGATTTCGCAAGTCACTAATGTTTCTTTATTTTTTTTAATTTAAAGCTTGACCATTAGGACACTCTAGTTAATAAACAAGCGCTCCAAAAATTAAAGATAACTAAATAAATAAAAAAACAATAACGTACGTAATTTGCAACGGCTGGATGACTGTCAGGGAGAACCCCCCACTGACACACACACATTTTCTCCGAATACACGATGCTATACTCCGTTTCATATACAATGCATCGCACCGGATGCACCGGACACCATCCCAGCCTATTCGGAACTGCGAACCTCTTACGTGACCACGCTCCCCGCGCGTCGCTCAAGCCCTCAAGCCCTCTCGAAGGACACGTGACACACGCTTGGATAGCTCGTAGTATCCTCTGCGGTTCAACAAAAGTTAAAGCGCAACAAAACAACAACAACATAGCACACACAAAAGAATGAGGCACGCCAGTGGTGAAGCCATGCCAAAGATCCTACTTTTACTCTCTCGTATAATTCACTTACTGTACTTGGAACGAACAAACAGGCAATCTCGCAGACTCCACGTCACTCAGACTTTCGTTCGAATCACCTCAGGTTCAACAAACAGATGCAAAACGACAACAACATCGGCTCCTAAGAACGTCAAAAAAAAAAAAAAAAGTTAAAACAACCCCCCCCCCCCCCCCCCCCAAAATAAAAAAAAAAGTAAAAATAAAAGACACGACCACATAGAACGTGCCAGACACATCCGCCGAACAGGCGGCCGTGTCTCGAAGCAGAAGATTGGTGTGCCCAGATTTCAGAGTGTTTTCCACTGCTCAATCGGGGTTACGTGGTTTTATGGACCGGATTCACAATACGAGTTGAGAGGAGGTGACGAAAGCCTTCATCGTCGGCAAGCGTCTACGCCTCTCCGCCCGCTTTCCTTCTCGCCACGTGACAACGCAACGCACGCGCACTCGCGACACATCTGCGCGGGAGGCATCCGCCATTAAACTTGCAAGCGCTCCCCGTGGTGTGAGTTGTCCCCTCTCTTACAATCTCGGCTTTCTGAAGCATAGCAGCAGCGACTGCCGCCACTTCTGCCGCTGTCAGCGCCCCTCTTACCAACACCTCTCGCTGCTTCTTAAACCCACCCCAGTCTCGTTCCCCTGGCAATTTCTGCCGCTCCTTCGCGAACCTCGGAGAGCGGTGCCCCGCCGAACCTTAACCTTTTCCGGGCGGAGGGTGGAGAGCTTGCGTCCTCCTCCCCAATGACGTCATTGCCAGACGTCTCCTGACTCTCCTCTTCCTTGCTCTCCCCTCCGCGTCCCCGCACACACGTCCGTGCTCCCCATCCTCATGGAGCCTCTTTACCGGTGGGCTTTGTTGGCTAAATATAGAAAGGGCCACTCCGCCTCAGCACACACTCTCCGCTTCACCTTCCCTGATCTATATATTGTTTTCTTAATTTTGTCGTTTTTTATCCGTTTACTCAGGGTGTATGCAACGGGAGTGAATTAAACTTATTTTATTTTGCCTTCACAGTGGTGAAGGCAAAATTTTTCTCTTTCGTATAGTACACTACGTCGGACATTACTTGCGTGTAATATATTTCACTATACCTGACTATGTTCTAGCTCACTATATGCAAGAGTTGGAAGAGGCTATTAATGTACTGTCTGTATGATTTTCAACCAATTTACTTGCCTCGCTCCGTCGCCAGCGAATAGCCGTATATGACCCGCAAAGTGCAGACTAACTCGCTGCAGATGCGACTTCAGACACCACAATGAGGCAGGTGCCCACTGTGGGTAACCAAGGGACGCGGAAATCGAGTAATGTAAAGTCCAGGAAACTGCGTGCTACAAAAAACATGTCATAGAAAAAGGTACGAATTCAAACGCAATATAAACTGACTCGAATTAGACACAAACGAGAAAACTAACATTGTTCAGGGGTGGAGAGGCTTGGCCGAGTTCCCGATTCAAAATAAGCATCAACAACAGCAGAAAAAAAAAACAAAAAAAAACAGGACAACGGAGAAGAGAGACACAAGCAGACAAACAAGGCCGATGGTTTGTCTTTTTGTAAGTTTGTCTCCTATTTTCCTGGTGATTTTTGCGATGTTGCTGCCTACGTTAAACTAATATGAAACGTTTTACGAAACAACGATGCCTAGAAAGTTCGTAGACGACGAATATAACTCCAACTATGCCAATGGAGAAAGACCGCACGCTGATAGTAGTAGGTGGCCAGCTGTCAGTCAGAAGCAGATATGTATACTTCCACAAGATAAAACGGAAGTTTAGAAACCGCCCACTCAATCGCGAACCAGCTAAAAAAAGTCAGCTGACACGCGCGAGATTTCTGCCCTGCGTGTACGCACTTGTGCCTGCGCAAATAAATCACTTATCACTTACTTTAAACCAAATACTGTATGCGGAGCATAAGTTCGTCTGCTTTTTGCGCAGGGGTTGCACTGGCGTCAAAACGTCGAGCTCTGATTGGCTCTGATGGAGGGATAGTGGGTAGACCTCAAAGCAAGCTGCCTTCAGGTCTACCCACTATCCTTCCAATCGGAGCCAATCAGAGCTCGACGTGCTGACGCCAGTGCAACCTCTGCAAAAGAAGCAGACGAACTTGCGTTCCGTATAGTCAGCGACAGTCTAAGAAACCCAGGGCGTGGCGTGTCCCGAGCGTAGCGTTATGGCCCCGCGACCAATGAGGTTGCGTCCTCTACGCAACAAAACACCGAGGAGCGAATCACAAAGAAAGAAGCGCGAACACGGTACGTCAGGCCCTGCGTTTCATAAATTGTCGGTGACGCTTGGAAGAAAAGGATAACGAACAAAAGCTCTTACGAATATCGTAGCATAAATAATCGAAAGATCGGCGATCGCAGAAAGCTTGCTCTCCACGATGCTCGTTTTCTACGGCGAGCTAGAGGACGAATCGACATAACGACCGCCAGCATTAGTGCTATCGGAAAGCAGTGGTACGTGGCACCGTGCTATCATGTTTTTGTTTCGCTCCTCGTCGCTTGTTTGTCTCAATCAACGCATTCGACGCCGCAGCCAAAAGAGCCCTCCAAGGGTGCGAGGGAACAAAAGATAGGACGGGACAAAAAGACAATGCCACCACGCATGCCACTATGTCTTCGTGTTTTGTCTGTCTTGCGTGAGAAAGACCAAAACAGAAAGACAAAATTCACATACACAAAATTGTTTTTACGTCGAAGGAAAAATACCGTTACCTGCGAGCTTCTCGATAGAACCTGCACGGAAACGCAAGTACTCGTTTCTCTCCGAGGAAAATCACGCAAAAAGAATAAATAACGAAGATCGTTCTTTGAGAGTCCGTGTACAGGAAACTTGAGCTTGACCAGCAGCGGCGCATAATTAAGGGCCAGCTGTTATTGTTGCTTCCGTACGGTAGGTATTTATTTGGAGTCATCGACGCGAGCTGTGAGTTAGTGAAACATAGCCTTCCCAGATCCACAGCGAATACTCCTTACGGGAAGGTCTTGATTGCATTTTCTCGAGGACGTTGACCCTTGGACGAATGTTTTGAAGCGCGTGCCGCAGGGGACGCCTCGTTGTTAATCCTGTAATTCCAACACTGCGCTTCTGTTCTCGGTGGGTTGAAATTATTTTGCACATAAGCATGCGATGCGCAGTCCCGAGAAAAAACCAAAAGAAAGCAGCTGGCGACATTGGCAAGCAGTTTTCGTAGCCCATTTTTTTTTTTGCACAGAAGCGTGTTTGCAGGACGTTTGAGCGCTCACAGTACTACGAAGCTAAACGAGGACTCGAGCAAATCGTGCTTAAAATACCTCGCACGTTCAGCGTTCTTTCGTCACGGACGAAGACTGGACGTTCGCACGTTACGTAATCAGTCTTCACCCGTGTGCACGGCTTTGCACCTCCGCAGCACGTATCAGTGTAGTAAAAGATGTCGAAACACCGGGCTGAGGACGCATGTGCGGTGTCCCATTTCCCTTAGGGCAGGACCATAGCGCATGCTCAGAACACGTTCCCTAGTGCAGCAGACCAAGGTGGCGGCACGCAGAAGGCGAATATTGAGAGGGCCTACAGGTACCTTGCGGGCACCACCTCGGTCAGGCAGTCACGGACACACCGTCGCCATCCATCGGCGAGCGACGGAACCAGAGCCTCCGTTCCTCAAGTTGCGAAACATTAGTCTCCTCGACCAGAAACGTGATATATATATATATATATATATATATATATATATATATATATATATATATATATATATATATATATATATATATATCCGGGTTGACGAAGCAGCCACCTCCGTGTTGCCACGAAAATACATGTCCAGTGCAGGGGCCCTTGACTAGTGGCGCTGACGGTGCACAAAGCGTAGTGTAGATAGTAATTACTAGACGGCGCAAAAGGCCGACTCCTCCTCTCTCCCCTTTCTCAGCTACTCTAGCTAGCTCTTACGACAGGTTCAGGTCGTAACAATGTGATATGACGCGACGATACCACGCGTGCACCCTATTTCTCTTCGTAAACGTAAATTTACAAAAGAAACAACGAAGGATTCCAAATGAATGAAGACGCTCAAAATGCGATTATATCGGGAATAAAAAGCAAGCAAAACACCATGCTCTGTTTTTTGTTTTTTTTTCTTTACGCATTTTAGGTTTTAAGCATATTCATTATCTGAGGTTCGTCGTTCGCTGTGACCCTTCCGCTATTCACAATGATCTGCTGCTCGCGTGTTGTGCACAAAGGTGAACACACTGATTTATTTTTTCCTCTTTTCTTCTTCTTATGGTGTACCACAACGCACCGCTCGATAGCCAGTTGCTCGCATTCTGGTCAACAAATTAGCGGCAGCTTGCAGCGCGGAGAAAATGTTTCACGCCGATTCACGCGAGGCAACTGTGTACATTAAACGACTTAAATTTCGCGAGGACCTAATTTTCGTGAATTTCGCGAATCGCCTACACTTCGCGAAAAATAGGTCCTCCACCCCGAACAATTCCGGTAAAATGTAAACACGTAGGAATCTATATTAAGATCCAACCACGTCGCGAAAATTAGAATCCGCGATTTTTTCAAACACTACAGCTTTGACCTAAGTCGCGAAATATTGAGCCCGCGAAAAATAAGTCGTCGTTTACAGTACACGACATGCGCCCAGTTGATCGGATTATGCGCAAATTTAGACCTCGCACTTTCATTTAATTTTATTTATTTTCTTTCAGGGTTCGAAGCCACTACACACCTTCCTTATTGTCTTGACTACAGAGGGGACACAAAAATCCATGTACGTACCTATAGGTACCTCTCGCTTTGAAAACATATCCATATAAAAGTTACGTACCACCTGTCTGACAGTTTATTTCGAGCGTTTAATGAAATACCGTTTTTTTTTGTTGAATCGTCACGGTGATAGAAACGCGAAATTGTTTCGTGATCCTTTTCAGACACGGATAACAGGACCTCGACAGGGGGAGAACAAATCTGCCTTTTGCTTTGCTAGCCTAGACCTTCTGACCGAATAAATAAATAAACATATAAACAGACCACTAAAAAAGCAACTACTCGAAGACAGCACACGAATGCAATCCAATCCGTCGGCAAACCACGTCTTTGCACCGAAATCTCAACCGTGCAATAGGCTACTTCCAACAGTCCGTCACCGCGCGCGTTGCATTCTGGGAACCTGTAGGCCAGGAGCGAAGCGCGATGGATTTTGCCGCCCACTGATTCCCACAATGCATAACATGGCGTTCACGCCGCGATGAGGCGTTTCGAGTTTTGGAATAAGTCTATTCCCCAGACGGGAATCGCACTTCAGCCGCACTAACGCGTGCTGCCTCTCCTCCGAACAACCGACGGAGTTCTATCGTGGCGTCTTCCACGCATCCATTTCTCCCTAAATCCTCCCCTTCTTTTCCTCCCCGGGGATCGGAAAAGCCCCCGAGGATCTCTTCGGCGCGAACGCGCGGTGGCACGGGGCGCGGTTAAATACTTCATTACTGTAATTACCGCAAACGCGCACGCGGCCACGCCCGTTCAAGCAAGGAACGCTGCGTCTCGCGGCGTTTAGGCTACGCCCCAACAGCCTCGCACATGCGCCCTCGCGCCGGGCCTGTCGTTTAATGTCTGTAGAACATAGTGTCACGTATGCGGTGGATGGAACGCGCGTGTTTTAACTCGGCTGCTTCAACGCGTAAACCAATTTTTGTTTTCTTTTTAGTCTTTGGCAGTTCAAGAACGTCGGGGTGTGGCTAGGTTGGACTGCGGCCTTCGCGTCGTGACTGTTTCTAGACCGGACCAGACTGCCAGCGGCTACGTGAGCTTGTGTTTCCCTTTAATCGGGACATGAGGGACATGTCACGTGTCATCTAGCGCGCGGAAACATGAAATACAAAGTGTTTACGCCAGCCCACAGCTTAGTGTTAACGTTGGAGACGAGATTGATTTCCTATAACGAGCGGCTATCCAGAGCCACGTCATAGAGTCGGTGTGTGATTGAAATATGCTATAATCCGCTTACCCTCACGATGGACCTCAGCGGAAGCTATGAGCCGTCCCAGCCAGTCCGAGACTTTGGACTCATCACGTGACTGCGTGCCCCACGCATCACGCACGTGACCCTCTCAAGGGTCACGTGATACTCACACGGCATTGGATTGGCTTCGATGGTTCGTAGCGCACTCTGCGCTTCATCGTAATGTCCAACGGAGTAGAAGTGTGAACACTGTATGCACGAAAACTAGGGTTTCGCAAACGGCAGATGGCGATGACAATTCCTTCGGAGACTGCCATTTTGACCAGTGAACCATCCTACCTGTCTGAAGAGCTTCGGATCTTGAAACATCTATTCTAGATGTATTTTAACTATTGTATTACGGCAGTTACATTGACCGAATTGCCGATATGACAAATTTTGGTAGGGACACGTGGTTATTCGTTTAATGGCGGCCTGCTTTGGACCGATGTGCCCGCCCACGAAAAACGCGCAGTTCATGCCCGAAGCTCTCAAACCGGCAGTTCAGAAAACGGCTATCGAGTTAATGAACGAAAAGTTAGAGTACGTACGAGCTCTTTGCTTCAACGACGACGCGGACCAAGGGACATTTGAAATAAAATCTCTCTCTCTTTCTCTCTCTGTTTATCTCAAAACGTGTCCATGTGTAATGCTCGCTCGTACGAAGTAAGCACGCTTTTAGATCGACATCTTACGCATCGTTGTGTTCATACCGCTACCCTCAGATGTGAAAAAGTAAAAAAGTAAACCCACACACACACACACACACACCTATTTTTTTTTTCTTAGTTTACATAGACAACTGGGGGTCGTTCAAAGTGAAGCGAGTTTGCTGGGGACGTTTCTTCGACTGAGCTATCAGCTTAATGTTTCTTCGTTTAACCGTACCCACTCAGATACGCTTATCGACAACTCGTACGAGTGCATGGGAGGAGGGAACAGACACGCAGCCTCTATCAGCTAAATGCACACGGCTTGGGACGGGGTTAAGGCACGGCCACACTAGTGGCAAGCGTGCCGCTACGGCACGCGATAACCGTTAGTGTAATAAACCTATACTGCCCTTTGATGGTGAGAAGTCGCCGAGATCGAACGGCAAGGTGATGGAGGTTCTGGGTTCGGCCAAGTTCGTGGAATAGGAGCATCAAGTTGCCCTACAGAAACACTGTTCTCCTGCGTTCGGCTTCGCTCGGAGTTACGATAAAACGGTGTATTGACTGCGCGTTCACGCTGAGCGATGCCGCAGCATGTGCGCTTTGCGAACACAAGCTGGGCCAGAAAATGGCCGAGATGTCAGGCGGACGCAACAAGCCACATCGAAGTCCTATCAGTGCTGAAATCATGTTATTTTTTTGGTGGGGCCTAGCGACTCGCGGAGCAGGAGATCACATGGCATACTTTTGGCGCTGGATTGACTGGGATAGCTCGAGACAACGGCTGCAGTCACACTAGTTTTAATATTTAAAGCGCGGCTCGTGGAGTTTGCGCGTTGCCACGGTATCACTACGTCACACAGTCGCCGCCTAACGTTGTTCAGATGTTTTGTGCTGCACGGCAGGCGAAAATTTCGCACAGAGCATCCTTCGGACGACAGGGGAATCTCACCTTTCTGCAACAACGACAAACTTGGCGTCCCCTGACGTCAGGCAAACGGCGCATGCCGCAAGCCGCATGCCGCAAGTGTGGCCCGTGATCTTTTTCACAAAACACAAGCAAATCTCATACGGTATAAGTAATCTATCACAAAAAAATCGCTTTCTCTCTGACTTTTTCGAAGGAGATACAGTGCAACGGCATTTGGTGTCCTTGCGTAACTTCAGACGTATTCATTGTGCGACACTGTTAGTGCGAACGCAACGATGGAACTTTTTCGCCTCTTCAAGGGGGCATTGGCAAGAACCACGTTTTTGCGCACATGTCAGTGCCCTTCCGCCACACTATTACTTATGATGAAAGCCTTTACATTATGAGAGAAAATCAAAAGTAAACCTGCGAGCGTGTTCGCGCTAACAGTGTCGCGATACGTACATCGAGATAGGCGCTTTTGGTCAGCCTTAGAAGGACACCATTTTTGAGTCAGTCCTTTCTTAGCTGAATCAATGTACACCAATTCATTTTTTTTTTTTGCCAGATTTAGCCACTGATTTGCGACGGACGGACGCACACGGTCTCATGCCAGCCCGAGGCCAGCCTTAGGGTACTTTATATAAAAAAAAAGCGATGTGGAACTATCTTCATCTTAAAAATATTGTGCGATTTTCTCGTGGTCTTTTGAAGAAGTGTTCTAGCTTTTACTTCCAAACAGGCGACGAGCCGCACCACTCAAGGTGGTCAAAACACGCAAAAAAAAAAAAAGAAGGATAAAGTATGATTATAAAGCACAACAATGTGAAAACGAATGCCCTTCTTCATTTCCTCTTTACAAAAATAACAGACAGACTAAGCTCGCGAGCTCATTCACAGAAGGAGCCGGGTCGGTCGTCCTCTACAAACGCATCCCTGTGGACCCATACCCCATACTACGCCGTGCGGGGGGAAAAGGAGGGGGAGTCTGCCGCGGGAGTTGTAAGTGCGCCTAGATTTTAGAGCCTTTCCAACTGCTCGAGCCGGGCCGCGTTTTTAATACGGGCATCGTCGTTTTTAGTACAAGCTGGGAGGATGAGGACAAAGCGTTGGTCGTACGCGAGTGTCTCCAAACTTTGGCTCCTCCTCTCCACTCGCTATTCGTTTCGCCACGCGACAAGTCACGCATGTGCGTGAGCAACTAATTTGCGCGGAAGGTGTCTACCATTAAACGGCAAGCGCTCTTCTTGGTTTGAGCCGCTCCCTCTCTCATATCTAGGCTCTCTAGGGCGCTGTCGTGACCGACGCACTTGGGCTGGGAAGCTACGGCAAAAAAGCGTGACTGCGCCGTCCATCACGCCGCCGCTGCCCGTTCAAACCGACCGACCGGCTGGCGCGGATGGCCGGACAGCCGACCGGACGGCAGGCACCGCTGTTTGTTTTTGGCACCAATGTCAAGCCCTCGCTCGATCTTCGGAGTGACGCCCGGATAGACGGCTTTCACCGGTAGGTACAGACTACCCCTACGTTGGGCCGCGCAGCGAGATCATCGTCTCTCTTTTTCTTCTTCTGCCTCGTGAGCGAACGTGAGAGTCGGCACTGCGGGGGAGGCGATAGTTCTTATGTGGTTAAGTTCAAACACGCAGGAAAAAAAAAGTATATGAAGTATGGAAAAAAAAAAAAGGCCAAGACTGCAGGTAAAAAAGACAGATACACTAGAATGTCTAAACAATTAAGATATTTTAGTGTACCAGTACATGCCGTTTTTACCCGCGGTCTCGTTTTTGTTTTCATTTTTCATGCTTAATATTTACCAGATCGTTTGCGGCCTTACAGTCAGTTCATGTGTATAAGCTTACTTTCTTGCAAAACATGGAGAGAGCCAATCACAGTCAGCAATAAAATGACCTCGGCGAATCACGGAGCAAGGATACGATTAGATCTGAAAAGATATGCAATGTCTGCAGGGACAAGCAGCAGGTAAAAAATCATGCCCACATCACTTTTTTTCTATGATCTAACTGCACTTTCAGTTTCGTCATTCGCAGGCATCTTTGGATTATCTACTATGATTGGCTGTTTCCGTGTTCTGCGGGAAAGTAAACTTGTCAAAACGTTTTTGAGCGAAGCCGTTCGAAGGAGACCACTCTGTTCATTTGAACGGAAACCTACTGATGTCATTTCAGCGTCAGTCAACGACTCGATCAGTCGACGAATTCACCTGTCGTGTCAACTATGTAATCTGTTTACCAATATAACGGGGAAAAAACTTTATGGGAAAGCCCGGATCTAGGGTAAACGGCGTTTAAACGTATAAAAGTGTAAGACTTTAAGCGATACAACGCCGCGCAATGTGCTCCGCAGTATTTATAATTATGATGCTGCTTTCGCGAGACTTTTTATTTTTAATCATTTTTTACAGTCTGGAAAAAACAAGCATTTGGAAATGGTTCAAGCATATTATGATGCTTCAGAAGCAGACATGCGAGCGTTAGACAAGTTACGTTTCACTCAATGAAATGGATCACAAAACCGAGCAAGTGTGCCTTTTCAGATTGAACGTTTAGTTACAATATAGACGTGTCACAATTAAAATTAAAAACAGTATGTTACAGGAGATGGTTCGTTCTACGGGACCTGTCAAGCTCATTAAAGTCAGCGCCACCAACTAGGCTCGAAATCTTAGGATAAAGCGAAATAGTTTTTATAAGGTCGTCGTAGACAAAAATTGGAAGGAAGAAACACCTTAATAAATGTTCCTTACATTTTCTCTACACTAAAAAGCGTCAATACATAGTGTAACAAAACTAGGCATTAAAGAAGACAAGCATAATAATACAAAATTAATTCATCAAAGAGCGTCTAATACCCTAGTTACATCAGCGCACTTAACTGTCATTAAGCCAACGACAGTTGACTTAATCACGATCGGCCGGAGTTACATGGCAGTGCAACACATTATGATGTAGCGCAGGAAAGGCTACAAGCGCGAGCTCTTAGCTCGAGGGTACTTCTCGGCGGTACAAGCTCTCGTGCATTAAGGGCAGCTGCCAACGCCACGAGCTCGCGCTTCTAGCCTTCACTGCGGCACAACATAAGGTGAAACGGAATGTAACTGATGGGGTTTCACTCCAATAGAGCGAAAGATGCATCGCTGCCCATGACTAGCGCCAGCGAAGCCCTTATACTATTGCGGGAGATTGGGGGGGGGGGGGGGGGGGGCATCTAGAAAGTGTCGTAGGAGCAAATATTGTCGGAAAAGGTACAATTCGGGGCAAGAGGTGCTGCTAGAGTGATCATGGCTCGTCGCGGAAGCCAAAGCTCGGCGAGGGCAGCCATTGTAATGTCGGTGCCGGTAAGACTTTCGTCGTGTCTCTCCTGCTTGAATTCGTATGAAACCTTCTGATTGAAGACGAAAAATAAGTTGATTTTATTTTAAGCGTTTATAATGAATTAAAAGTGTGCATATAATTCATTCGCACCGATATTTTAAAGAAAAAAGATAATGTGACAACAGTTTTGGTTTCGTTTCGGTTTCCACTATATCCCTTGACGCTCATCTTTGTGTAACACTGAACAACTTAGTTGAACTCAATGACAGTTGGGAGATGTCAATGATCGTTGGCTGAATGACAGTTGAGAGCGCTAGTGTAACTAAAGTATAAGTCAGAGAATAATAGCAAAAGGTGGGTAGTATCACGCAGTAACATCATCTCAAATCAGACACAAGTCGCGTTTAGCTATAAGAATGTATTTCGCGATCTAATCGTAAAACTACGAAATCACTCCAGGAAGGTTATGTGCTTGATCAATACTGGTTAATATTTACATTATTAAATTGGTAATGCACATCTGTTCTTTCGTCTCCCCGTTTTCTCGCGATGCCATCTTACCGACTTCTGACACCGTTCTGCCACAATTCGACCTTGATCAAATATCACAGTGGCGTGACGAGGGGTGAGCGAAACTAAACGTCCCCAAATGCAAGTACACGAGATTGTCACGTTAACAGTCAACCTCTCGCGTTGTGGTGTGTTTCCAAATACCCTAGTGTTCGAATAACTCCACACTATTTCACGTCGAATATTGAGTTAACGGCGCTAAACGTGAGTTAAAATATTCGAAATTGATTTCGTTTCGAGCATTATAATATGCGCTTTTTACAATGTCAACTTTATTGAGTTTACACTAGTAGGAAAAAATAGTCTGTCCAAAGATTAGAATATGCTGCTGGCCTGAGGGATTCCGGTTAAACGTGCGCGATAATTACTTCGATTTTGAATCCGTCGAAATTCGCTCAGCCGGCTTAGTCCTGGCCAACTATCACACCACCGTGGTATCTTTCATTCCTGTCTTTCTCATAAAATATTCGATAAACTCACTGCACTTTGCCATTAGCCACCGTCCTACATCTTTTATCGCATAAATCAAAATAAGGCCGGTATCCCCAATCAACCATTTTCAAAAGTCCATCAAACGACATTGGCGGTTGCCATTGCTTGGGCACGAAGCGCGTGATTGGATCCGAGTCCTTGCCGAACGCTGACGTCACACTCGTACCCAGTAGATGATCACAGTGTGTGATCAAGCAATGGCGGACAGGCGATAGCGCGGACTTTTGAAAACGGTCTACTTCGAAAGGAAATCTCGTAAACATTTTGTTATTCTTCACACACAGCCTGACTGAATCCGCCGTTTCGTTTCCAGTGCAAACATAACCTGTTATGTTGCTTCGACTAAAAAATCTATTATTGATCTGTTTATTTAAAAAAAAAATATGGCCCACTTCCCCTCGTTAATGTATTTATCGAGAGGATAGTTAAAATAAATAACCTTAAGTGCGGGTAAGCGAATAAACCAATTCTACTGTAACGAAACAACGTTAGCACTCAACGACGCCTGGGAAAGATGAGGGACATCACAAAGGTTTTTCCATGAAAGCGCAGGACGGGTGAATAGAAAGGAGTCACGCGAAAATATGCTCAGGCTAAAGTGGCACTCTATATTCCCCGCACGTCTCCTCTCTGCGTCCAGCACTTTAGTTTTTCCTTTTTGACGGTCGATCAAAAGAATAATGAAAGACTGTGAATGAAAGATTGTCATCACTCAACGAAACTACCCTCAATCTGATATAGGAACACTATTGACTTTGCGTGTCGTTAAAATTTGACAAATAAATGCGACACGGGAGTCGCTATACTAGTGCTGTTACGAAACGATGTTTGTCTCCCGGGTCAAAACCTGTGGTGTGCAGGGTCCGACCGAGAAAATTAAACTGTGTTTATCATCCGGCATAAAAAAAAAAGCTACGCATTGCAGAAAGCTGAAACTACATGTGACTGTGACGCCAATCATGATGGAAAGGATGCTGAAGTTTGAGAACATGACGTTACTTAAATCGAAAAATAAAACAGAAAACGAACTGTTTCTATTAGACGACGTCCACCTATATACCCTAAAAAAATCTGGTCGTAAAAGTACTCTTAGAAGTTCTTCGACTTGCACATAGTTTGCACCCTAAAAAGTCTTTGAAGCACCCCCTGAATGAGTTTTTTTTGTGAAAAAACCTATAAGGAGTTCTTTTAAGCTCTTTTTTTATGCGAAAGAGTTCTTCGTCACCCAGTTGCCTTTCTAGGGCGCCAGGGGGAGATAGTGGTTGAGGCGAAACTGATTGAAACTGGTTGAGATTGGATTGCGGATTGCGGTGAGCGGACGTGTTTCCTGGTTCTCCTCGAGCATCCGAAGCTAAGTGCCAGTTTTTCTTCTTTTCTCTCTCTTTTTTTTTGAGAGTTGATTGGAAGTGACTATGCGGTAGCAGTATTAGGTTTGAACAGCAGCAGTTAACGTTAGTTTCGCAAAGTAGGCTCTGTTTGAATTTTTGGCGGGAAGGGACGGTTTGTTCCCGGTCTAGACATGGGTCTAGATTTGGGTCGGCATGACAAGGGTGGGGACGAGTTGGTGCAGTGCGAGGGGTGTGGGAGGTGGTGTTACCTGGAGGAGACAGGTTTCGGGAGCCTGGAGGAGGCGGCGGGGGTGAGTTTCGAGTGTTGGCTTTGTGTGAAGCTTCAGCAGGTAACTGGGGAATGGGAGGGTAGAGTTCGGGAGATTGAGGCCCAGCTTAAGGCAGAAGGAGAGAAGCGGGTGGGTCTCGAGGCCCAGGTAGAGGAGCTGACTAGGCAGCTTAATCATGAGAGGGAGCAGCGGGTCGGCCTCGAGAAGCAGGCGGAAGAGCTGGGGGAAGTATGGGAGGCGGGTTTAGAGGAGCGTAAGAGGGAGTGTGACAGTAGGGTAGAGCGCCTGGAAGGGGTAATTCGAGCGAGTGAGAGAAGCGAGGGAAGAAAGGAGGAAGTGTCAGTTCTAGCGGGACGAACCACCAGTCTGCAGGCTGGGGTCCCTGGTGGTCGGGAGTCCGGCCTGTTGGCAGGCGGGCTCGACGACGCTGGAGAGCTGATTGAACCTCAGCTCAATGGCGCCTTCGAGCAGCAGGCGTCGGGCAGTCAGGTGACAGGAGATAAGTCGCAGGACAAAGGCGCGCAGGCACCAGGGGGATCTAGGGTACTGGTAGTGGGGAGCTCTAACGTAGCACGGGTTAGGAGGGGTGTACATAACAGGGTGAAGGGAGACCAGAGGGTAACCGTAGAGGTCCAGCCAGGGAAGTGTATGGTGGATGCTATGACCGCAGCACGTGAGGGGGTGTGGGATAACCGGGAGGGAAGGAACCTAGTAATAGTTCACGCGGGGCTTAATGATGTGCTGAAGGGTAGGAGCCAGAACCTCGGAAAGCAGCTAAACGTGGGAATACGTAAGCTGAGGGACGTGTCTGAGAATGTGCATGTGGTTGTGTGCACCATTCCAGAAGTTCGGGGGCAGTCCGGGTTAACGGAGAGGAGGGTTGTCGAAGCTAACGGAGTAATTAAGGGTATGAGTCGACAGCTTCGGTACGACGTAATGGAAGTAAACAGAGAAGTGTACGAGGCTGGCTCCCGCCCTTTTGCAGATGGCATTCACTACAGTGAGGCCACGGGTTACAGGGTGGGGGATAGGATGGGCCGCACGGTGACTGCTTTTTTGGGGGGACCGAGGGCCCTGGGGGCACTGAAGTAATTGAAAACCCAACGAAGTCAGGAGAGGCACCCAGGGTTAAAAAGAGGAGAAAACGTAAGAACAGGTATAAAAAAACAGCACAATCAGACATTGGATATATTAACATGCAGGGTGGTAGAAATAGGTTAAAATGGGAAGAGGTAGAGGAGCAACTAAGAAAGGAGGATTTAATGGTGTATGGGTTTGTGGAAACACATCTCAGAGACATGGAGCAGCCACCTTGCAACCCTGACTATGTGTGGGAAGAATGCACCAGAATGGAGGGAACGAGGAAGGGAGGTGGAATTGGAGCATTTATTAAGAAGAATATGAACTTTCAAAGGATCGGAAAGGAGTGCGCCGAACATTTGTGGCTGAAAGGAAAAGTTGCTGGGGAATCAACAGTCCTTGGAGTGGTTTACTTATGGACAGGGACAGGTGCTAAAGAGGAAAACAGAAAAATGATTGATTGCATATCAAGAGACATTAGTGAACTAGGGGAAGGCTCCGAAATAATTATTATGGGAGACATGAATGCCCATATTGAGGGTCTGGATGGGTATACGGACTCAACTGGAAGCATATTACTAGAACTGGTGGAAAAACATGACTTAGTTTTATGTAATACCAGTCAGAAGTGTGACGGGCACATAACTTGGGAAACTGGCAATTTGCATTCAACTATAGATTACGTACTCATGTCACACAAAATATATGGTAAGTTACAAGTAATGAAAATAGATGAAGAAGGTTCCAAAAGTCTTGGTAGTGATCACAAACGTATTAAGCTGAATTTTGCCAGAGAAGTAAATGCTGAAACTAGACAACATAATTCAAAGCAAACTTTCTGCAGCGACAAAGAGTTGAAAAAAGTTGTTGAAAGAATAGAGGCAGCAGTTTCAGGGCAACGGCATACAGATTGGACCTATGAGAGCCTAACTAGGCTTTTTGCTCTAGAACTAGACAAAGTTAAGAGTAAACGAAAGGGGAAGCAAGGACATAGTCCAAAAAGTTGGTGGGACAAAGAAGTGAAGCAAGCGATACAGAAACGTCAGGAAGCCTCTAGAGAACACAGGTATTCCAAGCGTAGTGGGGAGTCCGAAACGGAAGTGAAAAGAAAATGGGACAATTTTATAACATGTCGCCGAGAGGCATCCAGTTTGATCAATGCGAAAATTCAGAGAAAGGGTGAGGAATGGATGAGTAATGTAAGTAAGAAAGATAGAAATGCTGCCAAGAAGTTTTGGGAGCACTTGAACTCACTCGGTGAAACAACGCAAGCTAGACAAAGGTTCATACTCTCGCATCAGGGAGATCAATTAGAGGGAGATGATGCGATACAATATATAGGAGCAGTGATGGAGGAGAAATTTCGGGAACGGGTACATGTGGAAGATAGGAGAACCGAAGGAAGTAGCAGTCCAGTTTGTGACATCGCGGATTTTGGACAAAGAGAATGGGAAAAGGCGGAACGAAGAGTCCCTAGTGGCACGTCGACAGGCACAGATGGTATCCCTATCAAGCTGGTGAAGAATTTGGGTCCTAAATCTAAGGCAAAACTAAGGGAGGTAGTGAGTACCATGATAACAAAAGGAAATATTCCAGATGAATGGAGGCTTAGTAGGATGAGTATGATATATAAGGGGAAGGGAGATAAATCTGATATTAGGAATTATCGTCCTATAACCGTGACACCGGTTATTTACAGGTTGGTAATGCAGATTATAAAGAACAGACTGGAGGGATGGGTAGATTGCGAGGGCATACTGGGCGAGTTACAGAACGGGTTTCGAAAACAAAGAAGGTTGGAGGACAATTTATTTTCTCTAACACAGTGTATAGAAATAGCGCAAAAAGAAAACAGACAGCTCTGGCTGGCATTTCTGGATATCAAGGGTGCCTATGACAATGTGAACCAAAGAAACCTTTGGGACATAATGGAGAACTTAAACCTAGATGAAGGACTAACAGCACTATTAAGGAACATTTACAAAGATAACAAGGTGATTATAACATGGGAAGGAAAGGCGACAGGGAAAATAGAGATAAGACGAGGCCTTAGGCAGGGGTGCCCGTTATCGCCTTTGCTGTTTATGTTGTATCTGAGAGGATTGGAGGATAGACTAGAGAAGAGTGGGCTTGGGTTCAACCTTTCTTACAGTAAGCTAGGCCAAAAAATTCAGCAATCTTTACCGGGATTGATGTATGCGGATGATATTGTACTAATGGCTAACAACAGGACAGAGTTGCAGGAATTAATGAGCATCTGTGGTAGGGAAGGAGAGGAATTAGGTTTAGAATTCAGTAGCGAAAAATCGGCAGTCATGATTTTTAACGAGGATGAAGTTGAGAGGCTGAAGATACAGAATATTACAGTTGAGAGAGCTAGTAAATACAAGTATCTAGGAGTATGGATAAGTGATGGTGCAGAATATCTCAGAGACCATGAAAAGTATATTATAGGTAAGGGCAACAGAAATGCAGCTGTAATGAAAAATAGAGCACTTTGGAATTACAACAGGTATGAGGTGGTGAGAGAGATTTGGAAAGGGGTCATGGTGCCTGGCTTGACTTTTGGAAACGCAGAGCTATGCATGAAATCCGAAGTGCATGCGAGGCTAGAAATAAAACAGCGCGGAGTAGGTAGGCTGGCTTTGGGGGCACATTGCAAAACGCCAAACCAGGGAGTACAAGGAGACATGGGATGGGCATCATTTGAGAGCAGGGAAGCGGTGAGCAAGGTAGAATTTGAGGATAGGTTGAGGCAAATGGACGGGGAGCAATGGGCACGAAAGGTTTTCAGCTATTTATACATGAGGAGTGTAGACACAAAGTGGAGACAGCGCACCAGGAAATTAAGAGGAAAGTTTTTGGGCTATAGCGAAGATACGGAAGAGCAAGTCTCAGTTAAGAAGAAAGTTAAGGCCACAGAAAGAGATCGGTGGCTAGATGGAATGCAGACAAAGACGGCTCTGGAAAGCTATAGATTAAACAAAAGAGTTATTGCCAAAGAAAGCATTTATGACAATTCTAGGGGAAGCTCATTGCTGTTTGAGGCAAGAACGGGTGTTCTGCGAACCAGAACATACAGAGTGAAGTACCAGGAAATTGATACAGTGTGCACTGCTTGTGGAGAGGAGGACGAGACGGCTGAGCACTTGATACTCTACTGTAAAGGGCTTCACCCTATGCCTACCGAAGACAACCTAGATTTAATAAAGTCATTGGGTTTTAGAGACAGCGAAGGGAGAGTGGATTTCAAGACTGTAGAGATTACCAAGCAAAGATTAAGTGAATGGTGGCAGAAATCGAGAGAAAACTAGGTATTTTCTTATTCACTGATGGCAAGGGGGTTTCATAGCCTCACTTTCTTTGCACTGCGGAGTGAATATAGATTTCACATTTAAATATTCTAAGCTTAAATGGTAAAACAAAATGGCTAGGTGGCGTAAGCTACCGCCCGATCCAAAGGGCTCAGCCGTATTCATCCATCCATCCATCCAAACTGTTCTTCACGAGCTGAAAGAGTTCTTGGGGCATCGAAGCACCTTTCAAAAACAAATTATTATAATTTTTATTTTGAATGTAGGCGTAACATTAGACTAAGTAAAAAGTGGTACTTGGAGACAGTAGTATTTATTTCGCTCAATGAAGCTTGAATGAATACAAAAATGTAATTCTCGCTGACAATATTTTTTTTTCGCTGTCATAAATTCCATAGGTACCCACAGTGCCACTTCTTGGTTCAATTAATACCAGGACTACGAGCAACTCATCTCAAAGAACAACTTTGTTTTCCTCTTCTATATATATTTTTTTTTAATTCACGTAATGTCATGTATTGAAACTTTCGAAATCTATGACCACCACTAGCGCCACATTCATATGGAGTTTGAACATTTTGCGATGTATATATCGTTTTACAAGGGTCCCAAAAGAGGGTTTCATTTTCTCGATAGGACCATTTAGATAGTAACCCGCTTGTGGTTCTGAACTAGAGAAACAGCGCGAGCGCTATTCATGTCCATTAAGTAGGACAATATCCTTAGCTTCTTTCCTTCTTTCTAGATCATGGGTCTCCAAACCTCGACGCGCAGGCCAGATCCGACACGCGGAAGCCCTCCGACCGGCCCGCGGCTGATCGTGGTCCTTCCAATGAAGCTGGGCCCGCGGCCCATTTCAGCAGACCCGCTGCAACCCGTGCAAAAAGAAGTGCGCCTAAAGAAATGGCGCCGCGACGCGCTACAGATGCGCGAATGAAGATACAAGAAAAATAAACTGTATCATCGCAATAATACTTAAAAAAACAAGCGAGCTGGTGATGATTCATGGTAATAAAACCCGAGACGTTGTGTTGTGTTCGTCCCCTTCTGTGTTCCTGAGTCTCGGGTTTTATTACCATGAACCTGCATCATAATGTTGGCCCTCCTCTACCCATATTATTATTTTAACATTGTCATCATCAGCATCGCCATTCTTGGTTGAAGACAGGGTGAGTAGACAAGCGAGCTGGTGTATGTTACGAAATTTTTGATAAACCGGACACGACGGACGAAAAACGAAGAAGGAGACAAACACAAAACGTGAGACGTCCTGTGCTTGTCCCGTTCTTCGTCCGTCGTCTCCGCGTATTTCTTGTTCTTTTTTTAATATGTACCGGTGTTGGTTGACGGCTTCATATCTGTGATACTATATAAATTTCTTTGCGTTATCATGCACTGTACAGTGTGCTTAGTATTTTCTGTCATAACTATTGCACATTGTCAGCACCAGTTTTATCATTCTCATTAGTACTTTGCACTGCGCGAATCTGGCTAATTCCTATGCGCTTTGATTTATACGCGGGGAGTTTTCTTGGCCACAATTGTCGTGTAAAGTCATAATGAGCTAAATATTAAATTTCAAGTTGAAGTGCCTTAAGTCTTTCGTAATACTTACTCCATCTTTCATTTCCGAGTTTAAATGTTTATCTAGGTTAATTAATTTAGTTTTTATTTCTCGTTTATAATTACTCTTTTTTTTTCTCCAGACCTCAAGACTGCGACAAATCTCTTTTCCGGCCCCTTATCCACAAGCTTTGGAGACCCCTGTTCTGATATCAGAGTAACTAAATATATATAATAGGAGCCTCATTTAAGGGTCCTTCGACGATCGAAGCAACTGCGCAACAGCAGCAACGAATTATTAAAAAAAAGTATCATTCGTGTGCTCCCTTTTTGCAGACAAATCATCACCTCTTCCGTAGGCTCGGTTTCTTAATTTATTGCTTTCCGTTATAGACTTTAAACGATGCAACATCGCTAAGAGGAAATTACGACTTTATATGGGTCTATAGTAAGTGACAGGTTCAGAATGGCGGAGAGGTGTTAGGCGCTCGCGTTCGAACGCCTTCGAAGAATGAGTAGATACAAAGGCAGCCATAGCTTCCCGTCTACCCCCTATTCATTCCAGTCAGAGCTCGGCGTTCTGGCGTCCCTCTGGTCTCCTCCTCTCCCTCAATTTCTACCCGCATAGTCTGAGAATTCTCTGTTCGAGAGCGCGCAGGAGTATTGTAATGGAGTCGCGAACATCGTCACGTGGCATCTAGAAACGCATTAAGGTTGCAGGTCTGTCGATAGAGGTTCAGTAACATGCGACCAAGCGACTTACTCTTGCTGCACGACAAGTGGTAGGAAAGGAAATGCGCGTAAAAGGGGAGGGGGGTAAGAGTGAATGCAAAATAGTTCTTAATAAAATACCAAATCGCAATCTGGTGTTGACGAGAATTACACGAAATATAAGAATTCGCCATTGCGCTCGAGGCAATGGTCGTGTCAGTAGTGACCAGAGTTTAAAGGGATACTGAACCAAGGAATTTGGTGTCCATAATAAGTGGCGCACGTTCTTTCCACGAGCCAGCAGCCGCCGGTGTGCGCGAGCACACGCAACAAACATGACGTCACGGACCTCCATTCGCGGTTGAGATGACAGTGAAATGCATGGGCTTCGGACTAAAGGAGAATAAAGACAGGCTTTTCATCTCTACAAGTGAAAGCTACGTGCTTGTTAGACCAATTCATCGCTTACTTTTTACACCAGGCACCACTGTGTAGATGAAAAACTTGTCTTCATTCTCCTTTGGTCCGAAGCCCATACATTTCACTGTCATCTCAACCACGAATGGAGGTCTGTGACGTCATTTTTGTTGCCTGTGCTCGCGCACACCGGCGGCTGCTGGCTCGTGGAAAGAACGTGCGCCACTTATTATGGACACCAAATTCCTTGGTTCAGTATCCCTTTAAAAAAGAGTAAAACCATAATGCATAATTTTTAGAATGTGAAAAATTTGTGCGAGATACTTTTCATACATAATATATGCGCGTACACCGCATAAAGCTTGGTTAATTAATTGAATGTCAATAATTTAAAGTGAGCTAAATTATTCGGAAACATGAGCTGAGCAAGAAGACACGGATAAAATAACATCACCCAATAACACTGCCCACTCTAGTGGCCTTCGATTTGACGTCTCTAAAAAGTGCACATGGCTAATCTTATTCAAATTTGCGTTAACTTTACAAAATATAAAGCTTAAATTTTCATGCAAAAAAAAATTCAGTTTTTTTTTTTTTTTACTGCGGAAGTTTTATATGCCGAATCGTCTCGAGTGAATTGGCGCTGTGATATCTATCGGCGTTTTTCCTGATATACGGAGGAAACGGGTAGACCTCTCCATATATACAGCTTTCAACAGTCGAAAGAAAGGCAGGGCGTCTTCTTGTCGCTTTGCAGCCAATCAAATGACGAGATCGGCCAATAATAAGGCTGAAGAACGAATCATGAAGCGTGAACGTAATAAGCCACACCCTGTTCTTTTTTTTTACGCTGTCAGTGCCTGTAGCTGCAGAGTGCCCTAACTGGGTATAATTCCCCGTTGTGCGACACTAGTGGAGAATCTATCGTCGTCACAAAAGAATTTGCCCGACTTTTTACCCTGTCAAAATATCTTAGAAAAAACGATACGAGAAGAAGCCAATGCGGAGAGAAAGTCGTCTGCTTCTTTTGCACGAGTGGCGGTGACGTCAGAAAGACGCCGAGTTCTGATTGGCTCTGATTGGAAGGATAGTGGGTAGACCTCAATGGCTAGATGCCTCGAGGTTTACCCACTATTTTTTTTTAATCAGCCAATAAGGGCTTGGCATCTTGACATCATCGCAACCACGCGTGCAAGAAGCAGACCAACTTGCATTCTGAATAGGTTGCATCTCGTCTTTGGGCGTCTGGTGGCGATTTTAATGCACGCGGCCCCGATTTCCGCCGTGCAGACGTAGTGCAGTTATCCTCATTAAAATGTGGCGGACCAAACTTCCCCAAATCGGGTTGGTCAATCGACGAAAAACAAAAAACGGGCGTCTTTCTTTCACTTTTATTCAAAACCGCAATAGCCGCGTACCCGCAGTGCAACGGTCGTCAAAACAACAACAATGACCGGAGCAGCAACGCACAAACACGCGCAAAAAAAGGAAGCATCAGCGTGGTACGCAAATGGGAAGCGAGACAAAAGAAATGTAGAGTGGGGAAAAAAATCGAGGAAAAAAAAGAGAGGTGAGGAAGAGAGACATAGAGGCATCCAAGCCCGTCGTCCTAAGAATCTCCAATGCGGTGGTTAGGGCGGCGTGCGCTCTAAATGCAACGGCGCGCGCGCAAAAAGAAAGCGCTCGCTCGTCGGAATACCCGACTCGTCTTATCTAAGTTCAATCTGGCTGGCCGTTTGTATTCCTTCCTCTTGTTGGTGGCTTCCTCTTCCACGTTTTCCCATCCCATTTTTTTCTCTCTCCCTTTCCCTCTTCTATTCATCTCGCATCGATTTCCGTTCAGACAAATCATCCCAGCAGCCTGCCTTCCTTCGAGCAAGTTTCTCGTGTCTTCACTTTCGGTCGTCTCTCTCCCCCGTCCTCTTCCGTCCATCCCTTTCAGATGTCAAAAAGGGATTCGCGAAGAAGGCGTAAATGTAAAAAGAAAGGAAGAAAAAAAAAAAGCGACCAGTGTAAGCATGGACGAGATGTCCGTCAGGCGTTCAAAACACGACTCTCCGCATACGCTTGGCACAGCTCGAAGAGCTTCCAGCTCGATGGAACAATCGTGTACAGCGTCCGTCAACCAAGAAGACGAAAAAGAAAAAAAAAGCTCCAACAATAGTTTTAGGGTTCCGAAACTACGGCGGTAGATGACGTGAGCGTACGGGTGTCCTCGTCTCAACACCGCTTCTTGAAAGGGGGCTCATCTGTTTGTGCACGCATCCTGCTAAAACAAACCCCCGCGTGTCGTCGCACTCGTTCCTCGCGTTCTACATACATGGTGTGTTTAGCCAAGGCCCCTTAGAAGACGATGATGACGTCATCTTTAGTGAACGCCCGACCCGCCTCAAGTGGCAAACGCGCCGACGCTCGGCGACGGTCGCCCCCAAAGCGGCAGACGCCGCCCGTCTTGCCGTCGCCGCGCGTGATAACGTCGCGCTCGTTCTGTGGCGCTGCAAGGCGTGCTGGCGACGATGCTGACGCGAGCCATGCGGAAGGCAAGTTCGTCTGCTTCTTTTGGCAGGGGTTGTAGTGACGTCAGAACGCCGAGCTGTGATTGAAGGATAGCGGGTAGACTTCAAGGCGGCTTGCTTTGAGGTCTACCCACTATCCTTCGGTCAGAACCAATTAGAGCTCGGCATTCCGACGTAACCACGAGCCCTGCAAAAAAAGCAAAATAACTTGAGTTCCACATTGGCGGCGCTGCGTTGATCCACAAGTGATGACGTTTTGGGAAAAGGACAGCCGCAAGGCCTTGTCTTCTAGGTGGTATCGACTATGTTGGACTTTTCTGGCTGCAAATTGTGAAGGCATGCCGGCTGCTCCACTTGACCCCGCCAGGCGCTTTCCGACGTGCTACGAATGCCCGAGCTACACTACCCAGAAGACAAGGCCGTAGCGCGAATATTTTTGCGTCACAAGCGAGGGCCAACGCTGGCCAGAGGTTGGACACTGCGATTGCGTCAACGTTCGGCTCATACTTGACTCGAAGCCGAGCGCTGACGAAGCGCTTGTTTCCAACCTGTGTCCAGCGATGGCCTTCCCTGATGACGCCATATAATTCAGCACTACGGCCCTGTCTTCATGGCGGTGTTGGCACGAGGCGGTGGAAAGCGGTCTTCCTTGCTGACGTCACACCCTCCACTCTCGCATGCAGATTTCGGGAGGACTCACGATATGGCGCTGTCCGAGCGGAGCAGCAAACACTCACACCTTAAAGACGACTAATCCGACCTGCTATACGTACGGCGTTGTACATACGCTTCACATGCTACCATCATGCCACATGTCTGCTGAAAAACAAAAACGACGATACATTGGCTACATCACTGCACAATATATATATATATATATATATATATATATTTTTTTTTTTTTTTTGCGACAGTGTTTACGCAGGGAGAGAGCCAAACTTGGTAAAACATTGAAATGTTTTTTTTTTTTACTGTTTCCTGTTTCTCGCTGTTGTCTGCAGCATCGGATGAGCAATTGCCAGAATGCAGGCTAGGCTGACTCATTTTCTGCGTGACATACAACCCCCGCCACCGGGGGTGGTAGTACTTTATGTCGTGCAGGGTTCGAGAATAGTACTCAATATTTTTATTTATGTAAATTGCGCGACACACACACGCCTGATGCGATTAAGTTTTTAAATACTGAATAGTTCGCGTTTCCTCCCTGTCGAGAGATTCCTCGGCGTTTCTGAAATAATTTCAAACATGTTTCTTGCAGTTTTCAGTGTGTGTGTATGTGTGTGTGTGTGCGTGTGTACGTGGGTGCGTGCGTGTGTGTGTGCTTGTGTGAGTGTGTGCGTGTGTGCGTGTGCGTGTGTGTGTGTGCGTGTGTGTGCTTGTGTGAGTGTGTGTGTGTGTGCTTGTGTGAGTGTGTGTGTGTGTGTGTTTATAACAAATAAATGTATTCCTGAATGTCCTTTGTCATGCTGACACCGCACCTCGTAGAAGGCAGGTGAAAAAAAAATAAAGCACACATACCAGTTGTGTTTTTAGAAACACCTCTAGCTTTACGGTAAAGTTTCAGGTTTTCGGCATTTATTTCTAACACGATTCGTCATAATGAATTGGAGCTAATTTTATTAACATAAAATTCACATTCAACGGTGTCTATTCTACATTTTCGGGACTTGAGATGACAAAATCGGTAAAAGAAAAATATTTAAAAAAGCAAACAGAGGACACAAAAGCGCGAAAAAAATGCAGTGATATAAATGTAGTTTTTTTTTTTTTTATTTCTTGCTTGAGTTTTTTTTTATAATTGCATATCCTCAAAAACACAACGTTATGATTACCGGTGTCCACAATTCTGTCAGCTTAGTAATAAGCTAATATATGGCGAATAAAATGTTTATTAACGCTGAATAATTCATCAGAATTTTAGCGTTTACTCCAGAAGGCTGAGTTGAATTGTACGTGCATCCACAGTTGTGGTTATTATTATTATTATTATTATTATTATTATTATTATTATTATTATTATTATTATTATATCAAAATCAAGCCAGCAACTTCACGACTTATATAAAATTTCCAAACGAATCTGGGTGGTATATAGCTTCCCCGCATATGACACCGCTAAACTCGGGAGGTTATTTGCGGTCTTCCTGTAACGTTTTCGATTAGGATTTTATTAAATTCGAAGTAATCTATTGAATAACATAAATTAAGTAGTAATGTGCGGTAGAAGAATGTAATCGACATATTACCAAAAAAAAATTGAAAAAAAAAACAGATACAAAGGGAAGAAAAAAAAAAAAGATACACTTCCCATTGGGTTACGCGCTTTTCCTTGTGCTCTGGTGTAATAGGAGAAGCCTGATTTACAGTCTGTAAACGCAACTTCGTTTTGATGTAGAAATCGATCACGTTACAAGGAAGGCGAGAAAATTTCAAATGATTAACTACGGAGATGAAGTGCCTGCATAATAATAAAATATACACTGATGCGTAATTTAGTCCATCCTAAGTAATGTAACGTGACAAATGATGTGATAAGTAATGTAAAAAGTAATACGGCGAGTAATGTAACCTATCATTGTTCGCAAAAAAAAATATTTGCGAGATCCATAATCAACAGCAACCAATGCGCATTTAGAAGAAATAATGACACTTACTAAAAACATTTAATTCTTACAGAAATTTAATATACCAGTGTGAACATGTGAGACAAAATAAATATAAAAATTCGATAGTACAAAGTACTTATAAAAAAAAAAGAACACAACAGATTTCCCTTGTATTCCGCATCCTCCACACTCACATAAAAATGCGTTTTTCATTTCAAACAGTATTAAAATAGAGCGATCGATCGAAATCATCAACCAAATGACAGACGTGCAAATAGAGTGAAGCTACTGCTACAAAACAATGTAACACCCGCTCCTCCATCGATCTTTTACTACACGCTATTTTTAATCAATACCGCCGCACTATTTATACGTATATATCAAGACTCGCTAGTGAAGTTGAAAAGCTGCTTTCCTCGCTGTTCCGAGGTTTTTTTTTTAGAAAACCACGGCACCCCAAGAGCGCGAGTGACGAGAAATACTACGAAACAACATCCGCAGCCTGACCCGCCACACGAAGGATGTTCTAACTTTGTAAACGCGGTCTTCTCGGGTATTTCCCACAAGGACCCCGAACGAGCCGCCAGTTCATTAGCAAGCCGAAAATGAGCTCATCAGTTTCGCCCCCGCCCCTTTCCCGGCGCCCCTCTTAGAGCTGTAACGCCAGCTATGATTAGAATAGCCTCAAACGCTCCGCACACTAAACCACATCGCTACAAAAAACAAAAAAAAAAACGCATTAAATAACAGCAATTAACAAAAACAAAAATGAGACAGGGATAACGGACGACAAACACAAAGACGCAATGAATGACATGCAACATTTCTGCCGAAAGGTGCGTTGCTCTTTCCCTTTCCACTTTCCCCCTCTCTCTCTCTCTTTCTTGCTCCTTGGGTTGCAAGCGAGGGCGATTCGTTACGTGGACACGCCGTGTCTTCAATCAAAACCTTGCCTCCTCGCGTCAACAAGCGATAGAAGCTGACAAACAAAAACGGTAATAGATGTGACTTCATAACATCCCTAAAAAAAAAAAAAAAAGAAAAAAAGTGACGACAGAAAAAGAAACAAAATACACTTAAAAGAAAAATAACAGATCCATGGTTCCAGCCTCACTCCTTCCTCCGTGCACCGAGTGCTTAGCTGTCACGCCGCCGACGTATTTACGAGAAGAAAAAATAAAAAGCAATACACACACAAACGCAAGCAGCACACGCCTGCTCGGAAGCATCCCGGATGTGTCTGGGTATTTGTGTAACCTTCGGTGGGTTGCGTTGTGGGTGCAAAACTGGGAGACATCCAACCCTGTCTGCTTTCAGCTTCGTTCGGTTTAAGGGGAAGGCTATTGTGGTGTCTGGACAGTGTCTCTCTTCGCCCGCATAAAAAAAAAAAAAAAAATCTACTCAATTATTTTACTGGACGACCCTTCGGCACCCGTTTCAGACTTGTTGATGTGCTATTTTTTGTTTCATTGGGTACTCAAGTTTTTGTATTCCCAGTGTGTTTGTGGATTCTCAAGGCCGTGAGATGACCCACCATGACCTCCAATTCCAGCTCTCAGATATTTAAACTTTTACGTTTAGAATTCTGGAGAGCTCCCCGCCTAAGCATGTGAAACATGTTAAGCCATGCAGCCTTACTGCACCTCGACGTGCGCGGGATGACATGCCGCTTCTTGCCATGTTACGCTAAACCTGCAACAATAGAATCCACCCTACGACCGATTATTTTTGTTGCCAGCGCAAACACTGCAGAAACGTATAAAGAATGTTCCAGACATACTGACATTTAGTGAACTTCACCAGTGAAATTATTTTCTCAAAGGAGCAAACCAAAACGAAAGCTGGAGAGAGCACAAAAAAGAATAAGCGAGAGCAGCACCATTTCGGCACGAGGCCTAGCGATGAAACCAAGGAACCCTTTACAGGTTGCTACTGGGTCCGAAGCTATCCTCCAACGCATTAAAAAAAGACCGTCTGCAAAAGTCGATCAATTAATTCCGGAACAAAAGAGGCAGAACAACGTAACCCGCGGCCATTGTCACTTTTTTTTTTTTTTTTTCAAGGGCACCGTCTCGACGAGGTCGACGCCAGAAAAGGGGTGGCTTCACCGCGGTACGGCCATGTCTAACGCGACCGACTCCAAGCCCAACTTTATCCGTGCCCCGGAGCCATCCGCAGGAGCGAGAGAACACGAGCGTAGCAGGTGGAATTCGAACCCTAAACGCGAACACAACTTACTTCCAGGGGTATTTTACTGTACCCTTCGTGCGTGTCGTAGCTCACAGGTTGACAAGAAAGCAGAAAAAGAAAAATGTTCGTGAGCACGCGAAGAAAAAAAAAAAAGGCAGTGGGCGCCGAATACGCGAAGCAGACAGCCGCGAACCTTTTTAACGAACACCTCCGAATCCGTCTCCGTAAGCTTCGCGGAAAAGGCGCCTCCACCACATCGCCTTTTCCCCGTGAAAAAAGGGACTGAAAAAACGCCGATTCGGTCTGGGATTGCCCGCGATTCGGCCAAGAACTGGGGCAGTCCCGTTCGTGTAGCAGACGGCTCGAGCAGGCAGAAAGAGCAACACGCGGAGAGCCCTGGGCCGAGGAAGGAGCCATGGCTGCAGGGGAGCCGGCGGCAGTGTCCCACGCATGCGCACTCACCTCGGCATGCGCCTTGGGCTGCGCTGGTGCTGCAAGGGCGCCGTGGGCAGCGCTGCCGCAATGGCTTCCGCGCTCGGGCAGTCCGTCCGGGCGGATTGTTGCGGAGCCGCGCGGGGCGCACACCGGGGACCGGTCCCGTCACAGGGGTCGCGCAGGGGACGCGGCGCAATGCCGCGAGCCGTTTCCGAGTCCTAGCTGCCGACGGGAGCGCGCCCGCAGAGCAGGGGCTGCGCCGACGCGCCGTCCGCACGGAGGTCCCGGGAACCCTGCTCCGCCATCTTGGAGCGAGCGAGGCACGCCGGGAAGAGCGGAGCCGGGAAACCGAGGGAGAGGAGGCCGCGGCGAGGGAGAGGGGAGGCCGTCTCGGTGGAGGAGGGAGCATTAAAGGAATTTTAAAATAAACTCCGGCCGCTCTTGGCCTGGGGCCGCTTGGGGAGGAGGGACGGCCCCGTATGGAGAGTGGGATGTGTGGCTGTTAGTTTGCTTTATGTTCCGCTCGCTGATCGAATCGAAGACCCCAGAAGACTTTTTGTTTCTCCTTTGCGTAGGTTAATTTCTACTGTTGCTTTCCAGCTGCGTCTCGCTTTTAAGCGAAACGAGCAAGGGGTCGAAAGTTATACAATGTAGTTCGAGGACCCACGTTTCCCAGGCCCCAAAATGAAAAGAAAATAAGTTCTCCGTTTTCCGCACTGCAAAATCAAACGGCCGTCAGTGTTTCTTTTACACTTTAGCTTTTTTGTTTATTTTAAAGCACCGCAGCGAAGAAGCACATGCGAAACCTTAGCATATTTGCTTCATTTTTTTTTTTTTTTGAACATCGATGCACGATTCGGCAAATCCTTTCATTTCAATCAGGTAACTCTCAGCGCTCAATTTGGTCAATTACGAAAACAATAGGGCTAATTTAAAGTAAAGAATTAATCCATAAAATACTTCAACTGACAGGATCTATATATTTAATTTGATGCCAAATCGCCATCGAACGCGTCACCCACGGACCTCCTGCAAGTTATAATGATGCTGCTCCGCACGAAGGGTGTGTATGAGGAGAAACAAACCTCGCGTTCCCGGCAGCACCTAAATTGGAATATTGATCGAGCAATACTGTACGTCATCATTGGGCGCAATAAATGGTCCGAAAGGAAGTTGTTTTATATTAAAAATGAAAATTACGACACATTTAAATAGTTGTATTTTTATACACCTTTTTATTTATGGAAGTCTTTTAACCCAGAAAACACAGGAAATGTACCTATTTCAAATGCAAAACAACCAGAGGAAAGTTAAAAGATACATGTATATTCTTCAGTTATGTTACACAATTTTGAACTTCGTATAAATATGTACAATTTAATTTTCTTTCTTTCGTTTTTTTTAATGCTGGATTATTAAAGTATTTTTTAGGTCACATATGCTCCTAGCCAGAAAAAAAAGTGTGTTACGATTTACATAGCATTGTCTAAGATTGCTAAGTTTTGTTTACATCGCATGCATATGACGATTTATTATTTTGCTGTTTTATAATGTAAGATACCTGGCAACTCTGAGTGCTTACGTAAACCTTTACCTTACATATATTTATGTGTGCACAAACATGATCTCAATAAGTTGCAACCTCTATTTAACCCCCGTTTCACGGAAACCCTTAACTGCAGTTCAGCTTCCCCATAGTTGCCGCACTATACTTTCGGCCAGCTATTTCAAAAGATTTCAGTGAAGAGCGCGCGAGCACAACTTTGACGGGCGCCCAAGATGCACAATCGCACGTGCTATCGCTTTGACTGCATAGCCACAGAACGTTGTCCAAATGTATAGTGTGACAACTGCAATTACGTGTGCCCGTTTAATAATGGGATTAAACGTTAAAATCAGCACTCACTTTCGAATAACCAAAACTAGGATCCCTTTAACCTTACGCTAGGTTGTAGCTGATGCTACGAGCCGATCAGGTCAATAAAGCAGCGCTAAAAGGGCAACGCCACGGCGCTCTTTGTATCTCTGTACGTTAGCTGTTACCGTGGTTAAACTAATCAAGTGTATAGACACTGTGCCTTGACCTTGCGTTATTGGTGTTTGAGTTTGCAGGTCTTCGTGTCTTCTATGCGAACTGACAACTTGAGTCTGAACACCTCGTTATATCTTCGCGGTTGTTGAGATTGCGCCGCTGTTGGCCAATAAGAACGGCAAAGAAGGCACCATGAAGCAGAATGCGTGAACGTAATAACTGAGTTTCTTAAAATGTCAGTGACTATAAAACTTTAACCGGTTGTCGCTAATGGAACCCGTGTATTTCTCCCTCTCTCTCTCTCTCTCTCTCTCTCTATATATATATATATATATATATATATATTTATACATGTGTGTGTGTGTGTGCGTTTCCTTTTTTTAGTATACCATATGCTTTTTGTGGGAGACATCATTAGGTTGTTGGATGCAACTTGGAACTAACAAACAAAGCCAATAGAATGCTTGCGGAACTTCGAAATTATTCCAATTTCCCGTAGCTCTGACTCAACACGAGACGAATTAAGTATATTGTCAAATATCAGGAGTGTGAGATACCCCAAGACGAAACATGCGCCCCGAAGAGCGAATGCGCGATTGCCTGAACGCCTGCCAGCGCTTTCCGCTTGCGTTATATTTATTTTCCCCGGTGCTTTTTTTAACCCTTCCTCGTTTGCCCAGGCGCAAACAAAGGAAGCGTCGATGATGACCTTCAGAAGCTCAAGGCGCCGGGCCGAAGCGGGAGCCTAATCGTCACGTGACACGGGATGACGTCACACTTCGCTGCCAGTTCTCGTAGCCACGCCCCCGCTCAAGTAAAGGTATATCATCCATCATCTATTTTTGTTTCTTCTTACAATTTTCTAATCGCTCAGGTGTTTAAGGAGCAAAGAACGTGTCTCGCCTCTTGCTTCATTTAAACGGCAGTTGTATAATTTAGTTTTTTTCTTTAACGCAGAGAGTTATACGGCTGCCCACCATTAACGAATAGCGATTAAAAACCTGGCGAATGCATCTTATGCATTATTACGAAAAAAAGAACCCCCACCGGTGAATGTTATATGCAACTCACGTGAATTCGCGCGTGTACTGCTCGGTTGTGAAATTAGAGAGCTCGAACGTACGTTATCGACGGTTCTGGTAATGCACGAGCATTAAAACAAACATTTGCATTGCACCAGAGAAGAACGTCCTTTTCAGCTTAGATGTAAGTTCGTGAGAAAGGTTTTGTACTTTTTGTATTATTACTAAACGATTCTGAAATAAACAACATTGAAAATTCGAACGTTACTCCCCAACACCTCAACTCTTTTTTTTTTCCACAAATACTACAAAGCAAAGTTATTTAAATTGAATTGTGCAGGTGGAAATGAATTCTTTTATAAAGTATCGGTAACTCGATGTACCTTTTTTTTATCATCGTGTTTTTATTTATTTAGACACGTCAAGTTTAATTCAAATGATAGAATAACAATGAATATGTAGGCAGTGTGTTTGAAATGTCATTTAAAATCCACAGCGTTCATCAAATATCAAATTGAAGCATTCCTCTTCGCAGTGTTTATTCAAATAATTGTTAGATTCAAACTTAAGAACGAAGAGCGACGAAGGAGAAGAAGAGAGAAAATTCCGTCTCGATAAAAAGCAGAAAAGAAAGGGAGAAAGTCGGGCAATCTGACAATCTCGACAATTCAGCGTTTTCCAGCCGTCTTCTTAAATCG
The DNA here is from genome assembly GCF_016920785.2 of Ixodes scapularis. Lineage (NCBI taxonomy): Eukaryota > Metazoa > Arthropoda > Arachnida > Ixodida > Ixodidae > Ixodes > Ixodes scapularis. The sequence goes on along the minus strand of NW_024609857.1, from coordinate 55,989,947 downwards.
TTTCGATTAACGATATTCTCCAATCAATATCATGAACCTCTCGTATATTAACTCCGTCCTGTGTTGCCCCCCCCCCCCCCCCCCCCCCCCCGTGAACGTTCAACTTCCTCCTCTCCTTTGTTCCCCCCTCTTCCTTTCGAATCATAAAATAATTTATTCACAAAAAAAATCGTTCAATTTCCGTCCGGTCGCATGCCACTTTCCTCCCCGTAGTATGAATCTGAAAGTCCATAAAAAAAACTCACAAGAAAATTAACTACAACATGAAAGAAGACCGTTATAGGATTGAAAAAAAAAAATTAAAGAGGAATCTTTTTACGACGGCTGCGTTAAATCAGTGCCTGCGCGCGCGCACATACACACGCACACACAGGCACACTCACGCATACTCACTAAGTCACTCAGTCACTCACACACTCATGCACACATACATACATGCATGAGTAAACACACGCACGCACACGTAGGTGCTAACACTTTGGGCTATACGCAATAGCAAACCCAGCGCCGCTCTCTTCTCGAACGGCAGAGAAAGAAGTCAGTGATAGCGCTTTTGTATAAAACGTAAAACAAAGGCTTTCAGTATTTCTCATATCATACACGCCATTCTTAATCTCGTTTCCTTACTACCACCACCATTACCAGCACCCCCTTTTCCTAGCCCCTTCCCCCCCTCCCCGTATATTAGTAGTCATTTTAGCTTTACTGGAAATGTACGTTCCTGCGACCAATTGAAACAAACAAAACTGCGACGTCGTTCACTATCTTTTCCAATATGAGCGAGAACAAAAAAAAAAGGAAGTGCCGCCTTCTTTGTACATGTCACGACGGTGCCGAGGAGGAGCGTCGAAATACACCGTGAAGTAAATTCCCAAATGGTGAGCTAGCAGTAACTATAGCAACTACAATATACCGACAACACCAACAAGTTCACAAATAAACAACCAAAAAGCACCACACAAAAAAAACGAAATAAAAAAAATTAATAAACTAAAGAGGCGGCAACAATGTGCTATCTGAAATTCGCAGTTCCCCTCCCTTCCTTATTATCTTACTCGTTTAGTTTCTTTTCTTTTAAATTCCGGACAGCGCACAATACGTAAATGGGCAAATAAAATCTGAGGTAACAAAAAAAAAAAAAAAAAAAGAAATGAAGGGAAAGAGGTTGGGAAGGAGGAAGGAAGAGGAGGAGGGTGGTTACTGCTCGAACGCAAATGAAGCACACCAGCAAACCAGGCAACAATCTCGGCGTCCCCAACCCGACATTTCGTGGCGCGTGCTCTCGTTCGGGGGTCGGGCGCCCGAAACTACGAACAGAGAGGGTGGATACAGAGAAAAGAAAAACCGAGACAAACACGCAAAAGAGAAAGAAAAGGCCCGAAACTGTCCCCGCAAAGGCGGCGAGCGACGGAATGTGAGCGGGGGAGTGTGGGAGCACCGCTCACCTCGCCCGCCGTTTGCAGGAAGAAACCCATTCCGAAAGCAGCGAACAACGACCACGAGGAACGGAGGCAGAACATTTATTCACTCTGCGCATAGCTCTGTGGCTGGCTTTTGTGCGCGGCGTAATTTGTTTTGCGGGAGGAGAGAGAGCCAAGCGCAGATAGCGCTACTGGGACTGTGTCGCTCGCGTCCGTACGGGCGGCCTTTCCTCCGTGGCTCCGAGGTTTCGTCCGATTTGCCGACTCTTCGGTTCGTCGAAGTTGCGACCGCTAGATGGCGTTTGTGGCGTTTGGTTCGCGTCGTTGTTTCCGGTATTGGACGAATCTCGCGAATCGGGCAACACTTCTGTAATTTCATAGTTTTTTTTTATTGTTTTTTTCTAGCTCTTCCGCAGCGCGACGTTAAACGCGCGATCATACGAGTTTCGATATCCAATATTATTTTTCCGCGTTAAAAAAAATTGGCTATGACCAAAACGCGCAGATTTTCTGATGAGTTCAGCGTGGTCCGCACGCGCATAAACGCACAAAGTAAACGCCGTTGTGATTCGATATACGAGCAACGTCAAAATGAAAGATACGACAACGAAAAATATGAAGACGCGATTTCATTTCGATTCAACACCAGCACACAAAGAGCTCTCGATCTTTTCCTCTTCAATTACATCTATGCATTTTTCCCCCAACCTTATTTCTCCATTTTGCTATGATTTCTTCGTGTTGTGACCTGCGCAATGCTACGCTTAGCTTTTGAACAGAATGCACTTATTTTTGTTTCGCTCTTTCTCACACACTACCGCCACTCCCTTTTCCTTTTTTTTTTTTTTATTTCTTTCTTGCGGTAATTGTTATTTTTTCCATCCTTCCAAATCGTTTCGCGACTTGCTGTGTTCTCGATATATATATATATATATATATATATATATATATATATATATATATATATATATATATATATATATATATATATATATATATATTTCTTGCCTTCTCCGAGTTGCATTCCAGGGACAAGCACAACTTGCTACTTTGAAGCGCGATCACTCTGCCGCCACCCCCCCCCCCCTCTCCCCCCCCCCCCCCCCCCCCACACACTTTTTTTCTCTCCCTGAAAGAAAAAAAAAATATATATTATTCGAAGCGGGACCAAAACATTAAGAGTGCAGGAAGGCGGTTGGGAAAGAAAAAATTAAAACAAATGCGCCGCGGGGTGTTTCGAGTAATAACGTCGAAAGGGCAAACACAGGGGATGCCCTGCCACTACACGCACACATGCGCCCACCGCGCCGACACGCACACCTACGGGTGCGACGGTGAATACCGTTGTCACGGAACACGAAATGAAATCGAGAAAGCCGGGACGAAATTACTTCCGCGCATTATAGCGGTCCTTTCTTTCGATACCGCATCGCTTCGTTTTAAACGTACGTCTATTAATGAAGTATGCATAAAAACAGGACTCATTGAGATATAAAGACAAAAGAAGAGTCTTTATACTCCGTTTCACCTTACAATGGACCGCGGAAGACGTTGCGGACCATAAAAACCATTCTAATACCATGTGAGCATTGTACCTATCTGCGGTCGTGTGTCACTACCGCGTGATGCGCTTTCAAGACCTTAGGCTAGCTGTCCTATTACACTGGCTAGATTTATTTTCTACAGAGGTGCCTCTCAAATAGGGGTCCGCGAAGACATTCTACGGGTCCGCGAAGCCCTGCCTTCTCATCAAGACAGGCAATAAATGTTGTCCTCTCTTTTTTCTTTTTTTTTCAGATTGTGAAGAAACGTTCCAATTTTCGGGTCAGCTTTCTCGTACGTATGTCAGAGAGGAGACTACTTCACACTAGCGCTTAGTTATATCGACTTAATAAATCATTATCATAATTAACCTATACCTTTCCTTTTCCCTCACCACGAACAGGGTCCTCCATTATTTTCGCCGATCCACAAGGGGTACGCGAAAGGTGAAGAACCACTGTTCTACAGCGTGAACTAGTGTCGCCACATTTCAAAATCAGACCAACCTTACCGTTTTAAACGCAAACGTCTGATCTGAATTTTTTTGTGTGTGCGTTCGTGCGTACGTGTGTCACGCTATCTTCTGAAGGGATGCAGCGAAGCGCAAGGGACGGAGTCACGTGATTCTTTCGCAGCGTTGGATTGGCTGACTTGTAGCGTCCACTGTGGTTCCTCGTATGATCAAACGGAGTATAGTATCCGAGGGGAGCTTTACCAATAACCAGTCAGAAAACAAACGCAACGAACGTAGGCTTCGAGAAATTCGAGCAGTGATATCCGACTTGTTGTCAAACGTGGTGTTTAAAGCCGCTTTTTTCGCTATCCCAATGTTGTGTCGATCTTGTCTCGACCTATGCATAGCGCAAGTTCGCCTGCTTCATTTGAAGGGGTTGTACCGACGCCAGGGAGGCGTCGAGTTCTGGTTGGCTCTAATTGAAGGATAGTGGGTAGAGCTCAAAGCAAGCTGCCTTGAGGTCTATTACCACTATACTTCATTCAGAACCAATCAGAGCTCGGCGTTCTGACGTCACCACAACCCCTGCAAAAAGAAGCAGATGAACTTGGCCTCGGCATTAGTTGTCGCTTAATAATCATTTAGACGCCGCAGGAAAAGGGTACCACCGCAAGGCTTGCCGAATGTCCACTTCGTCATTATATCAGCGAATTGTCCCAGAACGCTATGACTCCATATTGGAAGTTCGGAAATATTAAAAAAGTTCTGCCATAAACACCTAAATAGACGTAAACGATAGGCCGGAGACAGGTAGATGTTAAAGTACGATTTGACCTCTGGTTTTCTACTGTCGATAGATGTATGAGGTCCCAAAATACTTCTTCGCAATCGAGAAGGAAGACTCGCACGAAACACTCGCTTTAGTGTTCTCAGGGGAAATGGAGGGCTCTATAGCGGTTGTCATAGAAATGCTATAGTTCATTAATTATTCATATATTACAGCTGAGTAATGTGATATGTCTAGAACTCGCCCTCTTAATATATTTTTTCCCAGTATAGCAGCTATGTACTGATTGATCATATTTAATAGGAGCCCAGCTCTGCTACATAAAAATTCTGCTTCTATCAAAAAGAAAACTACACACCTTGAAACGTATCACCCGTACTTCCCAAGTCACGTCCTTTATCAAGAACAGTAATAACTGATCGAAGATCAATGACACCCACACCGCAATAAACATACTCCAACATCGGCACACACTAAAATTGCTCCGACCTAGGCGAAAATGGAAAGAGGGCCCATTGACAAGCAGCACAGAAGCCAAACAGGTGAAGGGCAGAAATGGCTGTAAGACGATAGCTAGACAAGCTAGAAAAACAAAACAATATTAGACCTTTTTTTTTTTTTGGATTGCAAAAAACTGAAAGTAAAAAAAAAAAAAAAAAAAAAGCCCCGAGATACAGCCGTTTCGGGAAGTAAGGTTCCGAAACCAATCTCACGCAGCTTTCGGCGGAAAATTAAAAGTGCAGCAGGGTGCGCGGGTCCTGGGAGAGAGGAGAGAGAGGAGAGAATAATGCGTGTGAAGCGAGACGATGACGATCCAAACGGGAGGCAGAACAACGGGCCGGCAGTCCGAGATAAAGGAGTGCTAAACGGAGTGGAGGAGAAAGACGGAGGGGAGGAAAGGGAGAGGGGGACGGAGGAAGGAGGGCGAGGAGGGGAAGGTGCGAGCAAACCTAAGTGGGATCGAGTGAGAGTCAGAGCGAAATCGCTCCTCGTCTCGTTCACGGGGCTGCCGCTGGATAGGAAGCTTCTGCCATCGTAAAAGCGATAAGAAGCCTCCATTCGGGGTAGCGGTCTGCCTGGCTCGCTCCCTTTTATTTTTTACAAATTCTTCCCTATTTTTTTTTCTGCTTTTTTATTCTTATTGCGTCCGCCATGATGCTACCTACTAAGAAAACCTGCGGGACCGCTCGGAGAAAAGCGGGTTTCATGTCAAAGGAGCGCGCCAAGGGAGCAGGATACGGGGCTTATAAACGCGACTTCCGGTGTGACAGAGCTGCCTCCTGGCAAATAAAAAATAGTACGTTCGCGCACAGTTTTTGTTGTCATTGCTGCTGCTGTTGTTGTTTTTCTCACCAACAGCCCCAACGCGTGTGAGGACGACCGAAGGACGACGAGAGGCAAGGCTGAATGTCTGTTTTTATATCAGTATCGTCTTATTGATACTAAAAAATACTATAGTTTTTTTTTTAACTTGATACTTTTCCTAGATTAATTTAGACAGCAAAATCTTTGAGCATATTGAAACATTACGTGAGTCTGCCTCGAATCTAAGGGATCATTTCAGACCACAAAGAGAGCAGACCCAGAACTCCTACTCGGTGTGACTGAAATCAGCTGTCCAAATGAATATTTCAGTCGGTGACAGGCACGGTGTAGTGACAGGTTAGGAGTTTTACTGATGAGTCATCTCCTGCGCGAGCGTTTTTCGCTTTGGATAACACTTTGTCGCACGCGCAGCCTAAAGCCGCTGCGCTGGGGCCTCTGTGCTCCGCAGACCAATCACCTGAACCCTCTTTTTGCTCGTTGATATAGACCGGAGCGAGATCACGTGACGACAGATAGACGTGTGTCTGGTCTTACGAGCACGTTGCTTCCAGCACACTGTCAGCTTAGACTTAGAGGCTGAGGGAACTATACGGAAGAAAACGACAAGGCGTGTCCTTTGCATTCCAAGCCTCCAGCATGCGCAGTTGCCTTCCCCCGTGCTTCACGCTCGAAGCTAGCGAAACACCTAAGTGTTATTAAAGCTGACGGGGCATCCAAAGGACCTCCCTGACGTTTTAATCAGGTCAGTGATTATAGGTGTCTACTGTGCGCAAAAACAAACTCGCTTTTTTTTCATATTTTTTTTGAAGTCTTTAAAACATTATGCGACGATAAATGAAGTCCATAGCAAGGACTTATCCTTTGCGACGCTTTCAACAAAATCTCCAACGTTCCCAAAAAAAATTAAAAAAAAAAAAAAAAACGACGAGCAACAAGATAACGCCGAAAGAGAGACGGAAGAGAGAAAGCAGAATTACTCGGAAGGAAGAGGGAAACATGGGGAAAAACGGGAACTTGCTCAGCGACGCTCTGGCAACGACGAGCAGAGGCAGACGGAGGGGACCCGTTGCCTGCCTTTGCATTGGCCTCATCCTTTGTCAAACGGCCCTTCAGCCTCGGAGGCGGTCAGGGCGGAATTTTTCATGGCGAGGATTGCAAGTGTTCTGTAGTAGCGTCCTTGCGGCTTTCTGGGCCGAAGGAAAAATCGTCGCCGCGCTCCCGGAAACAGACACACGCAGAAATAAGAAAGAAACCCATGAATAAAGAAAGAGAAAACGAAAGAAAGAAACGGGATTCATTGCACCACACGAAGAATATACAAGATGTCTTCCGCCTGTGTATCCTTCTTGTTTTTGGTCTGAACTATCTTCATTTTTTCTCCCTTTCTAGCTTTCATTTTTTTTTCCTCATTCCGTTTTGCACTTCAAACAAATTCTATATATTTTTTTCTTAAATATTACCAGCTTGTCGTTTAGTCACTATTTATTATACTCGACTTCAGTTTAGGAAGGGCACGCGGTAGAGGCTACAAGTTATAGCCTTCGGAGGTGTTTTTGTAGGCACAGGTAAGCCCGCGAGGCGGAGACGCATTCACTCAAGCTGGCAGATTTCATTCCCTACATTTATAGGACTCTAAAGTGGAATCTAATGCTAGCAAGCGGGTGTTTTTTCTTCTTTTTTTTTATCCGTACATTTGCTCGGCGTGCTTGGGATTTCATTAGTGCCTGTCGGTAAAAACTATTTTCTGAATAAAATGTGCATCTGTTCCAATCAAACAATTTCATAGTTGCAGAAGCCACTGGAGCGATTTCGTGGCCTTAGGAATACACCTTCTTTGCGGGAGTGCTCATTCAAACCCTAGGTCTTCTGCCGACAAGTACCGTGAGACATGTGCCCTTGCTTTCACATAACATGCCAGTTGGAGTCGTATGTTTTCGGGAAAAAAATATAATAAAAACAAAGGCAGCGGTGGCAGGTAAAACCAAACGCCCAGATATCACATCACTTAGTAGTCATCTGTCGTAGATGTCCTAGTCGTAGTAGTAGTAGTGGCACGCTGAAAACTGGTTGGGTGTACTGATGCAGCTGTTTAGTTGACCTTATACACAGCAACAACCGATTTCGAAGTCCGACTCAGCCATTAATACCTAATTATACTTATCAAAACCTTTTCGGAAAAATATACCAATCAGTGCTGTCGGCCATAAACCTAGAGTCACAGAACATCTCTGTAGTGTCGGGAAGAAAACGTAGACAATGCCCATCATAAAAAGCTGTTCGACTTCACTTCAGGCGCCACTTTCGAAATGCGCACGGTGAAGTAGGCCTACCGTCTGGTTGAGATTTTCGCAACGACGAAACGATCAGCAAAAGCGAACTATGATCGCAACGCTGGCCGTCAGTCGTATACATTTATTTTCCGCGGAACATTTATCAGCACAGTCGTCTCTCCATCACTGCCAAATGATAGCTCGTTTATAATTTCGGTTTCACAGTCGTTACTTTATTTTAAACTGTCCTAGCAATAAACTCAACGAAGAGGAGGCTACCATTTGTTATATGCTCGTCCCACACACAAAATAGAAAAGAAAAATATACTAAAAAAATAACACAGTTCAGCATACGAGAGTTTGATATTGAAGTGATTCCGAAGATCGCTTCGATAAATAGAAAAAACATAGATCTAAATATCTAATGTTTTTACTCATATTTCAGCATTCCGTAGATGACTCGTAGTCCTCATGTGAGTTTACTAATAGTAAGCCGGTTGTAACCATGTACGCGTTCAGCACGTGTAGAATACGATACTACAAGAAACGACGACTGAAGCTCTTTTCTCTAGTTTGTTTTGTATTCAGGAATACTGTCAGTCTCACGCGGAGATTCTATCTTGTGGTGCACTGCAAAAAGAACAAGGGCACTTCGGCGTTAACTGGTGTACCCAAGTCATGGAAAACACCCGCGAAAGACGCGCACCGAGCCATCCCTCCTTCTCCCGGTCAGCTCGTACGAGAACACTTCATCTTTTTCTTGATTTCCTCCCATGATCGCAGATCTCCTCTTAATACACTCGGCGCGCAAGAAATAACACTCCCTCAACCAGGCATCCACGGAACAGGTTCGAGAAGTCCTTCTAACGTAGTATAACCTTGTCGCCACGTTTAAACCTTAAATTTCAGCGCGACAAGCCACCGACTTCCCTGACAGGGAAGAAGCAGAAGAATGGGAAGAGGGTCTTTTTCCCATACTGAACCCCGAAACGATAAAGAATAGAGGCAAAGACGAGTAAAAACCAATAAAAAAATAAACAAAAGAGGGTAAGTTCCTGCGGCCTTGCAGTTCCCCCCTTCCGGCAAACTGCATTTGCGTACAGCGGCAACCACGTAATTGGAAATCGATAGCTCCGACGCGACAGTGCCCGGGAATGCCGCTCCACGAAGCGAGGGCACTGCAGTCGCGCGTGCCTCCCTCCTTCTCCTGCTCCTCCTGCTTCCCTAAACCTTTTTTTTTTTTGTCCTTTTTCTTCGAACCAATTTCACACATTGAAAAAGAAAAAAAAAAGACATTTGGCTAGCATCAACATGGCGCAGCTCTCTATTATTTCGTTCTTCTCTGGCATACCGCATACCGTAACGTCCGTTGGCGAAAAAAAAAAAGTGTACTCGTTTGATTTGGGATGGCTGCTTTGTTGTTTCCCTTTTTGGGAGGACGCGCGTGTCCGTGTTGACGGCTGCTGACCTGTGTTGTCGAGGGGGGAGGTGTCAAGCGTATTAAAAAAGCGGCGCGGCAAGGAATTTTAAAGAGGCGGAGATGAAAACGTTGTCGTACGCGAGGTTACCATGGAGCATTAGAGACGACAGGTGCACGCAAAAGAGGGTATAGTACACGGAATAGAATTCGTGTAATCTGATTGAAAGATTGACAGAAGGTTAGTGGCATGAAGTCCAAAGAGCTTCAATAATATAGTACGCGAATAAAACGCTTGAGTAATGCGTAACGTAATGATCCTAGTCCGTTTTGCTTTAAGTGGGAGCGTCGCAGAAGCTACGAGGGCAAGCTCCCAGCTTTCAGCACCCTTGCTAAGCACTCCCCTTCGTGCAGTTCAAGCATTATTCAGAGCAACATACTCATGCTTGCAGCTTCGGCTTCACTCGCACGTACTGTTACGTATATTATATTGCTCAATGTGAGATCTGTGTTGCTCGGTAACTTAAGGTGCTAGAGGATCTAAACACCTTTTAAAAACATGAAATATGTTTTCAGAAAATAGGATGGGCTCATGACTAAGGAAGATAATGATAATGTATCTGCTGTTACTAAAAAAAATATGAAAGTGGTGCTTCCGACGTATGATATCAAAACATGTGAAACTGTTAGGAATGCATTACCGGTTGCACGTTCAGGAGCCGTTCGGTAGATTTCATCGTTTTTGTCGCTCGGTAAATTTGGAGACGTTCGTCGTTGTATGATGAGAGGTAGCTTGTTCAGCGCGAGGAAGTATGTATATCGGTCACTGTGACAGACTGAGCTGTTCGCAGGTTTCGGTGACGTCAAGAATACCAACAACAATTCTCGGTTACTCAGATAACGGCGCTGGCGCATGATGCTGTAATACTCCCAGCATCCATAGCCCTGCAGATGGCTTCTCTTGAGAATCAAAGCTCGAGTTCGTCAATTTCCAAAATAAATCACAAATGGCGTGTTTTCTAAAGTTCGCTCCCTCTTTTTTCATGGTTAGCTTTAATGTAATATTAAAACGAGAAAATGCGTACCTGTTCTCCACGTCACTTTTTTGGATGTATATGTATGTTTGCGATTATGCGTTTTCTGCGCTGTAGCCTAAAAAGCCAAAGTCACACTGCTAACACCTCATACAAAAGACGATGAGCAGAAGGCGTGTTTTCTCCTTCTTTATGAGGGTCACGTTGGCCATGCAAAAACTGCCTGAAGACATGTTCGGAGCACACGTGTGTGTAAACAGAAACCATGCTTCGATCATGTTTCAGGCGCAGATAAACCTGTCGTCATGTGTGCAGCAAAACGCGCCTCATAAAGTTTCTGCAAACTGTCTTGTGTATGATGTGTTAACAGGGTGAGCGCGGTTCAAGAGTAGGTAAGCCGCTGTTTGCAGTCCTCTCTCTAACTCCCACTGAAAGAAGCGAGTCATTAACTCGTAACGTTGCTTATTTCGTTGAGTGGATTATCCTGGCGTTCGAGTGACCCTTCAAAATAGCACTCCACCAACCGCACGTAACCGTATCCCCCCCCCCCCCCCCCCCCAAAACCACGGGCCTTTTATTTGTTGTTCCGAAGGACCGAGTTCGGGCTCCATCAAATCGCGAAACTGTTTGTTCTGTCCGAGATCTGAAATAGCTCCGTCATCAAAAGGCTACTCAATCAACCCGATTGCCGTTTTTTCAACCGCCACGCTAAACAAAGCGTTAGGTGACGAGGCAGGAAATCCGATCCCCCTCTAGGAATAATCCCCTCGGGGCGACCTTGGACGGACATCTCTCGGGATATTTTCAGTGGGGAAACGAGGTTTCCCCGGGCGCTTCTCGTTGGTTCGCCTAGATCACGTGATCGGTTTGCGTCAACAAACGGAGAGAGTGAAAACAAGCACAGGGCGGATTTAGGGGGCAAATTCGGCGCCTTCTTACCGAGCGCGGCGGCCAAGCCAACGGCTCGCTAAGCACGTTTTATTTGCGGGAGCAGAAGCTACGCAAATAATGGCGGGTACGACACATGGACTCGGCTGACTAATGGGTCGTTCCGCAGCTTCTTTGCTGGGGACACACTCCCCTTTATATGACGTGACCTTGTTCGTTTTATTGTCTTGTCGCGTACGCCGCATGTGTCGGTATATTATATGCGGCAGCATTTATGAGAAAACCCTACGCACTAACGCGACCGTGGCTTGGTTTGCAACCAGCGAGAAGTCTACGCGCATCTGTTATACACCTACTTCAATTATGCATACACTGGGTAATACGCCCGACGAACGTGATATTATATAAAAATGCAAAGGCATTACCTGCCCCATGGAGCGAACCAGCGTTATCAGCTTTTGAAGCCACGCGCCAAACGGCACCTAAATTCCCCTGTCCCAATGTAGCGAAGCCTGTAGTCTGTGGCAGCGATTTGATGGATAGGCTCCCATTGCCTGGCGTGCGTCATAGTTTCAAGGAACGCCACCCCATGGCGCTGCGGGACCCGCGCCGGTAAAGTTCCTGTATAGGCTCCTACGGGAGCCAGAGTTGCGCGTTCATGCATGGCATGTGGATACAACTCCTCACGTGACTGAATTCGGCGAATAGCAGCGCCGCGCGTTCGAGGCGCGCGGGGCGCTCAAAAGCCGGGGAGCGTACGCCAGGGCGCGTGCAACGTCTACTTTGCTCCACGACACTTGATACGGCTCCTCACGTGATCGGATCTCGGCGAATAGCGGCGAGGGCGGCACGCGGAACGTGGAATCAAACGCGCAACTCTGGCTCCGGTAGGGAGCCTATACAGGAACTGTATACGCGCCGGTAAAGCCCCTCTATCCTGGGAAAAGTGGCGCCATTCATTGTTCTGGAAATGCTCGACACACGTACCGCGCGCCACTTCTAGGAAAAACATGACGTCTGAATTCTAACTCAGTACTGCGCTGTGCCGTCATGATCTTTCCAAGGGCTGCACGTTCCACGTGTCTCGTGCATCGACACACCTTACGCTACTTTTGAAACGTGAAGGGGCTTTACGCGCCGGCAGCGCGCCGGTAAAAGGAACACGGTGGAGCGCGCTCGGTCGGATCTGCTCTTCTCGACGCCGACATACATGGCGGCGCCTCAAGCATCTATGTACATCGTCGGCGAACTAAGGGAGCGGAATAACGCAGCACAGCGAGTGAGGTGGCAGGCAGCAAAATCCACCATCGTTGTCCAGTCTCCGAATACACGGCGGGCGGAACGAGCAGCGGTGCAACGCGCTTAGATACAGAACAAAGCCTTTCGAAAGCGTGAGACGCAAGCGGATCGCGATTCAAAGCGTCTCAGACGGCAAGAGGACGAGGCTCTTCGTCAACGCGAGGCAGAAGCAGTACGTCACAGGCGGCGTGCTTTCGCATTCACAGCTCATAAGAAGCGCTAAGGTGTTCTCCGATTTTTTCTTTTGAAAGGCAAATACAGTTTCCAAATATCTTATTATGTTGATATGCATATAATGTGTATATACATACAGTAAAAAAAAATTTAATTGCCGTAATGCTGCAAACGAAGTCGTTGGTAGGACGCGGACGGCCCGACCGCAGGAAGCAAACAGCCAGACAACAAATTATATGAATTGTTATTAAGCATTATAAAAGACTTCACGGACGTCACGAAAAATGGAATTTCCACAGCAGCTTCTATGCAGCTTAATAAAAGAAAAACGTTTACGCAGTTCAAGTCGGCATCGCATTTCAACGACAATATGCGCAGGGATTTCAGCAACAATTTTTTGTTTGTTTAAGTGTAAGTGTGAGACCTATGTGTGTACAGTCGCGGACAATACGAAATAACCCAGGCGAGCGCATGGTGTACAAGACCTGCCGCGCTATCAGAAGAAACCTCAACCATTAGCGAGGCTTCAGCGGCTGTTCAATCTTTGCCATCAGTCCCCTCTTGACCAGCTGTCGCTGAATTAAAGGGGCAATGAAACGATTTCTCTATGTGAGCTAAATACTACTCAGAATCGCTGTCTAACGTTAACAACTGAATAAACTTGCCTTAGTTTTTCTTTCTAAGCAATGGCAGTCGGCAAATAAATTTGAGAAATGTGAGCATCGTTCATCCCCTCAACTCGGAACCAGAACTAGCGGCCACGTGGTTTGGTGCCTATCCTATGTCGCCAACGTCAATCATAGCCCCGCGCAGGGGTGGGCAAAGTAGAAGACGCGTGCTGAGCTCCAGGAATTGTTAGAGGTCGGCAATTCTCATCTCCGGATTAACTGGACACGAGCCGCCACCCGAGTGTCCACCGAGGCATTGATTATTACGAGACAAAGTCGAGTGCTCAAGCAATTCTCGTGTCCAATTCATGAGCCGCGCTCGATTATCGTTCGGCGGGTGGTTTCGATCCCAGACTTACGTCATCCAGCTTTTGCGAAGGCAAGACTGAGAGAAATAGTTCCCTTTTTATCCTCGCAAATTCACCGCGACAAAGAAGCTTCTGAATCGGTGGCGGTCTGTGCGAGTATACTTGGGCCAGACTAGGACCAGCACGCCTCTACAAAGTCATGAACATTACAACTCAATATCGTTCCATCACCCCTTTGAAGGCGCGATGCAACGGTTTTTTGTTCTTTGCGCAAATACCGCTTAGAATGAATCACTGAATTAGATCAACTCCTCTAAATAACTGTTTAATACCCGACTCAGCTGGCACATCCTGGGTCGCTAAACTCGTCAAACACAAAGTTGGGGCCGAAGGTCGCAGAGCGTGGTGATTGGACTCTTGCGACAATGACGTCACGCGGGACGAGATGTCAATCATCCAAGCACTCTCGGCGCTCGAATTCCAGTGATATGGTGAAACACCAAGTCGTAGAGAGCTTCATAGGAGCTCGCGCGAGCAGCACCGTGGGGTCAGCCGACTGAACGGCTGCAGTGATGACGTCGCGACCGCAAGTCCCTACATCTCTACGCCGCATTAGAGTCAATGTTGTCTAGACTGTCCCAAGGCGAGGTGCGAATATTCTGAACCTTCTCGTCACAATATCTTCGTTTGTGGAAGTTATTAGTGACGTCAAAGTGACGTTTCACAACCTCGGGAAGGAGTTGTTTGAGGCCAGAATCGTCGCTTCGTATCGAGGCGAAGATCGAGCTTCAAGATATTGTGGAGCCGTGCGCGGTGTACGCGGCTTTAGAGCTCATTTTACGTCACTGTCAACAACGCTATCGGGGTCACACGCAAGTGGTGTGTATAGTCACATCTGTAGTGTTTGAAAGATGTAACGCCAACGGGGGCTGGGGCGATCGCCTCCCCCCCATTTCCCCTTATGTCCCTTGCCTCCCCTTTCGAAGCCACCCGGGGAAGGGGGGGGGGGGTAAATCGCCCCCCCCCCTTCCCCTTGTTTCGACGCCCATGCTTAGAGGTGTCCCAACCGAGTGACGACGAGGAACAGCACAGCGTGCAATTTTCAAAATAATGGTTCTAGAAGTTCTGGAATTGAAATGGTTCGCGTTCCTTGAACTGAAGAGCAGCCATGACAGACTTTCAAGCGAGAAGCTCGTGCTAGGGCTCGTAGCAAGCAGGCGCGATGAGTGACGCCCTTTTATTGTTCCTATCCTTGCGGTCAGGGTCAGGATTGTCAGTTGTGAACGACAAATTCAATCGAATCGACGGTGACAATCTTGATTGTGTGCAGTGGAAGCTTGGAGGCATCGCGTTCTTAAAACATCCCCATCAATATTGACAACCCGGCATTTCTCTTATTTCCGTTGATGAAAGCAGAATTTATCCCACTTTGGCTAATCTTGGGAAGCCGTCCACACCGACGCTTTTGGTAGCCTACGTGGCCAATAGTCACTACTTAGAAAAAAAAAGTAAAACGATTTCATCCCGTCGATGGGAGGACAACTGCCCGGACGCGAAATCCGCCCAAAAACGGAACACGCTCGTCGACTGGTTTTGCCCTAACCACGTCGGGCTACACTTTGATCACAACCAAAAGGCCGACAGAAATGAAAAAAACAAAAAAAAAAAAAAAAAAAAACCTGAAGGGACGTTTTACAGTAAATTCTGTTTTATCGGCGGAAATAAAAAAAAAATTATAAGACAGTCAACCTCGACGATGTTAATTTCAGAACGCAATTACCCGAAGCCTCCATCGTGCTTTTTAGAGGCCATCAAACATTTTGGTCGCAGCTGATAATCTTTGTAGTCACGTCACACGTATGAACCACAGTCGTCTCCGCGCGCTCTTTCGTGCTGCTCTTGTCCGGCGCCTAGGGAGTGGTAGGGATTTTTTGTACATTACAATGAAAAACGTCACCAAGATAGACAGATCTGCAGATTTGTGAGGAAAGAGAACTTCGCGGCACTCTTTCGGCTCCTCCCCCCACTATTTCATAGCACGAAGAATCTTTGTGTTTGACGAGTTTAGCGACTCTGACTACAAATTTGTGGCCCGTCGTCAAACTATGTCTCAACAGTTAAGAGTTCGGAAGACAAGTTCCGCTGCACGAAATTATATCGCAGATTTAAACTGTAAGAAAATGTGATTGACAAAATGATAATTAAATGACCGCCGGAAGTCTCACCCAGAAGTGACGTCTGCCTCCGCCGCGGGGGCCGACAGCCAGTAATCGTGGGTCGAATTTACAACTAGTGGTAGCAAAAAGAAAAGAAAAAAAAAAAAGAGCAAATTAGACGTTTATCTTTAGGCAGCGTAAGGTCGGTCTGCCTTTTAAGGAGTAGCGAGACTAGTTTTTGCTGTAGATGAGAAATATTCGCGACTCCAGTGAAATCGACGGCACCTAGCGACTAGAACAGAAAGCTGTGACGGCGACTTGGCTCGCCAGCCTCCTCGAACGAATCAGAAATTAATAGCGCCTGCCGATTTAAGGAAGATGCCATGAAAGTAGGTTCAAAAATACATGTTAAAAATCGCAAATAGTCACTGCAGCACGACTGCTATCCTGGGATTTTCAACGTGCATCCAGCAGTGGCGATACGCGACCCACGCCAGTACGATACTCACCTAGATTGAAAAAGGGCAGGATATGGATTGAACCCAGGATTCCTGGGTTCTGCGGCTCAAACGTTCCCTCCACCAGGACTTAAAGGAGTGATGCAACAATTTTTGTACTTTGCGCAAATACCGCTTAAAACGGATCCCTAGCGTTAATGACCTATGAAACACGTGTTCGTTTTTCACCCCACGCACTGGAAGTCCCAGAAAAAAAATTAAAGAAAATCGAGCAGCGTTCACCCCCTCAACTCGCAGCCAGAACAAGCGGCTTCGTGATCTGGAGCCGATTATATGCCGCCAGTGTTGATCATAGCCACGCGCTGGGGTTGGCAAAGCGCAGGACACGCGCTGAGTTCCCGACATTGTTATGGCTCGGCTGTTGTCGTCGTTGCAGCGATTGGACACGGGTCACTACCCGAATGCTTCTCGAGCTAGCAATTATCACGAGCCCAAGTCGAGTGCACACGCAATGCTCGGGTCCAATCTATGAACCGCATTCAAATATTGTCACTTGGGTCTACTGCGATCCCCACGTTACGTCATCAAATTTTGCAAAGGAGAGATTGAATGAAAATGATCGCTTTTATATTTGAAATTACACCGCAACAAAGGAGTTTCTTGGCCAGTCGCGTTGAGTGTGAGTATCCTTGAGTCCCAGGTGTGCCAGTAAGCTCGTGTCAAGTGAAAAACATTCCAACTGAATATCGTTGCACCGCTCTTTTAAAATGACTGGATGCCGCAAAAGGAGCCGCAAAAGGAGCGCCCCGCCTGCTAGCCGGACACACACGGGTACTAAAATACAGACGGCCTTTGCAATGTGATTACCTGATCGGTCTTAGTTGCTACGAAAATTGCGATTTCAGTCCATTCAAACTTTCGTAGCTTCGAAAGCTTCGTTTAAAACAGTCGTACCGAAATCGCTATGGAGCATCATCGTACTAAAAGCCTCCCTCGCTAAAATGCGCGTCTTTGGCGCTGAAAATGCAATCCGCTTATCAATCATGCGTATTTACACGGATCTCTTACAATGGTATTGTTCTTCATACGTATTTGAGGACGGGAAAATTATTTTTAGATTCCTCCAAGTACCGGCACCGCAAGTGGTTGCGGTGCGACATTGTGCGTTTGTTCCGCCGTTGTGTGGTCAACAAAATCTCGGTATTCGAGAAACGTTCCTGTAAAGCTACCCTGACCAGCAAATTTAGATCGGCTCACCGAGAATGGAGAGGCCAAAGCGAAACTGGTCATTCAATGAATCGAAATGGCAGGCCATGCGGGGAGCTTGGCACTACTTTCCCAGGATCCAGTGACATTTCCTGCTCCCAAGCTGCCGTGGTGCGCTAACACCCTCGGCCACTGATCCCCCTACACCTGGTCCAAGAAACGGTGCACCACACTCTGATGCCTCCTAAGGCGCGGAACTTTCAGGCTTTTCTTTTTATTTTCCTAATTAAGGACAGATTAATTCTGCCAATAAATAGCGCGAAAAATAGGTCACTCTTCTCAAATGGAACATGGGCTACAGCATATTTGTATGATAGGCAACAAATCTCCAATTGTAATCTGACACCGCCAAAAAACGACAGGACAAAGACGAGAGTAAACAGGACGAGGCGCTCGTCCTGTTTACTCTCGTCTTTGTCCTGTCGTTTTTTGGCGCTGTATATACTGATCATGAACCAACTAGCCCAAACTTCTACTTTGCTGTAATCTGACAGCCCAGTCAAAAATTTAAAAAAAAAGCAAATTATTTGTTTTTAAAGCCATTTATTCGCTAATCATCGCTTTACGCTCGTACCCCATACCCTAATGTACGCCGCTGCCGCACTCGTTATTCGGAAGGAATAAATATATTTTTAAACTATTTCCAGTAGTAATTTTTTTTATTAAATTCATGCGTATGTAAAACGCCTCGTATATTTAAAACAAATCTGCAATCTAACTAATAAAATTAATTAAAGTGTTTCTTCCCGCATGCGCCGGTGGAATCATTTTATGGATATTCGTGCAAAACGGATGGATTTATGGGGGCAGCAGTTCGTATGCACGAAGCAATATAACATTTAAGGGATGACAGCAGAGTGGAAGAATGGGGCCAGCCAAGGCGGCCAACATTAGCTCGGGCTTCGTGGATCTCCCGGCAGGGTCACTGACGATTCGGGGCCTTCGCGCAGGCGCGGCGGCGCCATGCTGCCTTGTAAACGTACGACCTTGTAAACGCGGGACCTTGAAAACGCCGAAAGTCGCGCGACCTCGTAAATGTATGCACAGATATAAACGACTCCTCGATTGACTCTCAACGACCCTTTACATAAAATGCAATCTCACGGCGCTTGCCTGAAATGCGAGTGAACCGTCGCCACGTTTGCCGCGTTTCGAGGCGGCGACGTTCAGGCACCTCTCCCTTCTTCTACCGTCGACTACAGTATGTTTTGTCTTTCATGATGCACTATGTTCAGTGACATTTTTTTATTTATTTTACTAAAAAGAGATTTGATTTTTCAAATAAAAATACAAAAAAAGAAGGGAGGGGCCGGGGAAGGGGGGGGGGGGGGAACAATTATACTCGTTTTTACGTCAAGAACTGTAGCAAAAAAAAAAAAAGTCCGGATCTTCGCGGAGCCTTACTAATTTCCCCCTTTTTGTGGAGAAATAAGATGTACCATATATGTAGGCACATTTTTTGATTAGACGTGCGTTATCTTATCAAGACGTACCCGTTTCAAAAGCCAAAAGCATTGCTTATTCCTCCGACAACCAAATCTTGTAAGAACCACTTCGCGTGGCGTATAAACAATGCGCAAAACATTCTTATTTTCTTTTCTTGAGGAAAAAAATGAGTATAGGAAATATTTGAAATTTAGTGCATTCGTTTTATTGGGCGTTTTTATACGCGCCTGTACCTCGCGTAAGCGTAAGGACGCACAACCTCCATTAGTGGCAATGACGGGCGTGACAAAAAGCGTTACTAGGGTATATGCCGGACGTAAGCGGGCCCTCTCCAATGAACTACCTCATTCATATTTCAAGTGACGATGACGAGCGAACTGGCATTCCTCTATGCGACACTAGGATGACTATAACACGCCGCAACTCTCCGGACATCACGTGTCGTCACTTTTGCTGCGTGGGCGAATAATCGAATGTTTCGGGGTCACTTGGCTCGCGCTATAAATAACCGCTAAGGATGCACGCGGATCTGTTGGTGCGGCCACGCCCTAGGGCCGATCTTTCTCTATGTACGGCTCTGACCTCGATGAGTCGCTATGCTTTGTTTCACCTTAGGATGGACCGCAGCGGACGCTACAGGCCATCCCAGCCAATCCGGCGCAGTGAAAGGTGTCAGGTGAGAAGGTCACGTGATAGTCACGCGGCACTGGATTGGTTCCGATGGTCTGTATAGCGTCCAATCTGGTTCATCGTTAATGAAACGGAATATAGCTCCTCCTCCTCCCCCCGTTTCCAGGGAGGTGACACCCCTTGGCGACTCTCATGTAGACGCAACGCCGTTTTGGCGCCACTTCTTAAACAGGAACGACGGAACTGGAACGCGTGTCCGGGCTTGGACGCCCCAGGCCACCACCGTATACAAAGTTAGAAGGGTAAAATAGAGTGTAGAAGCTCAGTTTTGGAGATGGCTACTGCCACATCAGAGGTGGTAATTGATAACGTCGTAATACGCGAAACGGCGAGAGCGCGAAGGGAAAACTTTACATCGTATGCTCAAAACGTGAGCTTCGATATGCCATACTTTCACGTATCGAAGGGGTCGGTGTTCGAATGCGGTAGCGCACCACAGCTCAGAACACGTAGTTCGCGGGGTCTTGTTGCACAACACGTGAATTTACTTCCCAGCCCAACCCGTTTCGAACTGAATGATCATCGTACCGCCGTACGATCAAGTAGTTACCAATACCGTGTAGTTACTTATAACGTGCGACGCGCGTTAAAAACCCCAGGTAAGCAGTCGTAATGCTCTGGCTGGATTGCTCATCTACGGCGAACACCAGTGTCTCCATATTTTGAGGGAAGCTTGACAAACATCAGCACCACGCCAGTCGCCCAAGGGGCATGAGTTGCCCTCCATCCTCAGGTGGATGCATAAATCGTATAACAATCTAGAGAAAATGGTCCACCTTCTTCCAATGCAGTTCGGCGGCTTCAAAACAGCGGGGCATGGACGCCAACATCGGTGGTCCCCGCTCTTAGTAGGCCCATACTACTTGCGACGCTTTGACATACACAAAGAAGATGCCAAACATAATTCGCAAGTTCTGTACCTAGTTATCTTCTAGCTTTATTTTACACGAAACACAGGCGTCACGCATTGCACAAAAATAAGTGAAGTTGACAGCATTCCTACAGCTGCAACTCATCGCGGCAAAATGGACACGCCTAACTTTTCGTCTGGTTTCTTTCTCCGCTTTTCTGCCGCTCTCTCTCGTTCCTTCTTTTGGGACCGCCGATGCAAGGATTTTGCAGCGTTCTGCTCCCGTCTATACCCTCCTTGGAGGGTGTTAATTTTTTCTGGAGTAAATCTCCTTTACCTCAGGTATTTTCGCATAATCATTAACACCTGTATGAACATGAAACGTCTAATTTGTTTATTTGTAGATGTTTTTGTAGAGGGCGAAACAGTAGCGTCGGAACAGGGGGGCAGGGGGGGGGGGGGGGGGGCGGGGCGACTGCTCCCTATACAGTTCAAAAGTTTAATAGAAACAATACGGGGAAGGGGGCGCAAAACCTCCGTCGCCCCTCTTCCCCTCCCTCCACCATGACCACCGCCCCCCCCCCCTTTTTTTTTTCTGAATAGTTCCGACGCCTCTGGGGCAAAACACCGAGGCATTCTAGAACACTACGAATTGTCACGATCTTGGTGGTTAGTTCTAGACGTTAGAGCGTAGCTAGCGGGCTAGTCGAAGTGTCTCAAGCGTCCAGGCGTTCCAGAACTCCTGGTTGTCAAACTTCTGATCAAATGGCCGAACGCATCGAGACAGATACAGCAGAACAGGAACCTGCCGCGTCCACATCAACCGTCGTGCCACACCACCGCTATAGGATCGCGGTTATCCGTGGCGTTCCTCAATTGTGACGTCACGAGGCGGAAATTGAAGGGACCATCGTTGCGGTGTGGCATTGGGTACAGCTTGTGCGGACTTCTTGAGATCGACGGTGGGTTTCAAGGGGAGACCAGGGGCGGCAACGGGGTTTCCATTCCGAGGGAAGATGGGGAGGAGAAACGAAACGTTGCTCGACTCACCGGAAGGGAGGTTGCAGAGCCCACGTGGCTGTCGGTGTCGTTAGAGCATCTTCCACGGGCGGAGATGTCGGCGCCCTCCTGAAGGAAAGCAACCCAGCGGGCACCGGCGTGTTAGCGCGCGAACGAACAATCGGAGAACACAAGGTGCCTCCATGAACAAGCTGAATGCATACGACCCACTAGACCCTTTTTAAAAGTCCATCGAGCAATATTGGCGGCGGTCGCCATTGGAGTTGGTCTTTTTAGACTTAGCTTAGGTGGCGCAAGCTACCGCCCGTTACGAAGGGTATAGCCATTAACATCAGAGCCGTAAATGTAGAGAGTTTGGCCATTCGTTGGGAAGTATAGGAGACGAATGAGGAGGCGCCATTGGCCAAAAGCGGGCTGGGCGTGTTCCAGGGCGTCTTCAGAAATTCGAATGTGACCAACCCGATGCCGGAAATAATACCCTGGCGGTGGTCGCGAGAAACAAACCTGATAACTGCATTGGAGTAACTCTCAATGGCTGAAAATATGGTATACGTGATGTTTCAATCCTAGCGGAACGGTCGACATGATCCATACGCCAAGCGCCCGGGGCCGGGAATCTGCCGTCCGAACGGTCACACTCTGTCTGCGCAAAACAGAGTTGCGCGGCGCATTCGTTTCTTACATCTTTCTGCACGATCATGATCAAAACAACACGTGCACCCTATTTTCATCCAGAAAGAGTTACTACACTTCACTCTTACGCGTTTATTAAAACCATATACGAACATAGACTTTTGATCAGAACTGTTTGCCGCTACCACCGCTAGGGGATTCTTTTCGGCTTCTGGTTGGTCAAGAGAGCATGCCAAGCCCTCTTTCCGACTCTGCCGCACGCCCTGACTCTGCCCGCACCTCCCATTGACCAAACTCTTTCAATACACGGCTCTGATTAACATCTATCCATCCATCCATCAAACACGAAGCGCGCTATTGGGTCTGAGTCCTTTCCGACCGCTGACGCAGGCCTCGTGTCCAATTTATGCTCAGAGTGTGTGATCAAGAAATACAGGCGTCGCCGCGGCCTTTAGAAAAAGATATATTTGACGAAGGAACGCGCCACATGTGGAAGTTTTGGGCGCGTCGGAAGTGTTTTGGGGTACGGGGAGATTTCCTCAGCATCCCCCAGATTGTTAGCTAAAGATCTATGAAGATCTTAGCTAACAATGAAGATAAAGATCTACGGCTGGTGCAGGCGTTCGCAATTTCCCGCATTGCGTACGGGACGGCTAACCTACGCCTCATGAAGACAGAACTAGGGAAGCTGAACGTCGGGATCAAGAAGGCCTTCAAGACGGAACTGAGGGTGCCAGTTCGTACACCTACCGATCGGCTCATGGATCTGGGTGTACAAAACACTTTGGAGGAACTGAGAGATGCACAGATTGACGCGCAGCTCAAACAGCTGGATGGGGCGGCCAACGGCAGGTGACTGCTAGGGAAGCTGAACCTGGAAGCCGGGGAAAGCCGGACCCCTCTAACCGAAGACCTTCCTCGAGAAGTCGGAGCCAGTATCAAGGTCAGCAGAATACCAAAGAACATGCATCCGGAGGGAGACACAGACAGGAGAAGATCAAGATTTGAGGCCCTGGCGCACACGTGGGATCGCATGACCGGTACCGTCTGTGTGGACGCGGACCAGGGACAGGAGGGAATCGCCATGGTGGCCTTAGTGTCATCGGACGGCGAGAAGACGATCAGCGTAGCGTCGGTAAACAAGATCGAGTCGGCGGCCCGCGCGGGGGGGGGGGGGGGGGGGGGGGTGTGTAAACATAGCTGTGACCATCGCTAGGAACTCGAGGGCCTTCGTGCTTACAGACTTGCAGACAACGTGTCGAAACTTTGCGGCAGGCTCCATCGGGCACGTAGTTGCAAGACTGATTCGAGACCACCCACCGGAGTCGCTACGTGTCGTGTGGATGCCGGGCCACGTGGAACACAGAAGGAATGAGGCGGCTCACGCCACAGCCCGAGGTTTACTTCCCAACCGGGCCTCCCTCTCCCGTGGCGACGACATTGACGACTAGGCATCATATTCTGAACGACTGAGTGCCATTCGATTCCTCAGGCGGCGGTTCCTTCTGCCGCACAAGAATCTCTCGAGAAAAGGACACATCATAGGAAGACTCTTGACGGTCTCACTACCAACGCCGGAGAGACTCAACGCGTGGTACCCGTCGTCCCACACGCCTCCCACATGCACGCACTGTGGGTGCGAACGAGCCGATGCGTATCACGTCGTGTGGGCCTGTCACAAGATCCCCGGCCTAGTGCCGTTCACAAACCCGACGACGGAACGATGGGAGATCGCGTTACGCAGCGAGGACCTGAGCCAACACCTACTGCTGGCAACGAGAGAGGTGATAGAGTTCAAGGCCAATGAATTCCCTGAATAGGGGCAGCCACCCATCGTTCTCCCTTTCTTTCTATTCTTATTAGATTCAATAAAGATGTTTTAACAACAACAAATTATACCCAAAGCAATGCTCCAAACAGATTCACTTACAGGAACGGCCGCATAATAAACCTGATTCATTATTAGCGCCATTTCTCATCGACCGTGTGCACTTCCGCGCCATTTTTGAGGCTTCCCCGCCGTCCCTGCTCTGCCTGCCTAGCTTTCTTTAAAGTAGGTCATATAATGTTGCTTTTTCGGGTGGGGCACTGGCGTCAGTATTTAAAAAAAGCTTTATATTAGCAACTGTTGAGTTGCTTGCGCTCAGAATGACCGAAACAACACAAATGACAAAGTCACCAAGAAAACTGCCGCGCAGAACGCGGCAAACAATGCAAGAAGAAGCCTCGTTAAACAATTAAGAAACCACAATTGACCCGGTAATTTTTGTGTTTTTTTTTTTCTTTTGCTGTCATTTTGGCGGTTGTGAACACAACAGATAAAAATCTGTAAACCAGCCTTAGCCAGCCCTTAGTGGGGAGTGTCACGTATTAAGAGAATTTGACAGTGCCCACGGTAAAAGCAGGCGGCATGGGTTCTGCATTTTGCCACTTGGAGACTCCAAGTAAAACACTACAATTATTCCAACATCCGCTATAAGAACTTTAGATTGAAAGAGAAAAACAACACAGTCCGTACGTTTACTTCGGTTGATTTGTTAGTTATCCGTTTGTTGCACAGCAAGACACGTACAGCAGAAGAGCGGCATCACTTTCGTCCTTTAGCAGCGCTCTGCTCGTAGCCCCAAACATGGGTCGCCATGTTTCAGTCTGCTCAAGAAGGTAAGCGGAACGTACGACAGATGGCGTGCGAATCTGAATAGTGTCTATTGTGTCAGCAAGCGACACGAGTCATATACGAACAGATTTCGCTCCACGGGCCACCTGCCCGAGCGCACTGCATACCCCAGTTCCTGGGTTCGTTGACACAATCGCGCGAACACACGTGTTCATGGCGTGGTAGCTTCTATGCGGAACATTAAAAGTGCACGTTGTATTAACCGACGTATGTAACGGAAACATTGGATGTAATATTATAAGGCTTCTACAATATTTTAACCTATCAACCCCGGTTTTTCTGACCCCACTTTGCAGGATTATTAAACCAGTCCGACCGTACTCTTACATTGGGATCTTTATGCAGTCAAAAGTTTCTTCTTATTTTATAGGCAGCTTTTCTACCTGTGACCCCCCCCCCCCCCCCTTTCCTCCCCCTCCTTCGGTTATACGGTGTGTTCCAGTTAACTTGTGTCAAAATTTAAAAAAAAGCTGTTGCATTTCACCTGTGCTGTAAAATACATTATTGTTCACAGTCCAAATGAGCAAACGAATATATTTTTTCGACGTGCCAAACTCACTAATTAACACGAATGTAACTTCTTATATATTAATTTGCGCGCAAACTATCTAATGTAAAAGTTGTAGAGTATGTTGAGAAACGCCCCATCGTGCCGTTTCCATAAAAGTAGCCTTTCTGTTTCTAATGTTTTTTGAGGTTTAAAGAGAGCCAAAAAATCTCGCAAGAGATTTATAAAAAACAATAGATATATTACATGACTACCCGCTAGTGGACTGCGGCGTTAGCGCCCTCAGTCCCATGGAACTTATTTTTTTTTTTATCATTGCACTTTTTTTTTAAGTTTGAAAAAATTAGACGCACAAAAACTAGTAACACGTTTCACAACTAAAACTACACGTGCCAGCTAGCGTCGTACCGCGTTCCACGCGGCGGCGTCTGCTTTTCCAGAGCACCTCTGATTGAATACATTTAGTCTCGGTGCTTTAGTAAGACAGGAAACGCCAGAAAGAAAAGGCGGAGTGGCGCAGTGCGCGTTTCTCTTGCGTACCTAAGAGACGTCACTGAAACAAGGCTGTACAAAGGCCTTGTCTATATAACATTAGCCGTTCTTTTATAGCGATCTCTATGCTGTGAGGGACCAAGGCAAACTGTCTTTTAACGCGTAAAAAGATTGCCCGTGTCAGTTTGTGTCTGTCTGAAGACATTAAAGGGGCACTGACACATCAAAATCATATTTTTTTTTATTATCCGAAACGATTGAAAACGATGCCGGGACATTACCCTCAAAATTTGAAATTTGAGAGTTCAGTATTTGTGAAGTAAAAAAACAATTTCCAAATGCCGAATTCGAAGTTCCCGCGCGATCGGCGTCGGTGCCTTGACGTCAAAAATCGCGGAGACCTGAGAGTCGACTTTTTTTTCACCACTCCCTGCTGTTGCCATGGCGACCCAAAGCGAGGAGGAAAGGAGCGATTGCCGGCGTTGCGGCGGACCGGTTTTGAGCGGTGTCGCCTGTTTTCCGTTGGAGGATACAAATCCAGGAGACGGCACCACAACGAACTCCCGATTTTTGGTATTTCAAAAAGAAGGGCCGTAGTGCGTTCGCAATTGCGTTAAAAAACATGTTTTACGATTGCCGTAATTAAATGTTATAGAGATGTCGCCTACAAAGCTTCTAAATTTCCTGATTTTTGAGGTCACCGATCAAAAGAAGCGAGGAGGCGAGAGGCGGGAAAATCAAACGCCAAAAATAAAAAGGCGCGCGCGCGCGCGGGAAAATTTTTTTTCGCGATGCGGTTTTTTTTGCGTGTCTATGACTGCAACTTGCATCGTTTTAGACAATAAAAATAAATACGACCTTTGGGGTGTCAGTGCCCCTTTAAGATGGCAATTTGGGCCAGCTGGTTATGATCGAAGATAGGCGCCGAAAAAACAACGATAAGAAGAGACGTAAACACTGGCGCACTCGCAACTAACATTTATTGAAAAAAAAAAACGAATCCCTTATAGCCATGAAAAAAAGCCTTCGTCACGACTAGGCACGGTGTAGACCCGTTTCTAGAAAATCAAATTCTCTTGTCGATAAGGTTATTGACCGGTCACTTGTGCACATTTTGCCCTTTGCTTTGATTTCAAAAGCCTCGTGGAGCTCCCTGGATACCTTGTCTGGGTATCTGGCCATAAATGTTGTGTCTTTAAATGACGGGGAGCAATGGCAGCGGTTGCAGTGTGTTGCCAGATGTCCAGATGGGGTTGCTCGTGTGGCAGCGCCAAGTTCACGTGCGCGATCGTTGAAGCATCGGCCTGTGTGACCGATGTATACTGAACCGCATGACATTAGAAAGTTGTGCATTCTGTATATTTCTTGCGGTGTTTGGTTTTTGCATTTGTCTGCTGCATCAGCGGAAAATATTATTTTGCGGCAGTCTTGACAGATTATTAGGTGTGAAGACCTTTTTCTTCAAGTTGCACTCTGGGACTTTACCTGTTAAAACATGAATGGCGGAGAAAAACCATTGAACATGTGTTTGTAGAGCGTTGGGACGTGGTAATTTGCTGGGGCGTGTTGCGGAGTACTCCAAGGAAAACGTTTCCCTTGGATCGACTGCCATGGTATACGATTTTTGGCAGTGAAAAACGAGAATGATGTACCATTACATATCATGTTGTTGGGTTTCCACAGCATATGGAGGCGCCGCATTGCAGTCCGTCATAAAGTTCCTTGATAAAGGCGCTTCTTACAACACATCGAGGGGATTTAATCCGCCACGCAGATGCTGACGAGAGACCAGTTGTAGAATATTTTGGCGAGTTTGTACGACATGTTGAAATCTGTAAACTACGTTCTAGTGTGCCACGTGGTTATTAGCAGTTGAAAGACTGATAGGTGCGAGGTGCCGATTCAAGAGTGATTGAAGCTCTTTTAACGTTGTTGTGAGTTTTCTCCTTCCCTCTCAGAATCTGACAAAAAAAAAAAAAAAAAAGCGGAGTGGTGTGGTGGTTAGCACGCCGACCGGATATTAGCATACCCGGAGTTCAAATCCCGGTTAAGCCAAAGATTTTGTCTTTCGGCGGATTCGTAGACTTTGTTTCATTCCATCAATTAAGCACGGTTGTCTCGTTTTGATAGTTTTGATAATATACTATTTACTAGATTTAAAAGCAAATCTCATTAGCAACCATCGCTTAGTTATAAGACCTCTGCTTTCGAATGCACGTATGTTGAGGCACATGTACGTGAAGCATACTACACTAATAACAGAATGTAAGGTGAACAATGTATCTGTAGAGCTATTTCATCGCTTCATTGACTTCGTTACAATGTTACAGTTGATTACACAGAAATCCACAGGTGCTTTAGCGTCGGAGGTGTTTTATGAACTGTTAGAAATCAGATGCACGTTGGCAACAAGGACAGACCACAATTTTCGTAACGTTAGTAAGTGGCAAAAAAAGATATTTATTTTTGTCTATAAAATGGTATTGTTTGACACTATATATACGTTTGTAGTATTGGCGTAAAATCAAAACTTGGAGCTTTGGCAGCTCTATAGCTTTCCTCTTTTTTGCTTGTGAAGCGCAACGCGGTCACCGTTATCGGACAATAATAGGGTTTGGAATTTTACCACCAACAATACCGAAATAACTTACTCAGTTTACTGCGCTAATGTGAAGTTTTAGCTCCCGTAACTGTAATTTTGTTACTGTTACTGCCATGTAAAAAATAGGCGAACAACTTTTAAAAAAATCAGTTGGTCAACCCTCATCTTTATATCGTACCGCTGGAAAAAAATCGAGCTTTAGCGAACCGTTTTTGCACATCCAATACGGTACAATGGAACCTTTGATACGAACTACACATATGCCAGTCTTCTGTGGTAGCGCATGCGCAGTGCGTACCGGAGTGCCCATCGTACCGTATGGGATGTGCAAAGAACGATTCTCTAAAACTATCTAATAAAGAGTTTTAGCCAAGCGTGTCTCAAATAAATCATTCCTTCCTCTCTCTCTCTTTTCTCGCACACAAAGGCAGCTCGCAGTGTGTCTGAAGCACCCGGTCGTCTCCCAAAAATGAGACGTCAAAGCACAGGAAGTGACCTCGTCCCAGCCCAAGCCGACGTTGGCGTGCGCGCTTTCAGCAAGGCCAGCTTGACCAGCGCGATTAGGAGTTTGACCAGCTCGACTCCAAGCTTCACCAGCTTGTCTCTCAGCTTCACCAAATTGACTTCCGGCTTTGCCAGTTTGACTTCCAGCTTCACCACCATGACTCCCAGCTTCACCAACTTTACTCCCAGCTAGACTAATATGGCCAGCAATAACCAGCTTCACCAGCTTGACAAACCTAGTTTCCAGCAAGTCAAGCAAGATTTTGTGGCTCTTTTTTTTTAATAGTATAGGGAACCGCTTTTGCACATCCGATACGGTACGATGCGCCCTCCGGTACGAACTGCGCATGTACTACCGCAGTAGGCTTGCCCATGCGCAGTTCGTACCGGAGGGCCTGTCGTACTGTATCGGAAGTGCAAAAACATGAAAGACGCTTACAAATATCTGTAATGCGAAACTAGAGCGCAGCTCTTGAGGAGGAGGAGGCGAGGGTACGGAGGGGAGGGTATGCCCTCATCCTCTGTACCCTCCTCCTCCCACCCTCCTCCTCCCACCCTCCTCCTCTCTTCTTACTCCTCTCCCCTACTGCTCTACTCCTCCCCATCTTCCTGCCCTCCTCCTCCTCTCCTCCTGCCGCTGAATTTGTTCATGGGCGACGTGACACGAAGTCATGGCGTCATTCTCTCAGCTAAATTTTGCGGAAAAACTGGACTGGTGTTGATTTCACGTGACGTCAATGAACCCGCTAAATTTAGCGGGGAAACCAAACCCGCTAAAGTCAGCGGTTAAAGTGTTCCGTTAAATTTAGCGGGAAAATGTTTCCGCTAAATTTTCTCCCTAAATTTAGCGGGAAAATTTCCCCACTAACTTTCGCGGGGAAACGTCCCGCGGTTGCGTCGACGCCGATGCTGACGCCGCTCAACCCAGAAACGGGCGCGTAAAAGCTGCGCTCTAAAACGGTTCGCTAAACTCTCTAATATCGGTGAAGAAGGTAACAGGTGGTTGAAACGATTCCTTTAAGGTATGTTCCCGGCATGTATTTCGGCATGACGGCAACGATACCTGTATCATGGTAGCGCCATGCTCGGAGTACCGAATGGATAAGATGTGTTACAGCGCGACGTTAGGTAAAATAAAAGTAGTGATTACGGGACGTTTTGTCAATATAGTCTCGATTGACATATGATGACGCGACGAATGAAGAGAAACTAAACGCCTGCGATAGATTGGAGGCCTCGTCGAACACCATGAAACTCTCTTTAATCTCCAAGGGCCTGCCACATCAGCTATTGAGAGTGCGTCAGATATCATGTGGTAGACGTCCTCAAGACAAAATGACCGAATTTGCACTAATTCACCTACCAAGGCCTGACGTGCAAGTGTTCAAGAAATTGAAAACGAAAGACTGGAGTTCCGTCCGGCCCGTGCCAGGAAATCCAACCTGGCACTTCTGGCAGTGCGCACGCGTCAACCCATTCCGGTACGAATTGCTGGTATCAAGAACGAGAGCGCCTACAAAAAGCCACTTCGGAAATAAAGACTCTCTTCCACCAGCGTCTCTGAACAGTGTAGTGCGAAGCGGCTTCAATCAAATTAATAAATATTTAATGACAAAGAATTATTTTAAAAAAATGACCGCATCTCCACGTGGTGAATGATGTTGATTGCGACGAAGCTCTGGTGGTGCTGATGATACTGATTTTATTGCTCATAGGTAGTGCTGATGGTGCTGATTTTTTCATTGCTCATAGGTAGTGCTGAGTTTTGGGTTTCGTTTCGACTTCATTATTACAGCTTTATGGTCGGTGAAATGCAGAGCCAGTGGTTCTTCTAGCGGATCAGCTTGGATCCGCTAGAAGCCGTGAAAACGCATCTCCACCGCTTAAGTCAACGGTTCATGTCAGAAAGAGAATGTGTGGTATGGATCCTTTTTATATACGGATTCGAGCATTTGACCGCAGCGCCCTCTCGTCTATAAACGTTGAGCCAATACATGCAAAGTTTAACGCGATTATATACAAATTTGACCGCAGCGCGCTCTCCTGTATAGACGTTGAGCGGCGACATGCAATGTTTCATCCATGACATCCCCAGCTCTTGAGTTACTACCACATTTCAGAGTCCCCTACTCGTCCCGCAGTCGCGGCCGAGTGGTTAAGCCGATGGACAAGAAATTCATTGGGGTCTCCCCGCACAGGTTCGACTCCTGTCGACTGCGCAAACATTTTTTTTCTTTTTATGTGAGCCCGGACGCCGGCCGGCCGGCCGGACGGACAAGGCTACACCCTAAGGAGCTTCGCCCGTAAACAATTTTACACAAAGGGTGTCTTTCAGTATTTATCTTGGCGTTTTGAGGCCTGTGGGTACATGTTCAAAGCTAAGGACAATAAACGCAGTTCAACTCCGTGGTGTGAAACAGTTCTTAGTTTTTATTATCCGTCCGAAGGCGACTGCGCACGGAGGGAAGAAATCTGAACCTCGAGCCCGGCCGCCGCGCCCTGCTGTTTTAAGCAAACGAGCGCCAGAGAGCCAGGTGGAGCGCGCTAGGGTGCCTCAACGCCATTTTGTTTAGGGTGATGCGCTTACAGTACACATACAAAGATATCGCCGAAAATGAAGTGCTGTCAATGCCAAGAGCGCGTTCAGGGAAGGGAGGGGTTCTTTCATCCGTTCCAGCAAAAAAAAAAAAATAGACACACTCAGAAAAGAGTCGGGAACAAAATGGTCAATTGTTATCATACTAAGCAAAGCGCATACAGTGGTGCTTTGTTTAGTGCGTTGCGCGCTCTGTCTGCCGCTCGCCTCACGGGCGCCTGCCGGGAGGTCCGGCCGCGTTCTACAGGCAGAACGTGGCGGCAGCTTCAATGCCGTGAGATGGAGCGCCGGTTCCGCCGTGCTATATGATGATACCGCCAGGCAAAAGGCTGAGATAAACATGTGCTAAGAGGAGCCAATCCGGTCGCTTCCTTTACGTGGCGCGACCCTACACGCCGGCTATGGAAAACAGGCCCTGCGAAGCATGGGACATGAGAGAGCCTCTCGATCGCACCGGACCGCGCGCAATTTCTTCAATTCTTATACAAAAACACACTAATAATCCTAAATTTAAAGCCACCATCTGCCTCTGTGCCGTCAATTTGTTTCTTTCTGACCACCCTCGAGCGTGTTTACACTTAGTAAAAACAATGAATTTGACATCTATAGGTATCTACACGCCCCATTCACGCGGTACTGATGTGGACTAAATTTGGTAATATTTCTAGCTTTATAACTTTAAATCCAGAAACATAATGTAACATGCTTTTGCAGATTCTGTTAGTACC
The DNA here is from genome assembly GCF_016920785.2 of Ixodes scapularis. NCBI lineage: Eukaryota > Metazoa > Arthropoda > Arachnida > Ixodida > Ixodidae > Ixodes > Ixodes scapularis. Next base: position 55,957,733 of record NW_024609857.1, on the reverse strand, counting down.
TATCATTGGCCTTAATGTGGGAGAGTTAAAAAATTCGAAGATGGCCTTTTTTTAGATCGAATTTCAAAATAACTTTTTATTATTCAAATAGCCCCGTTTCAGCATTTCTCGTAAACGTGTTCCGCTACACAAGACGACAATATAGAGCTCCAGTATTAACAAGATACAATACAAGACAACACTCTGGCAAAGTTGGAAAGTTCTGACATTTATATATATAGACAAACAAAAATAAGTATTTTGCAAAATGCAATGTTGGCGATTTTTCTCTTGGAATTAACATAGTAGATACTTAATTATCAATATTTTTAGTCAATCCTCCTTATACGTAGTATGTGAGTAAATATTTCTAAACCCGTATCTATGACAGTTGTTTTTTTTTTTTTTTTTTTTTGGGGGGGGGGGGGGGGGGGGGGGGGAGAGAGGTGACCGAAATATCAACTTCGCGCAAATTGCGAAAAGCTATTCGCACAAAGAGTGTGCTTCTAATTTTTTTCTTCAAAAACGAAAATATTTTTCGCAAAACAGATTTCGGTTTCCTTCTGATGAACACTGAGTCTACAAAATATTTTTTCTTAAAATTTAAAAATGGTCACCGGACATGGTCGACCGAAGTAATCCGAAAACACCCCACTGTAGGCACGAGGCACTTCCCAAGTATTTGTATCATTTGCGTATGATTAAAAAAACAAATGGTGAAAGTGAAAATATGCATGTAAAGATCCTTTATACAACGCTCGCTTGAATGTGAGGCGAATAATTTTAAGAAATACCAAAACATTTTTTAGAAAAAATGCTGAATTGCACGCTCCACCAATATACTACAGAATCAAGTAAAAAATTGTATAGAAAGGTGAAATACATTTTAAATCAAATTAGGTTTAAAGGGATTTTTTATCTCATCTAACTCGCATTGTCTCATTAATTTCTTTCACAATTGTTAGTTAGCTAAGGTTTGTGTTAATTAAAGTAACACGAGTCACGGTAATGAAGTCGCACTTACCGCGATCATCCTATCACTGGACGGATCCGTTGTACACTGCCGTAATGTCAACAAGCAATCATTCGCGAAGGTTCGCGAAAGCATGCAGCACTGCCGTCTGTGCCACATCCGATCGAGTTGTTCGGGGTTTGCTCATGGAGGTGGGGGAGGGAAGCTGCTTCCGACACGCAAAATATAACCGGAGGCTCGTCTGACACGTGCACGGTATCACGTGACATCATAATGTCACGTGACGTCGCGTAAGTGTCAAGTGACGGGACGCTGTCAAGTGACATAGTGGTGTCACATGGTGTCACGATATCATATGATGTCACGATGTCCCTTTACTACTATAATGGTCCCGTGATATTATCTATGTAGATGTTTTATATATCACATGAACTTTTCATTATCGTACGTGGTCTCCAAAGAGGAAATAATCGAAAATATGGAAATGTACGAACCGTACTTGATCGAATGAAACAAATTCTACGAAGCAGTCTAAAGACAATATGTTTGGCGGATCCGGGATTTGAACTCCGGGACTCCCAATATCCGGTCGCGTATGCTTACCACTACACATGCATATCCACGTACATGAGAACGTACGTACATGTACATGTACACGTGACGAGACAAGCAGTGAGAGAAATTCTGGAGCCTAACGAGCACGTAACGCGTGCAAGCAAGCATTGTGCCGCGTTCCACGCGGCGGTGTGTGCTTCCAGAACACCTTTGATTGGACACATTTGCTTGCGGTTCATTAATACGAATGAGAAACGCCAGAAAGACAAGGCGGAGTGGTATAGTGGTTAACAAACCCGACCGGATATTGGGAGACCCTGAGTTCAAATCCCGGCTCCGCCAAAAATTTCTCTTCCGACGGTTTCGTATAATTTGTTTCATTTGATCAAGCACCGTTAATTCATCTTCATATTTTTTTATCGCATAGTTCTATAGCTATAGATGAGCGTGTCCCCCTCCCAGCAGGAAATAGCAATGCTTCCTCCACGTAAGGTACAAACAAATGAGGATACATTAATGTCTGATGAGGTGTCGCAGCTGTCGCTGTGAATGTGCTGTTTGCTCGCACGAGACTGCTTTTTTTTTTTCTGCATTAAATGCTTTAAACAATCGACTCGGAATGAAATTCTAACCTTAATAAGTAACGTAGGGGCAGCCAGCCACCCTGCACAGGCATAAAGATTAGGGTTAGCGAAATACGCTTCTTTGAACTCTTTGTAAACAAAGAAGAAGGTGCTGTTGTTGTTGTTGTTTTGTTGTTTTTTCTGCGTTGTGGCGAGAATAAAGAATTTATATCCTGATTTTTTTTTTGTAAAGCTTTAAATGCATCGTTAATTCCAGGACTCCTTCAGTATATAAAAGGTTGGTGTTACGTTAGCCGTTCCCAAGTGTCATATGGGACCGCGCTAAACAGTCTAATTCTGTTTTACACCCGTCGCAGTTTGTGACAGTTTAAGTAAGTAACAACGGGTAATGTTAATGTTCGAACGCTACTCGAAATAAGTTGCGTAATTACGTTACATTGGTGAATGACAGCTTAAGAAATGTGGGGCGTCACCTATTAAGTATTCGCTCCTTATTTCGGGATTTGTTTTTTCTTTTCGAATACTTATCGGCCCATGCCCAAATCTCATGGGTCTCAGAGCGATAATAAGATTCTAAAAACTCCTCACGCTCTGCGTTTCGTAAAGTGCAAATGGCTATAGCAATCATCAATACTGCACACGCATCTATTTGATCTTTTTTTCGAAACAAGCTGCGAGGGCGTTTGAGTGGCCAGGAATTTTGCATAAGTATCGATATTTTTTCGTGGCGTGCGCGTACGCTCTTATCGGTTTGTTTACGAAATTAAAGTGGCTGCTGCATCGACATTATTGCACAGAGGGGGGGGCAAGAAGAACAAAATGTATACAGAGACGCTCACGCAGCGCGCCTTGTCGTAATGCGTGGGTGCAGTAGGCACGTCTCTCGCGGCATCAACGGTTATATCGGTACAACGGAAAAGCTCAGCACAAAACCAGATTAGGTAGTCTGAGAGAGCGAGCGAAGCTCAAAAGGTATACGGCCACTTTAGGTGATTACAGAAGTGGACTTCCCCGCACGGAGTGTCCTTATAAGGGGAAGCCGAACGTGACTCGCCCAGGCAGGAGACCAACACGCGGGACTTTTTGGATCCGAAGAGATGCAAACCTCATCGACTGTCTCAGTCGTCGAGCGTGCGCGACTGACCCCCGATTTTAAGCGTATTGCTGATTGTCGTCGTACCGACAAGAAAAATAAAAAAAATTTCATGTTTAGTGGTGAAAAGGGTTAAAACTTGAGCTAGCTGGTCGTTCTTTTGTACTCGTCTTTTGAATGTATTCATTTAAAGAAGGGAGAGCTGTCGATCAAATTTAAAAATCACAATGGGTGTACGTACGTTTAAACAGCATGGCGTTAGTCGGAATTTGACTGTGGAGACTTGATTCTCCACTCTGGAGAGAGAGAAAAAAGAAAGCCATCGGCTAGTGGGTCGAGTATGCTATCCTGGAGTCCTTCAAAGGACAACACACATCACCGTTTACACGAATGCACGCCGGTACAAATCGAATCATTATCGGGATTTGGAATCTACAGCTGCGGGATTTGGCCTCATTAAGTCCGAGACCGTAGAACGAGCTGTCACCTCGCAAGCTGCCTATAGCGGCGCATTGTTACCACACTCGGTCATCGAACCTCTGGCATGCTACTCTCAGCGTTAAGTGCTGAGCTGTACAATAAACAACCTAATAGAAAAAAAAAATCTACCGCCAATAGTATTAACCCCATTTACATTTGGTGTCTTTTTAGTTTTCTTTCTTAGACTTTTATGGCCAAGAAAGTGGCCTTTTCTGGGATTTTTACAGGCGAAAGCCTTACTTGTCCCATCACTCGAAAAAGCGGCAGCGTTATGCCTTCAAGATGGTCATACCAATACGTCATCGAGCAAGTGCCTCAGAAATAAAACACAAAGAAAATCACAGCAACGCGGATGTTTCGCCACGGAAGCCGTCGTGAAGCCGGCGGGGTTCGCCGCGCCTGCGCAGTGGGGGAGCGTGATGCCACCGCCGGGTCCGTGTGAAAAAAAAAAATGAAGACGCGGTGCGCTGCTTCTAGAAATGCGCCATGTGCGTACACGTAAACAATCTTAAGTGTCTCTGCCAATTTTTTTCTTCTCCTTCTGTCTCTTGTCCTGAAGCAGCCCAAACCACACCCAACGTGCGCATACTCAAGGCGACGAGGGGACCATCACATTACTCTTAGCAGTCACAGGCTTTAATAACGTTCCATGTATAATTATTAGCTCCGTACTCGCGGAGTTTATTTGTCACCTACCAGAGTGCTTCGGCTATTAGTGCACTGTCCGCGCCCCCCCCCCCCCCCCCCCCCCCGAAATAGTGTTTTATTTTAACTCATTTCGCTGCTCTAAAGTCATAGTACGACGGAGTGGGTACAAACTCGAAGTGGATTACAGATAGGGAATCTCGGAGTGTGATTTATTGACCTCGTCAACGTCCGTGGTGCGCCAAAGTTCACTTGTTATGGCGTTTTTTTTTCTTGTTGACTTTATGAGTAGTTGCAGTAAGAGCGATCGGCACAATTGGTGATTTAGTGCTCGTACTGTTAGAATTATTTTCCTGCGTGTCAGGGATACGAGAAACCCATGCTCTCATCAAAACTAGGCTAACATATGTGAGGTGTCAGGAGTCAAATGCTAGTTACACCATAAAAAAGGGTTTTCCCAAGATCATTCATTCACACAGAAAAAGGAAGCCACGTACACCTCGTCCGCACAATTTAGTTATTAACGGATATCATATGCGCATTACTCTCCCTAGATACTCAAACGCTGTTTCCTGCGTCAGTCTCCTTGCAATCGGCGAATATTTCTAGGAAAAAGCGTCTTTCATCGGAATTCCGAGGCTCCCCGTGATTCAAAAAGGGGGACAGGGAGCCGGTCTCGCGTTACTCTTTCCTGTATCTCACATCTTAAATTTAACAATGCGCAGAACAAAGTTACACTTTTTTTAAACATTTAGCTTAAAGAGAAAGTGATCTTTGGTTTCTTCTCCAATTAGAAAACTGCGGACATTATACTGATATTATTAAACAATTACGAGGGAAATTGAGAACAGGGAGGGACACCCAAGCGGAAACGTGGGATCGGTACCGGAAGTAGAAAAATATTTAAAAAAAATTAAAAATAAAACATGGGATGGAAACCGGGGAAACACTTTGAGCTAACCGAAACCACGAAGGGGTGCGGAAAAATGAGAGGAAATAATCGTAAATGGGAAACGAGAAAATAGAAATAAAAGCTGACTGAGATAAGGCATAAAGCGAATAAAATATCTCTCGGTAAACACACAGAAGACAAAGAAAAGCTACTTTACTGCGAGGCAATCAGCTGAGAAACGTGCAATAAAAGAGGAATGATAAAGAGAAAGGGAAGGTTAAAAAGAAGACAGTGTCTGACCGAGGCAAAATCGGTGAATTTATGAGGTAAAAAAGTACGAAAGAAATACAACTAAAAATAAAAAAAAAAAACGTTAAAAAACCCAGCGAAAGTGAAACAAAAAAGTGCAAGTAATATGAGGAAGACGGAGGAGCGGAAGGCAGACACGCTGGGGATGACCATCGCGGCGCGGCCCCGAGACGGCCGGCTGTTTGCGAACAGGGGCGGAACCCTGGTCATTGTGGACCCCGAGGATTAATTGCTCAGGTCTAGGGGTCTGGCTTTGTCTGCCCCCTCCCTGTCCCCTCTCGCTCATTTCATACTCGGATCGGTGGGAAAGACACAAGCTCTCAACCTTCGAAGGAATCGGGTAGGAATACAATGAATGGCGTCATTTCTCTTCCCGTCTTAGAAAACACGATCGCAAAAAAACACACAAAAAAGAAAAACATTCTTTTTCCCGGTCAAAGAGTCGATTCTCGTTAAGCTCGGTTTATGAAGGCGGTATAATATGTACGTAATCTGGAAGTTGTTCTCACGTACTTGTATTCTTCGTCTTTTTCTTTGCTCTTTTTTTTTTTTTTGCGTAGCGATGAGACGTTTATGGATGCGAGTGCCAGTAATAGGCTTCTTTTGTCGCCGGGAAAGCGAACATTAAAATGGATCATCGCAAGCCTTACTTCAAGTCAGGGAAGGCTATCTACACAAACACACACACACACACACAGACAAACGCGGTCGCGCGAGAGCGCACACACATGTACACACGAGTGCAAACACATGCAAACACAGAAGCACCCACACATGTACAGAAGCTGCAAGAAACAGTTTTTTAACGAAAGTTAAATAACTGTTTTTTAAAACTTCTCCGAGGCTACGTCCACATTTTTTTGTACAAGATAAAACGTAGGAATCACTACCCAGACAGCTCAGTCCTTACAATGCATGCTTGGTTGGAAAACGTTTATTGTAAGAAAAAAAGAAGTCTTGCGACTGAAGTCTTTAGACTTTAAATACAATGCATGCCAACTGCAGAAAGGAATAGCAGTCCTGATGTGACTGAAGTCAAACCGACAGGCACCTGCGAAAGGGATTCACTCTTACATCTCGAACAAAAGTATATACGCTAGCGTGTATATCCTAAACTGTGAGTGTTTCCATATAAAAATTTCCTGGATTGACAGGCACGATTAATCAACGACAGCACGAGTAACTGTCTCGCTCACTGAAAGTGAGCGGGCCAGCCGGATAGCCGGAGCCAACGGGACCCTTGACTGGGGGCTCCGACCAAGAGAGGAAAAGCGATAATCAAGCGATAATCCATCAATAATGTTGTTTTCCTCGCCTTCTTCTGACAGTCAGTATAAATTCATCGAGTAAGGTCGGAAAAGCAAGTTCAGCGATGCGCCAGAACTGATCTAACGTTTCAGCAAAAACAATTTATTCCTGCGACTCCAGACGTCGGAAGTAACTTTCCATTAGATGATTCCATGAATCAAACTGCATTTTGACAAAAATAAAACTAACAATTTTTTGTAAGTATATAGCGTATAACATTTGTAAGGAAGCGGAAAAGGGAGAGTCGAAATTATTTCGCAGAAATACGCCGTGACGATCCCCTGACTCTGGCATCACCTCAGTTTGACAAACAACAAACAAGAAAAGATATGTAGAGACAAAAAAAAGAAAGCACTGTATTTCACTTCCAAAGTGAGGATCGCTTAACGGACAGCGCCGCCGAAAACATTTAGGGACAGAAAATAATGACAGGGGAGCGAGCAGTTGGACGGAAGCGCTTAGGGAGGACGTCTTTCCCATTTGCACGAAGAGAGAAGGGAGGGAACGCTGCGGAGACGGGGACACACGCTCTCGAGACGCGCACCTCTTGGAAGTGTTTCCGTTTTAATGTGCCTCGAAGAAACAGGCGGTGAGAAATCAAACGGAAACGGTGCGAGCTCTGGACGATACAAACAGCAAGTCGCGCTGGCTCGAAGGAATGGCTGAGCTCTGCTGGAAGAGCACCAACTCTTCACCGACGCGAGGAAGCGAGCGAGGAATCGAAGAGAAAGGGGAGGCGGCGTGAAAAAAAAAAAAAAAAAGTACAGAATAAAAGACAGAAGGCAAAGAAGGAAAGGCACGCCGGGGAATTGGAGTGAGAGGGGTGGGATGAGTGGGAGAGGAGAGATCGAAGAATGAGGGAAGAGAGAAAGGGTAGTAAAAGATCCCCCCTCACCGCCCTCATGCATTTCGATCCACAGCCGTGACTGCGGCACTTGGCGCTGCGGCGGCCGCAGCGTACGCCATCTGTCGGATGCAGTCGGAAACCGTAATGCACCACGGGGAGGTTGCACCGTCGAACCAATGGTCGGGTTACCTGAAGTCGAGGAATTCTGGATCTCAGATGTCGTCAGCCATGGCACGCGGATGTACTTCAACGAAAAAGAAAAAGCGTCTTTCCTTCGTGGAGGCGCACAGAAGCAAAGCGTAGAATTGCTTGAATTCGTTATGTTGTTATTGATATAAAATTCTCGGAAAAGTACCCGAAAAGGTTGACATTTCGATTATGTTGGTCGGTTGCTCTCATTTCCGGCAAATGATGGGCGGAATCACTCGAACTTGGGGTTAGGGACGATTCGGCATTGGTTGAACCTTCCGGGGGAAATCGTGACAATAATTCGGCTAAAATTCGCCAGACGTACACTCCCTCGTGGGCGAACACAATAAATACAGAGGTTACAGTTAGAGCAGCTGGTTGGTGTGTGTCGTATGATTATGATTGTTGCCACTTGTAAGCACGGTCGATCGTCGATTTGTCACAATGATTAGATGCGAAAATTTGGACACACGGCATAAATACTGAAAGCAACTGCTTGAAAAATCCATAATCGCGTTTAATGACTGACTGGATATTTTATAATTAAAAGAACTACGTATGATCGGTTTGTATTTCATAGCTAAACGGCCTTAATTAGAATATTACCGCCACACTTTTCGTTTTGGGGTGCATCATAGACGCAAATAATATTTCGCCATAAAACTACAACCTATCATTCAATCAATTTTATTTTCAAGCCTTACGTCTTCCTTACGTGGGGGCTTACCTTCGACAACAAGGTGTCGATATGCCGCCTTGCTACCTCACAACCGTGGTGAGCTACTGCCGAACACAAAATATGCATAACCAAATCACGACGGAAAGCAACGAGCACACGCTAGAGTCACCTAAAGAAGACACCTTGCCGTTCTCATCCTGTCAGCGTCTACAATACTTTCGATGACAGGCTTTCAGCTGTGACAGGAAAATTAGAAACGCCCATGGTCATGTGTGTGTGGTGCGCTGCTCTCTGAATGTCGTTTGTCATAAGTCCTCACAAAGCGACGCTATAATTTATCGTCTCGTTTGTTTTAATGTTTTCATTGGCGTCACACACACACAAAAAGAAATTAGGATACTAAAAGGTGGAAACAAGAATACCTGACCCAACCTTTGCTGACGAAGTTTTGGAAACGTTAGGCAAAACTGGCAATCAAGGCAGCAGAACAATCGGCGAAAGCTCCACCCAAACAGTAATAAAGGCGCCAAGGTGGAATAAACCCCTATACACACCGTAACGCCCGCACAACCTACAAATATACAAACTTCATACAGCACGAGGACAATATATGTACGAAGGACGATCAATTCAGTAAATCATGCTAGAATATGAAAGAAAAAAAAAGTCAAACACGCTAGTAAGGAAGTCAGACCCTCTCACAAATAGTGAATAAAAAAAGTAAGAATTTAAAGGGATTGTCCGGTCGAAACCGGAAGTACTTAAGTTCTTGCGCTCGTTACGTTGAGGGAACCTTCATATAGACAAACGTCATTTTTATTTTGATATAAGATCTCCCGTTATTATTTAAACCTTTCATGATCCTAGGTACGAAACTGCACCCCGAATTTCACCAGTGTCAATGGCTGACATCCGTAGGTGCTGCGTGACGTCACAAAACGCAAAGGTTTGTCGGTTGGTCGGGATAACAAGCGTTGGTCGATGGATATCTTGTATTTTGTTTCAAATTATATAGTCTCCTAGGCAGTACCTTACTGAAATACGGTTCTTTTAATGCAGTTCCCAAGCACGTACAAAAAAAGTCACACTTTTTAGCAGGATATTACTCGCAGACAGCCATAAGCTTCGAGCAAACGCATGCCGTTTCGCGCAAACACAACCGCGACGGACGCCGATCGAACAAGGGGCGCTTGCAAAGCAAAGGATGCAGATTTCGCCTCTGAAGCGACACTTAGCTACACGAAGCGGCATCTGGGTACACATTTCGGCGGATCCACTGGATCGGTGATGAGGCTGCGGGTCATTCCCTCAGAGGCGACGTCCGCGGGTCGAAGGAAAACGGCGAACCGTTCCAATGCATGTCGTCACTTACCTTGTACGAGCTTGGTGAATCGTAGCTACGCTCCATTTTCACACGCGGGTCAAACAGATATCGGGCTGCACGCGTGCTAAATACAACTTCTGGTATCATTTTGAGATGGCCAAGCGGTTGGTTTCGGTTTCGCTGCATAATCAAGGTCTGTTCGATTCGGCCAGGAAGTTCTGAACTATAGTAGGTTACAAGTCAAAAAGGTAGTGGCCAATGCCCCTCATAGGGAATCTTTGCATTTCGACGATAGGTTCCCGGCATCAGGATGATTTTGCGTCGGGAGTCACTGGCGGCAGCGCGCGGTCGGTATACCGGTCACCTAGAGAACGAAGGCCTGACGATAGCGTCTTGGCCAAGACAATTATCGACCGTAACTTTGGCGTCAAATTGCAGCTAGAATCGGCAAAAAAATGCCGATTCTCGGTGTTTTTCCCAGGCCCGTTAGTGGACGTCCACAGATACCAGCGGACAAAGCATGCAGTATTATGCTCAGCTACGGGGACAGGCGAGTGCCAACGCACTAAATCCCAGACATCCGCAATGTATCGGAGTCGTCAATATGCATCCAAGAGCAACTGAAGGCGGAGACTATCAAAAGGGCAATACCTTTCCCGTGTCTGTAGGTAAGAATATCAACACTGTGGATCCCCACATAGCGTCAAAACGAAACAATTTACGTGGGCCAATATTTCAACACTCACTACAGGGAGCCAAACCTACGCGAGCAGGTGCCTAAAACGCTTTTAGAATATCATAATCAAGCAAATTCCTACCCTCCACCGCGGGTACGTTATTATCATAAATGAGAGGAAATGCAACCTCCGTATCGGCGTCATTGTTAAACATCGCAGACACTTGAGCAAGCGCTGCGAAAAATGGCACCGCGAGCAGAGACGGACGAGGAGTTCTGCTATCGCCGTCTGCTCTTGTCGTCTGCTTCTGCACGGACGCTAAACCGAGTCCGGAGCCGGTGCAAGATTTTGAGGAACTGGGTCTGAACTCGTTCAGAACCGGGATGAATCGAACGCGCCAGTGCAGCGGTCGTGCAACTTCCGGTTGAATTGAATGCACCAGTTCCTGCACTGCCGAACTAGTTCAGCCAGTTCAGGCGAATCGAACAGACCTAAATTGACTGATCCGATTTGGGCGAGGAGTGGGTGAACGTAGTTTAATATCGTTGGCACAGCATCACACCTCAGCTTACAAGCCTCCTGTCCGCTGCGAGCTCAGCTCGTAGCTTTCTTCTGTGAGATGATTGCTGCATAAGCAGGATCTCGATCTGGACGGGAACCCAGTCCCTACGCACGACGACGATCCACTTTGCTCGTCACTGCACGTCTCGCGGAAAAGTGTGGAACGTCATGTCTTGGCTCGCATGTGCTGCCCAGTGGTTGTGGCACCCAACCGCGCAACGAAAATATCACCCAACCACGAAACAAGTCGAGCACAACAACAAAAACGAAGCACGCTGAGGCGTTCAGTCGCAGACAAACAACGAGACAAAAATGCTCGCTTTGTGTTTTGTGACGTCAGAGCTTCAGTGTTGCCAACGAAAGCAGCGTTTACGCTAGAATGCGATTGGAGCAGTATAAATTCAATTACTCACGCAGAGGGGCATATAAAATTGGGATATTGCATGTACGATGCTTCTCGAGGCAATAACAATGATATTCGATTGTTTTCTCGATTACAAAATTTGACCGGACAATCCCTTTAAGGGAAAATATCTTCCGGTTCCCAATAGACGATTGCGAACGCAGCATCTGGCCGCCGCCATGTCTCCGCTCGTGCGGGTTAGTGCGTGAAATTGCAAGCTTGCCACAGCTGCGTTCACGCGCACGCTGCTCATGCTTGCACGTATGGTGCACCTGTGAGGCGCAATGCTTGCAATTGCCACCCCTTTCAAATATACGCGCCAACGCCTGTCCGCCATTGCTTGCTCACATACTCTGAACATGTATTGGAGACGAGTGTGACGTCAGCGTTCGGCGAGGACTCGGGTCCAATCACGCGCTTTGTGTCCAAACAATGACGACTGCCAGTGTTGATCGATGGGCTTTTGAAGGGATCTCTTCCCGTGTGTCGGAAATGAATGCCAGCGACTGCCGAGACGTTGCACACAGATTGCCGTGTTGAAATACAGAGGATTTACGTCCCGCTAAATTAAGCGGGCGGTGTTCATGCAACACTGCAACGTCACGTGACACTAAACCCCCGCTAATTTTAGCGGAGAAGTTCCCCGCTAAATTTAACGGAAACATTTTCCCGCTACATTTAGATCGAAAATCGTGACGTCACTGTGACGTTACGTGATACTAGATCTCCTGCTAAACTTATCGGAGAAATTCCCCGCTAAGTTTAACGGAGAAATGTTTCCTATAGATTTGGACGGAAAATTGTGACTTCATGTGACTCGGCAACACGTGACACAATGTGACGTCACGTGACAATAAATTTCCCGCTAAATTTATTGGAGAAATTTCCCGCTAAATTCAGCGGAGAAGTCTTCCCGCTAAATCTTGATGAAACCTTTTGACGGCACGTGAGACCCTGGCGTCACAATGTCGACACCGGGATTCTCCGCTAAATTTAGCGGGCCACGACATATACGTACACGAACCACACGCGAGATTTGCTCCGAAGCCTCGCCAACGATGCTTAAGGGGTATCCACACGAAGGAGAAGTCCGCGGAAGGATGTCGTGACGTCAACAACCCGGGAAACTCCGTCCTCGGCTCCGCCACCCACCTGCGGAGCTCTCGTGCTAACATTACGAAGCCTCCGCGCCTCCGCCACGGAGGAGAACGGCGCCGCGAGGCGTCGGAAAGGGATGACGTATGTCTCACGTGATGCGCGCTCCGCGGAGGAAAGGGGCGGATTTCTCCTTCGTGTAGACACCCCTTTATCGCCCCAAAGCTAAACACTGCAGTCACAATCCTCACACGTCGTGCAGAAGACACGGTGTTCATCACAGACACGATGACAGAATTCTCTGCTGACACGCCCCAAGAATGTTTTCGAGGCGCATCTTCGCTCAATACATACGTGTGCTTCAAACAGCCTGGTAAAGGCCGGTTCTCACATGCTGCGAAGCGCTGATGTAGCGCTCCTCACGCGCCGTCAGCTACTCATTGTCTGCCATGAGCAACAGTTTTGACGGTGCGATACGAAGCTGGTAAACGCTGCCGTCATCACGCGCTTAGCGCGAGGTCATCGCTATGCTTGTAGCGCTCCGCTGCATATGTGAAGAGGCCTTAAAGGACCGCCGTATAAGAAACATACAGGCCACAGACCGTGTCTGCATGCTTTCTTTAGTGTGAAGTATTCGCAGCATGACCGCGGCTCCAAAGGTGTCTTCGAATCCCCCCTCTGCTTTGACTCGCTCAAACAACAGATTAGAGTATGCGTTACAATATCTACCGTGCCAATAGGAGGCGTAGGCCCGATAAGTACAAACACAGACTTCGCGCACCAGCCCGCATAAACGAGTGGAGCAATTGCTTCGGCAAATATTCGCCGTTTTCTCCCGGAGCAGTCGTGGTGCGTGTCGGCTCGCGAGAGAACTGTAATCTGGGGAGGTTATGAACGGGAGCTTCCATCTCGCGGTGGCTGCGCCTCTCCGAATCTGCCGTCTCTGCTATTCGCGCACGTACACTATAATCAGTGACAGTTTAAGAAACGCCAGGCGTGTGTATTCCCCGGGAATCTTAACGCACTGCAGCCAATGAGAGTGTGGCATTAGCGATAAGAAAGCCGAAGAACGAAAAACGAATTCATTTAATAAGCCACGCTGTGCGTTTTTTAAGCTGTTGGTGCATTTAGATTGACTCACAGTCTGACGTGTGACGCAGTGTATCGTGTCATTCGCCACTCCAGAACGGGCGACGCCACCTAGCAGAAGAGACGTGAAGGAAGGAAAAAGGGGGGAGGAGGGGGGAGCTACCGTCTATTCAAGTGAGCAGCAAAAACCTTCGCGGCCTAGCGGCCGAAATGCGAAAGAGAGGAAAAGGGACGAGAAGTTGTAAATAGTCTTGTAGCGTAAATTGTGCTCGATGGCGCAACCTTTGCTGCGCAGAAACACGGAGAAAATGGCTACCCTACCAATGGCAGTCTTCCGGTAAAATGCTGCTCAGTGACAGACGGTAAACACCGTTGAGCGGATTATTCCATATATGATATAATGTTAATTTCCAAGAAACTTTATGTGGTTATAAAAGAACACGTTTCGCGTTGTCCCGATGGGTTTTCCTATAGATCGTATGGTGCAAAAAGATTATGAAGTGGTTATGCATCGTTTATAGGAAGAAGAGGTCAGCTTGGGTCATTTTTTTCGGTCGTAGACTTTGAAGGAGGGCAAAGGGGATGTGTGAAATTAAGCCGTCAGATAATTCAAAGAAATGGAGACAGTTAAACCAAGGCAGAGCCAATAACCGTGCTCAAACATGGCGTACTCTGATGAGAGAAGTAAGAAATAATTTTATTTATTTATCGCGATGTCGTTGTTTCCCGTGTGTTTTCTTCGTTATATAACGAATGTACGCAGCACTCATCAACGTGATATCTCTACTGTCTTAAACCGAGCCATTTGATTTGAGAATCATTCCTACCAATGACGCGCTCCACTTCTTAGAGTAGCAACCACAGTCCGGTCGTTAGAAGCAGAATACAAGTCCACTGATTAGGAGAAGAAATAAAAACAAAGAAACGCAACCGCCTGGTGAGACGGATGAGTCGTGCCCGGTCCCAAACTTGACGACTGCCACGAAGCAGCAGTGGGAAAACCTAGGGAAACCCTCCGACTCGGTCAGTCACCGAAACACGACCGGCCGAAGGCGTAAACGAACTGGCGAAAACCGCAAACGAGCTGACCAATGGGAGAATCCAGGGAATCGATAAAAAAGAAAAAGATAACACGCAGCGATAAAAAAGGGAGAAAATCTCATCAGGGAACCAACACTTTAGACAATCGGAATAAAATAAAAAAAACTGAAATGAGAGATAAAAAAATGAGGGTAGAAAGGAGACAGGAACGGGCGATTGGAGAGGGAAGGATGGCATTAGGGAACCAATGGGGTAGAAAAAAAGGGGGAACGGAATGGGCCGGACGGAGAAGGTGCGACAATCTTACCCCCTCCTCAAAAGGGATTATTCAGGGAAGATTGGTGCAGCGGGAGAGAAAGGAAAGGGAACAGCAGCGCCAAGAATCGCCAAGAGTGAGCCGACCTTAATTGGGAGCCTCGTCAGCTCCATCGACCGTCCGCGGGCCGACCGGCCTGTGTGCCAACCGGCAGGGTGTGCGCTGTTCGGTCTCGGACGCGCTTGCCCTGTGTCTCTTAGTGCGTGTGCGTGTGTGTGTGTCTGTGTGTGCGTGGACGAACGAGCGCGAGTATCTTGGTTGGTCTGTATGTGCCTGTGTGTCTGTCTGTCCCTCTACCTGGCTGTGTGCGTGCGTGTGAGACTGTCTGTGTGTTTCTGCCTCCGTGTGTGTGTGTGTGTGTGTGCGCGAGTATCTGCCTGTATGTATGTATGTGCATGCGTGTCTTTCTGACTGCGTGCGTGTGTACGCGCGGGGGTGCGTGCGTATACCTGCGGGCGCGCGTTTGTGTCTGCCCCTGCGAGTGTGTGTGTGTGCGTCTGTATTGGGAGAGGCGCATTTTGGTTGTAGCGGTTGTTTCCTTCCGCACAAGCATCTACAATTAATTTTCCTTCACCATACATGTTCCTGCAGCTTTTTTTTTCGCGATGAGTATTGGAAAGATTATTGCCGAGATTCGATAAACTTTGGAAGCCAAGGATTTATTATGTTTATTTTATTAGTCAATCAGCAACTCTGTCACAACCATTCGGACACAAGCTACATGAGCTGCCGTAGGATACCCGCACGATCTGGCTATAAATATACTAAAAAAATGATCGAAGTAATAATTAATTATTTGATTGATATTATAGGCATTTAAAAACTCTATTACAACTTCGAAACACAAATTATTGGTAATGAGTCAAATACCTCCATTGGTTGATTGAATTGCCACTGACAAACTCAGGCATAACCAGTGACGGATCCAAGGGGGAGGGGGGGGAGGCGACAAAGGAGCCCCCCCCCCCCCCTAAACAAAGTCGAATCCCTCCCTCCCCCCTTCTCGGAGGGCAATTTGACATGGGTGGACCACCCGTGCACGAGAAAGAATGGGAGAATAGTATCCTTAAAAATTGTCCGCCCCCCCCCTCCCCCCCCCCCCCCAAACGGAGTTCTGGATCCGCCCCTGGGCACAACTCTTTAAACGGAAGCTCCAAAGTCTTTCGTTGGGTATTCCGTGATTTATTAATAACAGGTAAACCTTCATTGATAAATTGAGTAATTTACTGATTGATGATTGATATATATAGCTATTTGGCAGTCAATTAGTAACTCTGTTACGACTTCTTAAGCAGAAGGTGCATAAGCTTTCGTAGTATTGCTGCATGATTTTGTAATGAAAGACCCAAATTTATCGACTGATTGATAAAATAAGACGCAGCAAATAAAAACTAGTCGATGTGAATACATCGTAAACGACCGTACTAATGAACAATAAATATCTAGACGTTCCATGACCAAAACGATTAACTTCGGAAAGTCATAAAAGGATTTATGTCATGACGTCTGATTATTTAGCTAGGTCGGGGGAAAATATATTCTGCAGTTTCTTAATCATTGTAACATTCTACCTCAGCGTCGAATTCGCCCCTTCACTACACAGTTTTAGTTTACCGTTGGTGTCTGTCACGTACACAATACGCAAGCGTATGGCGTAAACCAAAAGCCACCTGCTCTGATCGATTTCAGTTGTCCGTTTTGTAAAGGATGCCAAGAAAACGCACGCTCCATTTGTTTTAATTCTGCGTGCCTCAAGCACCACGAAATGTCTCAAACAAACTACCGAAAATGAAAATGTTTCCGACCCTTTGAGCTCAAACTGAGCCTTCGCACTTTTCTGCGGGTACGAAGGCTACGAGTTCGAAGGTACGAGTTCGCCCACAGTGCCTCCGTGAACTATCCCGCGAGATCGCCAGCTTTTATCGATGCTTTGGTGGGAACAAATCTACAACTTATGTGAAGAAACCACCTCGGCAATATTTTTTTTTTTTCTTTAAGGGACGTGCGGTTGTCGAGACGACATGCACAGTGAGCACACTGAGTGAGCAGACCGTATAGCGCTTTCGCACTGACACTGGCGGTGAACATTTTGAACACCCCAGTCAAACCAGATTGGCGTACAGCTGGGGGAAGCTGTACGCCAATCTGGTTTGACTGGGGTATATACTCCCGGAAATGATTACACAGCTTAACTTCACGTAAAATAACCAGGTTACACGTGATCGTGAAGCCAACGCAAACACCACGTCGCTCACGCATGCCTCTCGCGACTCGTGATAGCCGCGCCACCTTCGAGCCGGTGCTCTCGCTCGTGTTTTTGTGCTGAATTGTGCGTAACGCGTTACTCGTATTTACTTACTTCTTTCTGTAACAAAATAATGACCTAGTTATTTTTTTTAAGAATGAAGGAGTAACGCATTTCCGTTACATTTCGGTGAAGGGACAGTATTTCGTTAGCTCTGTTTGGGAACGTGTACAACGCAAGTACCCAGACTAGTTCTCAACCCAGCTCGCGCTTGTACTTTGCACGGCGAGATGGACCATAAAAAAAACATGAGCACGAAGTATGTCAGCATCCCCGCACGAACGCGTTGAAGAGCGAGGAATTCTTAACGACGCCAAATATTGGAAGTAGATATACTGCTTCATAAAAACGGCGCATTCAGCGTAACGAGAAAAGACCGCTTTACGTTCAAGCTGAGCTAACGCCCACTATACGCACTCATTCGTTATTTGGGGAAGTGAGCAAAGCACACGCGCTATACATAAATCGAATTTGTTGCATGAAGTTTCTGACGGGGGGAAGTTAGCCTCCCTTTCATGTGGTGTCTGGTGTCTTGGCTGCAAAACATAACACCATTCCAATATATACTAGTCCTCGGTCCAGGGTGCGATCTCCTGAGACCAGCCCGGGCATGTTCGTGGCTTCCCTTAACGAGGAAATCACGCGCCACACGCACAGCACTGAAAGTGGAACTGGCCAGGGGACTCGTCTTTTTTTTTTTCTTTTATTGGGAAGTTCTATAGCCTGGACTTATTAACCTGCGGTACGCGTTATAGTCAAACGCTGGAAACAACATCGGCGCTCACGAAGCTGGACCCTTTTCATCTCACGCCGGTCTGTTGCTTGGTGTGTGCAGTGTCGCTTCGAAAACGTTTATGTGGTCTCCGATGGGGCCTACGAGTGCGACGCAAACTACACACGCCGACTCAGGTCTATGACGTCACGCCAAATGCGGTGAGGCTGCGGTAAGCAACGCACATGCGCTCAAACTTTACCTCACGCGCATCTGGTTTCTGCGCGCCCGCAAAGCCCATGCGCACCTGGTTGTGGCCGAAGGCGGTCTTCTTTGTATATTAGCGCCGAGATATTTCGGCGGCGCCCTCTAATGGTGTCCATCTGTGACGTCACGACTGGGGTTTGCCTCGCCGTGACGTCACCAGTTGTTATCCTGGCTACTTACCACCAAGTGCGAAGACAAATTCGGTGGTGTGTTTAAAAAGCACAGTGGAAGCTAGGAATTATCGCAATTCGAAACTAACACCGTCAAAGTTGACAATATGACGATGCTCATATGCCCATGGTCTGGCCAATCGTGGGAAGCTGACCGCAGAGACGCTATTGGTCGCGCACACCTCTAATAGGCAGTGCAGTGGTCTATACACCGCTCCACTTCGAGGCCGTCCGTAGCCGACGACACGGTACTACGGATCCAATCAAAAACCGCCAAAAGTGCATCGTCACGGCGCTCGTCGTCCTTATGCGTTTTCTGCCAACGGCTAAACCAACAACGCAGTAAAACAAAAAAAAAACAGAAAACGCAGGATGACGGCTTATTTACTGCTATATGCGTGATTGTTTAAGCTATCGACAGCAGACGCACAACGACGACGAGCAGTGTGACGAAGTAGCATACTCTTGGTGCTGTTTGATCGGCTCCATCGAATCCCAGCGTCGGCTGCGCTGGGACTTGGTGTAAAACAGATTGTTAGTTTGTTCTTTGTGTGTGCGTGCGTGTGTGTGCGTGCGCGCGCGCGCGCGCGCGTGTGTGTGTGTGTGTGTGTGTGTGTGTGTGTGTGTGTGTGTGTGTGTGTGTGTGTGTGTGTGTGTGTGTGTGTGTGTGTTTGTCGGATCGAACGGCGTGAGCGAGTGTCAAATCCGAGAAAAACCGAATCAGAGTTTATCTCGCAGAAATCCAGCGTGCTCGCTCTTGTCCTACTCGCATTGCGCCAGACTATAAAGCGGTTCCTTCAGTTCCCTTCTTCCGTTATCAATCTTTGTGTTGCGTCCACCCCTTCGTCTGCCCCTCGAGAACAAAAATAAAGAAATGTGAAACACTCTTCAAAAACACACGCAAAAAAAAAAAAAAAAAAAATGAACACGTCGACAAAAGCGGGCCGGCGAAAACGTAAACCAATCTTAGCTCATATTGAAGAAAGAAAACAACTTGGAGGGCACCGAAAGTACGCGAAAGAAGCTGGGAAAATAAGGGCAGCCAAGAAAGCATTGCAAAAACCCGAAACAGTGCATTGAAGAAAAAAAAAAAACGAAAAAGGCCCGAGGCGCTTTCCTCAAACTAGATGAATTGGGGAGAGGGGCGTGGGAAAAGGCAACCGCGAGGGATCAGCATGCAGAAAGGAGGAAAATAGATCGCGCAACCCATTTCTCCCTTTTTTCGCGCGAATAGAGGGGAAAAGAACGAGGGGAAAAAAGTGCGACGAGCTAGCTCTGCCACAGAATCGAGGAAAGGGGGAAATGAGAGGACGACTCTGGATGAAAGAAAAAGAGGGCGAGTTGTTGTGGGGAAAAAACAAACAAAAATAAACAGAATGCGAGGATGAAAGAAGAAGGAAAATAGCGCGCGCAACCTATTTTTTCCCTTTTCCACGTGAGTATATAGTATATCTAAGCATTTTATTGGAGTATATAGAGACGAAAGTACGAGAGAAAGGAAGTGCGAGAAGCTACCCGCAACAGAATCGAGAAAAGGGGAAAATAAAAAAAAAAATAAAAAAAATCCCGATAAAAAAAAGTTTTGAAAGGGGTGTTTTATCTTTTTTTTCTTGTTGGCAGTTTAGATACGGACAACGGATAACTCCATTCAAAGTGTGTACTAAGGCACAATCTTGAGCTGGGGTTGGTACCGAAGTACCATACTTTTCCGGGGAAGGTACCGCACACTGTTTGTGGCTGTGGTCACAGGCAGAGTTAACGCGCATCCACACACTTGCGCTTTCTTAGGACCGAGGTCTTGTGATCTCTTACGACGAGAGAACACAGTGGCACGCTAGCGCCATCTACGATGTAACCCCGGAACTGCATTTCCCTAGAGTGAAGGTTTTGCGGCATTTCAGACTTCAAATGTACGTCTCTAAGAAATTGTGGTTTATAACATTCTTTGCAAAAATATATATATATAAATAAAATTGCCAAAAAAATATAAACAAAAACTGCAATTGCTCGACGGCCACCCGATAGATTGCGCCAGTGTCTTTTCTCGTTCCAACAGGTTTTAAGACACACGGTCGTAAGCAGTCGAGAATGCGTGACCGAGCCTTTGGTCTTTAGAGATTTCGTTTCCGTAAGTACTTCTTCCCATCATTTTCTGGGCTTCTTACGTTCTGGTTTAGAATAATGAATAGAGATCCTACATGCTCCGCTGGTTTCCTCTGCCGTTGAAGCGTTGGGTGCAGTACGCACCTATTTTCAAGGCTCCGTTTTTTGTTTTTTTTTCCACTTTTAGCTTCCAGTTTTGCTAGAGCGGCTAATATGCAGGGAACACGCACGCACATACACACGCGCACATATACATGTACGCATACACATAGACATAAACACGCACGAAGTCTGCATGAATGTTTGCCCAAAACAGTTACAGTGCCCAAACAAAACAACACAAAAATAAATCTCCAAAGCCTGGGTGAATTCCTGAACTTACAGTGTCGCGGCTGGAGCGTAACGGTTCAACCGAGGACCAGTAAGCGAATGGGATGCCGCCCCTCGGGCATCGTGAATCATTTTATTCGTTACAACCGCAGAGCGGGTTCGCTTTTGCGCCCCTCCCACGCAATCTCGCGCGCAATTGCACCCTTGTTCGCGAACAAAATGAACGTCGCTTGGTTGTCCTCCATTTGTTTGATTTGTCTTCGGTAAGACAAATCCACCTCTCAAGAAAAAAAGCAAAAAAAAAAATAGAAAGGCAAAGGGACATACCTAGAACTCAGCGCAAGACAAATTGAGGAAACTGCTAAGAAAACAACCGAAAGGAATTCGGGTTTAATCGAAGAAGACCAACTGCCCTTCTCGATGCGCAATCCTAACTTCTGTTTGTTTGTCTTTTATTTATTTTGATTGCAGTGAGACGACGTTCACCCATTAAACGCAAGCAGTTGTTTACAATAGTGAACTGTCCACTCCCACCCACCAATTAAACGGGAAAAAAAAATAAAAAAAATCCCGTTCGGTTGCAACAATGAACTCGGGAGAAGACAAGATCGGCTTTGTGTTTACGGCGTAGATAAACAACCATATGATATCAGCAATAACGAAAAAGATAGCAAAATACTTTTTTTTTTTGAGCGAAAACACATACACACACACAAAAAAAAATAGAAACTGCGGTGCCACTTTTCGAAGGGTGGGCGTTAAAAAAAAAAAAGGCGGTCGGTCGTCTCCGAGTTTCCCCCCCCCACCTCCCCTTTCCTTCCTTAAGCATCGCTCTTTTCCGTTTCTGTCCTTATTCGACTAGTCTACGCATCTCTCGCCCTCAGGAGACATTCTCTCCGAAGCAGTGAACTAACTCGGTCGGCTACGAGATACGAGAATTCACCGTATTTATCTTCTTCCCAAAATGCGGACAATCGTGACCAAAAAAAAAGCAAACAATAAATACTGCCCAAATAAACGGACGAACGCTCAGAACGAACGCGCACAATCAAAAGCGGCACACACACTCGATCGTGCAGCGATCGTCTTCTTCAATTCGGTGGGCCGAATTTCCGGTGAGCGAGTGTATAGAGAAGCACGAGAGGCAACGAACTAACAAACACAAATAAACGCGAAGCCGAAAAAAAAGAGAAATAATAAGAGCGCTATCGGAACGGCTGCAGCTTACGCTCGATGAAACCGCGTCGGCGTTATGGCTTTGGTCCCAGGTTCGGCTAGTGTCGGCTGCTTTTCTTGGAGCAACCGCGGCTTGGGCTGCGGTCGAAGGTCGTAGCGATGCTATCGTAATAACGAGCCTGAGTGTTTATCCACAAAACAGTGTATCTCTCTTGCCGGTGTGCGGTTGCTTAGCAGGCGGTGGCTGGCTGACTGGCTGGCTACCGGAATCTTTGCCGAACGGTTCGGCTTTTGGAAGTTGCTGTTTTGGGGCTTTTCGGGGCTCGTATTGTTGCTCTTGTTGCTGTCGGTGTTCCGAACGACTCGAAGAGAGAAAGCGCGCTCGGTATCGCGAACGAAGTTTATTGCCCTGAGCGAAGAACAGACAATTGAAAACGTCCTCGAGTCCCAAAACAATATTGACGCCTTTATTAGATCTGTACTGAACATTCCATTTTCGCCTACAATTTTAACTACTTTTGTGCACTTTCTTACTCAAGTAAGCGTGCGGAACGTTGTGCGACTCTGCGAGGCTTACTGTAAGAAAGCCCAGCTAACTTGGCTTCTTACTACTCATCAAATACATCCCTATGACCACCACTGGAACCCGCCTACACGTAGGAAGTTATATACCTCTGTCACCGTCATCTAGTAATGAAAATAAACCCATGACCGTTATCATAATTACTGTTATTGGTGTCCACCTGTTTCCTCTCTGGAACGAAACACTGCATAATATCCAATACCAAAATGAACAAGTACTACGTAACGATCAGGGTGGAATGATTTGTGACGCTATTCACATGCAGTAATTCATACACTCAAACGCGAGCACGTTGTGTACTGTACAATATACACGAAAGGGGTCGTAATGCAACTTAGATTACCCAAACATTTTTTTTACATTAAAGGCTAATTTTAGCACAATAATATGCAACCAAGGTGTAAGAGTATGGTATATAAAATTTCGCGGTTAAAAAATGTATATAATGTTAATTTGTCACAGAGTAATGTTTCTACTGTTGTGCCGTGTCAGTGTTGTTTTTGATGAACATCTACTACACTCAATAACTGTCCGCTATTTTATTCTCCAAGATGAAGTCACGTAAGGCAAACAGAGTCCTCTTTTGTAGAACTGTGGTAGGCCAAGGTCCTAACACCTTCTCCAGCGACAAGGGGCGGTCATCAAGTTCCATGACCCGAAAATTCAGTTCTTTTCGACACTTTTTGAACCTAGAGCATTCTAGTAAGAGACGAGTTTCGTCTTCGACTGACTGTCCACATGCACATTTGGAAAATCCGCACGTGGAACCGGTATAAAGTGCCATAGCGGTGCTAGCGGCATTGACGCGTAGCCTGTGCAGTAGTGTTTCAATGCTGCGTGTGAGAGAAAGGGGTACACAGAATTTTATCCGGGTGCCGACTTCGTAGAGCAGTGGTCCTCAACCATCGATGTTTCGCGGACCCCTTGTGGATCGGCGGAGATGGTGGAGGACCCCGTCCGTGGCGAGGGGAAGGGAAAGGTATACGTTAATCATGATAATGAGTTATTAAGTGAATAAAACTAAGGGCTAGCGTGGAGTAGACTTCTCTCGTTGACGTACGCGCCAGAAAACTCACCGGAAATTTTGAACGTTTCTTCTCAATCTGAAAAACATTCAACCTTTGTTGTCGGGTTTGACCGATGAGGCAGGGCTTCGCGACCCGTGGAATGCCTTTGCGGACCCCAATTTGAGAACCACTGCCGTAGCGAATGGAGCGTTTTGGGTGTTCGTCAAACCACGTGGAACTATACTTTCTGCGTACTACCGTCCTTAATGTCTCCCGAGTGCCGCCACGGGAAAGGGGAACGCGTTGATATTGCCCGTCCGGTGCGAATTTTTGGTGAGACAATCTGTCGCTTCTCTGTCCGTGAAACTAGTGTCCTGGAACCCACCGAAGTGAAATGTCGTCGTCCGCCTGCATTGCCCCCGGCATTTCAAACAAAACTTTGCAAATGTACCGGCCGTTGTTGCTTTTACAGTTAATTGACTGTATGGATGTGAGAGCCTCTGGAGTGTCACTGCAGATAACCAATTTATTTATCGTGCTTGCATGCTGAATAAATTGTAATCCCGACAGTATAGCACGAAACACAGCTGTTGTGGAGGATGATCGATGTGACAACCGGAAGGAACGTTCTGTGTCTCAAGTTGGCATAAGATATGCAGAAGCTTATTCTTGATCATCGGTGGATCCGTCTGTGTACGTTTGAGTAAAACTGGGTTGGTGATCGTATAGGAAGAAGAGTGCCAGTTGTGCGGCCACCATACTGCCTACTGAGCTTTTCTTTTCCTTTTCGTTTATTGTCGTCTGTACTTTAGGCATCGTCAACGAACATGGGGCAGGCGAAACTAGTGTTTCCCATTGAGTGTAACTTGGTAGATGGCGTTGATATTCTAAGAGAACGTTATCTAACTCCTCGCCTGTTCTGCTCACATGTTGTGTCTTTAAACGAAAAAAAAAATGCCTGCAGGTTTTTTTTTCTATTCAAAGGACGAAATCTTCGGCTCCGATGACTCTGGAAAAGCTAAAACGCTGGAGGTTTCACGGGGACCATCCGGGCAAACTCATAGGCTCCAAGCCAACAAGCAATGTATACGGGGTAGACGAGTCTAGGAAGTGCGTGAGAGGCCACGAAGCACTAGTACAGACTCAAGTAGGCGGGCGTTTAACGTACTAGTGCTACGTGTAAGTGGAGGAGAGATGATGTTGAGCTTCCCCACCTGGTTCCCGCAATGCAGTGCAAGGCATTAATAATCCTTTAAACATTTTGCTCAATCACAGTTGGTGCGTATTCGACGTATTGGTTCGGTCTATAACTATACCTAAAAGTCGGCTGGTCTTGACGATTTCTCGTGGTTCTCCATTTACAGAGGGCCTGAAGTTCTTTAGTAATTTTAGGGTTAAAGGGAGAACTGCAGATTCGGTCGCAGGCATGTCTAATCAAATATATCTTAAGAACGCCACAATATTGTATAGATTGTTCTGTTATGATTCTTTATCAGTGTCGAAACAAAGTGCTGACGCCCAGATTCATATGTCGTCTACGTGGATGGAATACTCTAGGTATGGTGGAAGGAGACTACATAATTTATTTATAACCACGTAGATGACAGTGGGGCTCAGTACGCTGCACTGAGGAACCCTATTATAAAGCATATGTTCCTGGCGCTTATCATGGTTTCTGTCCACAAACATCATGCGCTCCTTGAGAAAATATGCTACCTAACGCAGGGTGCGACCGCAAACACCGAGTTCAAGAAGTACATGCCAAACAGGACTATGATTAACGGTGTTAAAAATCCGTTTGATGGCGAAAAATACGGCTACGGTAATGTTACCTCGGCTTCTTTCGTATTCTACAAGACTTACTAGGGTCAGCATACAATCCATTGTACATCTACGTCTTCTAAAGCCAGCAAAATGCGGTGAAAGCTCTTTGTTTCCTTCAACCAATCACTGCAATCGCTCGTTAATTAATTTCCCAATAACCTTACCGATACAGCTTGTTAAGCCGGGGTCTTGCTGCTCATGCATCATACAAAATACATACTGCAAACACGAGTCACCGGAATATCCGTGGTTAAAATGCCGCGTGCCAAGTGTTCTTCTTCATCTCATTGCCATGCGGCACTCGAAGCACGGATCTCGCGGTGACTCGCGGTCGAATCTGTATACAGCCTGTCTTTTGTGCGATGCATAAGCAGTGTCACCCCAGCTTTAAGGCCCCTACGCACAGTTGCGTTTGAGAGCGTTTGAGCGCGTTCGACTGCGTTCGGGCTGCGAGAAACCAGGGCATCTCAGCTTCTTTTGTCGCGTGCCAAGGTATTCCTTGAATTGTATTCCACGCATCATAATAAGCGCAGATGTGCCGGTGACTCGCTCACGTTTCTTGACGCAACGTAGTCAAACGCACTCAAACGCTGTCAAACGCAAATGTGCGTATATGTACTGCGGGTGAAATGACTCCAGTGACGTGGGCAATTTTCCTGGTTTCAAGGGAGGGACAATTTTCGCTAGTTTGCAGTCCCGTGAAAAACGTTCTTGTTGCCATATATGCTATTGAATAGTTGAAGAAGAAGAATGGCTGCTTTGGGTCCCAAGTTTGTAAAAGCCTCCGCGCACTATAGACGATTGCAAGCTGGGCGACTGGCCGCCGCCATGTCTCTGCTCGAGCAGGCACGCCCGTGCGATTACGAGCTTGCCAAAGCTACGTTCACCCGCGCGTTGCACGCGCTTGCACGCATGGGGCACCACTTGTGGCGCCATGCTTGCAATTGTCTATACATTTCTATAAAACAAATATTACGATTTGTTTTCGTTTTTATTTGTTTATAACAACCGACAAAACTGAGTGCGAAATCCAGCGCCCAAAATGTGGCATTTCCCCTTATTTTACCTAATCAATATTGTGGGGAAAAAAATCAAGTTCCTAAAAACACTTTGAAGAACGAATTTGCTCAATAGGGAAGAGGGGCTAGTAGATAAATAATTTTTTTTTTGTCAAACCAAAACACCTTTTTTGACACGCGTGTTCGCTCTCAAATAAAGTATGTTCGAAGCACGTTTGCTTCATACATTTGTGTGCTTCAAACATCTCTGTAGACAGTTTTAGTACGACCATATGTGGGAGGCTCGTCATAAGAAACACTACTGAGACAGCTAGTAGCTGCAGATTGTCAGTATGAACTGTGTGACCGGGATTCACACGTGACACAGTTAATGACGCTGTTTATGTAGGAAATGCCAAGCGCGAACTGCGTCCGAAGCGGTAAGTTACGGATTGCACCCAGTTGAAGGTCGCTGGTCCCGGCACCGTCCAGGCACCACGTCTATGCGCAAGTCTCTCTGCTCGCGGCTGCCTTTGTGCGTGTTCCCCGCCCTCTCCCGTCTCGTCCGTTCTTCCCTCGGTCGCACGCAGTCTTTCGCAGGGCCCGGAACTCACGCGCTCGGGTTTCTACCCCCGGGGACTCTGGCCCGGGTCCAAGTGTTTTTGCAGCTCCTGCCGCCACCAGGCCCCGGGAAGCGAAGCAACCCTCCTTTTTTATTTCCCTTATTTTTCTTTTTATACTTTATCGCTCGTTTGCGTAGTCCGGCGCCGAGAAAGAGGCTAAACTAAGAAGCGAGGACAATGCAGTGAAGCAATTCAGCGAAAAACGGCGCAACGGAGGCGAGCGGCGAATGATACTGTTACGTTGGTCGGCACTGCAGTGCCACCCTCCTCACCCCAACCCCGTTTCTTCTCTTCATGCGCCCCCTTTGCAGTTTTATTCTTTTCATCCGCTCAATACTTTTTATGCTGTTTTCGCCCTTCCCTTACTACTTCGTTATCGATATCATGCTCATTATCAACGTTATCGCTATCGTATTCGCTCTATTGAACCCTCTTCGACCCTCGATAGGCAGGAGCACTCTTGCGCATATAACTCCTTACATTTAAGTTCTTCGGCGATCGTTCTTCAGATATGGTTTATTCTTCCCTCCTTTTTTTTTTTTCTTATTGCGTTCATAAATCAATCCAGTCCCTCTTTCTCTCTCTTTATTTGTTTACCTCTTGATTTCTTCTAATATTGCTGTTCCCCATTCATACGGAATTATTGGTGCCTCGTCTCAGTGAGTAAAGAAACAGCAAATATTGCTCTCCAAATACACTTCGTTCGGGAAACTTTCTTCTCGCGTTGCAGAGCCCGGAAATATCGGGTTTACTCCACGCCCCTGCCCGTTTCGATCTGGGCAAAAATCGTACTAGCCTGCTGTCGTGTATCACTACTTTGTGATGCACGTTAAAAACCCCAGGCTAGTGGTGGAACTGCACTGGATAAATTTATCATCTACAGCGGAAACACCATGGCAACCATTGGGACAGACTAACTTCAGGCTGTATAAACATATACATCACACAACTTTTTTTTTTCTCCCGGTGTCGAAGCAAACACAAACCAATAGGCTTTCGACTTTTCTTACGGCTAAGAACGTCATCCACATGCTTGTTGAATTACATGCTTGGGAACGTATAATACTTGAGAAGATCCCTCGCGGCGCCAAAGAGATGCATCGTGTGCGTCGTAGGACAAAAATGCGATGTTTGTTCCTTTAATGTGGCGAGTACTTTGAAAACAATAGCCTCTTGTCGAGGTATATTCCACTTCAAACAAAGAAGCACCTCCAAGCGGAGGAGCCAACACAAGTGCGCTTGACTTCTGTGACACTAAATTCATCCTGCCCCTAACGAACTGTTTGAACTTGGAGCTTGCGTCAACAGTAAGATTTATCGGGCTACGTCGAAATGGGCGACATAGTTCCCACTAGCTCTCCCTCTCCCCCCCCCCCTCCCTTTTTTTTTTCTCTCTCACTTTTCTTATCTGCCAGTGACCTCGACGTCAAATTATCTAAGCTGATGAACTTCATCCTCCAAAATGTCTTCATATAAATGTAGAAAAAAAAAAAAAAGCTTTAGAGCAGATAACAGAAAGTAACCCTCCGGTACAAAAAAGCCTTCCGCCAGATTATAAAAAAGATCTGTTGAATGGGAATTTGTACAAAAATAAGTTAGTACCGATGTCCATTAAAGAATGCCGTCACGATCCCTTTTGGTTATCAGCAGGAGTGCACAGAGAACATTATATAAACTCCGTTCGCCCCCAGAGTTGTACGCTCCTGATTACAAGTATTCAAATTACTTGTAAGCGATTATTTTTTTTCAAGCAGTTTTGTAATTATTTGCTTACTTTTATGGAGTAGTTTTCCCCTTCCCTCCCTAACGGCACCCTTGTTTGTACAAAATTCATTCTGAGGAATGCTCGAACAAACTCTCCGATGGGAGGATGGTTTACCAATTTTGGTAAGTTAAGAACATTCGTTGTTTTATTTAGTTCGGTCATTTTATTACAATAATAGAAAATATGAACAACCCGTTTTCACAAGTGGAACATTCGTCAAAGGATGATTCGTTATTTGGCAAATCCGATACACTGTGACTACTGGTTCATTTGCTGTTAAGGTCAAACTATGGGCTGACTGACCTTCGGCCCAGATACCCAAATACCCAAATACTTCATTACGGGTTAATAATGTCAATGGCGTACGGGCTAGCTACCAGGCAAGTCGGAAGACACTTACAGAAGGCAATTACTCCTATTTTTGCAGCATCACCAGTAGTTTCGTTTCACCTACAGCAGATTTCCTATCTAAAGAAAGCAAATGGTCGTGGTATAGGAAATAATTACTTCGAATAACTTCGTGACGTAAACTCTTTTTTTCATACCTTTTGCTAGGTGTTTTGTTGCTCTTCTCAACGCCATGGTTCCTCACACCATCGAAGTATAGTGTAGTCGGACTTCGAGATCGCGGCTATGATCGCCGTCTAAGATCTACGATATGAGGGCTCTTTTATGTCAAGCCCAATACAGCATTGCTCTGATTTAATTTTTTTTTTCAGATGAGGATGTTTCCATTGCTGGCATTTCTCCCAACCACTGAAATCACAGAAACTTTTCAAGATCTGTTGGACGTCATCCCGGTGGTGGTAGTTCCAGTGGCGAACTATTTCGAAAACACCAACGTCGGCAGACCCCGACAAAATGGCCTGTGTTGCGCAGTCTTTCCGCCAGAGGTGTGGTCCGTCAGGGAGTCGAGTTTGGAGGACATGCCGAGAACGAACAACAGCGTCGAGGCGTGGCACAGAGGGTTCCAGGCGAGTTTTCTAAGGTTCGGCAAGTAGGGGTTACGCACTTACTATACGTCTATATGACAAGGGACATTGCAAAATAATGACACTCGTCGTGATTACCTAATGCTAATTACCACATTAACAAACGAGGACAAAAGCAAAGGCGTGAAATGCTGTTTTTATCGGAATATAGGGTTTTAAATAGTATTTTTAGAGTTATGCATACTGAAGTTTCTGTGGCGGGGGAGATGATATCGATGCCTTATGTGTACCGGCTAGTTTAATCCGCTCGTTTCATCCTCACAAACTATCACCGCACCGCTAGCGTCACCTCTATGAAAACAACTCTCTCATTACCACCTTTATCACTACGCCGTAAAACGCATCACCATAATTCTTTCCTGCGTGATAAAATAATTGCTCGGCCTGTCTATGTTTCCTCTCTATCATTCCTAACTCTATCACAACCACGTTTTATTCATCTTTCTTTCCCCGTACATCTCAGGAGCGGAACCACCTTCCCCGGTCGATCGCCATTATCACGGACTCTGAGCTCTTTAAAAGTACAATAACTAATTACTTTATTACTGAGTGTGTCTAAATATGTATTATGTTATTTGTATTAACCTTCTTGTTGCTCTCCCCCTCTGTAATGCCTTCGGGCCATGAGGGTATAATAAATGAAATAAATAAAATTCTTTACTATCTTCAGAACATTGGCAGCAAAACTGAGACACCGGAAAGAATGCAGCGAACAGGGAGACGAATCGGGCAAACATAGTGCTAATTTCAATGTGTCTCCTACATGCTAAGGTTTACACTTATTAAATATAAAACGTGCGTTCCGATTTTGTTTCTCTTCAGAAGAACATGGGGTGCACATCCCCAGACCTCTCGTTCTTGTTGGACCGCGTGAAGAAAGTCTCTGACCGAGATGAATATTGCCCAGGCTCAAGGCAAAACAACGTTAACAAGAATAAAAAAAAAAAATAAAAAAAACACGCGCACTGTAACAGGCGCATCAGATTCATCGTCCAAAACTACAGCAGCACCCGCCGCATGGATTGCCTGAGGACGCTTGCGCGAAACCATGCTTTTTAATTCTGCTCAAAAAAAGTTTTCTATCAAATCTTCCGTATTCCGAACATGTATTTCGCAACGTGTGATTCAACCATTTCATGCTCTTATGCATAAAACACTAAACAAACAATTTCGCCCTTCCTCCTGGAATACATTCAATTATAGACATCATGGTCTGTGAGTCAAAACGCATGTATTGCTCAACGTAGAATGAACAATAGCTGTATATTATTGCTACTGCGCATCATCGAACCTAGTCAGTTGCTTAAAATTATGGTTTAAAACCTGCTACCAATCCCGGAACACTCGCTGTGACCAATCGTCCGGTCGAACGATTCACCTTATGACGAATCCTTCCGCTGTAACGAATGATCCTGTTACCAGTTGCCCTATGACCATTCGGCATGTGACGATTGGTCATAGGACGCTGGGGTAACTAAAAGCAGAGTATGCGTAGGTATTTTACAGGGTACGCTTTGTGCCCAACAGTCGCTGACAGTTTAAGAAACGCAGGACAAAAACGCGATATGTTCACGCATGATGATCAGTATATTAGTGTCAGTCACTATGCAATCCGCATGCAAAGCCTGTTGTCTCGAGTTCCTCCCCCGAACACGACTCGGCTGCACGATTACTCGTTCGGCGAGAACACCAAATGAATCTACTCGCTCACAAAAGACTTAATCCAAAACTCGAAGCGCCTCATCGCGGCGTAACGCCACCTTATGCGTTGCGAAAATCAGTGAGAAGAAAATCCACACGGCCTCCGCTCCTGGCCCACAGCTTCCCAGAATGAAACGCGCGCGGTGTTGGATCTATAGAAGTAGTCTATTCTAGTTCTTGCTGCAGCCCGGTGAGATGTAGCACATACTCCGCCAATCCAGAGACAAAAAAAAAACGTCAATGAATGATATAACCCGGGTAGGAAAAACTTGTTCTTACAATCTCGAAACCTTCATTAGACTGTTAAAGTTTTGGTGTTTTTTCGGTACTGCTTGTATACGTCGGATTAATCAATCCACCACCCTTATAGCTCTGGAAAACTTTCTGCGGAATTTTTGATGAAAGGAGGAGTGCGCCTGCTCAGCTATCGTAGGCATTCGTCTACACGCCCCCGTACCTTGGACTGCATAGTCAAAGAAGGTTGCCCACGGGTATACTAGTCATCCCATCGAGTACACAACAAGGTTTATTTGTCGCGTCAAATAAGCACTCCCTGTAAAAACCAAACGTTTATTCTTTCTCTCTCTCCAATGAGCATCTTCTGGGCGCCGCCATATTTGTCCACTGGGCTGTGAAACGCGTACTGAACATGCGCAGTAGCACTTCACCCCGAAGTTCAGACGCCGCTAATGTTTCTGCAGCCCAGTGATTCGGCTTCTATGTTTTTTGTTTGTTTTTTTCTTTTTTGAATAGTTGATAAGCACAGGAAAGGCACATCAAAAACGACATGATCTAAATAACAACACTGTAGCAAACATTTCCGACGCTGTTTTATTCGTCATGATCATGCCAAGCGTCAGATTTTCCCATCTTTTGCTGGGAAGAACGAGTCAGAGCGCACGAAATAAATTTAACGAAAAACAGAAATGACTGATTTTCAGTATACGTGGTTCGAGATCACACGATTGATATTTAGTAAAGACACGAGAACAGTACTTCTAATTGAACAGCACAATGCGATTCCTAGCTTAATACCATAAAAAAGAGCCGGTATGTCGCGAATTTCTCTTGCCCTTCCAGAGCTATATGAATGACCGAATTGATATTCCATTCCAACTATTTTGACACTCCTAATATTTAAACTTCAATCGAGTGTCCCCTTGCGTAATAAAAATAATATTTCTGGACTACGCCCACGTATAACCGCTGTCTCAATATAAAGTCTATACTTACCCTCAAACCGCGAAATAAAAAAAAAAGGATCCATTGCAGCGGGAAAGATTCATTGCAGAGGGAAAGTGGCCGTCAGCATACAACAGACCATCATGGTCAATGGTCTTGATTATCCCAAACAAACAGGTACGAGATAATCCAAACGTAAGTGAGAGTTCCAGCGAAGTCACAAGGGACGGACGTCGCTAAACTAGCAAAGGCGGCAAAATCAGTTACTGAAACCCACGAGCTTACGCAACGAGTAATAAAACACACGAGCGGACTCTCTCTCTCTCTCTCTCCCTCTTTGTCAGTCCGTCTGTCTGTCTGAATAATAAAACGCGCTCGTTTGATCTGACGGCCTCTGGACGAACCCTTCGGTAGCGGTACGGTACCCTATTAATGCGTAATGTGTTTTTTTACGGTTGCCTTTCATACGTCTTTTCTTCCTTAACGACGCCAGGTGTGTCTCGAGCACCCGCGGCTCACGTTTCCGCGAATAGCAGGGGCGTTGAACCGCTAAATATAGCGCCTTTACCATTTGTGACCTCGCTACGTTCACAACGAGAGCCAAAACATCATTCTTTCAGCTGAATTGCTTCGTCAGTCGGACAACATGGCGAGCGGCTTTCTTGAGGCATCTGGCTCTGGAAATTTCTTGAGAAAACAAAAGCGAAAAACTCGTCGAAATAAAGTCTACAAGTTCCCTGAACTCTGAAGATCAACAGTTACATGCTTTCCCATTTTGCTTGAAGATCGAAATTGAAGATCAGGAAAGAACACTCGGTGAGCTTTATTGTCGTTTTCTAACTAACACACCCATTAAACTGACACGTCGCATTTAGAACATATCTAGTTAGATACCGGTCGCATCGGAGCCTACCTCTTGTGATCGCGCCTGTCTCCATACAGAGGTCCATTTGCCGATAACCGCTCAGCGTAGCCTCAACGGGACACTACCTGAATATAATAGTCCAGTTATAGTTTCATGTGTGAAAAGAAATATAATGCCAGAGAAATCACCAAATACATCTTTTGCCACAACATAACCCCCTCAAGCTAATGAACGAATCTGGCTATTTTCCCCTTGTCAATAAGGGACAAGTGCGGACATTTGCTTATAAGCCTAGGCTACCTTAGTACCTCTGAAGCCGACAGGGCAACTAGGTTATTGGTCCTCTTACATTAACCAGCAAAAAAATTGGGGGTGAGGGGTATCTGGATGAGGATCACGCCGGTACAATGCTCATCCAGATAGAAACGGGCAGGGGTGGGGATTGAACCCAGAATTCCCGGGTTTTGCAAAGAGATAATGAACCAGATCACTTGCTTTGGAGGTGAACTTCGCCACATACAAGACTGCATTCCGGGAAAGCCACAAAAAAGAGAAACCCGCCTGCGGCGTGCAAAACTGTCTACGTATACGCTAACTGTCAATCTAAGAGATCTTTAAAATGTTGTAAAGCGGAAATTAAAAGTTAGTATTAACAAATTCGCTACACAGAAGCGCCTATACTGTAAGCGACGTGTGCTATCCCGCTGACAGGTGAGCACGACACTCGGCAGAATCTTGCAGCGCTCTTGGGTTCGAGGCGGGAGTGGATTGGTGTTAGGCTTACGGCCAATAAATGACACGTTTACCGGGGCTTTGAACACAGTATTTTCTTTCTGGCTTACCACGAATATATGACACATTCACTGGGGCCTTGAACACGTCCTCTTTTTCTGGCTTACAACTTGCGTTCTAAGCTTGCCGTGCGAAGCAACTCAGTCTAGCGTATGGTATGTGAAGCAAAGAAACAGGCAGCTTGGGCCTACTGCGATGCGGAAAAAAGTCCGGCTCAAACTGGCGGCTAACTTATAAACAAGAGAGGAACGGTGTTCACGAGTGCAGATGATCGGAGCTCACGCGGTCGAAATACCGCCAGGACTTGGATTCCTAAACTGCCTTAGAAATATACAACAGGACGTTTCTGTCCGAAGCATAGCTTCTGAAAGGCCATTCGGAACAAGGTGTGTGCACCGTCGAGTGAACGGCCTATACATTTTTGTAAACACTACCTCCCGACTTACTGATTCTACGTTCTGAAGAAGAAACAAGAGGTGGGATTGTATTGCTCTTCACCCCTAGGGCAAGTTGGTAGTGAAATAAGGCTCTGCAACATTTTAAGCGTGTCAATGTTCCACGCTAAGCTATGAATTATTTCTGGCGCCCACTAGAACCTTTCCTTATTATCTTAGACGCTTATCCGTGAAAAGAAAAAAGCGCAAAGCTCCACCTTTTAAATTGAAAAGCGGACGCACGTCACACGTCTCCTCATTACTAAAAACGACCCCAATACTGTCCGCATTCTTTCGTAAAAACGTATCACAGCGCAGCTCGGAACATCTCAGAGCACCGATAAAAAGATATAAAGTAAAACAACGCGGTCAAAAAGTGCAGTGTCGTAGAAAGACAGAGCTCTGCATGGTGCGGCATATCACTGAGTGAGCTGGTAAGAGAGAAAGAGAGAGAGAGCCGTGAGTAAAGAGGCATATGAGCAATCAGCGTGCCAATGTCAGCGGCCCAGTCGGGGGGGTCGGGCGGGCAGAGATGACCTCTCGTGACAGCCGACAATCGGCCAGCAGGGCTCCGGGAGAACTCAACCCCACCCTCGGGACAATGTGGGCCGTCGCCGTCCCAACGTGGCCCCCGCCTCTGCTCGAGCGCCCCGCGCCAACGTCGCCCGTGCACGCCAAGGAGAAAGACAACGGAGACACGCGAGTTGACCTCCAAAAACACCGGGGCACTCCGCGGGGAGACGCTACGGAGTACTTGATCGTAGAGCTCAAGCACAGTCCTCGGAGCAATGGCGCAGTTTGGTTCGCAATGAGGCATAGCGAACAAAGCCCTAAGCTAGTCAGCAATAATCACCGTTGGTAAACGTACCAATTACATCTTCCTATACTCTGGGGAAACTTTCTGCGACGTCTTTGATGAACGGAGGAGCGCGCGTGCACAGTTTTCATGGGCGACGAGAGCGGGAGTCCCTTAACCTTTCGCTGTATAGCCACAGAAAGTTGTCCACAAGTATAGCGGTCCTTTAGTGCCTGAGAACCATTATATTCGGCGTCAAATATGGTGTGCTACGTCGTGAAGTCTAGTGTAGTTTCCGCGGTGCTCCAGCGCTCTCAAAGTGCGCGAGCGCGGGCGAATGAGACGGGAGACAAAACATGGAAGCAGCGCGGGGCTGCAGCGCTGTGCAAGCTATGCGCGACTCGAGAACGTAGCACAAAACAAAAAAAGAGTTGACGCGCTAAATTTGCGACCATATGCAATGCTTGTAAATAATTGCTCACGTAGATATAAAAAAAGAAAGGAAAAAAGACTCTTGGAAAAATGTGGATGCATTTCGCGCCACTGGAACCAGGTCATTCGAAAACTTCCCCCGGATAGAACAGTCCGGCGCGAAACTATGTATTGTAATGGCGAAGATCACACTGAAACCAAAAAGCAACGCCGTCGTGTGTTAGGAATTGGTGTGTCTTCTCCATTTCCTTTCATGGTATCTTAAAGGATTCACAGTCCCCAAAGAACTTTTTACGCACAATGCATATGCCACTTTTTCTCACCCCAATGCAAAAACCTAATCACAATAACCCCGTGCAAGTGTCTTCAACGGTTCCAGCGGTCTAACCGCCATGGGTGGAAAACGCTTTGTTGGAACGCCAATCGGATAACCGTAGGCACGCGTTAGCAATGCTTCACAGTCAGAAGATCTGCACACATCAGCATCAAGATGGCGGAACTGCTCAGCGTTGTAAGAGTCTAATACGTACTTCGTAGTTTCACCCTCCCCAGTTCCTATTTCAAACCCCAGACCGTCGTCTGAAACATACTCCAACAAACTCTCTCTATCTCTTGCTCACACACGCATACACACACACACGCGCGCTCGCGCACGCGCGTACATATTTACTTTGTTTTGTTCTTTCTCTCCAGAGTGATCCTGCGAAGTTGTGTTCGGGCAGTAAGAGAAATGAACATGTTGCAAGTACCAAACATGTTTAGTTCGAGTTGCATTCCACTTGGTTTGTTCGTGTGATGTTTACCTAAGCCTTAGAATCAAGGCGTAAATGGTACTTAATAGCAAAAGACAACGCCTCGACCCCTTGGAAAAAAAACACAAGCAGTTACAGCTTTACATAATAAGGAACCTTCCGCATTTTGAAAGGCTGCATACCAAGAGAAAAATCGCGAATGCTCCGTTCGGGTGCTCAACAAAAAGACAGACCTATGCAACTTCCAGTGGGATAAAGCCGACATATAGAACCGATTCTGTGGCTAGTCTCTGCATTAGTTCGGATTCTTTAACGTGACTCGAAGGGAATTACAGGCAATCGGCTGGAATTCCCTTCGAGGGGACGACACAAACACGCGGAAGTGACCTGCGTATAGTGCTTATATACTGTAAATTACTTAATTTTCGCCCACAGCTAATATTCGCGAATCGCCTACAATTCGCGAAAAATGGGTCCCGCTAACAATTTCGGTAGAACGTAAACAGATTGTAATCTATATTGAGGTCCCACCGCGTCGCGAAAATTAGAACCCGCGAATTATTTCAAGACATTGACATAAATCGCGAAATATTGAGCCCGCGAAAAAAAAAATAAGTCGCTTACAGTATTACGGGAAAAGACAGTTTTTATTAATTGCTTAAATAAAAATATACGCTCGCAGCTATGGCGGTGTTGACCTTCGTCACCTCTCTCGAGGAACTGAAAAAGATTTTAGGAAGACTAAATAGGCCTAAATATATCTAAATCATAAAATAGAAAGCGACTAAAACAAACCAAAGAACAGAAAGGGAAAAACACTGGATACGAAATTGCAAGGAATGCGTTATTGCGTGTTTTGATCTAGATTTTATAGCGTTTGCGAATATGTGTTTCGCCTCTCCATTTCTTACACGCTCGCACTTATAAAACGCATTCACCAAATGCACAACCGTATCTCTCAGTAAAACATGAACACATGAATAAAGAATCTGGGTAACTATATTCCGTTTTACCTCACGTTTGACCGCAGTGCACGCTACGGGCCATCTCAGCCAATCCAGGTCTGGGAACGTAGCACGTGATACGCTCTCCGGGCAACACGGCACGCCTCTTAAAGGTCACGCTACAGTGTTCAAGTCACATAACACTTCTACGGCCTACGATTGGCTCCGGTGGCTCGTAGCATTGGTCGTGAGGTGAAAGAGTGTACAACTATCTTCCAGCCTATGAATTGAGGTGTGCAGTCTTCGGCCATATGGAAGGCCCATTAAGGCTCGCTCACACACCTGCAACTGAGTAGGATCGACAGAGACAAGACCGGTTTTTAAGCCTTTTGCGATGGCGTAGGACCAGATGCGCTGCTGTAGAGCAGCTCCTAAGCCGTCGCAAGAAGTCTAAAAAGCGGTCTTGCCTCTCTTGTTCTGACTGGGTTGCAAGTGTGTGAACGGGTCTTTATTCACCAAGGCAGCTTTAAGCCGGGGTCACACTGCGTATACATTCTACAAAAGACATTCTTCATAGAGATTCGAGCGCGAGTCAACACGAGATCCGTGCTTCGAATGCCGCAGGGCAATGAGTTCGATGATAAAGCTTGGCACGCGGCATTCGAAGCACAGATATTGCGGTGACCCTTGTATGAAGACCGTCTTTTGTATTATGTATGAGCAGGGTGACCCCGGCTTTACAGTGGCGCTAAGCCCATTTTAGAAAAAAAAAAAACACTTTATTATTCTACAAAAAAAAAAAATGAAACGAATGGTCACTTCCTTTCTCGCACCAATCAATGGGAGACTTGCCAACGAGAATTCTGCGCAGCCACCTTAAACTGTATCCTCGAATGATTGTTTCGTGTTGTTGGAGGCTGTAGTACTTCAACGGGGTGTTTTTTTTCTGGTAGCAGGCGCAACAAAATAAACCTGCATAACTTAGGCCAATAAGGCGATGGCTGCCCTGACTCAAAAACGGAAGCGTCTTACAACAGTGGTCCAAAGCTCAAGAGCATCGTTCCAACAAACACACCTGCGCGGGCAATAAGCATGCTTAGGCAGCGCTGTGGCGATGGGCCATGCCGACACAGCTGCGCCACTGAACTAGTGA
Source organism: Ixodes scapularis (assembly GCF_016920785.2). Taxonomy (NCBI): domain Eukaryota; kingdom Metazoa; phylum Arthropoda; class Arachnida; order Ixodida; family Ixodidae; genus Ixodes; species Ixodes scapularis. The sequence continues at coordinate 55,918,788 of NW_024609857.1, read as the reverse complement.
GATGTCGTACGTTGACATCTCCATTGCTTCTGGGGTCAACATCCGCGTGCCGGACCCCGAGATTGAGATGTTATTAAAGCATACAAAAAATAAAAATAAAAAGCTTAGTAATCGAGCAATCGACATGGCCGCAATTTCTACCGTTCACAATTCTGTGAACGGTTTCCACGGTTCGAATGCCTTTCGGCGTAAAAATGAAACGTAAACAATTAAACTCTCAAATAACGGAAGGATGGCAATCATTCATTACCATTTGTTTGTTCTGGACTTTAGTGCAGGCGTGAGGTTTTCCTGAGAACCACGGGAATTGTAACAACTGCCTAAGTAAAACTTGAAAAGAATCCGACGACTCGTGAGATCTCAATTTCGTAAGCACATGGATAAATCGGTCGTCCAACAGGTGACAGGTGTCAATACCCAATGCAATTTATTTTAATTAAAAAAAGATTTGGAAAAAGAAAAAAACCGAATTAGAGATGAATTTTAGAGTATTTTTGTCCTGTGAATTTGAATATCACGTTCGTTTTCCCTGAAGATGTAAACGCGAGAAAATACGAAAAACCTCCGACCAGTCGTTACGTCATAAAATTATCTTTTGGCCGCCAAGTGCGTGTCGCTCGTGTGGGCAGCGCGTGCAATTGCAAGCTTGCCAGGTATATTTCCCCGCACTGACAGCAGTCGTGAAGCCTTTTTCTGACCTTTTTAAGATAGCAAGATTTTGCTTTGATAGGCGCATAGCTTTTATAGGCCCTGAAGATGCGCGAGAGCAGATATTCTGAAAAACTTCCTATACGTCACGCTCCGGGAGGGAGGGGCTTCAGCGGTACTTGGAAAATTATTTTCAGCAGCGTCCGTGCACCAAATCGAAAAATAATCTCGATATTCGTAATCGTGGTGACCAAAAGAAGCCGATTCAAGTGTTTCTCCTCAAACAAAGAACCGCTTGCTTCCCTTTAAACAAAACCTAAACTGCATTTGAATTTTATATACAAAAATAATTAAAAAAAACTTTTGCCATTTTAACGACATTACATCCCGCAAACCCCCCCCCCCCCCCCCCCCCCCCCTTTGCGACGTTTTGAAAAGAGGCTCTCGGAGCTACGCGTAGCGGCGTGAACCTACATGCTGTGGCTTGCCGCTGTTCCTTTTTATCCAATAGAGCATCTGCTGCACCTGGTGCCTTCCTTGCTTGGGCCCGGATTTCTTTCTCCGTGTCAGGACAACGTATGATGAATTGAGACGAATTCGCTCCAGGGATAAACTCCGGGCACTTATTCTTAAATGAGCGCTCTTGTTGTTGTTGTTTGTTTGGCCCTTTGCACGATGCAATTCGCCCGACAGGAAGGGAGAAAAACAATGTTTGTGCGGACGTCACGAGATTCTTAACACTTAAAAAAATAACGTGGAAATCACTTCAAAATAAACAAAAAAAAGTAAAAAAAATTTGTTATTTGTTATTTTTTTATGTGTATAGTACCCCTATTTTTGGAGAAAACTATTTTCTTTTTTGCTCGTGCAAGTAAATGACAGACAGTTCTCGTGAGATGCTGTCCTTGGCAAAGACGGATATCTGTAAACAAAAGTTTGGCACAAACGGTCGTTTTCTATACCAAAAAAGAAAACAAAAATAAAAATGGTTGCTGAATTTGGGGGCAAAATTTGGTGCAGTAAATCTTTATGTAAACAGTAAGAAAAAACGTGGATGCCTTTAGGTTTTTCGAAAATTTTGCACTCGTATGAAGCTAGTCTTTCATAAAAGATGATGTTCAATGAGCATGCTCCGTGTCACAATCAATGGCTTGGACTGGGCTCTGTCTAAGGCGGTGTTTTAGTGGCGATATTAAGACATGTTGTCACTGAGCCCTGCGTTGCCGTTTTTTGCTCCCAAGCACACGAAAAAGCGCTCCCGGCCCCAGCTCTAAATTTTGACTGGAGGTTCGCCGCCATAGCACTATACAATTTAGGCACCCCTGGAGGGAAACTTATGTTTTTCTTGAGAGCTATCTTTCCGCTCACACGGAAGGCAAAGGCCATGTAGAACTTTTCAAAGGGACTGTATGGCTCGAGAGCGCACGACATGAGAGCTCCAACGGGAGAGCGCGCCACACGAGAGCGCATGTGTGCGCTGTGAAAAGTTTCGAGAAGGGTATTCGCGACTAGGGTGCCTTCATGTGCGCTTTGCCTAGGGGTAGCCTAGGGTGATGACATCTGACACTTCTGTTCCTGACGTTTTTTGTTGTTTTTTTTCTGTTGTTTTTGAGCGCGAGCATGCGCGTCTCCCGGCACAAGCTCTTGGCATTGGCAGTGCTGCGGCGGCATTTTGCGACCGGCTATTTCTTTATATTTATTTTTCTCGGGAGCGTGCTGTCGGCTTCGGGTACTACAAAGAATGTCAACTCCCAAAGCAAAGCTCACCTGAAGGCACCCTAATCGCGACTAAACGGCTACCTAAGTGACTATTAAATAAATAGCACTCAAGGAGTGTTCTGCTTTCTCAATTAAATTAGTAAAACAATTAGGAGCGTTTCCTTTTTTTTGGGGGGGGGGGGGGGGAGGGGGGAGGGGGGAGGGGAGTGATTTTGTTTAGTAGCTTTGGGGTGTGACGTTATCTTGCGTATTTAAACAAATGTTTTTTTGTTTTTTTTTATCATTTAAGCTTGATTTATGGAGCATTGACTGCCGATTCCAAGCAAGAACTGAAAATGACCCAAAAGTAATTCCATTCGCCTTATAGCCTCTGGCCATCACCAGGTTTCCACGCCGACTACAAATAAATAGTCCACCCTAATAACCCAACTTACGAACTTTGTCATGGCATGGGTAATCTTAGCAGTGGCGTAGCCAGGAATTTGTTTCGAAGGGGGGGGGGGGGGGGAGGGGGGGGGAGGGGGGGGAGCTGGGATGATCGTGATTTGGGGTGAGGTGAGGCAGAGGGGGGGGGGGGGGGGGGGGGAGAGGGGTCAAATTTCACGTCTATAATATAGGGTTGTCTGTATTTCGGGAGGGGGGAGGGAGGGCTGAAGCCCCATAAGCCTCCCCCCTGGCTACGCCACTGAATCTTAGAGGCAATGGTCGGATACGGCAACCTTTCCTACGTGTCGTGCGATTTGATCTTGCATGCGGCTGCTACCACTCAGTCTGAGACTGCAGCAAATGCAACAACCACAGAGAGCACGAGGTCACGGCTTTGAAATACTCTTCCGCAGAACGTGCGCTCGCGCTAGAAAGGCACGTATGAAAGCCCGGAGTGCGGGCTGGCTCGCGCTTGTTGCTTTGGCTGAAATCTCAGCTTTAGAGTAATAAACATTTATCGCAATGCTAGGATCCACCCATCGGCTTCGTTATCGCTCTCGTGTCGCGCACTCGAATGGCACGCGCTCTCGAGGCGCCTTCCCCTTCAAAGGCATTGAGCGCGAGTCCTTAGCCCGAACTACGGCGCAATATCAAAGCCCACCGCGATCGCAGCCGTATTGCCGTGCCCGAAAGCTAAAGTGAGCTAGAAAGGGAAGTGCGAAGACATATAATCAGCAAAACTGACGCGCTTTAGGTGTGACCTTTGACGCTGTAACTAAAGTGTGCGTCGCGTTGCCAAACCTGAACTGGAAGGATGACAGAGTTGAAGGAATCAGTATAGTCGGCAATATACGGACGCGGCGCTTATAGGCTTAGGAAGTCGCTTCTCCGACGGAGGTTTAAACACCGACGGTGACCATTGCAAAGGGGATTGGATTTCACAGTAGCGTTATGGAAGAAAATCCAATAAAGCGGGAGAAAAAAGAAAGAAAAAAACCCGGCAAAAATTAGGGCTTACCGACAAAAAAGTGACACATTGACATGACTTGTGCCGAATGGGCTCTAAGATCTCCGTTGTTTCGATTACTATAACTAAAAAAAAAAGTGGACACGTCAATAGTTACATTACACGGACCTGCTGCGCATCGGTTGACACTCGAAAGCCAGAAAGCAATTGTTTTTCTTTTCTTATAATCTTCATATTCTTCGCGTTCTTCGCAGTTTTTATTTCTTCTCTACACGTAAGGGACAAGCACCACAAACTAAAAAAGAAATAAGACTGAAAAAAGGAACGGCTACTAGCTCATTCTAGAGCTCGAAATACTAATAAAAACAAAAAGAAACATCGAGGTCGAGTTCTGATAGAAGCTCCGTATCGATCTCAAGCCGACAAAAAGACAGAAGCACGAAGACAAGAAAAGGAAAAACAAATACAACGAAACGAAAGGAAAGAGGGAATTGAGAGGAGAGGAAACGCGAGCCAATCAGGGCCTCGCCTCGCGTCCCGGGAATGTGTGACGTCACAACTTTGTGAGAACTGGCGAGTGCGACGCCCGGCCCAGGGTCGGGCAAAGTAAGAACTCCAGAACCTCTCTCTCTCTCGCTCGCTCTCTATCAAATATCCGTCTTACTCGCGTTTGTCTTCCATCCTCGACAAAAATATTTATTTTTCTACGCTCCTACCTTTCTTTTTTTTTTTTTTTTCAAAAGGGCAGAAACAAAGCGCCCGTCACATGTCTTTCATTCCACTACGTAAATAAAAAAAAATCACGTAAAAAAATAGCGCGGGGGAACGTTAGAACGGCGAGCTCTAGTTGGAATGATTACTGGGTAGTAGAACATAAAGCTAGCAGGCTCTGTCTCCACTGCACTCGCCGAAAGCGTTAGAGCGCGGAACGCCGGCGTCCGGCGTTTGTCTCTCGCGTTCGAACGCGTTTGACGAGTGCAGTAGAGGCAAAGGCTGCTAGCTTTGCGTCTACCCACTAATCCTTCCAACCAGAGCTCGGCATTCCGACGTCCCCGCACGCCCTCGTCACCTCCTCTCCCTCAGCTTATCCGCGCATTGCTTTTCGTTGATGGTTGCAACCCTTACCAGCACGCTAACACACTCGTCTGCTTTCAAGGCATGGGCGGGATAATCATTGAATCACTCCATCTTACACTGTTATCGGAGCTTCTGTTTTAAACTGATGCAGACAGCGGAATCATCTTAACAGTGTTGTTACTCTGCTTACAAGTTTCCGGTAAAACGTAAGCCTTTTAGTCAGATTATGATGTGTACGTTCTGTTGCCCCTTTTATTTACGAACAATATGTCAGAATATTACCGACAGTGTGCGCGGGAAACATCGGCGGCTTACGGCGGTCCCCGGCAACATTCGGAACGCAACTAGAGTCGTCGTTTCTAAACAACTTAGCTAGCAAAAAAAAAAAAAAGTTGATTTGTGCGGTTAGAAGAGGAGTTCTCTTCATTTACCACGCTGTAGTTGTTAGGAAAGCGTTAAAAAATGCCGCTGACGCCGCGTGCACAACAACTCGTGAGAAGAACTTGCCTGCTCACTATTTCCAATAAATGGATGGAGGAACACCGCTGAACCCTTCGAATCGGGTGGCGGCTTGTGCCACCTAGCCAGTTTCTGGACAACTAATATGCGTATGCAACGACAAGTTTGTACCTTGGAGTATCATTTCTAAACTGACAAATATGTGTTACTGAAGCGCCTAGCACCACGGGATGCCCAAGCCATTCGCACTACCGGCGCACACGCGAAGCAGCGAAACGGGAACTCCCGCCTATTGGAATTGGCAGCGAAAACCGGCGTGCCCTGGCGGCTAAAGCGGGAAACAGTAACAAAAAAAAGGAACAAACAACACGTGGTAGCAGCAACAGCGCCAGAAGAGACAAGGACGAAAGAGGATGAGATACATATGAGTATGAAGACATAAGTCAGTGACAGTATGAAGACATCAGTCAGTGACAGTATGAAGACATCAGTCAGTGACAGTATGAAGACATCAGTCAGTGACAGTATGAAGACATCAGTCAGTGACAGTATGAAGACATAAGATTTAAGTCAGTGACATATGAAAACATAAGACATAAGTCAGTGACCTTGTTTTTCATTGCAAGTCTTCCTTTTATGCCCTCGCCTTTCTTGCGCTGATGAACTTGTTGCTATTATAAATCCCCAAATCGCCCAAGCTTCCATCTTAACATCACTTGGTTACTGCTGGAGTTACGCTTGGTGTCAGCCTGCTGGGCGTTACAAGTCTGCAATTTCAATATTCTGGCAAAATGGTATTCGACCCCGCCAGTCGGCAATAACAAATAAAAAAAAGATGCGCGTTCAAAATGCTGTTAGCAAATGTCACTCGGGCGCGTTAGCGGTGAAACGCGCACATCGCCCGAGCTTAGGTCGCTCCACGGGCAGCGTAGTATAGACACCCCCTCCGACTAAAGTCACAACGGTATTTGTACTATAGAACTTCCAACACGGTCCGTCTCCATAGATCGCTCCGCCTTTGAAAACTGTCCTCTACCGAGTGGTCAACGAATTCTCGGTAGACGAGTTATATATTTCTGTAGTAAGTTTATTTGGCGCAAATGTTGACTGTCGCACATGACTAAGCGACACATTGAGCCTAGACATTATTTTTGATTTTGAGGAAGCTGTATACATCAAAAGAATAGAAAAATATAAAACAATTCGAAATAAACGGTACAAGCTCGAAGAAACACACAGGACAGGCGCAAACTTGCAACTAATGTTCAATAAAACATTCCAACGTCGATATGTCGATCAATCACCAACTAACCGAACAAATTCCAATATGTTTTCCGTGTACGTCCTCCCAAAACAGGGGCCACACTGCTCTTACATGATACAAAGGACAGTCTGCAAACACTAGTCACCGGAATATCCGTGGTTCGAACGCCGCGTGCCAAGTTTCTCCTTAAACTCATTGCCATGTGGCATTCGAAGCACGGATCTTGCGGTGACTGCCTTTGAATCTATATGCAGACTGTCTTTTGTATGATCTCTAACCAGTGTGACCCCTGCTTGAAGTCTAAAAAATAAATTAAAAAAAACTTCAAAAAAATGAGAAAAGTTGGGATTTTTAGACATTTGTGTTCTAGATACAATGTATTTGTCGCGAAAACTAGCTCGCTTTTTCGGTCAACGAACAAAATAAAGCTATAGGGTCGTGGCCGGACTGTATATACATGCGCGCTCGCTGTCTTACGCCTCTCCAGTGAGGCATGACAGCACCAATGGTTTCAATGCGGCACAGAAACATAGTCGGCTGCAATGTTAAAAAGCCACTGGGCAGCCGGGAGATGCGCCGCAGCGCGATCATAGGGATTGCCACTATCTTCGAAGACAACTTTCGATGGCTGTGCAGTCAAAGATATATGGGAGAGCGTGCTTGAGAGTTATTTAATTCATCTTGCTCGGTTCGTTCATAATCCCCTTGGGGAGCCAACGCATCTACCTGTGGGTACCAGTCAGGTGGCACTCAACATATTTTATATACAATATTTACAAGAAAACCGTAACAGTAGAAAACATCGTCCGATCTAGCCGCCGGTCCGCTCGGTCGCCGAATCGCAAAGCTCGTGTCTCGTGGTCTGTTCTCGTGCGTCTCAGCTTTTTTTCTCTCGCTCCAGTGGTACAGCTGGCACGGCTGCTACAGATGCCCCCCCTTAGACAAGTGGCCTTGGCCACTTGCGTCGGAAGTGTAGATTGGGTGGGGAAATTGTTATGGGAGAGCGGAGTGGTAGCACTGTCGAGAGCGGCGGTGAAAGCGGGTTTTAGACGATCCAGGGAAACTGTTTCACGACGTCCCTGTATGAGAACAGTGTAAAACTTCGGTGTTCTGGCTACGACGAGATATGGACCATCGTAGAGAGGTCTGAGGGGCTTTCTGACCGCATCTCGACGGACAAATACATGTGAAGACTGGGCGAGAGCAGGGTGAATGAAGACTTGCCGAGCGCTAGGTTTTCGTGTTTGTACTGGGCGTAAGGAGCTCATTGCTTCTCGGAGTCGTTGGACATAAGATGATGGATCCATTACCCCTTGTGTCGTTGATGGTTCGACCATGTCAGCAGGTAGACGAAGGGGAGAACCGTACACGAGTTCTGCCACGGTACAACCCAAATCTGGTTTTAGAGTTGAACGTAGTCCTAGCAACACAACAGGTAGGTTGTCGACCCATGCGTCGGGGAGTGGCTGTGCTCGGAGCGCAGACCTCAGCTGTCTGTGGAGTCGCTCGACGAGGCCATTTGCAGCAGGGTGGTATGCTGTTGTACGCGTCCGTATTGAGCCTAGAAGAGATGTTAGCTCGTGGAATAGTGCGGACTCGAACTGGCGGCCGCGATCGGTGGTGACCGTGGCAGGCACGCCGAAGCGGCTGACCCAGGTGAAAACGAAAGCTCGAGCCACTGTTTCCGCGGTGATGTTTTCTAGAGGCATCACCTCTGGCCAGCGAGAAAATCTGTCCACACAGGTCAACAAGTACGTGAAATTCCGTGAAGTTGGAAGTGGGCCAACGATGTCCAGGTGGACGTTCTCAAAGCGTGAGGATGGTAGGGGAAACTTTCCGAGTGGTGTGTGCGTGTGGCGTTGCACCTTTGACTTCTGGCAGGCTATACAAGAGCGAACGAAGTCCCGAATGTCGGCGTTGATCTTGGGCCATACGAAACGGTTCGTTACAAGCTCTTGTGTCGCGCGTATGCCTGGGTGGCAGAGGGAGTGAAGTGAGGTGCACACCGCATGACGTAGTTGTCGTGGAACATAGGGTCGGGGTTTTCCTGTCGATGTATCGCATATTAAGCTGATGCCGTGATCGGAGAGGGCAACTTCTTCAAGGACGAGGGATGTGCCGGTCTTCCTGAGGGATTCGAGTTCTTCGTCCTGAGCTTGAGCTGCTGCCAGTTCAGTGTAGGTGAACTGTTCTTTTTCTGTGTTCAAAGCATTCAGCTCGAGGCGTGATAACGTGTCTGCGACGGTGTTTTCTTTTCCTTTCACATGGCGGACGTCAGAAGTAAATTCCGCTATGAATGAAAGATGTCGCAGTTCACGTGGGGAATGGTTCTGGTGTGATGACTGCATGGCATAGACCAGCGGTTTGTGGTCTGTGGCGATGAAGAAGGTACGTCCTTCGAGGAAGTGTCGGAAGTGTTTGACGGCTAAGTAAGCCGCAAGCAGCTCTCTTCCGAAGGTGCTGTACTTCCTCTCGGAATCTTGAAGTTTACGTGAGAAGAACGATATGGGAGACCATACATCACCGATCTTCTGCTGCAACACTCCTCCGACAGCGATGTCCGAGGCGTCGACCATGAGGCACGTTGGGGCATCTTGAGACGGATGCACGAGGAGTGTGGCGCTGGTGAGCTCTTTCTTCACGTCTTCAAAAGCAAGCATTGCCTCCGGGGACCATGATAATTTTGACTTCTCGCCTTTGGAGGTAGAAAGCAGTGCCTCTAACGGCTGTAGAAGGTTGGCGCAGTGGGGAAGGAAACGCCTGTAAACATTTATCAATCCCAGGAATCGCCGGAGGGCACGCTTTGTTGTAGGCTGTGGACAATCAGTGATAACTTTGACCTTGTCTGGAAGTGGCCGGATACCTTGAGAGTCGATGTGGTGACCAAGGAATGTTAACTCCGGTACTCCAAACTGGCATTTATCAACGTTAATGACGATGCCATACTCTCGCAGCCTGTCGAACAGCGTGATCAGGTGGTTCTTATGTTCCTCCGGGTTTTTGCTTGCTACGAGGAGGTCATCCAGGTAGGCAAAACAGAAAGGTAAACCACGGAGGACCTGGTCAATAAATCGTTGAAAGGTTTGGGCCGCATTACGTCGACCAAATGGCATCGTGACAAACTCGAAGAGACCGAAAGGTGTGGTTATTGCCGTCTTGGGAACGTCTGCAGGTTCGACAGGGATCTGATGGTAAGCTTTTATGAGGTCTATTTTTGAGTAAATGGTAGTGTCTTTCAAATAGGCAGTGCAGTCTTGAACGTTTGGGAGTGGATACCGGTCCGGAATCGTAGCTGTGTTAAGAGCCCTATAATCGCCGCATGGTCGCCAATCACCGCTTTTCTTGGGCACCATGTGCAGAGCGGACGACCAGGGGCTGGAAGACGGGCGTACGATTCCGAGCTGGAGCATATGCTCAAATTCCTGTCGTTCGACCCGGAGCTTTTCAGGTCCTAGTCGACGTGGTCGGCAATGAGCAGGTGGGCCGGTTGTCACTATATGATGCGTGACGTCATGCTTAGGCATCTCGCTGATGTTGCGTGGCTTGGTGAGGTCTGGATAGTTCTCGAGCAGGCTGGCAAATGTATTGGAAGGAGGCTTGATGAAGGTGGGGCTAAGAGTTGGAGTTCGGGACGCCACACCGGAAACTTGTAGGTGAGTGGTCGCGTCAACCAGCCTCTTGTGTGCCATATCCACCAAGATGTTGAAGTTTCTAAGAAAATCTGCTCCAATAATTGCATAGCTGACATCCGCTACCCAGAAGAGCCACTGAAATCGGCGCCGGAGACTCAGGTCCAACGTCAGTGACTTTTGTCCGTATGTTTCGATGGTGGACGCGTTGACGGCTTGCAGTGACGTGGTTTTGGCGCGGTGTCGGCGATCAAAAGATGTGGCGGGAATAATGCTGACCTCAGCGCCTGTGTCCACCAAAAAGCGTGTGCCGACCAGCTTGTCATGGATGTGGAATAGGCGACTGGTGGGCCGGCATGGGTCGCTCGCCGCCACTAGCGATCGGCCGTCCCGTTTTCCTGATCCCAGGAACAGGGAGGGTGACAATGGCGGGCCTCTGATCCAAATTGTCGGTGGTACCTGCAGAGCAAGTTGCCCGAGGGTCGAGGCGATGGTGATGCTCGACGGCGGTTGTCACGACCAGCATGCTGCGCGCGGCCTTGTGAGTGCCGCTGTGAGGACTGAGACCGGTGTCGAAATTCTCGGCGAAATTCGGCTACAGTAGTCGTCAAGTCCTGTACAGCTCGACGCAGCTCGGCGATGTCGGAGACGAGGTCTGAAGACTGCTGCGTGGCACCGATAGTGGGGCCGGTAACCTCCATGATTCGATCCGCCAGCTCGGCTAGTTCAACGAGGGGAAGCCTGTGGGCCGCCGCTAAGCCGACGCGAACAGAAGCCGGAAGCCTCTGTAGAAAGAGTTCGCGGAGGATGGCGGCGTCGACGGAGGCCGCCTTGTCACCCAGCAGGTGCTGCAGATGACGCAAGAACTGGCTAGGTCGGCGGTCGCCTAGCTCTTCAGCGCTCAGGAGCTGCTGAAGGCGTCGTTGTTCGGAGGCAACAAGACGACTGATCAAGGCCTCCTTGAGTACGTCATAAGGCGTGTCGCTGACCGGGGACAGCAGAATATTTCGGACCTCGGTGGCGGCTTGCGGCGGGAGGGCGTCAATGAGAAATTCGTACTGCCGAGCCTGGGAGGTAATGCGGTGCAAGCGGAACTTGTTTTCAACTTGCACGAACCAGAGCGCCGGGTCCTCGGCCCAGAACTTTGGTAAGGTGAGGACCGCGGTAGCTCCAATTCCCAAGGTGGCGGTCATCTGGGAGGTACTTGCTGTGGGGCTACTTGACAGGGGGGCTCCTTCACCAGACTGCATGGCCGGGTCACCAGTTATGTGGGTACCAGTCAGGTGGCACTCAACATATTTTATATACAATATTTACAAGAAAACCGTAACAGTAGAAAACATCGTCCGATCTAGCCGCCGGTCCGCTCGGTCGCCGAATCGCAAAGCTCGTGTCTCGTGGTCTGTTCTCGTGCGTCTCAGCTTCTTTTCTCTCGCTCCAGTGGTACAGCTGGCACGGCTGCTACATACCTTTCGCTTTATGCTTTTTGGAGCAGATGCTAACTGCTTCAAAACGGGTTATCTTCGCGCTTTCTTTGGTAGAGGCATTAGGCACTTTGAAGGCCCACCAAACACCGTGAGCACGGCAACAGGGACATAGCTTCTTTGTGCGATATCCCGATACATAATACCCGGTTTAAAACGCCTTGTGCACATAACCTCAGATGGAATGGAACCGTAGATAGTGATACACCACCGTACGCTGGTATGAGCATCGTACCGCGGCGTGCGGTCGTGTATCACTACTGCGTGGTGCACGCTAAAGACCCCAGGCTAGCGGTTGCACTGTCCTGGCTAAATTGCTCATCTACGGTGAGTGGCTCGTTGCAACTTTGCAAAATGGATGACCAACTACGCGCTGCATAAATATCCACAGAACCCGATTTATTATTAGATGGAAATGTTTTGTTTACAACAAGGTTCTTCTTTGCTATCTTCTTCTTCCACGCGGTGCTTAGTGATTCATCGCTGGGCATCTGGTGGAAATGCACGCCAAAAGTCTTCTCCAATGTCGATTTGCAATGGACCTTTTGCTAAATTACCCAAACACCAAGGAGCGTGTTGCGAGTGTATACTCCGTTCACCTTTAAGCCGAGACTAGAAGCTCCGCCTTCGGCGCGAGCTCGCTGGCTTCCGCAGTGCTTTGGTTGCGCGTGCCTGCACGTTCCCACTTGTGTTAGCAAGGGCGGAAAGCTTGCGCTGAAGGTGGAACTTGTAGTCTCAGCTTAAGGGCGCTGCACGCGCTGCACGTGCCGGCGTTTGCAGCAGTAATTTGTTCTAAAGCAAAAGCCTAAAACAAAGGGCATCTTGCACGCGCGTTCCTCAACGCCTTATTTTGGCTATTTACTTCGAGTCTTTTATACGGGGAAGGTGAGCGCATGCGGCGCGTAGACCTAAATTCCCAGCATTCTCCACAATGGTTGGGTAATTTAGCGATAGGTCTATTCGGAATAATGATTCACGCGAAACAGAACCCGTTGAGTAGCAGGATAGAACAGCGAGAATAGTTGAGTCGCAGTGCCCCCACGCACAACGACGTGCATGTTTTCTCCTGTGACGGCGGAACAGGCCGTATGCACTGGCGGCCATAGCTGAGTGCGTAGCTGCTCAGCGCGTGCTGACGGCGAGCTTCAATAGAGTTTTTGCGACGTACATCCTACACCGTCAAGATTGCCGGTTTGGCGAACTTATTAGTGCGAGCTCGTTCTGGGCATGCCCATTGAACAGTGCGCTCAAACAATGTGTCTAGTGAAAATCCCCTATCGGCGAAGTGCGCAACCAACTAGCTTAACTCCACGCTTTGTTGCAAATGCGTCGTTTCGATCAGCCTTCCAGGATTAGCCAAACGATAACTGTGACGTCGTGAGTAGGACTCTGTCTGCTCTCATCGACGGAAATAAGAGCAAAGTGAGGCTCTCAACTCTGACGGTGTTGATTTAGGAACGGGATGACTAGGCCTCTGCCGCGCTTTTTACGCACATCGAATTTGAGCTCGCACCAATAATCTTGGTCGTGACGTCAGGGGTAGAAACCGTAAGAGGGCGCCGCCGAAACATCTCGTCGCCAATGCTGAATAGGCGGCCACCCTGTGCCCCTGTCCGAAAGACAATGCTGCGCAACGCGCTCGGCCAGTCAAACGTACGGAGCACATTAAACTTCAGGAGCCGAACGGGTCGTCACAGCGTCGGATTATAGACGGAGTACGACTATAGAAGGAGCTACTCCCCGAGCGAAGGCTGCGTAATTGCCGCCAATTTCAAGCTCATCACCTTCTCCACGTGAGATTGCCCGTTTAACTATCATTCTCGGTTTTAACCACGACGCTGAAGAGAGGAGGAGGGAGAAAGAAAGCAGAGCAACCACCTTGATTGGTCGTTCAGACTTTCCCTCACTTCGACGATTGAAGATAAAAGCGGCACGCCCCTCTCTGCACGCGGTTCGCGTTAACTACCTTAAACGGAAGACTTCGCAGCGAGCCCAAAAATGCTCCCGTAGGCTCTAGACGATGGGGCCTGGAAAATTAGCTCATATAATAAGCAAATGAACTTGAGCGAATTAAAACCCCTCGATAAAATTCACCGCATTTCTTACGAGCAACGACGACCATTGTTGTGCTAAGGCCCGAGACACGCGACACAACAGAAACAGTGCCGCGCTGCAATTTTATTTATTTATTTGAAGTACTATGACTAAAAGTAAGCGTGCTGTACGTTTTGTCGTGTGGGAAGTTCATCCGTCTGGTGTCTCCACTGTAGATGGGTACTTTAGACAGTGCAGTGCGACCGCTAGACTGGGATACGAAGTAGCGATTATACACGAACGCACGCCTGTAATGAACATCCTGTAATGAACATCCTCGAACTGTAATGAACATCCTCGAACACGTGACGCTTCGCGAGCGCGAGAATTGAACCTTGCTCATAGCACCTGGCTGGGAACGGACTTTTTTTGAGTACCGATTAAAAACCCGATTAACCGGTTAAAACGTTTGATCGCGATTAAAGTCTTAATCGATTAATCGGAAGGTTAATCGATCAACTGCCCAGCCCTAATGATTAATGCGCAAAAACTTCCGTTTTTTTCCTTGTGACAGCGAGTATATACTAGACTAACCGGAATGTTGATAGGCATTCCAGTCATTTTCGACGACCTTCCGATGCGTCTCGGAGTCGGGCTAAATGTGTACCTTCCGATGGCGGTAAAGCCAACTAAGAAGGTCAAATCCGTTCGCCTTCCTAAATAGACGACGAGAGTTGCCGGGGATCGAAACTAGACGATCATTATCGACGCATATCGATGTCAACGACATCCGTGTACGCCTCCCTTGACCGGAAGGAAAAGCGAATGCGTATAAATACTCGAGAGGCCACGTACGAGAACCAGGCTAACTACACTTACATGGTTCTTCTCACTGTGACCTCGTTTTGCTGCCTCTAATCACCGAGGGTATACGGCTATTACCTGGGTGAATATATCTTCCTCGGACGCTCCGCTACCTGACTCTAACGAAGTAGAGAATGCACTGTTTATTGGGTTGACACAGCAACCCGTCATTCACGGGATAACTTGATTCATATCGGTGTACTGTCGAGAATATAAGGAGCCAATAAGGGTAAAACTGACGAAAAACGTTTGATTAGGTGGGGACGGAAGCAGCGCGCCACCGCTGTTTTCATACAAGCGGTATGATCAGGAATGTTCTGAACCAGAACACACGATGACAGTCGGGAAAAGACCATAGAACTGTTCAAAAAGCAACAATTTTTAAGAAGAACCGTGGTTAGAGCGGGGTTCGAGCCCCGCTCCCCCGTGTGACGCAACAGCGTGCGTTTCTATGTACGTCGCCACGCACGCGGCAGTATAACTATGTAGCCATTGCACGTGGTCGCTCGCGTGCCCTTCCATGCGTCACAGCAAGTTGCATCCCCCCTCCCCCCTTAACTTGTGTCCATAATATTCCGGACTTCCATATTATATTTTAATGCTTGATATGGAGGGGGGGGGGGGGGGGGGGACTATATGTATAGCGGCACAAGCATCAACATAAACTAAGAATGGTATGGCTTGCCTTTTTTTTTTTTTTTTCTCTGGAGAAAAGCACGGTTCTCTGTGAAGGACATAAAGAAAGAGAGGGAAGAAAGGAAATTATAGAAAGACAAAGTGGTTATCAAGGACCGTGCGTCCTGCAGCAGGCTTACATGCACAGACGGAGAGGCGGGGGACTAACACCGTTTATGTAGGGAAGTAGCTTAGTACGAAAAAATGCCCCCTGACATATCGCATCTTCTATGGCACGTCGAAGGCAAAAAGAGATAAAACAGATAAGGAAAGAGAGAGTGAGAGAGTATATGAGATGGCTCATTAGTGGCAAGGGATTATTTCGAAGCGCAATCCTCAACGCAGCCTTTCCAACATCGCAGCATTTAAAAAAAAATAAAAGGAAGGAATCTCGTCCACCGTCCTCGCAACAGGCAGCGAGACCTGTCGTCTTCAATTTCGGCAACGACCGCTTTTAGGTCCTCGCTCCCGCGGTGGCCGATATCAGCGTCACTGTGGCCTTCCTCTCACGCTCCGCCCGCAGTCGGCCGCCTAACGAGTCTGCTCATCATCGACGCCCAGCGCTGTCGCGCCGATTAATTACAATTATCGGATAATTAGGGACGTCCGTTCGTCTCGGCCGCACGCGATCAATGCCAGATGCGCTGCCGTGGCTCGCCAGCCTTGGCCCATCTATGGAAGGGGCGGGTACTGACGTCACGCTGCAGCGGTGGCGCTGCCATCGCCGCATGTGCAGACGCTTCACCTCACGTGGCTTCTGCGCAGTGCCCACATCTGGTCTGGGGAATCGCGGGCTTGTTTGTAAACAGCGCGTCACGATTACAACTTCTGCAGGCGTCGTGAACACACCTGCGTGCGGTGACGCTGCGCCGTATATACCTGTCCTATAGAGCCACAAAATAAGATACGATTAGAGTATCGGTACTGGATTTCCCGATTTTCTTGCGGGCGCAGCCATATTGGGGCTTAGTACAGAGCGGGTGCAATCGGCGATCGTTAAGCCGCTGTCACACTGCTTACAGATATTAGAAAAGAAAGTCTGCATAGAGATTCGAACGCGAGTCACAGCGAGATCTGTGCTTCGAATGCCGCATGGCAATGAGTTCAAGAAGGAAACTTGGCAGACGGCATTCGAACCACGGATATTGTGGTGACTCGTGTTTGCAGACTGTTCTTTGTATGATATTTGAGCAGCGTGATCCCGGCTTTATATGGTTCTAAAATCCGGCTTTCTGAGCTGAAGATACGGCGTCCGGAATCTCGGAACAGGAGGCTATATAGGCTCGGGAGAAATCGTCTTGCTCCGTCTCGGAAAGTTTTAAGACGTCTGGAGGACGGAAAACCTCTTCCTGCGATTTTATAAAAGCTTAAAAAAACTGGCAACAATGATTTTCAGCACCAAGATTGCCGAGGTGTTACTCTCTAGTGTAGTTCCATTAGGGGCTAAATTACCTCCGAATTCCCCAAGAAGGCGATCAGACTTTCTTTGGGTAAGGAGTGGCACCAGTTTCTTGTCTCTTCTGCTTGCCTCTCGAAGCGGACAGGGAGGAAGAGTAGACAATTCCCGGTAGCCATCGTTCCATTAACCACGCGCGTCCCCACGGGAAAAAGAAGCCTGCCCGATGTCGCAACGCGCCCCCGGGACGCAACAAAAACGGGACATTCTCCCGACGACATCCGGGCACGCGGGCGGAGCCAGCAGCCAAAGAGCTCATCGCCTATCCTATATGCGTCGTCACTATTCACGTTCGCCCGCGTTTGATGAGCCTGTGCCTTTGTTGCGGAGCGCGGCGAAGGCGATTCCGGCCCTTCTTCCGCTTGTCGTTAGGCCCTGGCGGATGCCGAAGCCGCGGGAAACAACGACGCCTATAGTTCGGATCTCCTTAACATAGAGTCACAGACCATAGCATAGAGTGACCGTAAATGCAACAAGAGCGAGCGGGTATAGTTTGGCTGGTGCTCCCACTGCGCACGACCGTTCGTATAGAGAGTATTCACTGGCGGCCATATCCGTGTGCGCCGCTGCTGAGTTTCCGCAGTCCTTTTGGAGCGTGCATTTAGCACCATCAAGGTTGCCGGTCTTAGCAGGTTATTAATGTGAGCTCGTTCTGAGCATGCGCTCTAAACGTCGCCCTCAAATATGGCGTCCAGTGAATACCTCCTATACTACCGCGAAGCGCAATGAAACGCAAAAAGCTCGCGCTCGAGGCCTTTGAGTTTGGTAGGAAGTGTTGGAAAGGGGGGCCCAACGCTTTGAGTACCTCAAGCAGCTTGGATCGTCGCTTTCTGCGACGCCCCAAGCTTTTTGGGGTACCATAGCGTTTGATTGCGTTTGACTGCGTCTGGCTACGTTTGACTGCGTAGCGATTGTGAATCGCCGGGACATCCGTGCTTAGTTACGCTACATGCCAAGCTATGCGGAGCGCAACTTCGTCTGGTTCTTTTTGCAGGGGTCGTGGTTACGTCAGAACGCCGACCCCTGATTTCTTCTGAATAAAGGAGAGTGAGTAGACCGGGCAAGGCTGCTTGCTTTGAGGTCTACCCACTATCCTTCAACCAGAGTCCATTAGAGCTCGGCGTTATGACGTCACTACAACCCCTGCAAAAGAAGCAGACGAACTTGCGCCCCGCATACTCTTTGAATTAATGCGGCGCTTCTTGCGAAGCACGGATGTGCCAAAAACTCGCTGCCGTATCTGGACGCAACGCGTTCAAACGCAGAAAAGGCATTCAAACGCAACATTGTGAGTGGACCTTTATATTCGAGTCCTATGCAGAGCCACTGCATGCCACCGAGGCAGTGCATGTGCAGGTCTGGGGCAGTACGCATCAAAGGTGTACGCAGTACCGTCATGTATTACCTGAAACAGATTGCACTACCTGGAACTACCAGGAACATAATTCATAATTAAGGTACTAACTGGAACGCCAGGTATTCCTCAAAAGGAGAACCCGTGCCGAGAGACTCTGAGATAGTCATCCTGGAACGTGAAAGCTGAGGCAGTACGCGTAGAAGGCGTTTGCACTCCGCGGACTGATACGTGCGAACTTTGACGCCGGGCGTCAAAAGTTGGCAGAACAACCGGAGACCAGCGAGGTTAGTACGGGACCAATCGATTCCACAGTAAAAAGTTTCCGCTCGCCACAAGTCACTCAGAGCGCAGGGGGGAAGTGACGCATGTCCAAAAAACGACGTCACGTTTTGCTAGTCACCCCAGTGCCCGAGTTCCCAGGTTGCAAATGGCGCCGCCTCGCTGGTCTCTGTTAGCAAAGACGCTCATCGGGACGAAAAGATTACCCAGTCATTTATGACAAGAGGGACACAAACTACGAAGACAGTGTCCACAAGAAAGATTTATGGAATAAAAATTGCGCGGAATTAGGACCGAATGGTACGTAAATGCGTATACTCCTCCGTTTGATCGTCGTTTGTTTGCCGCATCCTCCTGTCGCCGAGGGGATATCGGTCATTATATCGGCACTGCGAAATGTTAGCTATTTTATATCGCGTAGCGGTAAGGTGTTGACTGCAAGAGGAACAGCGCAAAGTGTTAGGCGAGTTGGTTCCAAACCTATACGCCTCGCAAGTGGCCTCATTTTCGTCTTCTGCGCATGAGGAAGGAAGTAGCGGTGACGTCAGAACGCCAAGCCCTGATTGGCTGATCGCGACCCCCTATCTGAGCGTCGTCTGCTCCTTTGCAACGTCGTTTGCGTCTGTCTTACCTTTCCTGCGACTTTCGGAAGTCGAGGGAGCTCGACTTCGCCTTTCAGAGAGGGCAGACGAAATAACTCAAGCGGTACGTTGTTTTTGTCTAATTAGCAGACGCGCATCAAGGAGAGAAGTCAAAGGACTCACTGGCGAGCTGTCCCGAGGCGCCGAGGTTTGTTTGCTAAGAACCGAGAGTGAGCCTGTTAGTGTCCGCAAGTTCCCTCCCAAATACTTTTTCCCTCCTTTCGTGTGCGGCAAGACTCCCCACTCTTTAACGGCGTCGGCGGGTTGGCGCAGTTAACGTCGTCTGCTTTACATCTGCTAGTCAAAGCGATGGCTGCTTTACCTTTCCTGCGTCTGTCGGAGATTCACCGCTTTTATACCTGCGAGAGTAACCGATGCCTCGGGAAACAAGGAGATCACAAGAGGAAGAGATTGACCTCGTAATCTAAAATTGAGGTCAGCGATCAAAGTATAAGACGAGAAGGGTTCACAAGAGTCGCGCGGGCATATTCCATTCAGCACGCCAGCCGGTCGTGGGCAGACGGTCGCCCAGTCGGAGTGCCTGCTACGCCTATCTGCCGAACTCACTTGGTCATTGTCGGTGGAATCGTGGCCGTTGGAGCTTGTCCTTGGTGTTTGTGGATCCAGCGTTATTGTTCGTCGTGGTCTGTTTCAAGTACTTTTTACTTTTTTCTTGCTGCTTCAAGTCGGGACGCGTGAGAAGCGCACGTAGAAAAATAAACGTCCGTTGGTCGTCGCGACCGCGACGCTGTCGGCCATGCTGATTTTATCGTAAGAAGTGCGTAAGACAGCTTCAGAGCTGTCGTGGGATTTCGTCGTAACCTGCGCAAAACTTACAAAAATTTCGTTTCGTAAATACGAATTTGTTCTCAAGTTTTGTCTTACGCATATTTTTGGCGTAAGGTCGTTTCGTGAACTTGGCCTCTGCACTTTCGAAAGTCGCAGGAAAGGCAAGACAGACGCAGACGACGTTGCGAGCAGACGACGTTGCAAAGGAGCAGACGACGCTCAGATAGGGGGTCGCGATCAGCCAATCAGGGCTCGGCGTTCTGACGTCACCTCTACCCCCTGCGCAAGAAGCAGACGAACTTGCCCTCCGCATTCAAAGGAGTTTTCAAAGACGCAGAAACATGCGAGAGCAGCTTTTTAGACGCCGCGCGGTCAGACGCTGAGCCCGCACACCTGTTGTTTTCGCTCCAGTACCATAGATAGCTTTCCCGTTAACTCTACCTGTATTTCGCAGTGGTGTTCAACGCAGGTACGAGCTAGAAGAGACTGATGAACGACGCACACAACTGGAAATTTCGTCGTACCCGCGAGGGACCAAAGCCACGCGGGCACAGCAAGCGGCGACAAATGGGAAGGACACGATATTTCTTTCGAACGAGCGAATTCGGTCGGCGGCAAAGGCGTGTTTCGCAAGTGCGAACGAGGCATGAAGTGAAAAGAGAGCGTATAATTAACATTAATTACCTGGTCCCTTGTACTCACTTCCGAACGTCTCTTGTCTCAGAAAGATGTCGAGCCACTGAAGAGGGAGTTCACAAGCCTATATACGCAAACGCCTGCTTTGATGGCAACGATACTGTGGCGTCTAGAAAGGCAATGACCTGTGCTATTGCCGCAGCGATGAAGTAAAGTGAATGAAAGAAAACAAAACCTGTATGTCTGTTATTGCGGCGCGTTCGTGCATAAGTGGCTGAAACATCAAAGTGCAGGACACTTTGATGTCCTGCACATACGATCTTTGATCTCCGTCATGTTTTGGCTGGGCATGCACGCTGAAAACTCACGAGATCTCGAAGCGTCATCGAAGGTATAGAAGTTCGCTCTAGAGGCGGAACAACGGCCACACATCAACTGGTGCTGCTGGCGAGCGCGTACCACCTGCATCCCACATTTCTCACCATGGAATTTTTTCTCCTCGGCAAGAACAAGTAAGAATTACCATATCATCTGCACGATGGGATGACGTTACGTGCAAGTCATGTAACATATGTAACGTGTTTCGTATAATATGGACGTCGAAACTATTCCGAACGACGGTGCCGCAATGCAAGCGAACAATACGCTTGCAGCCAATCACCCATCCATGATAAACCTTCGAGCGATAAATGAGCGAAATCCGCTTATTCTTTATCTCCTCGCTGACTCAAACAGAAAACTAGAGTTTTTATGTTTTTTTGTTTTCTTTTGGAGAAGGTAAATCGCGACTCCAGCGACCTATAGGGGGCGCCACCACCAAACAAACATGGCGGCTGAGTCCAGGTCGCGTCGGCTCGGCCGCGCCGCCTGAATGGGTGGCGCATTCAATTTAACAAATTTTCTTTTGTTGAATGCCCAATTTTATGGGTATTTGAACTGAGACAGTTAAGTGTAGCCGGTGCGCATAAACTTGCCGAGCATAGTTTTGTTTAGCCGGTGTTTTTTGTTCTTTTCATGTCAAACTTTCGTTTCGGAGACTTCGATCAAAACCGAAACTATGGGCTCCGGAGAGACGGTAATAGACCCTAATCAGTTTTGATCATCTAAGGAAAGCGTCGAGGGCTACAAAATTGTTCCACCGAGAGTAATTTTTTGCTAACTCGCATGCCTCGACCATGCGACTTATCTGTCCGCGAAATTGAGCTTTTGTGCCTGTCCGCGTTTCAAGAAACAGCTCCAGTCGTGTGCTCGGTCAAGAACACAGGCTGCAGGAAAATTACGAAAATTAAGCAAGCGCTTCTTGAGCCAAGGAGCATGTCAACTCGCTGGCGCTTCACTAAGCAGCTGATACTCGTATTTCAATTCAGGTTTTAGTAGCAATCGAGAAGTCATTTTGACGAATATGCGGATTATTACGTACTATGGGGGGTCCCACTAAAGCGATATTAGTATATTCTTCGGGTTGAAATATGAACTTATTTAACTAACTATTAGGTGAACTGCTGAATAAAAGTATATTTGACAGACAGAGAGATACTACTTAAACTTAGCCAAATGGTTCTAGCCGGTAGAACGGAGACGAATGCGGACAAACTGAGGAGAGTCTTCATCGGAGATTCACTCAGACCTCTCTGCATTGAACTTGACTTCGAATCCTGAACGGATAAAATGAGTATTTTTGGGGGCCGGTCAACCTGAGCAATGTAGACGTGTATTGCTGCTGGCTTCGACAGGGGTTATAATATAAATATTGGAGGGTGCGATAGATCCTAATGACGTGACAGCTTCTAGCTTTGCGAGACGCGTCCCCCACCTTTTGAAAGCAGATAATCTCCCTCATTAATCATATGCAGCGAGCAGGTTTTCCTGAATCAAGTAATTGCGAAATTAGCCCAAATCCTTCAATGTGGTGTTTTTCGGCGAAAAGCCGCCAAGATGAATATCCAACGCACCGGCCGGCGTTAGTGGCTAAATTAACTTGAAGCTAATCGATCACAACCAAACTCAAGGAAAGCAGCTATCGAACCTTCCCATTCACTTGACTGCAACATTGGTGTTCCCTCCAGTGAAACACTTCGTCTGTCGACCTCAGTCCACTGTTCTACATCCTTGTAAAGAAACCACTTATCAGTTAGCAAGCAGTCGTCACTTTGAATGTGATTAGAGACAGACGAGAAATCAAAACGTTGTTTCGTGATTCCTCCCCATCCAAAAAATTGAAAGCACGCGACCGTGTGTTGTGGAGTAAACGGGCTTTCAAGCACGTGATGGAAAGAAACAATCTACTGAGGCTTCACCACACTAATGAACACTCAGGCAAACTTAAGAAATGTTCAGACCTTCGTCAAATTACATTGCTCGCCCCCGCGCCGACAGCACGTGTCCGCGAAAGCCATCAGAGACGCGGCGGGGCGCGGAGCGACCTGGACCGACTGGTTCCCGGTTTTCCCGCTTGGCGGCGTCCGTTTTGCTGGAGTCGCGAATAGTTGGTTACATGCAGAGTTGGCCAAATTACTCATATTTTGTAATTAAATTACATTACTAATTACTTTGCTGAAAATTGCTGAAATGTAATTGAATTACATTACAAATTACCACAGTCAGAAAGTAATTAATTACCATTACAAATTACTTTTAAAAGTAATGACATTACTTTCGCATTACTTTTGTATACTTTTAAATATAAAGGAGCTATTGATAACTTCCTTTTACAGATAACTTTATTTACATTATTTACACAGTTCATGGCAGACAGCAAGAACTCTCTGTTGCATGTTTACCGTTGAACAGAGGAACGCACGCGACTGATCCGTTTCCCACCCCAACCCGGACAACTATTTTTGGAGATGACTGAGGACCCTACCCGGATTATCTCTGGGAGGGGGGAGAACTATTGTCATTGTTTGCAAAATCGCGTCGAGGGCCGTTCCACCAGGGGCCTTAGCTCGACCTACTTCCCCTCCTTCGTTTCCCGAGAATGTCGAGCAGAAAAGCTCGAATGGAAGGCACTTATACCCCTGTTACACGGGCACACTTAATCGCGGTTAACTCAGCTTTAACTGCGGTTACGTGGCAGCACAGATGGCGCACTATACCCTCGGAGAGCTATTTCAAAAGAAGTGAAGAGAGCGCGTGCACTGCTTTGATGGGTGCTAGAGCGCACGTTCGCCCATAGCTTTGACTGCATAGCCGCATAATGTTGTCGGCAAGTATTGTGCGCTAACTGTGGCTTAACGTAACCGCAGTTAAGCGTGCCCGTGTAACAAGGGTATTACCAGCCCTATCTCTCACAGTGGAAGATAACACAGATAGGGTACCAAGTATGCATCAGAAAAAGTAAGCGGAAACTTTCAAGAGGGGCCAGAAAACGTCGAATGCAAAACCGCAAAACATAGGTAGAGAATCACGCTGAGCGGGTTTTCACAGTTCAAGAGAGTGGCAGAAAATGTCTAGCTGATAGCGGGCGCGAGAGTCGCACCAGCCGCATTAGCATCAGCAACATAGCGGCGGCCAAAGAGCGTTTTTTGGAAAGGTGTAGAGGAAAAAGAAAAAGTAAAATAAAATGAAAAGCGCTCTTGTGTATTGAGGACACAAAAAATATGCCTGGTGCGAAAAAGTAATTAGGTAATTTAATTACAATTACCGTCGCTAGAGTAATTCATTACATTACTAAATTACCTGCTACAAAAAGTAATGAATTACATTACTAATTACTGGAACAAGTAATTAAATTACTGTAATTTCATTACAGTAATTACATTACTGCCAGCTCTGGTTACAAGTCAAGAAGGTAGGAGAAGCTCCTCCCACAAGTGTGATGCGCCCGTTTCAAATCTCTCCGCAGTCGAGAGAAGAGTTCACTGGAAACGCTCCTTGTTCCGCTTCAATGGATTCCAACTTGTCTCCGATCCCACTTTTTAAGAAAGCGACCTTTGTATTCATCGGAGAGGGAACCGAGCCCCTGAAAGCAGCCTTTGTATCCATCGGGGGGGAGGCTAATCCCCGAAGGTCGCATTTGTTTCCGTCGGTGGGGGAGAACTCTAATCTCCCTCTCGTAGCTTCCACAATGCTAAGTAAAGTCGAAAGATAAAGCAAATATGTACAGAAAGGCAAGACCCTCCTCGCCCGTTGGCCGCGACGTCAAGGAAACGGTGGGACGCTATTGGATGTGGAGGTGGCGGAGGGATGTCTGATTCCCTTTGAGGGGCATTTGCCGCTACCTTCTTAGCCTGTAATGTTTGTATATAGAAGGAAAGGACATCACCTTTCAACGCTATCAGATCGCGCGGGCAATTTGGGTGCCAGCTGGGCAGAAAGACGAACGGACACATTGAAAGCTTTGAATGGAGAAGGCGTAACATGGGCAGACAAACGTGCCAGGGACACCGAGAAAAATGACAAGTCGGCCGTTCGATCTCGACAGATCGACGCAACCAACAATGAGCTGACAACTGACAACCGCGGAGACGAGTTTCGTGTGACAGCGGACTCGGCTCATCAGACGGACGTTTGACGTACAAGGGATGCACAGAACTGCGCAGAAACGCAGGGGCGTTCGGCTTCCCTCCCGAAGGGCTAAAGATACGACCAGAGTCGGGGGGGGGGGGGGGGGGGGGGGGGGGGGGGGCAGAAACTTTACGGAAGCCGGTGCCACACGACACCGCACTCGTCTGACAGGTTGCGACAGTACGCCGGCGTACAAAGCATCTCGGACGAGAATTCCAGGCCGGAGAGGTTGTAACATTTTTTTTGCGTCTGTTTGTTGTCTCTTGCGCCGCTAATAATAACGCATCAGCGTAGAGCGCGCGGCTTGGGTGGATGCGTAGCCTCTAGAGCGCGGAATGTGGAGGAGGGTAACAGCGAGACGCCGTTGTTTGCTTCGGTATGGACTACTTTACGCTGGAATGGAAGGCACGGGCACGGGAGGAGAGAACGAGAACGAAAGTGACTGAGATAAGAACGCAAAAAACCCGTCGCGCAGAGAGGAATTTTTTCTGACGTTCGTGCATACTACTAGGAATGAAGCGCTACAAAGACATCCCGTCAAATGCCAAAAACCGCGTTAAAACAACATAAAGCACGATTTGAAAAGAAGGAATCCACGAAAATAACTTATTGGGGAAGCCAGGAAAAATGGCGGGTCTATTCTGTTCATAGGTGAGGCAAGCATATAAAGCCTCTTCAAACGTCAGGCTAACCACTCAGTCCAGGAATGAACACGTCACCCGGTAACGGAGGCAGTGGCGCTTCGCGACGATTTTGGCTGCTAACGCGCGTGCACACACGATGGCTTCGGGTGCCGGCATGAGCCTTCCACTTGAAAGCTTGTCATGGTCGCTGAGGAGTGCGCGTGCATCGCGAGAATGTTTTCCTATAAGGTGCTGCGAAACCATCAATCCAGAAGCTGGTGGAGTTTGTAAAGTGGTAACGATATGACGGGCGGAGGGGAATACATTTCGACAAAAGGGCACATATGTGCGCGAAAACTTTTATCAAACACCGTGGACCGAGCCTGAGGTGCGACGACCTTGAGAGTCGCTCAGATCTGGTTATACACGATTGCCATTAGTGCCGAATCTTTAGAGTTCCTATCACTGCTGCTGATCGACATTTACTCGCAAAACAGCGTCTATCGTCGTGCCCTAAGCACGGAAAGCACGAACGACGAAGCAATGAAGAAATGGCGGCGACCCACCACCGCACCACACAGTATCGTCCGCGTAACGTGTTTATTAGGACGCGTTCAGAAGACAGCGCTTCACTACTTTTGACTTTGTTTGGGGAGGGGGGGTCTACAACCAGCTAACATTGAAAGCAAGCGACGCAAGGCTCCGATGTCACTGTAACTCACGAACGTATTTCTACCTAAGCGACTCGGCTTCGTTCGAACTGTTTCTTCTTATTTATTTTCTTTCCGAACAAGGCCGATTGTATAATATATTCCCGTTCTATTTTGACAGCGTAGTGACTAAGAAAACTTAGTTACTATATCAGAGAAACGTCTGCAACACCAACCTTGTCTTTATCCCAAATAGTGTCGATGATTGCGCGCCAGATGGGCAAATTTGGAAAGGCATGTGTGGCCCCTTTATTGCTGAACAGGTCGACCTCACTTTAACGTCGCTAGTGATAGTCCCTCACGAGCCTCATATGAAAACAGGTCAAGCTCGCAGATTTGTTCGACTGACCTCACGATCATTCCATTGTTTATCTTTTCTTTTCTAGTTGGTGACTCAGTTTCTTAGAACTAAGAAAAGTGGACGCACGCTCCTTTTATCTATTTCGGTGTGTTTGTTTTTGCGACTCAAACATATATCATCAGCCGTCAGACAAATTAGAAAACAATTTGTGGCTAGTCTTGGGCCCCTAGGTCGCGTAACGCTCCGCCACATTTTTTCGGAATAACTATAATAAAGCGCCGATAATGAATACGTTTCCTCATGTAGGTCCTAGCGTTATAGATCTGACCATACTGCCGCCGTCATTGCATGTACATACGAGCCTCAGGGGCGACGTACTATTGCGGACAATACGATCTGGAACAGATATTCATGATTGTTTGGCATATCTGCCAGTTTTGGAAATATAGTCCAAACTAGCTGTAGATTGTTATAAGTTTTGGAGTCGTTTCTTTAACCCTGACAAATCAAGAGACAACGAAGCTTGTGGAAACCGCAGAAACAAAATAAGAAGAAAAAGACATGCTATTGGGTGTTGCAGTTTATATTGAGGACGAGAAAGCATAGGTGTCGGCTCGTAATTTTAACTTCTTCATTGTAAAGGCTGTTGGGTAATTTTAGTTCTACCATATGCGTTTCTTTTTGAAAATTACTCTATATACAGCAAACAATATGAAGATGTTGACCACGTTTTTTTTCAAAAATAAAAAAGAGCGAGAAAGAAATACAAAAAAAAAATCTAAGAGGTGTTGCTTCATGCACGGTTCAGTGAGCTGCCATCCGGGCGACGTTAGAGGATTCAGGACAGATATAAAAAGAAACGAGGCAACCTTTTCTAACTTTGTTATTCGCGCACAAAAAGAAACAAAAACTATAACCGCTTTTTTTGCGCGGTCGGGACGTACTTTCGCGTCGTGCGGCGTCGCATGGGCATAGCGGGGACCTTATCATTAATGTCTCGGCCCTTATCTCCGTGCGACACCTGCGCAGCTGTGGTGCAACAGAGGTCGACAAGCCCATCTGGGGCATACACTACTTGTCCAAGATAACGAGATGCAAATATATCCTTAGAACTACGAGAGCCGTCCAGGTCTAATTAGTTAAGCCGAATCTAAAAGAGCACGCGGAGATACGAGATTTCATACCATTTAGTTCAGGGGCGGCCAAACTGCGGCTCTTCGCGAGTCCAAGTGCGGCTTACGCTTCCCTCCCTGGTAAGCGTAACCTCCTCTCCTCCCCTCCCCCACACATTTCCCCTTTCACCCCTCGTCGCTAGGTCGGAAGATATATAATATAATTATACATCTTGCGTTTTGGTGGCCTTTGTGCCACCATGCGCACATGAAACCGACCGCATAAATGACATCAGGGTCAGTGGCATAATCAGCAACCGCTCAACCGCTTTATGAGTGGAATTCACAGTGGCCACCTTAAAATGAGCAAAAGTATTCTAAAAAAATGCCACGCCCCCCTTTTTATTGTGGTTTTTCAGTTAAAATGCATCTTTCTTGTGGCTCTTCTCACATGTCCATCTGGCCACCTTTTAAAAAAAGTCACTAGCAATGCAAAGAAAAAAAAAACGCAGTGCGAGGTTTATTATGTCTACGATGCCCGCTTCTTGATTGGTTCTTAGGAGTTCAAATCGGCTAATGCCGCAACCTCATTGACTGAGCACCGATAATGACGTGCTAGGGATTCGCCACGCCCAGCGTCATTATGCGCCCGCATGACGCACCCACAATATTATAAATGTAAAAAATAAAAAAAAAACATGCGTAATTGTAAAATCGAAATTAATATAAAGCAAATTAAATTTTGTTTAAACAAACACACAGATACAAAACAAACAGCTTACAGCGCGGTACTTGAGGGGAAACATCTGTTATAGCGTGAGTAGGAAGATTGCGCAGTGTCGCCTACTCAATCCGACTTTCGGTTTCATGCCATTGCAACAGGTGGTTAAGCCTCGTGTTTCTCCGTTCTTAACTCTGTGACTTCTGCACATTGCACCCTGAAGACCCACAGACTCACACCAGGACACAAGTCCTCAAGAACTCTGTCGCGCCGAGGAAATTCTCTCCCTCTCTCTCTCTCTCTCTATCTCTTTCTATTGCGCATAAAATAAAACCTATCGCGTGAATTCTTTGCCCCGGGTAATGCGACTAAAAAAGGTGCAACTCGAAGCGGCGGAATCTATATCAGGAACCACCAAGTCGATAGACCCCGAGGCTGTTTTCGGTTCGAGAAAAACCTCACGAGCAACCGTCATGTTGAAGTCATAATTGATTGTCGAATCGGATGTCGTTCAACCAAGAGTACACTCACATGGTGTAATAAGTGGCCTTATTCGCCAAGCACTGTACATCGCGCGCGATATTTCATTTCTGAGGAACTAACCTCGCGCCCCGCATCCGCAACCATTGTACATCGCTAGCACGACGACCTTGCAATATACGGCTAAAACTATTTGTCATTTGGAGAGAGTTCGAAGCCAGGGTCGCAAGGCTCATACATCACACAAAAGACAGACTGCAAACAAGAGTCACCGCAATCACTGCGGCTCGAACGCCGGGTGCCGAGTTATCTCTTTGAACTCATTGCCATACGGCATTCGAAGCACGGATCTTGCGGTGACTCGCGTTCGAATCTGTACGCAGACCGTCTCTTGTACGATATATAGCCAGTGTGACTCCGGCTTAAAAGTCACGATCTCTCCCAAGCCTTTGGACAGTACTAGTCCCAGGTGCCGCGTGCGCACCGTTCACTTTCGCAGCTGCAGGAGCCCAAGTTGAAGGTCTTGTGCGCAGGGACTTCCAACCATTTATATCTGTACAATGTATACAACCTGCTGCGTTTAGTTTTCACCTGTTTTCGTTTCAAGTGTTTCCGTTTTCAGTGATGGATGATTAGGGTGTGCAATGTACGCTATACATGGCTTCCACGTGTCGCCCATTTCTGCTTGTTCTCGCCGAGAAAAACAAATTCAATGGTGTGAAGATACAGAAGGGCCGTGTTTAAAAATTTTCTCAATCTTACTCTAGGCCCTAGGGTAAGGGTTCTGTACCTTGGCGTTCAAAAACCTACCCGCGTCCAGCGTTTTTCAATATGTGTTTGTTGTCACGTGACATGACCCGGGAGTAACTCGGATCTATTTGGGTAAGATTTTGAACACAGCCAAGGTAATACCTTCTCAGCAGCAAGGCCACGACAACTGCCGCTTGAGTGGCGTCAGTATTCACGTGTCTTTATCAACACGAGCTGTGGATAAAGCAACTTATCATCTGGCATAAACAATAGTTTTGACGGTTCCAAAGGAATCTGACGAACGCTCACTGTGAGCATGCCTTTAGCCACAAAGCGCACAGCTGAATACACCCCACCAGTAAAGTGTTGTTTTTCTTTTTATTGTGTGTGTTTTTTGTCTTTCCGCTGGCGTAAAACTCAGTAGTGTCAAGTGTGAATGAATTCAAACTATCTGGCAAATGAAGACATGCAGGGCAGGGCAAGCTCTGGATTAGCATTATAACCTCAACGTGAATGGAAGAAATTAGAATACCTTAATAACAAAATTAAGAAACAAAACGCTTGTTTTTTTACGCGTATTCAACTTATTGCCTCCATAGCTGAAATATTGATAATAGGTACGCTATTTACGCAGGCGAACATGAACGCAGATGCAAATGGACCTCCACGAGCACCCATAAGTCATACTCTACGGACGGTCGGTTAGGCGTTAAATTACTCTCGAATGGACATCGCCTTCTGGTTAAGTCTCACTAGACTGGCGCTCAATAAGAACTGGTCGCACAGTTACCTAATAGCACTTGAGTCAGAGAAAGCTTAAGAAAAGCGGGGCGTACCTTCTCATGTTTCCAGCTTCACGATGGGCCCTTCGGCGTCGGCTAAGGCCGATATCTCATTCTTAGAGTTCGATGATTTTGGTCCAATAATGGACAGTGTAAAAAATAGTCCTTAAACCGGCAGAAAAGTTTGTCGTTTTGAAAATCTGAAGCCTAGTCGTAAAAGTAACAGTTACTTCTTCGAGCGACGGCAAATTACTTTTCTTTTTATGCAATCAAGTAATCTAATTTGATACGTTTTCAATGACTGTACTTGTAATCGATTACTTTTTCGATTAACGTGTACAAGACTGGTCAGTGGCTAGAGAGGTTTCCACAGCTTACAATAAATCACAGTCCACACGCACTAAATCACAGTACAGCCAGTGCTCGCTCGCAATAAACATATCTCACCAAGCGTTCGGCGCAGTGCGTGAAGACGCCATCACTTTAGTTCACAAGAGGCAGGCCGCTGTGATCGAGACGGCTCGTGCCGTCTCGTGCTCTTCACGCGTAGAGCTACAGCGAGGTTGCCGCACGTGCTAAAAGACAAAAGTTCCCTCGATGCATTGCGGCAGCGGTGGCGTAGTCGAAAGGGCCGCCCACACTAGCGAGAAAACGCGCCCGGCGCGCCGATAAATCGGTTAAGCGGCAAGATAGAGGGCGTGTCTCTGCACGCGCTCGTGGCGCTGACTGTGCTTCGGCGACATTTTGTTACTTGCCGCGATCGGCGTGCCACGCGCGTTTTCTCGCTAGTGTGGGCGGCCCTGAACTGGCTGGCGATATCGGTCCATTGCGGCAAGCCAGAAAGTGCGCGTGCATAGCACACAAACACAGCAATGAACGCGTCCTCATACGCTTTTATGGAAAGGTGTATTAGCGGCGAGATGTTTTGGAGGCGCCCTCTTATGGTTGGTTACCTCTCGTGACGTCATTATCTTGCGAACCACAAGTTCGATGGTGTTTGTAATGAGCATGGTAAAAGCTTGAAATCATTGCGCCCTGAAAGCAACACTGCCAACACCGTCAAAATTGAAGTTCTCACATGCCTCTTATTTTTGTCGATCAGGGTAGCTAAACTCGTGGAGCAAAACATTCTTCGCTTTTTGACGTAGCGGGGGGAGTGACCAAAAGAACGCCGCAAAGTTTCCTCCTCCCTGCGCGCGCTCAACTTCGCAACTTTTGAGGAAAAATCCCCCGCGATCCCTAGGCGCGGCACGAGAGCACGAGACAGCGCGGGGAGGCGAGCGTTCACGCCGCTCGCTGTACATCGTCTTTGAGCTCTCTAGCGCCGACAATCCCGTCATGCCTCGCCCAGGCAAGGAGCGAGAGCAGACGACGAGAGTTCGTCTGCTACGATGCGGCATTCGCGCAGCGGAACTGAAAGAAAAAGTTGGTTTTCTGCTCGAAATTGCGTCCCGCGGGCCACAAACTCAAACGCGAGCTTGAATTGTAAGCGTCTAATATTTCACGAAGGGAGGAATCGACGGCCCGTGTTTTATTTGCAAAATTTCAGTCGTTTTGTAGCCGTACAGACGCTGAAACCTAGCAGTGTGTAATGAAAGGCCCAGGACAACCACAGAGGCCGCGAGATCTAGCATCATTTGTGTGTGGGTGAAAGGTGGAACATTTTTCGACAAAGCTCCCACAGCAGAAACCTGTGACGCATTCACTCAGCGTCCGGGAAGGCTAAACATGGAGACGTTGCCCAAGACTTAAGCAAAGTCATATTTGAACGGCAGCTATCTTGACCCGTCATATTTTGTTTTGAGAAAGCTCTCGTTCTCAATGCCCTCACCAGGGAAATAAAAAGTCTTACGAAACGTATTGCTAGATGTTCCAAAGAACTAGATTTAAGCCGTACCCATTCAGTGGTTCACTTATAATACTATGCTTAAAACGAAGCAAGCTCTTGCGCGTACAGTGCCAACAACTTTCTCAAGTGTATGCTGTTTTGTAGTCAGCTGGTTTCGGAAACTTACGCCGTCTGTAGATATCTCTGACAGCCGAGTTGCTTAATTGGAAGTCATCGCAAATGTAAGTTCCACGTTGCAGCAACCAACGTTTATAGATAAACGATGGCAGCGACTGGGCACTCTCGCATTCCCACCCATTACGTCGAACAGAAAGGCGCTAGTTTCGGTTTGAGGTCGGCGACAGCATCAGTCTGCATTCGGCAAGTTCGTTCGGGGCCTGCTCTCCGTGCAGCACTTCGCGGGTGTCATGCACTCGAACTCTCACAGTGCAAGTCTGGATCGCGAATCGGGAGCCCGTCACTGGCCTCACCGGCGGCCATTGCTTGACAACAGGCAATACGCCGCGTCCTGTCTAGTTCTCCCTTCGTTTTTGTCCTTGATGTTTTGGCCTATTACACCATGATGCAATACGCGCAAGTCTAAGGGAGAAACACGCAAAAATCGGAAGCTTGTACGCGGTGCTCGAGGGCGAGCATTTTATGACGTGCTGCGATGATTATGTCGGGTTCTTGGAGGTCAAATAGACATTCGTCAAATGTTTGAACATCGATTAAAAAAAAAATCAGCCTGAGCACCATTGAGTTTACCGACGTCGCTTGCTTCGGTTGCTAAATAAATGGCACGTTCAGCGACTGAATGGCACGCTTCGAGTTTCAGTTTCTCATGAAAGCCCTCACAGCAGTTCAAAGAAAAAGCTTTCACCATGAAGTACTATGTGCAAGCGGTTAAAACGATGCGAATGTCCCCAGTAAAGGCATTCTAACTTATCGTTTGCTGAGCTTTGATGACTCCGAAATCACGGATGACTCCACAATAACTCTCGGTAGCCCTTGTCTCATTAAACACATCACAGTTAACGCCCAACGAAGTCGCCCTCGACCCTCAACCACACAATATTTAGTTAAACAAGATCGGTGTTCTAACGCGTTTAATATTC
Organism: Ixodes scapularis; assembly: GCF_016920785.2. Classification (NCBI taxonomy): domain Eukaryota; kingdom Metazoa; phylum Arthropoda; class Arachnida; order Ixodida; family Ixodidae; genus Ixodes; species Ixodes scapularis. The sequence goes on along the minus strand of NW_024609857.1, from coordinate 55,885,453 downwards.
TTGCCCACAATATTAACTGTTATTTCCGGAAACACGATAGAAGTGTCATGGTAGAGAACAACCTACTAACGCAATAAAGTTGAGTTTTCCCGTTTCTCCTATAGCATGCATAAGATCGTGTCAAGCGATGACTGCCGGTGGTGCTGCTTGACCCCAGCAATACAGGCCTCTATCCGCGATCTAGCCTCCTAAGAAATCAGTGGTGCCAGTGCTATTAGACATAAATCGTTTATTTGCATCGGTACACTTATACCTCCCGGATGTCGGGACGAGGCGCAAAACCGTACATCCGGCCAATATTGAAGCCGGTTTTCGGCCGAAATTGCCTCGACACTCGCCAAGAAGCAACCTGCTGTTTCGGCGACTCGTTTGTGTAATTTATTTGTTCAGTCATATTATTGGGTCCCGGGCCACTGTGTTCACCCCAAAAAAGAAATGTACTGTGGTAATTACACCTTGTAAGGAAGCAGGCAGGTAGCCAGAATTTTGTTTAAGGGGGGGGGGGGGGGGGGGGGGGCGCCCATGACAAAGTGCTCTGTGAGGGGGAGGGGGGGAGAGGAGGCCCCTGCAAAATGAAATATTTCGGAGGGGGGGGGGGGGGGGGGGGCCTTATGTTCCCCTTTGGCTACGTGCCTGACGAGAAGGGGTATTGTAGCTTTACATCTTTATGAAAAGGTGTAGTGCATTATCACACGTTTCAAGAAACGTGCTTAAAAAAATCACACATTTTTAAAGGTGTGAGGTTTACATTTTTTATAAGGTCTATTGCTACACTTATTAGGGTGTTAGTTATGGGACACCCAACTTAAATGTATAGCCTGATGAGAAGGGGTATTTTAGTTTTACATCTTTATAAAAAGGTGTAGTGCATTATCACACGTTTTAAGAAACCTGTTTAAAAAATCACACATTTTTAAAGGTGTGAGGTTTACATTTCTTTTATAAGGTCCATCGCTACACTTATTAGGGTGCTAGTTATGGGACACCCCACTTACATGTATAAAGGTGTGAAAATGTTTAATGTGTATATACCTCTAACGGAAGAAAATCTTTTTCATGTGATTACATCGCATGCCGATGAAACGATGAAGCATCAGCAAGCAAGCATTCAACTCAAAATGGTTTGCCTCAATTTTTATCCTCCGCGTTTCGAGCCTGAGGCGATATGTGGGAGTAAGCGAAGTTCCAGAGGTTTGACGTTCATCGAGGAAGCGATGAAAGAACTGCCTGCTGTCCTTCCACGGTGCTGATGAACGTGGTTCACCCGGTTACGTAGGTTGCATGCAGAGCAACTTGGGAACGGGCTGATACTCCAGTTACGACAAAGTCACCGAGACAACTGTTCTATCACGCAAACCACCGACAAAATGTAAACACGGAAGCCACAGAGACGAGCAGAAATAGCGAAAGAACCTGTTCCGGCCAGTTCAATGTTTTCCTGGAGTCACGAATAGTGAGTGAAGGAAAACGTGCTATTTAATCTGTGCATTTTTTTAAATGCCTAATAACATATCTTTAGTCTTTAGTACAACACCAACCGACTTTACCGACTTCAAAATTGTGGTAACTCGGACAAAGAGGCAGAAGACGAGATCTCGCGAAGAGACCGCGAGCGAGCTCGAGACAGAAGACTGAGCGTGATTGACTGGACTGAGCCGACATGAAGCAAGCCCTAGGTTAGCCAGCGGCATACGTCTTTTTAATCATGTAAATAAACCCACAGTTACTACAATTGGCGACGAGGGTGTTCCAGCCATCATCCGTGTGCATCAACGGCATAGGTAAAGCCCCTTCAACCCGAACGTCTACTGCTCTAGCACCCTGGCGGAAGCTACGACTGCTAGGACTTCAGGAAGGGACCCCACCGACGCTGACACAAACCGGGTGAGGATGACCTACATCGGTAACGTTCCTGATTTCAACAAGTCAGAGCGATTCGATCTTTACATTGAGAGATTCGAACGCTGGCTCGCGGCTAATGAGGTTCCGGAAGGCAAGAAGGCAGACATTTTGCTTGCAACACTTCCTGCATTGACTTATGAGCTGCTTCGAGACCTCGTATCTCCAAGAACAACAACTGAATGTTCTTACGAGGACCTCAAACAAGTACTCATTCAACATTTTATGCCCAACCCCATCACGATTGCAGAACGATTTCGCTTCTACCGACGCAGTCAAGAGGAGGGCGAAACTCTCGCTGAGTTCATAGCCGCGCTAAAGAAGCTTGCTCATACTTGCGATTTCAAGGACTTCCTGAATGATGCCTTGAGAGACCGGTTCGTTTGTGGGCTGAGAGACGAGTATTACATCAACCGCCTGCTCATCGAGAGAACGCTGACTTTCAAGTCAGCATGCGATATCGCCTTAGGGTTAGAGCTCGCCAGAAGAGACGCTCGTCAGCTCACCCAGACGGCAGTTCCTCAAATTCAAGGAATTCAAAAAGTTCAAGTTCAGACGCGTTCAACAAAAAAAAAGCTGGCGGCGCCAAGAGCGTCGAGTGCCTCTACGTCTAGCACCTGCTACCGTTGTGGCTACCATCACCTTCATCAGGACTGTCCTTTTAAGAAGGAAGTGTGCCATAACTGCGGGAAGAAGGGACACATTGCGCGAGTTTGCAAAAGCAAGACACGTGCGCAACACCAGATATCCAGCCAAGAAAGTCCCCAAGACGACTACGTCACACTGTATCCAGTTGATGGAGACACCAACAGTGTCGGCGACGGCATCGAAGTCCTGCTGCAAATTGCAGGAAATGCTGTAAAAATGCTGCTTGACACTGGGGCGGCTCTAACCATCATCTCCGAGAGGCAATACAACGAGTCGCTGCGCGGTTTGCCACTAGAACCCTCGACTCTTCGCCTCCGCTCGTACACCGGTGACGCCATTCCTGTCCTTGGAGAGGCACAAGTTCCGGTAACCTACGAAGATCAGACATTGACGCTTCCATTGGTGGTCGTCCACGGAGATCGACCAGCTTTGCTGGGAAGAAACTGGCTGCGGCACATCCGCATCAACTGGTCCAACATCTTCTCACTGACAGAGTCTGCTGCTCGGAACGGACTAGACAGTCTGCTAGCCAAGCACAAGATGCTTTTCAGCGACCAACTGGGAACGGTGAAAGGAATCAAAGTAGCGATTCACGTCAAGCCCGAATGTGCCCCGATTTTCTTCAAACCTCGCCCCCTCCCATACGCCCTGCGTGAGGTGGTGGAGAAAGAGTTGGAGGCCCTTGAAAAACGCGGCACAATCACCAAAGTTGATAGAAGCAGCTGGGCGGCACCGATCGTGGTGGTCCCAAAAAAGGACAAGTCCGTTCGACTTTGTGGAGATTACAAGGTCACCGTGAACCGTTGCATTCAGCCGGAGACCTATCCACTACCAAGTGCGGAAGACTTGTTCGCGACGCTTGCTGGTGGCAAGTACTTCAGCAAGATAGACTTGACCAGTGCCTACCAACAGTTGGAACTAGAACCCAACTCGAAGGTTTACACTACCATCACCACACACAAGGGTCTTTACCGGTACAATCGCCTACCTTTCGGAATATCCACAGCGCCGTCGATTTTCCAACGGTCCATGGATCAGATCCTGCAAGGACTGGAGCACGTAGTTTGCTATCTTGACGACATCTTGGTCACGTCAAGTACTCTGGAGGATCATCTTCAATTGTTGGACCGAGTTCTGGCTCGACTGACAGCAAACGGAATTCGGGCCAAGCTTTAAAAAAAAGCGAGTTCCTCAAGAGCAGCGTGGAATATCTCGGCTACAGAATCGACGCCCAAGGATTGCACCCAACCGAAAGTAAGGTGCAAGCCATCCAGAACGCGCCGTCGCCTTCCAACGTGATGGAACTTCGTTCATTTTTAGGCCTGTTAAACTATTACGGACGATTTTTGACGGGCCTTTCCACGATTTTGAAACCACTACACCAACTTCTAGAGAAGGACAGCCGCTGGAAGTGGACGTCAGAATGTGAAAAAGCCTTCAAAGAGGCAAAAGAGAGCTTGCTGCGAAGCAAGTGGCTCACACATTACGACCCGAGCAAGCCGCTTTGCCTCGCCTGCGATGCATCTCCAAGCGGAGTGGGAGCAGTTATATCTCACATTATGCCAAACGGTGACGAAGTGCCAATTGCTTGCGCCTCTTGGACGCTCTCACCGAGTGAGCGCAACTACGCACAGATCGAACGAGAAGTACTTGGTATTGTGTTCGGTGTGAAGAAGTTCCACAAGTACCTATACGGTCGGAAATTCACCCTTATTACAGATCATAAGCCTTTGACTGCGATCTTCAACACCCAAACAGCAATTCCAAGCTTAGCCGCTCTACGAATGCAACGTTGGGCACTTACTCTCCTATCATACAACTATGACATCGTGTACCGCAAGTCCAAAGAACACGGCAATGCAGATGCACTGTCACGTTTGCCTTTAGACCTGGCCTCCAGTGACCCGGACGAAGACACGTCGGTATTCAGGTCTCCAATGTGGAACTTCTCCCAGTCACAAGTCATCAAATCGCGGTGGAAACAAGGAGAGACCCGACCTTATCCAAAGTCCTGAACTTTACCCTAAATGGTTGGCCCACCTCCCTTCAAGATAAAAACCTGCGTACTTACTTCGAAAAACGGGAGCAGCTCTCTACGGACCAAGGCTGTCTTCTATGGGGAAGCCGAGTCGTCGTACCACCGAATCTTAGAAAACGACTACTACATGAGCTGCACGAGAATCACCCAGGCGTCAGTCGCATGAAGGCCAAGGCACGAAACTATCTCTGGTGGCCAATTTTGGACCAAGACATTGAAGATTTCATTAAGCAGTGCTACGCCTGTGCATCCATGCAGAACCAACCAGCTGCTGCACCTCTACACCCGTGGTCTTGGGCGAGAAATCCGTGGGAGAGGATACATATAGATTACGCCGAGCTCGACAAGCAGCACTACCTGGTAGTAATGGACAGCTTCTCCAAGTGGATCGAAGTCCTGCCCACAAAAACGACTACAGCAGCACGCACCATTGAATTGTTGCGGAACCTCTTCGCGTCATATGGAGTGCCCTCTGAAGTTGTCTCGGATAACGGACCGCAGTTCATTTCTGCAGACTTCGGGAACTTCTTGCGAATGAACGGCGTGAAGCACATCCGTACACCCCCATACCATCCCGCTTCAAATGGCGCGGCTGAGCGAGCGGTGCAGACATTTAAGCGAGCATGGAAGAAAGACGCAGCTGCTGGAAACACACTCACAGAAACAGAGCACCAAAGGCTGGCCAGGTTTCTCCTGAACTATCGGAGCACTCCTCATACAATCACAGAGAGAACACCGGCTGAACTGTTCCTCAAGCGGCCGCTTCGTACTCGCCTGGATTTAATCAAGCCAAGTGTGGAGCGGACTGTGACCAAGCACCAACGCCAGCAACAGTTGGCACACGACAAGTCACGACGATCACTTCGTTATTTTGATGTAGGAGATAAGGTCCTCGTGCGAGACGTGAGAGGGAACCAACCCTCTTGGTCTCCTGGAGTTATTGTTTCCCGAAGAGGGCCACTATGGTATCTAGTGGAGGTACGGGAACGTACAGTCTCCGTTCACTTGGACCATCTTTTGCGACTGGATGCTCAGTTACCAACATCCCCAGAAATCTGTGCCATCGCATGCTAGCGCCATCTCTTGGCGGATTATGGCAACGCTCCCATAGAAGCAATGTATTAAATATAGAAATACGGCAATATTTGCTCAACATCACATTTTTTCAGATTTGCCATGCTACCCGTCCAATCTCTGACACGATCCAATCCTTCCGCAAAAAAGTCAAGATTACAGCGCATAAACTGCAGGTTCCTCATTCGTGTAAATTATTTGATGCATAGCCACTATGGGTGGTATCAGGTTTGATCGGTTTTTAAAATATATGATTAGGTGAGTGAAATAAATTTTAATTTTATATTATAAATACAACCCTCCCCCAATCATATGACAAAGTTTCGTGATTTGTATGATATTTTGTAATGCGTAGAAAAAACATCCGTCTGGGGCACCTCTCCCAAACGTGCCACACAAAGTGATTTTCAAACCTTCCTCATTTAAAAATACAGAAAGATACGAGATTTGCCATATAACTGCGACAAGGCAAAAACATCCAGGAAGCGTAGTGTACGCTCTGTCTTCTCTCAAACTTATTTGCTCGGGTTCCTGAGACCAGTTTGTCGAACCAGGCGCATAATCGATCAGCCAGCTGTTCAGAATCGTTTCCTGCATTCTGCTGCTGGGATCACTAAACTACCAAACAAAGAAAGCAACTATTTGTTTTTTCATTTAGAAATTTTATCGTGGCTAAGAAAAGGTATAGAAATATTGTTATTAATCATTAAGAAATTATTGACCTTGGCGAAGCTACATTTAGGGCGAATAAAGTGGGAATATTGAGTGATTATTTGGCAAGGAAGCTGACTGTACTTGATGGTCTCTTCATGACACGTCAAGCACATAAATTCAAAATATCAAGTAAAAAACATGTCGGTCGATCCAGCGAGGAGAACATTGGAAAATGAGAACTACATAACGTCCTCGCTCGAACGCCTTTCCCATCGAGGAGGTTTATTTTCAAGGATATGCAGTTGTACCATGATAGATTTGATGGACTTAAATTTTATCATTTTTCCCAGCTAAAGACCCGAATCTTCTAAACAAGTTCCTTGTGGATGAGCGGAGGCCCAAATTTGAAAAGTTGGACGAAGCCGTCAAAACGGAAAAACCAGGTCTAGTTTGAAGCGGTTTTTCTCAAGAAAGATTTATTTCCAAGTATTTGCCATGGCACCAGCATGTATTAGAGGGATAAAAATGATATATTTCGCCCAAAATGGGTGCATGAGCCGTGCTCCAAAAGTTCCCTGTGAAGGCGCGGGTGCTCAAACTTTAAAAATGGGACGAAACCGTCGAAACGGAAAAACCAGGTCCACTTCGGAGCGGTTTTTCTCACGACAGATTTATTTCCAAGTATTTGCCATGGCACTAGCATGTAGTAGAGGGATGAAAATTATACATTTCGCCCAGAATGGGTGCATCAGCCGTGCTCCAAAAGTTCCCTGTGAAGGCGCGGGTGCTCAAACTTTAAAAATGGGACAAAACCGTCGAAACGGAAAAACCAGGTCCACTTCGGAGCGGTTTTTCTCAAGACAGACTTATTTCCAAGTATTTGCCATGGCACTAGCATGTAGTAGAGGGATGAAAATTATATATTTCGCCCAGAATGGGTGCATGAGCCGTGCTCCAAAAGTTCCATGTGAAGGCGCGGGTGCTCAAACTTTAAAAATGGGACGAAACCGTCGAAACGGAAAAACCAGGTCCACTTCGGAGCGGTTTTTCTCAAGACAGATTTATTCCCAAGTATTTGCCATGGCACTAGCATGTAGTAGAGGGATGAAAATTATATATTGCGCCCAGAATGGGTGCATGAGCCGTGCTCCAAAAGTTCCCTGTGAAGGCGCGGGTGCTCAAACTTTAAAAATGGGACGAAACCGTCGAAACGGAAAAACCAGGTCCACTTCGGAGCGGTTTTTCTCAAGACAGATTTATTTCCAAGTATTTGCCATGGCACTAGCATGTAGTAGAGGGATGAAAATTATATATTGCGCCCAGAATGGGTGCATGAGCCGTGCTCCAAAAGTTCCCTGTGAAGGCGCGGGTGCTCAAACTTTAAAAATGGGACGAAACCGTCGAAACGGAAAAACCAGGTCCACTTCGGAGCGGTTTTTCTCAAGACAGATTTATTTCCAAGTATTTGCCATGGCACTAGCATGTAGTAGAGGGATGAAAATTATATATTGCGCCCAGAATGGGTGCATGAGCCGTGCTCCAAAAGTTCCCTGTGAAGGCGCGGGTGCTCAAACTTTAAAAATGGGACGAAACCGTCGAAACGGAAAAACCAGGTCCACTTCGGAGCGGTTTTTCTCAAGACAGATTTATTTCCAAGTATTTGCCATGGCACTAGCATGTAGTAGAGGGATGAAAATTATATATTGCGCCCAGAATGGGTGCATGAGCCGTGCTCCAAAAGTTCCCTGTGAAGGCGCGGGTGCTCAAACTTTAAAAATGGGACGAAACCGTCGAAACGGAAAAACCAGGTCCACTTCGGAGCGGTTTTTCTCAAGACAGATTTATTTCCAAGTATTTGCCATGGCACTAGCATGTAGTAGAGGGATGAAAATTATATATTGCGCCCAGAATGGGTGCATGAGCCGTGCTCCAAAAGTTCCCTGTGAAGGCGCCGGTGCTCAAACTTTAAAAATGGGACGAAACCGTCGAAACGGAAAAACCAGGTCCACTTCGGAGCGGTTTTTCTCAAGACAGATTTATTTCCAAGTATTTGCCATCGCACTAGCATGTAGTAGAGGGATGAAAATTATATATTGCGCCCAGAATGGGTGCATGAGCCGTGCTCCAAAAGTTCCCTGTGAAGGCGCGGGTGCTCAAACTTTAAAAATGGGACGAAACCGTCGAAACGGAAAAACCAGGTCCACTTCGGAGCGGTTTTTCTCAAGACAGATTTTTTTCCAAGTATTTGCCATGGCACTAGCATGTAGTAGAGGGATGAAAATTATATATTGCGCCCAGAATGGGTGCATGAGCCGTGCTCCAAAAGTTCCCTGTGAAGGCGCGGGTGCTCAAACTTTAAAAATGGGACGAAACCGTCGAAACGGAAAAACCAGGTTCACTTCGGAGCGGTTTTTCTCAAGACAGACTTATTTCCAAGTATTTGACATGGCACTAGCATGTAGTAGAGAGATGAAAATTATATATTGCGCCCAGAATGGGTGCATGAGCCGTGCTCCAAAAGTTCCCTGTGAAGGCGCGGGTGCTCAAACTTTAAAAATGGGACGAAACCGTCGAAACGGAAAAACCAGGTCCACTTCGGAGCGGTTTTTCTCAAGACAGACTTATTTCCAAGTATTTGACATGGCACTAGCATGTAGTAGAGGGATGAAAATTATATATTGCGCCCAGAATGGGTGCATGAGCCGTGCTCCAAAAGCTCCCTGTGAAGGCGCGGGTGCTCAAACTTTAAAAATGGGACGAAACCGTCGAAACGGAAAAACCAGGTCCACTTCGGAGCGGTTTTGCTCAAGACAGATTTATTTCCAAGTATTTGCCATCGCACTAGCATGTAGTAGAGGGATGAAAATTATATATTGCGCCCAGAATGGGTGCATGAGCCGTGCTCCAAAAGCTCCCTTTGAAGGCGCGGGTGCTCAAACTTTAAAAATGGGACGAAACCGTCGAAACGGAAAAACCAGGTCCACTTCGGAGCGGTTTTTCTCAAGACAGACTTATTTCCAAGTATTTGACATGGCACTAGCATGTAGTAGAGGGATGAAAATTATATATTGCGCCCAGAATGGGTGCATGAGCCGTGCTCCAAAAGCTCCCTTTGAAGGCGCGGGTGCTCAAACTTTAAAAATGGGACGAAACCGTCGAAACGGAAAAACCAGGTCCACTTCGGAGCGGTTTTTCTCAAGACAGACTTATTTCCAAGTATTTGACATGGCACTAGCATGTAGTAGAGGGATGAAAATTATATATTGCGCCCAGAATGGGTGCATGAGCCGTGCTCCAAAAGCTCCCTTTGAAGGCGCGGGTGCTCAAACTTTAAAAATGGGACGAAACCGTCGAAACGGAAAAACCAGGTCCACTTCGGAGCGGTTTTTCTCAAGACAGACTTATTTCCAAGTATTTGACATGGCACTAGCATGTAGTAGAGAGATGAAAATTATATATTGCGCCCAGAATGGGTGCATGAGCCGTGCTTCAAAAGGTCCCTGTGAAGGCGCGGGTGCTCAAACTTTAAAAATGGGACGAAACCGTCGAAACGGAAAAACCAGGTCCACTTCGGAGCGGTTTTTCTCAAGACAGACTTATTTCCAAGTATTTGACATGGCACTAGCATGTAGTAGAGGGATGAAAATTATATATTGCGCCCAGAATGGGTGCATGAGCCGTGCTCCAAAAGCTCCCTGTGAAGGCGCGGGTGCTCAAACTTTAAAAATGGGACGAAACCGTCGAAACGGAAAAACCAGGTCCACTTCGGAGCGGTTTTGCTCAAGACAGATTTATTTCCAAGTATTTGCCATCGCACTAGCATGTAGTAGAGGGATGAAAATTATATATTGCGCCCAGAATGGGTGCATGAGCCGTGCTCCAAAAGCTCCCTTTGAAGGCGCGGGTGCTCAAACTTTAAAAATGGGACGAAACCGTCGAAACGGAAAAACCAGGTCCACTTCGGAGCGGTTTTGCTCAAGACAGATTTATTTCCAAGTATTTGCCATCGCACTAGCATGTAGTAGAGGGATGAAAATTATATATTGCGCCCAGAATGGGTGCATGAGCCGTGCTCCAAAAGCTCCCTTTGAAGGCGCGGGTGCTCAAACTTTGAAAATGGGACGAAACTGTCGAAACGGAAAAACCAGGTCCACTTCGGAGCGGTTTTGCTCAAGACAGATTTATTTCCAAGTATTTGCCATGGCACTAGCATGTAGTAGAGGGATGAAAATTATATATTGCGCCCAGAATGGGTGCATGAGCCGTGCTCCAAAAGTTCCCTTTGAAGGCGCGGGTGCTCAAACTTTAAAAATGGGACGAAACCGTCGAAACGGAAAAACCAGGTCCACTTCGGAGCGGTTTTGCTCAAGACAGATTTATTTCCAAGTATTTGCCATCGCACTAGCATGTAGTAGAGGGATGAAAATTATATATTGCGCCCAGAATGGGTGCATGAGCCGTGCTCCAAAAGCTCCCTTTGAAGGCGCGGGTGCTCAAACTTTGAAAATGGGACGAAACCGTCGAAACGGAAAAACCAGGTCCACTTCGGAGCGGTTTTTCTCAAGACAGACTTATTTCCAAGTATTTGACATGGCACTAGCATGTAGTAGAGGGATGAAAATTATATATTGCGCCCAGAATGGGTGCATGAGCCGTGCTCCAAAAGCTCCCTTTGAAGGCGCGGGTGCTCAAACTTTAAAAATGGGACGAAACCGTCGAAACGGAAAAACCAGGTCCACTTCGGAGCGGTTTTTCTCAAGACAGACTTATTTCCAAGTATTTGACATGGCACTAGCATGTAGTAGAGGGATGAAAATTATATATTGCGCCCAGAATGGGTGCATGAGCCGTGCTCCAAAAGCTCCCTTTGAAGGCGCGGGTGCTCAAACTTTAAAAATGGGACGAAACCGTCGAAACGGAAAAACCAGGTCCACTTCGGAGCGGTTTTGCTCAAGACAGATTTATTTCCAAGTATTTGCCATGGCACTAGCATGTAGTAGAGGGATGAAAATTATATATTGCGCCCAGAATGGGTGCATGAGCCGTGCTCCAAAAGCTCCCTTTGAAGGCGCGGGTGCTCAAACTTTAAAAATGGGACGAAACCGTCGAAACGGAAAAACCAGGTCCACTTCGGAGCGGTTTTGCTCAAGACAGATTTATTTCCAAGTATTTGCCATGGCACTAGCATGTAGTAGAGGGATGAAAATTATATATTGCGCCCAGAATGGGTGCATGAGCCGTGCTCCAAAAGCTCCCTTTGAAGGCGCGGGTGCTCAAACTTTAAAAATGGGACGAAACCGTCGAAACGGAAAAACCAGGTCCACTTCGGAGCGGTTTTGCTCAAGACAGATTTATTTCCAAGTATTTGCCATCGCACTAGCATGTAGTAGAGGGATGTAAATTATATATTGCGCCCAGAATGGGTGCATGAGCCGTGCTCCAAAAGCTCCCTTTGAAGGCGCGGGTGCTCAAACTTTAAAAATGGGACGAAACCGTCGAAACGGAAAAACCAGGTCCACTTCGGAGCGGTTTTGCTCAAGACAGATTTATTTCCAAGTATTTGCCATCGCACTAGCATGTAGTAGAGGGATGAAAATTATATATTGCGCCCAGAATGGGTGCATGAGCCGTGCTCCAAAAGCTCCCTTTGAAGGCGCGGGTGCTCAAACTTTAAAAATGGGACGAAACCGTCGAAACGGAAAAACCAGGTCCACTTCGGAGCGGTTTTGCTCAAGACAGACTTATTTCCAAGTATTTGACATGGCACTAGCATGTAGTAGAGGGATGAAAATTATATATTGCGCCCAGAATGGGTGCATGAGCCGTGCTCCCAAAGCGCCCTTTGAAGGCGCGGGTGCTCAAACTTTAAAAATGGGACGAAACCGTCGAAACGGAAAAACCAGGTCCACTTCGGAGCGGTTTTGCTCAAGACAGATTTATTTCCAAGTATTTGCCATGGCACTAGCATGTAGTAGAGGGATGAAAATTATATATTGCGCCCAGAATGGGTGCATGAGCCGTGCTCCAAAAGCTCCCTTTGAAGGCGCGGGTGCTCAAACTTTAAAAATGGGACGAAACCGTCGAAACGGAAAAACCAGGTCCACTTCGGAGCGGTTTTTCTCAAGACAGATTTATTTCCAAGTATTTGCCATGGCACTAGCATGTAGTAGAGGGATGAAAATCATATATTGCGCCCAGAATGGGTGCATGAGCCGTGCTCCAAAAGTTCCCTGTGAAGGCGCGGGTGCTCAAACTTTAAAAATGGGACGAAACCGTCGAAACGGAAAAACCAGGTCCACTTCGGAGCGGTTTTTCTCAAGACAGATTTATTTCCAAGTATTTGCCATGGCACTAGCATGTAGTAGAGGGATGAAAATTATATATTGCGCCCAGAATGGGTGCATGAGCCGTGCTCCAAAAGCTCCCTTTGAAGGCGCGGGTGCTCAAACTTTAAAAATGGGACGAAACCGTCGAAACGGAAAAACCAGGTCCACTTCGGAGCGGTTTTGCTCAAGACAGATTTATTTCCAAGTATTTGCCATGGCACTAGCATGTAGTAGAGGGATGAAAATTATATATTGCGCCCAGAATGGGTGCATGAGCCGTGCTCCAAAAGTTCCCTGTGAAGGCGCGGGTGCTCAAACTTTAAAAATGGGACGAAACCGTCGAAACGGAAAAACCAGGTCCACTTCGGAGCGGTTTTTCTCAAGACAGATTTATTTCCAAGTATTTGCCATGGCACTAGCATGTAGTAGAGGGATGAAAATTATATATTGCGCCCAGAATGGGTGCATGAGCCGTGCTCCAAAAGTTCCCTGTGAAGGCGCGGGTGCTCAAACTTTAAAAATGGGACGAAACCGTCGAAACAGAAAAACCAGGTCCACTTCGGAGCGGTTTTTCTCAAGACAGATTTATTTCCAAGTATTTGCCATGGCACTAGCATGTAGTAGAGGGATGAAAATCATATATTGCGCCCAGAATGGGTGCATGAGCCGTGCTCCAAAAGTTCCCTGTGAAGGCGCGGGTGCTCAAACTTTAAAAATGGGACGAAACCGTCGAAACGGAAAAACCAGGTCCACTTCGGAGCGGTTTTTCTCAAGACAGATTTATTTCCAAGTATTTGCCATCGCACTAGCATGTAGTAGAGGGATGAAAATTATATATTGCGCCCAGAATGAGTGCATGAGCCGTGCTCCAAAAGCTCCCTTTGAAGGCGCGGGTGCTCAAACTTTAAAAATGGGACGAAACCGTCGAAACGGAAAAACCAGGTCCACTTCGGAGCGGTTTTTCTCAAGACAGATTTATTTCCAAGTATTTGCCATCGCACTAGCATGTAGTAGAGGGATGAAAATTATATATTGCGCCCAGAATGGGTGCATGAGCCGTGCTCCAAAAGTTCCCTGTGAAGGCGCGGGTGCTCAAACTTTAAAAATGGGACGAAACCGTCGAAACGGAAAAACCAGGTCCACTTCGGAGCGGTTTTTCTCAAGACAGATTTATTTCCAAGTATTTGCCATCGCACTAGCATGTAGTAGAGGGATGAAAATTATATATTGCGCCCAGAATGAGTGCATGAGCCGTGCTCCAAAAGCTCCCTTTGAAGGCGCGGGTGCTCAAACTTTAAAAATGGGACGAAACCGTCGAAACGGAAAAACCAGGTCCACTTCGGAGCGGTTTTGCTCAAGACAGATTTATTTCCAAGTATTTGCCATCGCACTAGCATGTAGTAGAGGGATGAAAATTATATATTGCGCCCAGAATGGGTGCATGAGCCGTGCTCCAAAAGCTCCCTTTGAAGGCGCGGGTGCTCAAACTTTAAAAATGGGACGAAACCGTCGAAACGGAAAAACCAGGTCCACTTCGGAGCGGTTTTTCTCAAGACAGATTTATTTCCAAGTATTTGCCATCGCACTAGCATGTAGTAGAGGGATGAAAATCATATATTGCGCCCAGAATGGGTGCATGAGCCGTGCTCCAAAAGTTCCCTGTGAAGGCGCGGGTGCTCAAACTTTAAAAATGGGACGAAACCGTCGAAACGGAAAAACCAGGTCCACTTCGGAGCGGTTTTTCTCAAGACAGATTTATTTCCAAGTATTTGCCATGGCACTAGCATGTAGTAGAGGGATGAAAATTATATATTGCGCCCAGAATGGGTGCATGAGCCGTGCTCCAAAAGTTCCCTGTGAAGGCGCGGGTGCTCAAACTTTAAAAATGGGACGAAACCGTCGAAACGGAAAAACCAGGTTCACTTCGGAGCGGTTTTTCTCAAGACAGACTTATTTCCAAGTATTTGCCATCGCACTAGCATGTAGTAGAGGGATGAAAATTATATATTGCGCCCAGAATGGGTGCATGAGCCGTGCTCCAAAAGCTCCCTTTGAAGGCGCGGGTGCTCAAACTTTAAAAATGGGACGAAACCGTCGAAACGGAAAAACCAGGTTCACTTCGGAGCGGTTTTTCTCAAGACAGACTTATTTCCAAGTATTTGCCATCGCACTAGCATGTAGTAGAGGGATGAAAATTATATATTGCGCCCAGAATGGGTGCATGAGCCGTGCTCCCAAAGCTCCCTTTGAAGGCGCGGGTGCTCAAACTTTAAAAATGGGACGAAACCGTCGAAACGGAAAAACCAGGTCCACTTCGGAGCGGTTTTGCTCAAGACAGATTTATTTCCAAGTATTTGCCATGGCACTAGCATGTAGTAGAGGGATGAAAATCATATATTGCGCCCAGAATGGGTGCATGAGCCGTGCTCCAAAAGTTCCCTGTGAAGGCGCGGGTGCTCAAACTTTAAAAATGGGACGAAACCGTCGAAACGGAAAAACCAGGTCCACTTCGGAGCGGTTTTTCTCAAGACAGATTTATTTCCAAGTATTTGCCATGGCACTAGCATGTAGTAGAGGGATGAAAATCATATATTGCGCCCAGAATGGGTGCATGAGCCGTGCTCCAAAAGTTCCCTGTGAAGGCGCGGGTGCTCAAACTTTAAAAATGGGACGAAACCGTCGAAACGGAAAAACCAGGTCCACTTCGGAGCGGTTTTTCTCAAGACAGATTTATTTCCAAGTATTTGCCATGGCACTAGCATGTAGTAGAGGGATGAAAATTATATATTGCGCCCAGAATGGGTGCATGAGCCGTGCTCCAAAAGCTCCCTTTGAAGGCGCGGGTGCTCAAACTTTAAAAATGGGACGAAACCGTCGAAACGGAAAAACCAGGTCCACTTCGGAGCGGTTTTGCTCAAGACAGATTTATTTCCAAGTATTTGCCATGGCACTAGCATGTAGTAGAGGGATGAAAATTATATATTGCGCCCAGAATGGGTGCATGAGCCGTGCTCCAAAAGTTCCCTGTGAAGGCGCGGGTGCTCAAACTTTAAAAATGGGACGAAACCGTCGAAACGGAAAAACCAGGTCCACTTCGGAGCGGTTTTTCTCAAGACAGATTTATTTCCAAGTATTTGCCATGGCACTAGCATGTAGTAGAGGGATGAAAATTATATATTGCGCCCAGAATGGGTGCATGAGCCGTGCTCCAAAAGTTCCCTGTGAAGGCGCGGGTGCTCAAACTTTAAAAATGGGACGAAACCGTCGAAACGGAAAAACCAGGTCCACTTCGGAGCGGTTTTTCTCAAGACAGATTTATTTCCAAGTATTTGCCATGGCACTAGCATGTAGTAGAGGGATGAAAATCATATATTGCGCCCAGAATGGGTGCATGAGCCGTGCTCCAAAAGTTCCCTGTGAAGGCGCGGGTGCTCAAACTTTAAAAATGGGACGAAACCGTCGAAACGGAAAAACCAGGTCCACTTCGGAGCGGTTTTTCTCAAGACAGATTTATTTCCAAGTATTTGCCATGGCACTAGCATGTAGTAGAGGGATGAAAATCATATATTGCGCCCAGAATGGGTGCATGAGCCGTGCTCCAAAAGTTCCCTGTGAAGGCGCGGGTGCTCAAACTTTAAAAATGGGACGAAACCGTCGAAACGGAAAAACCAGGTCCACTTCGGAGCGGTTTTTCTCAAGACAGATTTATTTCCAAGTATTTGCCATCGCACTAGCATGTAGTAGAGGGATGAAAATTATATATTGCGCCCAGAATGGGTGCATGAGCCGTGCTCCAAAAGCTCCCTTTGAAGGCGCGGGTGCTCAAACTTTAAAAATGGGACGAAACCGTCGAAACGGAAAAACCAGGTCCACTTCGGAGCGGTTTTTCTCAAGACAGATTTATTTCCAAGTATTTGCCATCGCACTAGCATGTAGTAGAGGGATGAAAATCATATATTGCGCCCAGAATGGGTGCATGAGCCGTGCTCCAAAAGTTCCCTGTGAAGGCGCGGGTGCTCAAACTTTAAAAATGGGACGAAACCGTCGAAACGGAAAAACCAGGTCCACTTCGGAGCGGTTTTTCTCAAGACAGATTTATTTCCAAGTATTTGCCATGGCACTAGCATGTAGTAGAGGGATGAAAATTATATATTGCGCCCAGAATGGGTGCATGAGCCGTGCTCCAAAAGTTCCCTGTGAAGGCGCGGGTGCTCAAACTTTAAAAATGGGACGAAACCGTCGAAACGGAAAAACCAGGTTCACTTCGGAGCGGTTTTTCTCAAGACAGACTTATTTCCAAGTATTTGCCATCGCACTAGCATGTAGTAGAGGGATGAAAATTATATATTGCGCCCAGAATGGGTGCATGAGCCGTGCTCCAAAAGCTCCCTTTGAAGGCGCGGGTGCTCAAACTTTAAAAATGGGACGAAACCGTCGAAACGGAAAAACCAGGTTCACTTCGGAGCGGTTTTTCTCAAGACAGACTTATTTCCAAGTATTTGCCATCGCACTAGCATGTAGTAGAGGGATGAAAATTATATATTGCGCCCAGAATGGGTGCATGAGCCGTGCTCCCAAAGCTCCCTTTGAAGGCGCGGGTGCTCAAACTTTAAAAATGGGACGAAACCGTCGAAACGGAAAAACCAGGTCCACTTCGGAGCGGTTTTGCTCAAGACAGATTTATTTCCAAGTATTTGCCATGGCACTAGCATGTAGTAGAGGGATGAAAATTATATATTGCGCCCAGAATGGGTGCATGAGCCGTGCTCCAAAAGCTCCCTTTGAAGGCGCGGGTGCTCAAACTTTAAAAATGGGACGAAACCGTCGAAACGGAAAAACCAGGTCCACTTCGGAGCGGTTTTTCTCAAGACAGATTTATTTCCAAGTATTTGCCATGGCACTAGCATGTAGTAGAGGGATGAAAATCATATATTGCGCCCAGAATGGGTGCATGAGCCGTGCTCCAAAAGTTCCCTGTGAAGGCGCGGGTGCTCAAACTTTAAAAATGGGACGAAACCGTCGAAACGGAAAAACCAGGTCCACTTCGGAGCGGTTTTTCTCAAGACAGATTTATTTCCAAGTATTTGCCATGGCACTAGCATGTAGTAGAGGGATGAAAATTATATATTGCGCCCAGAATGGGTGCATGAGCCGTGCTCCAAAAGCTCCCTTTGAAGGCGCGGGTGCTCAAACTTTAAAAATGGGACGAAACCGTCGAAACGGAAAAACCAGGTCCACTTCGGAGCGGTTTTGCTCAAGACAGATTTATTTCCAAGTATTTGCCATGGCACTAGCATGTAGTAGAGGGATGAAAATTATATATTGCGCCCAGAATGGGTGCATGAGCCGTGCTCCAAAAGTTCCCTGTGAAGGCGCGGGTGCTCAAACTTTAAAAATGGGACGAAACCGTCGAAACGGAAAAACCAGGTCCACTTCGGAGCGGTTTTTCTCAAGACAGATTTATTTCCAAGTATTTGCCATGGCACTAGCATGTAGTAGAGGGATGAAAATTATATATTGCGCCCAGAATGGGTGCATGAGCCGTGCTCCAAAAGTTCCCTGTGAAGGCGCGGGTGCTCAAACTTTAAAAATGGGACGAAACCGTCGAAACGGAAAAACCAGGTCCACTTCGGAGCGGTTTTTCTCAAGACAGATTTATTTCCAAGTATTTGCCATGGCACTAGCATGTAGTAGAGGGATGAAAATCATATATTGCGCCCAGAATGGGTGCATGAGCCGTGCTCCAAAAGTTCCCTGTGAAGGCGCGGGTGCTCAAACTTTAAAAATGGGACGAAACCGTCGAAACGGAAAAACCAGGTCCACTTCGGAGCGGTTTTTCTCAAGACAGATTTATTTCCAAGTATTTGCCATCGCACTAGCATGTAGTAGAGGGATGAAAATTATATATTGCGCCCAGAATGGGTGCATGAGCCGTGCTCCAAAAGCTCCCTTTGAAGGCGCGGGTGCTCAAACTTTAAAAATGGGACGAAACCGTCGAAACGGAAAAACCAGGTCCACTTCGGAGCGGTTTTGCTCAAGACAGATTTATTTCCAAGTATTTGCCATCGCACCAGCATGTAGTAGAGGGATGAAAATTATATATTGCGCCCAGAATGGGTGCATGAGCCGTGCTCCAAAAGCTCCCTTTGAAGGCGCGGGTGCTCAAACTTTAAAAATGGGACGAAACCGTCGAAACGGAAAAACCAGGTCCACTTCGGAGCGGTTTTTCTCAAGACAGATTTATTTCCAAGTATTTGCCATCGCACTAGCATGTAGTAGAGGGATGAAAGTTATATATTGCGCCCAGAATGGGTGCATGAGCCGTGCTCCAAAAGTTCCCTGTGAAGGCGCGGGTGCTCAAACTTTAAAAATGGGACGAAACCGTCGAAACGGAAAAACCAGGTCCACTTCGGAGCGGTTTTTCTCAAGACAGATTTATTTCCAAGTATTTGCCATGGCACTAGCATGTAGTAGAGGGATGAAAATTATATATTGCGCCCAGAATGGGTGCATGAGCCGTGCTCCAAAAGTTCCCTGTGAAGGCGCGGGTGCTCAAACTTTAAAAATGGGACGAAACCGTCGAAACGGATAAACCAGGTCCACTTCGGAGCGGTTTTTCTCAAGACAGATTTATTTCCAAGTATTTGCCATGGCACTAGCATGTAGTAGAGGGATGAAAATTATATATTGCGCCCAGAATGGGTGCATGAGCCGTGCTCCAAATGCTCCCTTTGAAGGCGCGGGTGCTCAAACTTTAAAAATGGGACGAAACCGTCGAAACGGAAAAACCAGGTCCACTTCGGAGCGGTTTTGCTCAAGACAGATTTATTTCCAAGTATTTGCCATCGCACTAGCATGTAGTAGAGGGATGAAAATTATATATTGCGCCCAGAATGGGTGCATGAGCCGTGCTCCAAAAGCTCCCTTTGAAGGCGCGGGTGCTCAAACTTTAAAAATGGGACGAAACCGTCGAAACGGAAAAACCAGGTCCACTTCGGAGCGGTTTTGCTCAAGACAGATTTATTTCCAAGTATTTGCCATCGCACTAGCATGTAGTAGAGGGATGAAAATTATATATTGCGCCCAGAATGGGTGCATGAGCCGTGCTCCAAAAGCTCCCTTTGAAGGCGCGGGTGCTCAAACTTTAAAAATGGGACGAAACCGTCGAAACGGAAAAACCAGGTCCACTTCGGAGCGGTTTTGCTCAAGACAGATTTATTTCCAAGTATTTGCCATCGCACTAGCATGTAGTAGAGGGATGAAAATTATATATTGCGCCCAGAATGGGTGCATGAGCCGTGCTCCAAAAGCTCCCTTTGAAGGCGCGGGTGCTCAAACTTTAAAAATGGGACGAAACCGTCGAAACGGAAAAACCAGGTCCACTTCGGAGCGGTTTTGCTCAAGACAGATTTATTTCCAAGTATTTGCCATCGCACTAGCATGTAGTAGAGGGATGAAAATTATATATTGCGCCCAGAATGGGTGCATGAGCCGTGCTCCAAAAGTTCCCTGTGAAGGCGCGTGTGCTCAAATTTGAAAAGTAGGGCGAAACCGTCAGTACTGAAAAACCAGATCCACTTTGAAGCGTTTTTTTTTTTTTCAAATTAGAGTTATTTTCAAGTATTTGCCATGATACCAGCATGTAGTAGAGGGATGAAAATTATATATTTCGCGTCGTCTACCACTTGAGTATAGAGAGACCAAGGTTCGAGGAGATATCATAGAAACAACATCTGAGCGGATGAACACTGAAACCTTTCAGACTCGCCAAACTGCTTGGCCCATGGACAACACGACAACGCCCAACGAGCCTTCAAAGGAATTCTAAAAGCGCAACGTGCGCGCGTGCGTGCATCGTGTATGCGGACGCGAAGTGATAAGCTAAGCTATGTTTTTTTTTTAACACTAACTTTGATCTCCCCTTTCCTAACAAAGTAGCCAGACCCTCAGTCTTTGTTCAATAAAACGGTGGCCGGAAGCGTACTGCTGTAGAAAATTATGTTAGCCCTGGAATAAGGAGCATTGAGAAAGAAACGGGTATTACTCTGTCTCAGTCACAAATGAACAGAAAGGTACTTCACGAACCTCGGAACCAAACCAACACAGAGAGTGCGCCACGTGATCAGACGGTATTGCGCAGCAGTGCGAAAAATGTAAAGTCATGTGGCACGCTCACCGGGCTGGGTTGGCTGGGATGAATCGTAACGTTTGCTGCGGTTCATTGAAGAGAAAAATTAGATATAGCTATAAATAAGAAATTATAAACCAAATCGTCTAGGAGATTCTCATGGAACTCGCAGCATTTTGCACCGTCTTTTATGGCGTAAACGCTTCTTCGTTAAAGGGGTCTGGAACTGTTTCCATGAATCTTTGTCGACTTCCGTGAGGTCCTTTATATGGCTTCTTCCGTGAGTGCTCTTTTGGAATTCTGAAGATGCTCCGGAAGGGTACTGCGGGGGGATCACGTAGTGGTCGACGGTCACGCGTGACCCCACGGATCATGGGCACTTGACCGTGCGACCAGCAGGTTCGTTATTTCTAGTGTGGCTACGTGGTGGACGAAAACCGATGGGCCATGGTCACGTGACCCCCACCCACAAACAAACGACGCTTACGCATGAACATGTTGCCAGCAAAAGTGCGCTATTATCAGTATTGTCAGGTTGCTTCCGACTCAGTCACGCGACCATGTGTGGCCATCAAAGGTGCGCTATTTCTTATGTGGTCACGTGGTGGACGGGACCCCACGGACTATGGTCACTTGACCTCAGTGACGATGGACAGGTGATCCCTTATGATCATGATCACGCGTCCGTGTGACCACCGAAGGTGCGATATCTTATGTGGTTGCAACCACCACCCCCTCGACAGACCGACCGACGTGAAAACTGAGAAAGGTTTTTTAACTTTATGATGTGTGAGGGCAGACATTAACATAAGCTCACGACGTTTTTGTTAGAGTATTTGAAGGCCTTGGGGAACACAGGCTCTAATCATTGTAGTGAGGTCATGCTATATGATCAAATTTTAACGACTGTGTCTGTTTAAAGCAATTAACGGAATAGGACCAAAGAATTGCATACTTCAGGAATATATCGCATATTTACTCGAATTAGTTTTTATACTAGACCTCGGCGTTTGGACAAAATCAAAGATTCGGGAGTTCCGCTCGTTTCAGCTGAATTTACTGTGGAGTTATAAAGTCGTTCCTAAATCCTCCGATTTCCTCTTCTTACTAGCAGGAACCAATCTCGCTCGGTGGCCGCTGTGTCAGCGGAGTAGTACTCACGCATTAGAATAAGAACGGCGTTGCATTGCACTTTTGGAACTACCTTTCTGATAGGAGTATCAGAAAGTTACGCTGGAATTATGCGGAAGCGAAAAAGGCAATATCATTCATGTTGTTGACAGAACAACATTTGTATTTTTTCACACGTACGTGTTTTTGATTATATACAACGCACATGCGCAGCAGCCTGTTTCTTGAAATGTGAATAATCTTCACAATCTCGGTGCAGCAGTCCTCACTACTGCTCTTATGTCATGCTCCAAAAACGTGGTGGCGTGTGCAAACTTCTGATAAGTACTAAGAACTCCTGATATGGTCATAACGCCGTTTTGAGCTGAATTGTGGGAGTTTGTCACGTGGGCCTGAAAGCTGAGGTGAGGTATTACATAGCGAGCGAACGTCAAAGCAAACGAAGTGTCTGGTTACTCGAAAAGGCAATCTCGAGTCCTCGGCCACATATTTGTGCGAACTTCTCCCCGCCATTTAAATATTAATACCCCAAGGCGAACTGTAGGTAATAAATAAACACAAATAATAATGCCCCAAGGGCGAACTGTAGGTAATAAATAAACAAAAATGAACAATAAACAAATGTATTTCATGCATTTCCTGACTTTCTCACGGAAAGCGTAGCCACAACTTTATTTATTCTTGAGCGCTGAAAACGTCTGCCGCGGAAGAGGTATGTAGCACTAATGTAAAAAGTGATGACATGTGAATAAGCCCAATAGTAACACACAAAAAACAAAGATACAGTTTAGAATATTCCTTCGACGGCAGACGAACGTTTTGTGATAATCGGAATAAACGTGCTTTGATAAGTAAGCCCTTGGGACAAGAACACAATGTAAGGGTTACAATAGCTCAACAACAGAAGAAAAAACTCAGTTTCTTGAGTGCCAGCCTGGTGGAAAGAAACTGTTAACCAGTGCACCGCGCAACTTTTTGCGATTTGATATGGTGTCAATTATTGTCGGAAAGATCGTTTGAGTTCTGGATGGCACGAGGAAGTGCTGAGGTTTTAAAAGGATGGATGCTGAACGAAATATTCGCTGGAAGCTTTCGCTGCTTTTTACGAAAAGAATCCGGTGGTTCTTAATAAAATAGAAAGAAAGAGAGGCAGAGAGAGAGAGAGACAGACAGAGAGGGGGGGGGGGGGGAGCAACGCTATAAAAAATATCAGGACGGACTTAGCCTTGCCGTTGGAGCTGGCATTGCCCCGCTTGGCAGTGGTTCCAAAAGAGGTGAACTGGACTGACCGAAGTTTTGAAGGAACCGATGAAGCAAGCAAAAGAGCGAGATTAGTCGACGAGTCTGGAGAGGATGAATGAACTTACATTGCCTGAGATCTGACACGCTAATAAATCGAGAATGAGACTATATGAATAGCGCGGTACAGTTTTAGACGGGTTCTGAATGCGTAATTCTGTACGTTTGGTGATATCATTAAGTATTGTAGACTAAGAAAAAGAAGGTGCAAGCTTCCGGAGACTAAATAGACACGGAAGAAACTGAGAAAGAGGAAGGAGAGAGCGCTCGCACTGAAAGGATCGAGATGACGGTCGGGTACAGTTCAACGATACCTCCAAAATAAATAATTCATTATTTCCTTCTATTTTAACACAGTTCGCATAATTAAACCGGCTTTTTATTTTTATCTTCACCGTGGAGATCCTTCCTCCATTTACTTAATAAAGGCTTCTAAATATATTAGGCGTATTCCGGTTTCTGGGGCGGACGTGAGTACTATAAGTATGCTTCTGTGTTTTCGGACAAATTCGATAAAATCGAAAAAATACTTCCGGTAAAATATTTTAATATTTATATTTACCCAAAAAAACTCAGATTTTTCAGGACCGCCAACTGCTATGAATCCTACTGGTCTTAATATTTTCCAAAAATCTTCGAACAAGTTTTGCTCTGCTTCTCTATATCTAATATTTATTTATTTATTTGAAAAACTGCAGGCCTTTTTCAGGCCCTCGCAGTATCAACTTTCGTTTGTATGATCACAAAGAACTTCCGTTTAGCTTCTATTTTAAAAAAGGGGAATCGTCGAACACGTTTCTCATTGAAAAGGATACTTTTACTAAATTCACAAACTGCTGTTTTCAACCTTTCGTTCACTTCACCGAAAAAGCCGAAAAACTCTGTACGATGAAAGAAAGCTCCAGAGAACTCCGAATTTATGGTAAAAAATAAGCACTAAACAACACTCCGCGATTTTAAGCAGAAATAAACTCCGAAAACGCAGAATCCTAATTATAAGCTGGATTTCGAATATGTTGGTGCAGCTTTTAGATTTCGTTACAACTTATAGGTAGGGTTCCGTATTTTTGTGTATTCTTTTTTAAATTTAAGGGTGTCTTTGGGTGTTCATTTTTTCAAAGTTCTCTGTTTTCGGTATCTATTTCTGGTGTCGACCAGAAATCAGGGTTTATCAGGGCTTACGTCGTAAAAGCTATTGCTCATCTATCGCGTTTTTACAACACACAATGCTATTCGCGCCAGTTATCACTAAGTGGCCCATGCAGAAACAATAATTTCAGCAGAAGGAAGCAGCCTCGCGGAAAAGGGCGGTTTGTTTTCGGGGTCCACAGAAATAAAGCAATTTTTCCAGTTAACCTGGGGTTTCATTTAATTCAAAAATTTCAGTTCGGAGTTTTTCAGTTTTACCAATTTCAAGAAAAATCCCAAGAAAAAAGGAAGCCAGACATCAGCACAGCGAGTGGTCATACCAAAGAGAATATTTCGCTCCTGATGACTTCAGCGGAGGCAGTGTAGCGATACGATGGTTGTGGAGTTCATGAAAGCCTAATTTAGGCAACGCAAAATATGGATCCTTTTTGTTGTAGTTTACTCGACACACTCGCCAATCTGCAAACAACTTTCCAAAAATATCGCATATGTATTCTCGGGTAGTTTTTCGAATACTTGTTCGGAATTCTTCCGCAGATCTGACTTTTTTGCTTCCATATCGCTAGATATGAAAACGCGGAATAATAGTGTTATCGACTTCTTGCAACCGGGAGGCGGTGATACGGCGTGCTCGTCCGCTCTTTGCGCCCGTCTTGCGTTTGTTTGCCTCAAAATGCGCTCACAGGCTGCTTTTACACTCTCCCCCACCACACGCACACACACACACGCGCACGCACGGACGCACGCACACACTGACACACACAAACAACCCGTCTCGTCGAATTAACCACCAACACTGGCGCGGGTTTTACTGCCGCGTCAGCACGCTCTCTGCGTGTTCTTTGTGCTGTCCATCAATTGATCTTCCCCCTTTCTGTAGTACTGTTTGAGAAGCTCTGATAACGTAGCTCTATTTTCTATTTTTTACAATTTTATTCATTGCACGCGGAACGCATTTCGGTTTGGCGGGAATTTGCACACGACGTAAAAGTTAAAGGTGAATACGCCACGTGTCGCTAAATAAGTGAACTAGAACAGCTTGTCACAAATTTCTGGCCATGGTCGTGAAACAACCTGCCCACCACCATGGATGCTCTTAGGCCCGGCTGCCACTCCTAGAGTGTCGACGGACTCAGCTGGAGACTTGCAGAGCTCATCGGGAAGAGCCCCACCTACAGTGGTACAGCCAGGCCCGGCAGGAGACGCAGCCACGCCTCCGACTGAACACTCAAACCGTTACCCTCAACGGATCCGGCGTCCCCCAGACAGACTTGGCGTGCCACCGAGCCTACCGGATGCTGGAGCTCCCGCTGGCACCTAAACGATTAAAGCGGGAGGAGTGTGGTAACTCGGACAAAGAGGCAGAAGACGAGATCTCGCGAAGAGACCGCGAGCGAGCTCGAGACAGAAGACTGAGCGTGATTGACTGGACTGAGCCGACATGAAGCAAGCCCTAGGTTAGCCAGCGGCATACGTCTTTTTAATCATGTAAATAAACCCACAGTTACTACAAAAATAACTTTTTTTTTTGTTTGTGAAATACAAGTGCCACAAAACATAACTCGGCTGGCCAAGAACTTGCTTTTGACATGGTCGCTGATCAGCAGTATTAGTGAGGGTAGTTAGTTAAACCGTCACGCGCATCGATGCATAAAATACCTGACAACAAAATTTGCATGGCTAAAAAGGGCAGTAGGTAATTGTATAGCTCATTAATAGTAATGATCGAGGTACGGGCGAGGCTCCTTAATTTCAAGACGACACATTCGGTTCAAGGCGGAACGAATACTAATTTGCGCACAATTATGAAACATGAAATGCGTCGCAGTAGACAACGAGCGATGGCTCATTAGTAAGGTACGATAGTGAGATTGATAAAGGTATAAGAAGCGAAAAAGCGTAAGAAATATCTGCCTACGTAGCTGGTTCCGCAGCCATCACCAATTGCAGCGCACTTTGCCGGTCGTCGCAAGGGGGGGGGTCTCAATTTCCGAAGAGTGTCAGTTCGTGGGCAAAGGAAAATACAAAACACTGACCTCAATTCGCAAACCCCTTTTGCACCACTTGGCGGAAGTAAGACGGATAACTAGCTTGACCTTCCAAATCGGTGACATGCGGGACCGAAAGCAGCGCTGTGTTCGGCCTTCTTCGATTGACAAAAAGCTGAACATGACGTGTTAGAGGGATCAGTTCTGTTTTCATCGCTGGAAAGTAGAGTGTTGTCACACTATAAATTTCAGTGGTGTTGGTTTAAGAATTCCAAACTTCCATCCTTAATTTTACACGCACCATCGAAACTGTCGATCGCAACTGCTAATACTGGTCGCGACGTCACGAGTGGAAACCATGAGGAAGCACCACCAAAATAGCTCCATCTCAAACTGCCACCCTTTACAGCTTCTTCTCATACGTGACTGTATAATAGAACAAAATCGTGTAGCTAAAAATAAATATTTACTTCGGACAACGTTGGACACGACGGCGCAAGCCGCATAATGCCAGAGTCCCACTGAGCGGCAAACAGAAACAAACGACCGCGACAAGCCTCAAACCCGACACGAGCATCATGCCCGCGAGGGTATCTTTAGCAGGCTTACAATCACTCGTGCATACTTCACGAGCACCGAACGACTAAACAACCGGCAAAGGTATCATCGCGAGTATGTTGCATGTGCTTGAGGCTTGTCGTTGACGTTTGTTTCTGTTCGCCGCTCTAGTGGGACTCGGGCATAGATGAAAAGAAGCCGTGGAAGGTTATTAGTTCGGACTACCAAACGAGGTCTTTGGCAGTTGATCCCTATCGTCACTAACAGCTTAAGAACGACGGGACATAGACAGCATCGACTGTTTTATTATTACTGGGTATTCTATAAGGTCGCTTCCTCACCCAATAAGAACAACGACGGCATGGTTCTACCACACTTCATCCTAAGTCACGTCATCCCAGGACAGTTCATCCAGCACACTTTATACAAAAGAAATTTTACTCCGAGATGTTTTTTATTACAAGGCGTTTCATTCCATTGAAATTTTATCAGACGATATGCCTCATGCGAAAATGGCTTATGCACTACATAGAGCCTTGGTTGAGACGAAACGTCTTGGGGTGAGATCTTGGGTACGAAGTGCCCGTGATGAACTGTCCTAAGATGAAGTGTGTGGACGATTTCCGGTATACCGAAATTAGTATGAGCCTGACGTTCACCATGTCTATACGTGCGAACATCTGTTTTTGTTTATCTACAGGTTTCTAAGGATTCTGTGACGATTCTCTCGTGATCGTAAATCATTTGAAGACCAGGCATCCACACTGTTGGTATCCACGCAAAAAAAAAAAAAAAAAAAAAAAGAAAACCTAGCTTCGCGAGCACGTATCTCTTGAAGCTGTTTTCGCTACACGACCCTGCACGCAACAGCAGCATCTGCAAAAGCTTTGACTTCGCCAGCTTAATGTTTCGCTGTGCTCATAGGCGCGAGTTATAGTGGTCTTGACGAGCCAAATTGGAGTTTTATTAGAAAAAAAATGTGTCCAAGTTACTAGGTAGCCTTTTTTTTTTTTTTTTTTCGAGCAAGAATTTTAACGAAAAGTTAACCGTTAGCAGTGATGTTGCTTTCTACGAAAGAAAATGGCAAAAGTCCACGACAGCGATCACGCGACTTCCTTAAAATTAACGATGGAGAGCTATTCTATCGACTCAAGAAAATAGGAAGTTGGTAATATATAAACTTGGCATTAAAACAAAAATTACCTGTTTTTTTTTTGTGTGTTTTTGCTTAGATTCGTCGCTTGTCTTTACACACGTCCTGTGGAACATTGGTTTGGGCCTGAAATACGGCGATGTTAAGCATAGCGCACTGCTTAGAAAAAAATACTGTAAACTATTAAGACAATTAAACGTTTATGATTTTAGTGAGGTTGCATATTACTCTCTACGACCCAAGAAGCCAATGTAATTAATGTTATTCTCCGGCAAAGAGACAAACTTCACGCGCTTTTTCCCAAAGAAATTCACAGGAGCACCGCAAAAGTAAACCGGTCATATAGACTGCCTCAATTTTCACTCTGGATGTTGCGTAGACACTAGCGCCAGCTCAGCCTCTAGCGTAACCTCGTGGACTAAATCAGCTGTAACATCTAATCCGACGCTTCTCTACGTCTGTTTTTCACACAACTTTCTATTACCTAACGCTTTGTCGTAGGGTTCAAAAAATGAATGGCACCTAAACATCGAGTTTCCGTCTAATAGGTTGAACCAAAAAGTTTCTGAAAACTTGCAGGTATGCAAAAACAAACAAAAAAAAATAATGGAAGAATGTTGCGGTTTATATCGTCCGCAGTAGTATACTGCGCGACACTGTTATCACGAACAGGACATCGGCGCGTGTTCAAATTTTACTCAGACAGGGTATTAGCGAGCATAACGTTTTACCGCTTAGGTAAGTAGCCCAAACGAACACTTTCCACCACACTAATAGTTGTCATAAAAACACCTTGGTACTGAAAAAAAAAAAAAAAAAACGGCTATGGCTTGTTTGCGCGGACAGTGTCGCGCAATGTACATTGTAATGACTCTGTTAGTCAACGACATCGCCTCGGCGGGCGTCAAAACCCTTGAGTGACTTTGTAAAATCTTCCGTTGGAATGAGAAAAAATGAACGACCCCGGAACATTCAAGTGCGCTTGATTGCAAAGCGCAGGCGGGGAAATGAATAAATCGAAGATCCCACAATAAAAAAAAAAAAAAAAAACGCGCCGGCAGAGGAACGCTAAGTGTTGGACTCTGTCGTGCGAATCGTCAGCAACAGAGCTTCGGCATTTACCCAACGTAAAAAAAAACACCGGTTGATTTGTGCTGCGCACAAAGCGAATTCGGTGTTCCCAGGCGAAGTTCGCCTTATGTTCAGCGCGGATTTGTTTCACACCTGATCGATGTCTTTCCGTTATTAGGAATATAGTGAACACCTGTCAAACCTGAGGTTCCACAGGTTCGACGACCTTCTGAACTTTGAGTGAAATTCGACCAACTTCGACTTTTGAAACGCGTTACCCGATCTCTACACAATTTATTGGCGACGAGATGTTTCGGTGGCGCCCTCTTATGGCTCCTATTCCTGGCATAATGACGAAGATTACTGGAAGCGAGCAACAAGTTTTATGGTGTGTAAAAAGCGCGGTGGAAGCCTATTCCTCACATTCCTAGATCAACACCGTCAGAGTTGAAAGTCTGACTTTCCTCTTCCTTGCGTCGATAAGAGCAGAAATTATCCTACTCAAGATGTCATAGTGAGCTTTTGGCCGGTCCTGAAAGGCCAATCACAACAACGCGTTTAGTCGCGCACGTCGTTAATAAGAGCAACCATGTGAGCTTATAGACCGTTTTCATCACAAACGCCGCGGTGCTCCAGCCCTAGACGTCCCTGGGAACTTCCTGTTCATAAAAAGGATGAGCAAAGCCCACCTTCACACCGCTGCTTAAAACGTCGATGAAACATTTAACCACGAATTCTCCAGGCGAACGTCAAAAGAACCAAGAAGCGCGAAATCCGTTCAAATTTTTCGAATATTCTTGTAAAACATGCTTCTCTCTTCCAAGACGTTAAATCATTCAGTCAAATACCCTCGCCAAAATCTTCAACCTTGTTTCCCGTGTAGAATTTACGCTTCCTAGCACTGGTCACATGAGGAAGCTCGACAGACTTCCAAAGACGGAGCTACCGGAAATCGCTTGGGACGCAAGCGGCAGTTCATGATTGTAAACATTAAAAGGGTTCATAATGATACAGTTTGTTTAAGTGACGCAATACACCCGATAAATGTTGTGCCCTTTCCACTCCAAGTGGTGCCCACGCGTTTAAAAAAAAAAATTCCGCGCATGAACATTATAGTTTGAACTTTGTCGAACTTTACCTTAGGAGTTCGACCTGATCAACCCCGAGCCCGGGCAGGTTTCGCCGTGACATTCCCCCTCGCTGCCGGGCGATTGGAAGAGCTTCGAAGAGCGGCGTGATACACTGACGCTGCATCGGCGTCGGTCTCCATTCTTCGGTTCGGTGGACATCAATTAGGCGCGATGACGGTGCACTTGCTGCTGTGGCAGCTTGCAGATCGCGCTACGCGACGCATGACGTCCGCGTCGGGCCGAGCAGCTTATATTCACGCGTGGAGAAACTCTGCCCAAGCCTTTTTCGCCGCTCGCGCACACTACGCGACGCTGTTAACGCAAGCACGTACAACATTGACGACTTTTTTTTCTTTCTTTCTTTCTTTTTTTTTCCGAAAGGGCACTATACCCCGTTTCACCTAGTTTCACCTTATCTTATACTGCAGCGAAGGCTAGAAGCGCGAGCACATAGCGCTGATAGCAGCCCTTAGTGCGCGAGAGCTTGTGCCGCCGAGACGTGCCCTAGAGCAAGGAGCTCCCGCTTGTAGCCTTCCCTGCGGTACATCATAAGGTGAAATAGAGTATAGCTCTAACCCTTTGAAGGAACGATGCAACAACTTTTTTTTTCTTTCATTAAATACCGCTTAGTATAAATTCTTGATATTCCTAATGTGCAAAACACGCGTTACTTTTTTTTTCTCTCCACGCAACAAAAAATCGCTTACAAAATAACAAAAAACAGCAGCAACGTCGCCAAAACCCTCCCAAACCGAACCGACTGACCTTGGGTCTGTCTGTGTTGTGGGTTCACGTTTTTCCGAAATACCTACTGCGCACGCTGTCGATCCACGGATGCGTCTGGATTCGGATTGCCTTGCTATTAATTATTCCTGTGGGCTGTGTCTCCTTTGTGTGAACTTCGAGGCAGATAATCTTCAATGAGGACAAAAGTCATGTTTGGGGAAGCCTTCTTGGTCACAGTAACACGAACCCAGCAGGATTTAGGTGGCACGGCCAGGGTGTAAGATAGACAGGTGGGGAAACGGCCCAGAGAAGCCTACCGCAGCGCCGTGACCGGATTGTGTACTCGTCTGCTTGCGGGTACCCCCGATTTGCGACAGATGGCGCTGCGGGGAGAGGAAAAAATTGGATTTGGATTTGCATGGAACTTTATGGGAGAGTGTGCAAAATAAAGCGAGAGCACGACAGTCCTCCATTTAAAATCTACGAGAAACCATCTCCGTCAGTTTAGCCGGTCGCCCCAACGGTCGCCCACCCGAAATGAGAGTTCGCTGTGCTCCACATAGATGGCGCCACAGAAAAAGAGAAAACCGAGGGGGACACAATCCGGTCGCTCATTTGGCTCTCGTTTCCCCACCTGTCTATCTTACACCCTGGGCACGACCCTCTAGTCCGACCTAGAGTGCCTTCAAGCAACGCGCACATAAAGGCCCCCAGTCCGACCATCACACGAGCCAGCGGCAACGAACGAAAACCGCATTTGTCGTTCCTTTTTCGTTATTTTTTTTAAAGAATTTCAATTTTTTTTTTAATTTAGGAACTGCTTTTTTGTTTATTTTTAGGCAAATAAAAAAACATGCCTGAAATATCCAAAACGTAATTACGATTTTAATTACAATTACCACCACGATGGTAATTCATTAGATTACTCAATTACCTGCATCAAAAAGTAATGAAATGCATTTCTAATTACTCTCAAAAGTAATTTAATTACTGTAATTCAATTAGAGTAATTTCATTACTGCCTATTGTGACTGCAACATTTTTATTAGCCCCCTGAGAATATAAATCGCTGTAATTAATCCCTACTACTACGTTCTGTCTCAAAACCGATGCACGTATCTTTTTTTTTTTTTTCTTCAACTCAGTTCGACGTAGGAGCTGCCAAGGCGTACCGTTTTTTTCACGTGAACAGTGGCCAGCACTGGAAGAAGAAGCGACCTTTGGACTGCTGCTAGCCCTTCTTTGGGCAAGTGAATAAATCATTTTATTTTGAAGCAGAAACCTTGCTTGCTCATGCAAACCACGTAGCGCAGTGTACTTTCAGCTGTGTAAACAGAGCAAGTCGGGGAGAGTATACTATACTAGTTTCTTTTGATAGACGGGGAAAGAGTTTGCTGCGTAGTGACGTCGTTGGTGACGCGTACAACCTTCCGTCGGTTTCCAGAGCAAACGCCGTACTTTACGCACATGTACGAGCTAGGGCCGGCATGATATCAGGTGTATAGTCATGTATCGTCCTGTCCTGTCCTGTCCTGTCATCCCTTGTCCTTCGTCTTTCACGCTAATATGTTTATGATGTTCGACCAACTAGGCCCCCAACTTATTTTGTTACAATTTCTTAACAAGGACTTCGTTAATATGGACACACCGCAGTTTGTATATACTAGATTGTCCGGGACGAACTGGGCAAATACAGGCATCTTTATCTCGTTAACGTGTGCAACATACATTATGGACGGTTTTTTTTATGGGGGGGGGGGGGGGTGCTTACATTAACGAGATATTGCTGTATCAAATGTTATTCGCATGTTTTATAAAAAAAAGATTGTTTGCCAACGAGCAAAAAAGAATACCAGGCGCTACACTCAGAAGAGAGCAAAATATTTACGAAATACTTACCGAAAGTTCGGTCAGTAGGAGCAGAGATTAAAAAAAAAAATATATGTATGCAAGAAAAACTTGTATGAAACCCAACCCGTTCTACAACGCACGAAGTCTGTCTGTCGCACCAATGCGCAAACCACTTGGCGCGTATTGCACCGTCCGTGAGCGCATGTGCGCAATAGGAGGTCAAGGCTTGGCGTGTGCACTCGGCGCCGGAACATAGACCTCCACGGGCTCCACGCCACGCGTTTCCGTAACGTCAGCTGTTCCCCGTGTCAAGGCAACGTGTTTCGTAGGCGTAGACAAGTGTACCAGCGTTTGAAGTTAAACCCACTCCCCTAGTAAGGCATCATGAAGCGCCGCTCATGCGGGCGGAGTTCATTTTCCGTATACTGGGCGCAACTAATGTCGAAAAAGAAGGCGGCATAGAATAGATGCTGGAAACCAGAGAGAGAGAGAGAGAGGTGGCGTGAGAGAAGCAGAGGAGGTTGTTCTAGCGGGAATGCTGAACTGGTTCCCCATAAAAAGAAGCAGAGAGAAAGGAAAGAAGGGGGATAAAGAAAGGGGGAAGGAAAATAGAGAAAAATAAAATAAAGACGTGAACGCGCTAAGAGTTAATCTCGAGTTATTTCACAGGCGGTTTGCGACACCGGATTCGTCGAGGAAGTTCAGTAGCAGGTGTTGTATTACTTGGCGGCGACGGGCCGAACCACTTGGATAGATGATGTCCTCGTCGTCTGGATCACGAAGTCCAATTCTGGCGAGCTCAGTGACGAACCGTTGACGTGGATCGCTATATTCTTCGCAGTTGAAGAGGATGTGGCAAATGCTTTCTTCATCGTTGCAGTTCGGACACTGGGAGCTCTTTATTGCAGATATTTTAAAAAGAAACGCATTTGTAAATGCACTTCTGCTGCGTATTCTTATGAGGAGAGTGCACTTCTCTCTTTTAAGACCCTTTGTGATGCATGGCTGATGTTTGGAGTATCTGGTTGGGGAAAGTTCAGTTATGTAACTTTTTATGGACTTTCGTGTCGCATTGAAATCTGTTGGACTGGGAATAGTGCGCGGCAGTCCATGTGCCGCTCCTGCGAGTTTATCGGCTTCGGAATTACCAAACAGTCCCACATGTGAAGGTACCCATTGAAACGCAATGTTGAATCCAGAATTGTATAAGTGCTTTAACGTAAGTTGAATGGTGGCCGTCGTTTCGTCCATGGAGTCAGGATTACCTAGGCGTTGAAGTCCCGTTCTTGAATCGGTGACCAGCACTACAGTTTGTGGGGTATGTGAGGTGATGTAGTTAAGTGCCTTCTCAATGGCCTTAAGCTCTGCCGTGGTGGAGCTGACCACCGCTTGAAAACGGCCGCTCCATGCCGTGTTCTCCTTTGGTATAACAAAGGCCGCGGTAGCGCTGCACGTTCCGAAGTGAACGGAGCCATCGGTATACACCTGTAGAGCTCCTGGGTATTTTGAGGAAAGGACCTCCTCAGCAATTTGCCGCAGTACAATTCCTGGTAGATTTCCCTTCCTATACACTCCCGGGAGATGTAGATCGTACATTACTGGTGGTTCGCGCCATGGCGGTTCTTCAGCGCAAGTTAGGGGACGAGATTTCTGGAGCGATGGTTCAACGTTGTATAGCTCTTGTAAATGTAGGGTGAAATTGGAACGCCTTGCTTCTAGTTTCTTGAGCAACGTCACTCCACTTCTGGTATGATGAAGACGTACAAGTTGATTAAGTGTCGATTGTGTCGCTCTCAGGTTAAGGTCTAGAGATGAGCTCTCTGCATAAACGCACTCATTAGGTGCTGCTCTCGGAACGCCTAAGGCGGTTCGTAGTCCTCGGCGGTGGATGCGTTCTAAGCGAGTTTTTTGTGTGTCAGAGAGATGCGTGAAAGGTAGGGCATATATCATGCGGCTCACAACAAGTGAAGTGTGTAGCCCAAGCATGGATCTTGGAGCATTTCCCCATCTTAGTCCACCAATGCGCCGAATGGCATTCACGAATTTAGTTGATGCTTCGGCTATCCTGTCAGCTTGCTTTTTCCCTTTTAATCTTGGGTCTAAGTAACGCCGAGGAACTTGTACACTTTGACGCGTTGAATTTCGCTCTTGCTAATATTTAGTTTAATATTATGGCATGAACGTCTCTTCGGGTGCGGTAGAATCATATACGCAGTTTTCTCTTTTGAAACGTTGAGTCCTACTGCATCCAAATAGTCTACAACTGTGTCGATTGCTGGCTGCATAGCATTCTTTAACGTGTCCCGTCTTGTTGCACTCGTCCAGAGGCAGATATCATCTGCATACACAGAGCACGATGTATAAGGAGACGTTCTTTTAATAGCTGGAGGAAGGCCTGCCATTGCGATGTTGAACAATATGGGGCTGAGGACGCAACCTTGCGGAAGTCCAATATTTCGATGATGTGTGACGCTTAGGGTGTTTCCAAGGCGTACTTGGAAACATCGGTTGCTCATAAATGCAGACAGAAACGTCTGGACACGCCCGGTGATGCCGATTCTGGTAAGTTCTTGAAGGACAGATAGGATGCTGACATTATCAAAGGCCTTTTCTACGTCGAAGAAAACAGCAAGTGTTGTGTTTCCTGTCCTTCCTCCATGCTCGACACTGCTGACAAAATCCAGTAGACTATCTGATGCGCTAAGTTTTGGACGAAACCCTGTCATTTCGTCTGGAAGTAACTTCTGACGTTCCAGGAACCAAGCTAGTCGACTTTGAATTAACCGTTCCATCAGCTTTGCGACGCATGAAGTCAGTGCTACTGGTCTGTACGAGGTAGGCAGCTCTGGTGGTTTTCCAGGTTTCTGTACGGGGACAATCGTTGAGAGTTTCCACTCATCTGGCACTCTTCCAGATTCCCAAACTTCGTTAAACAAGCGAAGCAGGGAAGAAAATCCATAGGGAGGAAGGTTTTGCAAAGCTTGGTAGGAGATTCCGTCAGGGCCAGTGGCGCTGTGGCGACGGCATTTCCGTAGAGCCACTGTCAGCTCATTTTCTGTGAACGGGTCATCCAAGAGACTTGCCTTGCGGTTTACTGGAGTTGGCCGCAGCAATGTACGAGCCTGGTTAGAGTATGAAATGGCAAATTCTTCGGCTAGGTCAGGCAAGTTTGTCTGTTGAACAAGCGCTAATGTATCGAAGGGTCGAACCGGACGTCTGCTTCCGCTTAGGCAGCGAATCACCCTGCAGACTTTGCCAAAAGAGGTTCGTGAATTCGATTCTTCACAAAATTTTCTCCATTGGCTCCTGAGGAGCCGGTTGGCGTATCTCTTGAAGACTGTACATATTCGGTTGAATTTTATCTTGTTCTCGAGAATCGGGTGTCGTCGGTAGCAAATCTGTGCCCTGCGACGAGCTGCGGAGAGATTCAGCAGCTTTAAGTCCGGGGATGGGAAGTGTTCTGGTAATCGAATAGTTCTTGTGCTGTTTCTTAGTGCTGTCTTTATTGCATCAATGATATCATCGTTCGTAGAGTCAAGTGTGAAGCGAAACGTGTCCCAGTGGATAACATGACATACTTTCTTTTTAGTGTTGGAACAACCCCTGATCTGAATCCAAATAGGAAAATGGTCGCTTCCCATTGTATCAGGTGCCGTGGACCATGTAACGTTGAGGGATGGATCATGCGCTGTAACATCTATTGCTGTAAAAGTCGATGGTACTCGCAAGTATGTCGGGCTGCCCGTATTTGCCACCACAAGTCCTACTTCATCGAAAAGTTCTTCGAGTTTCCTTCCTCGGCGATCTGATCGTACGTTACCCCACATTGTATGATGCGCGTTGAAGTCTCCGCATATGATAAGGTCTTGGCGATGTTGTAGACACCAGCTTTGGAAGCGGTCGAACATGTCCGTGTTGCTTCCGGGACGTATGTATAGAGAGACAACAAGTACCGTTTTCTTTCCAATGCGTACCTTAGCTGCAACAAATTCTGCGTCTTCCGTACATAAACCAGTGGTTGGGATTTGACACTGGGGAAGCTCTCGGCGAATAAAAAGGGCTGCGCTCCCATTCGGAAAAGTCGAAATTGATGGGCACGTGTAAGTCTTGTACCCAGATAAGGAACAACCACTTCGGAGGCCAGCCTCCGAAAAAGCCAAAACGGGTATTGGCGACTGTTTGATATATAATTTGATCTCAGAGAGTTTTGAATTCAGACCTCTGCAGTTCCATTGGAGTATTGTTGGGTATTCTTGTTTACCAGTCATATTGATTTGTTATCTGTGCCTGCAGTTTTCCTCTGTTATATTGTCGAAAGTGTATTGTCTTCAAGTTGCCGGTTGTGACAATTTATTTCTTGATTATAGCGCAAGGATGGCCTCTAGGCACAATATACCCTTAAGGGCCGTTTTGACCTCTCCTGCTGGTAGACCTTCCATGACTTTTCTAATAGTTGCAAATACTGCTTTTACGATTGTCATTTTGGGACTCTCAGCGGCATCTTCACGCTCAGGAAGTGTTGTGCTTGCCGGAGAAGCTTTAATCACCTTTGATTCTTCCGTTGAACCACTTGTTCCGCCGCTGGTGGAGGTCCTCGAACCTGCAGGCGTCACGGTCTCTTTTGATGGTATAACGTCGCAGTCGTTCGGACGTGCGTCTAAAAGAGCGGCTCTGTAACTTTTTCCTCCAGGCTTCTTGGGCTTCCTCCGTGAGTTATTTCTTGGTTTACCAGGCTGGAAGATAGTTGGCGTCTCCGACGAGGCATCTTCAATCGGGGAAAGCCGTGGGAAGTCATCTGGGCCTGCTGAAAATTTTACTTCCTGTTGCTGTGGTTTTGGTCCACGAAGGAATGCTTTAGTACGTGCCAGTGCTGCAAGTCGGACCTTGCAGTTAACGTAGCTTGCGGGGTGAGGATCACCACAGTTGGCGCATTTTACGGTGACCTCCTTAGAGCAAGAAGTTATGTCATGGGGACCTCCACATTTCTTACACTTTGTTTCCCCTTTGCAGTATTTTGCTACGTGTCCTATGGCTTGGCACTTGAAGCAGCGTGGTGGGGGCACTACGTGCTCTACTACGTCATGTCTTGTGAAGCCAAGATTTACCTGGCTTGGCCTTTCAGTGTTTGGACGGAAGGTTAGGAGAACTTTGTCCGTTGTAATAGCTGCGGCTCCAGGTTGACCATGTCGGTGAAAGAGACGCCGAACAGCAATCACTCCCTCTGGCGCAAGGTAATCTAACAGCTGAGCGTCTGAGTACCACTCGGGAACACCCCTGATGAGTCCGTGATTTTGTAGATATGTTGCGGACACGGAAGCTTGAACTTCAATGCCACACAGATTCTTCACTTTTAGCAATCGTCTGACTGCTTCCTCTTCGGCGATCTCCACACGGAGACCTCCACGTGCCGTGAAATGGTGGCGCAGTAGTTTCCCACCTGCTGCTGCGCTGATCGCGCTGCTGAGGTGCAATGGGTTCTGTTGCTGTAGGCGGCAAGTCTCATCCTTCGGAGTCAGAAGAACTGGCACGCCAGTGCTTCTTTTGCGGCGATGTTCCACGAGGATGAAGCCATCTTCGTTGTCATCCATTAGGTCACCAGTGTCATTATCGTCGGCGATGATCGTAGATTCTGAAGAGACGCTTTCATTTTCTTCATCGTCTCTTTCTTTTCTACGTTTCACTGGGTTACGTGGGCGCATATTATCTGCGGTCGATGCATCTTTCTTGCGGCAATGAGAAAGAACGTCACCGCTTGTTCCAGGCGTGTCTAAGTGAGTCGTAAGTCGAAGCTGTGGAGTCCGAAAAAGCCTCCGGGTACTACCTTCGGGTTCCAGGGACCCAGCAGGCAGCCGTGAGCCCCTGGGGTGGCAGTGGTCGACAGGGAGTGGCTGATTTTCCACAAAATATTTGAAAATTCGAGGAGCGTAGAAAGCAGCGATCCTGATACTAACAGTCTTCTTCTTCTTTTTCATGCTGGAAACCACCAAATTCGAAAGTACCACTTTCGAAGCTACGGAGCCACTGGATTTATTTATTTATTTATTTATTTATTTATTTATTTATTTATCCTCAGAGACCATGGGGAATTACAGAGGGAGGGGGGGGGGGGGGCATGCGATTTCACACTGAAAAGATTTACCCAATAAGCATGCAAAGTAAGCAATTTTGTTAGAAAATTAGTCCGGCGTGTTAGCAAAGGTGGTTAGTTAACGCCTCTTTAATTAGTCTAATCGATGGTATGTTTACCAGAGGTGCTGGAAGGCGGTTCGAATCAGATGACGTTCTTGGTATGAAAGATTATATTTTCTGACGTTTGACAATGATGCATGCCGACTTTAATATTTTGATCGGCTTGTGCAGAAACGTGAGGGGTTAAAGAATAATTTATATTAATGATGCGTTAGAATGATAAATTCTGTAGAAAAGGCATAAGCGAGATGTTTCACGACGCAAAGAATGGAGTATAGGAGATAAAGCGGGTTTTATGAACAAGACACTAACGACGCGATGGCAGCTACAACCTATAAAACGTGCTCCGCGCTTTTGCAGAGCTTCGAGGTTAGTCACCACTTCCCAGTGTCACGTGGCCGCGGTCCCATACTGATGCCGCATATTTGAGCCATACATCGGAGTGACGAAAATGATCCCTGGAGAAGGAAAACAAGGGGGACAAAGGACAAACACAAATCTCCAAACACAGCTGGGTGACTGGTACGCGACCGCTGATCGAACCCGTTTGCTCTACTGACGTCTAACCCCTGGTTAGCTCAGTTGGGAGAGCGCTCCACTAGAAATAGAGAGGTCCCGGGTTCGATACCCGGACCAGGCGGATTTTTTCGGTCGCGCACGAGTGACCTAGCTGTGTTTGGAGATTTGTGTTTGTCCTTTGTACCCCTTGTTTTCCTTCTCCAGGGATTATTTTCGTCATTCTTGTCCAGCTCGCTTGCACCTTTGCATTTAATTGCATTATCAATCATAAACACATATGAGTGCCGACAATTCGGAAGTTTTTGGTGCTTAAAATTATGATGGCCAGTTATCGGAAGCTTTATCTGATATTGCAGGAAACTATCTTCATCTAGCATAAATAGTAATTCAACAGTCCGCTACAGAGCAAAACGATATTGTCTCCGACTGCAGGTAAGCACACGCACACCTCTTGGTTATACCTGCAGTGTCGGGGTCGTTCTACGTCTCATCTTCACCGGATCGTTTGCGCCCTTACTTTTGTTCATCGTCTTAGCTACCTGAAACAATTTGTAAAGATCCGGAAGTCGCATTTTCAAATGGTGATAATCCTCAATTACGTCCGCTCCGCATTAAGCACCAAAATGGCGACGCCCTCAAGATAATTGAGGAATGGAGTGCCAATACTCTAAGCGCTAATTTAGTGTGTTTTCTTCTTTTTTTCTGAACGATATTTTCTTTTTAATTTGCACTCCTTTTCCATGCCTTGGAGGAAGGTCCTTCACCTCTTTATGTTTCTCCTTCTTCACTAAAACATCAACAAATGAAAGCATTCAGTGGGCAGAGGGGAATGTATTTGTACAAGATGGCACACGAACACCACTTGAGAGTTTCAAAGTTGAGCTTGCACAATTCCGAAGCAACGGTGCTTCAATCGCCGCTACTAGTGTGGAAGTGCTCTGCTGGCAGAAACTGGGCAAGAGAAGGAGACGAGAGCGCGCGGCGACGTCAGGACATCGAGCTCTGGTTGGAATAATTAGTGGGTAGATTCCCAGACAACACCCGACATCCTCAGGACGTCCTCGAAAGGTACAAACGTCCTCAAGGTTTTCAAGACGTCCTCAGGACATCCTGAGAACGTCAGTCGCTGGATCATCCTAGAAACGTCCTCCCGAGGACTTATTGAGGACGAAGGATACAAAGTTAGAGGTAATACATACGTCCTCAATTTGATTGCGTTTTTAAACAAAT
Source organism: Ixodes scapularis (assembly GCF_016920785.2). Taxonomy (NCBI): domain Eukaryota; kingdom Metazoa; phylum Arthropoda; class Arachnida; order Ixodida; family Ixodidae; genus Ixodes; species Ixodes scapularis. The sequence goes on along the minus strand of NW_024609857.1, from coordinate 55,844,692 downwards.
AAATGAATGAAATAGCAGTAGTATACACAGTTCACGTTCACTGCTCAATTAAATATTACATACAAATTATTACATGTAGTTGCGTTAGTTTAGGACATCTTTTAACTATAGTTTTGATCAAACGATTCTTTAATAAAACCAGGACGCACTACAATTATTATTAGTTTTGTATTTGCGCAGTATTTCGAAATTCAGTTCCATTGGCAACATTCAATCTAGGTGGCGCAAGCTACCGCCTCCTACAAGGTGTACCGTTATGGCAATTATCCACCCATCCGAGATACTCAAGCAAGCTAAGCCAAGCCAGGACGGAAACACAAATAGCGCCGAGGTTGATGATGGCTTGATAATGTGGATGCTTGGGCTAGATGGTAATTTATGTTTGGATGGAGCAGCGCGGATACAGTCACACTCACAGGTACACAAGAAAGAAACAAACTCGCAGCGCTGATTAACAACTCAGTCATATATTTCTTCTTCCTCTTATCGTCATCTTCTCTTCCTTCGCCGTTAATGAGAACATTTAGAATTTTTAAACACCAGAAACCAAATAGCCAATAAACATTAATACATAAATAATAAATAAATGACAACTAAAAAGAAATAAAACTTAAAACATTAAAAGAAATATTTTTTTAAGTTTAATTTTTTTAATTGTAATTTATTTTCTAAAAATATTTTTTAACTTTATTTTTATTTTTTAATTTTCATAGTTTTATTTACTTTTAGCTGTCATTTATTTATTTATTATTTATTATTTACTTATTAATGTTTATTGGCTATTTGGTTTCCTGTGTTTAAAAGTTTAAAATGTTCTCATTAACGGCGAAGGAGAAGATGATGACGATTTGAGGAAGAAGAAATTATATATCACTGAGTTGTTAGTCAGCGCTGCAAGTCTGTATATCCGCGCTGTTTCATCCAAATTGATGACGGCAGCAATGCAAGGCAGGGGACAAAGGTTAGTGTGTTTTTAAATGAATTCCTCTAAATGGCGGAAAGCAATGAACGGCAATTTCGACGGGAAGGATGCCGGCGCGTAAACGAATGCTTCGAGCGTTTCAACTGTGCGAAAGTAGACTCGGTAGCAAGGGTATCTTCCTCACACGAACATTAATTGTGATTTTTTTCTAGACCATCTTAGCTTTCTGCTTCATCATTTCATCACAAATCAATGTTTTAGCAGCAGTGAAATCAAATGTTCAGTGCGCAAACAAAGCTGACGTGGAGACCATCATCAAAGTATGGCTGCGCCACGCTGGAGAGAAACTGAAAAAGCTGCAGTCAAAGGCCGGAGGTGTTCGACATAATGGTAAGTTTCTCATATTACCTGTTTTTATTATTAATGCTTATGGAATAGATTTTTTTCTGCAGATCCCGCTGACTATTCGGACTAGTGCTGGCCAAGATGTGAAGCCAGACTGCACGACTGGTGCAGACGTTGAAAAAAGTCATGTATAACATTTGCTCTGCAATAAAGTATTTCTTGAACAGTTTCCTTTGTTTGCAATAATGAATGGCACGATCATGTTCATAGTTACAGGCTGAGAACGTAGCGCAAAGAAATACGCAGAGGAGAAAGCCGACAGGATGCTGGAGGGGAGAGGTTTTCTTCAAACATTGTTAAAATTGAGCACAAACAGAAAGGAACAGAGAAGAGGGAAGAGAGAAGAGGCAAGCGCAAACTCACAACTAGATGTATTGAAGATAAAAAAAAAAACAAAAAAAAACAGCCCTCGGTTGTTTTGTTCTTTTTTCTACCTTCAATACATCGAGTTGTGAGTTTGCGCTTGTCTCTTCTCTCTTCTCTGTTCCTTTCTGTTTGTGCGCAATTTTAACCATGTTCAATCATTACCAACTCGCCCAACTAACCACTTTAATAAGGTTTTCTTCTCTCCTCCTCAGCATTCCGCCAGCTTTCTTCCTCATTTCCCTTGCCCTATGTTCTTAGCCTCTCACTGACTATAGTGATCTAGAATTAGTGTGTGAATTTTAATTTAAAGGAGCTGTGCAACGATATTCAATTGGAATGTTTTTCTCTCTACACGAGCTTACTGGCACACCTGGGACTCAAGGATACTCACACGCAACGCCATTGCCCGAGAAACTCCTTTGTTGCGGTGTAATTTCAAGGACAAAAGCGATCATTTTCATTCAATCTCTCCTTTGCAAAATTTGATGACGTAATCGGGGATCGCAGTACACCCAAGTGACGATATTTGAATGTGGCTCATAGATTGGACCCGAGCATTGCGTGGGCACTCGACTCGGGCTCGTGACAATTGCTAGCTCGAGAAGCATTCGGGTTGTGACCCGTGTCCAATCGCTGCAACGACGACAAGAGCCGAGCCATAACAATGTCTGGAACTCAGCGCGTGCCCTGCGCTTTGCCAACCCCAGCGCGTGGCTATGATCAACACTGGCGGCATATAATCGGCTCCAGATCACGTGGCCGCTTGTTCTAGCTGCGAGTTGAGGGGGTGAACGCTGCTCGCTTTTCTTAAATTTTTTTCTGGGACTTCTATTGCGTGGGGTGAAAAACGAACGCGGGTTTCATAGGTCATTAACGTTAGGGATCCGTTTTAAGCGGTATTTGTGAACAGTACAAAAATTGTTGCACAGCTCCTTTAAAATAGTGCACAACAAAGCATTATTTTTCCTGCAGGCAGCTCTTGCAGGCATCTTCAGGTTCAAAATCCAGTTGGAGAAAACCTAGAAATAATAAAAATGAAAGCATCCTAACAGCTCAGTGAAAAGCTGCACCCGCAGTGCATTGTCCTAAAAATGTACTAGAAGCATCCTTGGCTGCCCTCCTGAGGACGTTCTGAGGATGTCCTGAGGCCGGACAATAGGATGTTTTTAGGATGTTTCCAGGATCATTTGAGGACATCCTCAGGACATCATAATGTCCTCAAAAGGCTGTCCTGAGGACATCCTGGGGATGTCCAAGTGTTGTCTGGGTTCAGTTATATTACGCATTGTTACACTCCCACCTTAAAGGAGCGATGCAACAATTTTTCTACTTTGCGCAAATACCGCTTAAAACGGATCCCTAACGTTAATGACCTATGAAACACGCGTTCGTTTTTCACCCCACGCAATAGAAGTCCCAGAAAAAAAATTAAAGAAAAACGAGCAGCGTTCACCCCCTCAACTCGCAGCCAGGACAAGCGGCCACGTGATCTGGAGCCGATTATATGCCGCCAATGTTGATCATAGCCACGCGCTGGGGTTGGCAAAGGGCAGGACACGCGCTGAGTTCCAGACATTGTTATGGCTCGGCTGTAGTCGTCGTTGCAGCGATTGGACACGGGTCACAACCCGAACGCTTCTCGAGCTAGCAATTGTCACGAGCCCAAGTCGAGTGCCCACGCAATGCTCGGGTCCAATCTATGAACCGCATTCAAATATCGTCACTTGGGTGTACTGCGATCCCCGAGTTACGTCATCAAATTTCGCAAAGGAGAGATTGAATGAAAATGATCGCTTTTGTCCTTGAAATTACACCGCAACAAAGGAGTTTCTTGGCCAATGGCGTTGCGTGTGAGTATCCTTGAGTCCCAGGTGTAGAAAGTTGCGTGTAGAAAGAAAAACATTCCAATGGAATATCGTTGCACAGCTCCTTTAACTACTCTTTATCAATTTAGGGAAAAACAACAGCAACCAACCTTGACAAGTCCTACAGAAGAAAGCTATCCGGTGCATAGATATAGTCTAGATAGTGCAGCCCATACCGGTGCTTCTTTTCTAAAACACAATGTTCTTTCCATACAACAACATTATTACTTGAGAGTGGCTCTAGAAATTTGCACAGAATTTAAAAACAGCGAGTCTATATTGCTAGAAAATTACCCGCAGAAAACCACAACCTATAACTTTCGTCGTGAACATTAAGTTTATTGGTGCTCTGCTGCTGTGGCGCTGTAACGGGGACTGGAGCCTTGTCAGGCGGCTTTGGTCGCCTTTCGCTCCAGCCTCCGAGACTTTTGGTCTAAACAAAGAATAAAGCTCGCTACATTGGTGCCCACTGCACTGTTCGAACTCGAATGCCAAACGCTGGACGCCGGGTTCCGCGTTCTATCGCGTTCGACAAGTGCAATGGAGACAAAGGCAGCTAAATTTGCGTCTACCCACTAATCATTCGAACCAGAGCGCGGCATTCTGACGCACCCGCGCGCGCTCTCATTTCCACCTCTTTCTCAGCGCATAAAGTTGCTCTGGCTGTTCCCAGATGGCGCTTACTTTTGAAGAAAAACAAAATGGGAAACAAAGCTTTGAGAAGCAGCGGTACACGAAGAGCTGACGATGTTCAAGGACACCACATTTTTCTATTGGAACACTACGCGCGCGGCGGCAAAGCGCAGGTGGCTGGTAAATGCGTTTCCGCAATTTGCGTCTCCAGCCTGCAGGCAAACGGCATCGTGCATTCGAAATTCGAAGCAGTTCAGCGAGGATTTCGCACAGATTTGCTCTTCCGTACCTAAATGTTGGGCCGCGTGGCAGACGAGGCATTAAAGGATCTAAAACACCTTCGAAAAACCGTACCGCAAAAAGTCACGAAACTCGGAGAGTAGATTAATAGTCCCGCATATAATTTATGAAAACAAAACAAACCATACGAGGGCATTTCCAGTACGGAAACTGGTAATAACATCCTTTTACCTTGGCCATCTGTATACACCTTCGAAAGCATAAAGAAGAAAGGGGAAAAGGTGTTGGCCCTTTTACGTCACCTTCGATTCACGAAATCGAGGGTGTTTGATTTAGCCGAGCATGATCTCTTGTCCCCGCTATTAGAGCTGCAATATTGGAGCTTCTGAAACTGCCGCAAGTTGACTCTGACTTTTCAAAAGCGTATGTTGCCCCTGCCATACGCAAAAGTTGAGCATCTCCTGTCCGCTAGACCCACAGCCCATCCGATCTCCCCCCCAATCCCTCTCCTCCACACTGGCGGCTGTGGGTGGCATCGGCGGCTCACGTCGATCGGCTGACTCTGGTCCGCTTAGCGAGGTATTTGACCCAAAATAGCCATTTCCCTCTCTCTTCAGACCATGCGTCCGAACGTGGTCCAAACGCTCGATGCCACTCGTTCTACGAAAACACGATCTGCGAAAAGTCCCTAAAAGTGAACGCAAGTAATCCTTGAGAGCATAATCCCACGAAAGGACTTGTAGCAGCTTCCATTTCTTATGCTTTAGGGGCATGCTCCCCTCGTTACCGGATGGGCGAGCGCGCGCCCCTCAAGTGTTCCTTTGTCTAAGCAATTTAAGACTTTCTGACGTGTCAACATAATATTCAGGGTTAAAATGGGCTAAACCCCAGTTTTTCTTTTTTATTTGTAGTTTTTAATGCGAATTATTAGGGAGTTTTAGCGAGTCGTTTTTCAAGCACACGGTTCCGAAATTACGAACGGTACAGCTGGTCCGTTCCGCGAAACCGTACGTCAAATTTGACATACTTTAGCGAATCGTGAAAGTGGCGCGGCCGTGTAAACGATGATGATGATCGGGCTTAACGGTGGCGCCATCTTCTAGTAAACATGTGAAACATTCTGCAACGTGTAAATCCGTGGCGACGGTGGCCCTCCTTGACGGTGGCGGGCACCGTGGTGGCGGCTCGTGTTTCCGGCGTGCGACTGATGTAAACAAGACGGCCGACGTAACATTTGCCGGTCGGAATTTCAAGAACTGCGAAGCTAGATAGAGTAAAAAGTGTCTGAACGACCGTAAAGGTATGTGGTGTGTCTTCGTCATCGTGAACGTGAACAATCGTTCACGTTGTGTGCCGTCGAACCAAATCATTTCGTCTGCTCGCGGTCGGCACGGCAGAGTCTGCCCGCAGATCGCAAAAATTTACTAGCATGCGCAGTTTACAGCATTCACGATCGCTTACCATTGTGAGCAGTCCTCGAAATGATTTGGTTCAAGCTCTCAAATGAAGCAGACTAACAGGACGGCAAATCGCCTCCCGCTGTCCTAAGCCTAACGCTCGGCTGGGTCGGCGAAGGCGGTCGCCGAACCGACCGCCATCTTTTTTTTTACCCGAGTCGTGAACGGTGCTGGCTGCGTTGCGGTGACGACTCCAGCGGCTGGAATGGGAGAAACGAACGAGAAGAGCCTCCCGACTCCCCGAACGACTCGCGCGCGCATGCGTAGTGGCGTCGCGGAAGCGTTGGAGGGCGAACCGTTCGTGTGGAAACGACCTGCTAAAACTCCCTATTAACGGACCTTGCTTGCTCGTGTCCGCACTATAGCAAGGCCATGACAGGGTGTAAGGAGCGAAGCACAGCTGCTGGTTGGATGTCATTGCGGGAGCGACCCATTGCGCCGCGCCGCGTGGAGTTGGGAAGGGGGGAGTGGGGGGGGGGAGGGGGAAGAGAGTGTATGCGGTGCGCTAACACTCCCCCCCACCCCACCCCCCCCCCCCCCTTCCAATGTTGTTGGAAAGAGGGCTGCGAAGTAGGGTAGGAATTGCGTAGTATACATCGTTTCTTCTTAACCACGGTGGAAGAAGGAAGATGTCGGAACAAGGTCGAGATCCCACTCGGGCTTCGCGCATCACCCGGCAGGGAGCACTGTCGAGTTTGGGCTTGACGCGCAGGCGCATTCGCGCGCCTCGCGGCTCGAGAGCTCGAGAAACCGTGCGCGGACGGTTTCTCGAGCTCCTCTCATCCTGCGACATATCCCGGCATTGGTCAGAAATAAGTGGTGAACCTTCGACACACTTGTCCGTGGCGAGGCGGCACCGAATTCAGACGACTCTTCCTTCTTCGAGCGTGGTCCCGAGTCCCGACGCAACCAATGCAACGAGCCGATGAAACCTATCGAATAGGGTCAAAAGTGCACCAACATCATAATTTTCGTCCTGAAGAACCCCGGAGACGAGAGGACACAAAAAAAGAGCCACAGGCGGTTTCGTGTTTGTCCCCTTTTTTGTGTCCCCTCGTCTGTCCTTTTCTTCTTTTTTTTTTAATTATACTTGTTTACCAGCTTGCCTGCGCAAACACCCTTATTTCTACTATGTTCGCCGTGTTTCTGTGCGTCTTGTATCATTGCTGAAGCTGGACCAATCATGTACAGAGAAGGCCCAATGACTTGATTTTTTGACGCTCTTTAATCGATCCTAACAAGCGCCTTCCTCGTATTTGTCGGGTTGTCTAAGCTCTGCGCTTTTTGGTATGCCGACCAAATAACATTGAGTTTCCGGCGAGCCCGTACGACCTTCCGCAGTACCCCTCGTACGCAAACATGTTATTCCGTGGTCAGTTGATGATGCTGGAGGCTGTTAAAAATCATGAACCATTTCACTCTGTGAAGGCGAATGACCAGTGAAGCTGTTTAGCACACGACACGGACGTGACACAGAAGTTTGAACAATAGTACGAACACGTTTATGCACAATCTTCATCGGTGGTGTTTTGCCGCCCGCCGCCGCCGCTGACATTCTCGTTGCCGTACCGTTGCTCTTCGTAGGCGCGTTGCTCTTCGGGAGTCCGGACTATACGCGGCTTCCTCATTACGACAAGAGATAAGAACGGAAATTAAAAATGGAGAACGGCAACTTGTTTTTCTGTTTTTTTTTATATACATTCGCGGGGACGATAATCACCGTCCCGAAGAGCCGGAGGAAACTAGACACGCGCGACGGGACCGCCACCTGGTGGAAAGTAGAGACGCGCGACGGGACCGCCACCCCGGGAGAGCGGAATAAAACTAGGCACGCACGCGTTTGGAACGACGACACGGAAAGGGCGCTGCGAGTTTTTGTTGACGCACACGAAAAATCCACGGAACTCTAGCCGTATACAGTTTCGCTGCAAAACTTTATCTGAAATGACCGCAAACAGTGTTCGGTGTTTTCTGCCCAACAGAACGATATCCCTCCGTCACCCCGCAAGAAAAAAAAAACAAAAAAAAAGAAAACAAATTTACATGATGGTATAGTTTGGTATCAACATGAAGCAAGACACAAGAATGCCGGTATCGGTTTCCAGTCAAAACGACGCACGTTCCCGTTTACAGCAGAACCGACACCCGCTCCTCAACCGAGGAAAAAATCATGACGTCATGGCCGCGTCATCGGTCTGAATTACGGAAGAAGCCGTCTGAGCGACCGGCCAGCCTCCCCCTCCTGTCTGAGAGCGCCACTACCCAAAGGGCCTTGAACCACAAAGGATTCCTCTTCGCCGCTGCTCGGCATTCCAACGGTTTCGGAAGTGACGACACGCGACCAAACTCTGCTGCCGAGTGGGTTGCCTCCTCCACCCCCGCCTCTGCCCCCGTGACTTCGTCGTCTGCTTTCACCCGCGTCCGTCCGTTGTGACGCTGACCGATCGCCACACTCCGTGTTCTCCTTACGATGGACCGCACCGGACGCTACGAGCCATCGGAGCCAGTTCAATGTCGTGCGAGTGTCCCGTGACCCTTCGGGAAAGACTCAGCTACGCGTGGAACGCGTAGTCACGTGTCACGTTCACAGCGCTGGATTGGCTGAGACGGCTCAAAGCCTTCGCAGTGGTCCATCGTGAGCTCGAACGGAGCGTAAGAGGAGGACGGTCTCCGCAGCGCGTATACGCTTCCCGGTTCCCACACCACGTCCTACTTGGTTAGTATTCAGGCGACACCGCCAGCTTCGCCGAGTGCGTGGAAGGACAACGGCGGCATAATTTTAGCTGTGAACATATACCAACTGCTCGAGAATGTAGTAATACAGCGGCGCACAAATCCTATTTTTTTTTTCTTCTTTTTTTTCCTCTCTATATACGTGTTTTCGAGACGATGTTGTAATCGACGTTTCGATCACCCCGCTTAAATGTTCTCGTAGGCTGCTCGAAACTTGCTACGTCTTATCTTCCGAATCGAATCATAAATATTTACGCGTAATATCAACCAAACCCCAAACAAGTTTTTTTTTTTTTTTTTGCAACAGGTTTGTGGCGGTTTTGTTGGTCAAGAGCTTGAGCAACATAACCGTAAGCGACGAACGAGGTTTCATAAGATTATAGGTACTAGCAGGCCATCGAGAGTTGCATCAAGTTTGTTTCTTTATATATAGGGTCCCGTGCTTTTCACAAATACTGATAAGCCCCGAAAGTTAACCACCGAGCCGGTTCTGTCAAAATCGGGGAGGTCTGATAAGCCCCGAATCGGGTTGTACTTGAATTTAAAAAAAAGGAAAGAAAAAGCAGCTTTACGAAAAAACAAGAGAAAAACTTTTCGCCTACAACTTTACTTTCAGCTGTCCCGGAACACAACCCCCTATGAAGTGTCCGCAAGGCTTTTTCTTGCTACGGAACCTGACATTTCGTTCTTTGTCTTATCCGTCCGGGGGCGGTTTTCAAGTATTTGAGTCACGCGTCGGTTCCCTGAAGGTCGGGAAATCCTATGACTGTGTCCTAGTGTTTGAAACACGAGCCCCTATAAACACCGATTTTTCTTTTGTCCAACACCAAAAATGTACACCGAGAAACAACAAATCAGTATAAAAAGTTGAGGCTCCAATCCACGCTGTCAAAGTGGTTGGACAGCTAAGCTGTCGTATCACCTGCAACGATGGCCCACTGTACTATAGACTCTTTTTATGGCAAACGCCACCAGCTGGTGCTCCAGTCTTTGACGCCCCAGAGAACTTCCGGTTCATAAAAAAAGAATGAACAAAAGCCACCTTAACACCGCTGCCTGAAATGTAGATGAAGGGTTTAACCACCAATTCTCCAGGTGAACGCCAAAAGGACGAATAAGTAAGAGATCTGTTAAAAATGTTTCGAACATTCTTGTAAACCAACCAATTGCCTCCCCCAAGATGTGTAATATGTGTAGCCGAAGGCCCTCGTTATATCTCTAAATTTGTTGCCCGTGTAGCATTCATGCTTTTTAGCACTGGTGACGTAAGCAAGCTTAACAGGCCTGCAAAGAAAGAGAGCTACCGGAAGTCGCTTGGTACGCAAGCGGCAGTTCATGTTTGTAAACAGCAAAAGGATCTATACCAAATGACTGACAAAAAAAATACACTGTACCAAAAGGTTTTAATATTTGAAAGCCTAGTGACGTCACTCCCCACGTGGCATGATGCCGTCGCCGCGTAAACAGTAATCTTTACCGTGAAACGTATGCGGTGAGCGCTATGTGCTTCACATTGTTATCAGGAGCGCCTTATCATCAATTACCTGGTTCGGATGCTTGTTGTGTGCTCGCTCTTTATTGAAACGAATGCTGTGCTCTATGTTGTATGCGTGATATGCACTTTCCGCTTCAATCGCTGAAAAAATATTATTTTTTTTTTTTTTTTTGTGAGGACGTCGACACAATACTTGCGAGTCATGTACAGCTTCGCTGTGAAGGATAAACACCAAAACACGGAACCCTGAGTGTAACTCACATGTATATACAGCGGTATTTTGACGGCCCTTGTGACTCCGTCAAATTGGTTTTGCTTGTGTGTTTGTTTTTGCTCCATTTTGTGTAACGTCGGACATAAGTAATAACCAGTTGGTCGCTCTCGATCTGATTCATCGCGCTCTTTACAACATTGCGTTCCTCTCTTTCTCCTGAATGACGCACCCTCTATGCGTATATACAGCTAACTAGTCTAAAGTCTGATTCGAATGGTGCGATTCTAGTTGCGATTTCGCAGTTGCGTCGTCGTTCGTGCGGCAAAGAAAAGCCCGGGGAAAGCTGCGGCGCCCGACGTCGCAGCTGCGAATTTGCGAGCAAGATCGCACCATGTGAATCGGGCTTGAAAGCCCCTAAAAATCGAGGCACTCCGCTTGACAATCGCCCCAATTTACAAGAAGCTCCATTCTGTATTTTTTGTTGCGGTTATTTTTATAACGAAACTCCACATTTTTCATGCGTCAAAGTCGCGCACCGAGTAAGCGTTCAGGCCTCCGTGCCATTTCCCTCCAGGCACCGCAGTTATGTCACTCGTACAGACTAATCCTCCCCCACCCCGACCGCCTTTGTGACTCTCTGACCTTTCGCGAGACAGGACAAATCGAACCCGAGCCCTCTCTAAGTTCGCGTGGACACATCATGAATAATAAAGCCGGTGCATTGTCACCCCCGGCTTCAATCCGCCTATGTCAGAGAGCGCCCATAGCGGCCCCCGGAGGAAACTTCCGGCACTTCGTGAATGCTCGCGACTGCAGCATCGATCCAGCGCCTCCCCCACTCGTCTGGTTCGCCGTTCGCGTATAGGAACACCCAACGCGTCATTTTCTTTATTATATATATATATATATATATATGAACTTACACTAGCGCTGTCACCGGGAGAAAGATGAGGCCGCAAAAGCCGCTTTATGTAGACACGAGCGCGCGTCGTTCCAGCTCGCACCTGCGCATTGAGAGGAATTTCTCCCCCGCAATCTCGAGCCGACCTGAAACCGCATACACTCCGTTTCTCCTTATGATGGACTACAGCGGGCACGACGAGATGTCCCGGTCAATGAAGCGCTGCGAAGCGCATCGCGTGACCTCCCAACCCCGTGCGTCGCTGCGCTACTCCCGAATATCACGTGACACTCACGTAGCATCGGAATGACTCCGATGGCTCGTAGCGTGCTTTCGCGGTCCAGCGCGTGAAACGAGACTATATCCAGTTGTCAGTGATCTGTCCACACAGCCCTGTTTCTGCGTTCACCGGATTCCCGGGAAACTTTTGTGCGCGCATTCGCTCAACTTCGTTCATCCGAAAGCTGACGGTGCGGTGGAAGCTACGCGTTCGCCGGACCAATCAACAGCCTCCCTTGCGTCACCTGACTTGGCTCTCATGCGCGTGGGTACGGGGGCGGGAGGGTGATCACGTGGCGAAAGGTAGACGTATGGCTGGTACTCCGAGAACGTAGCCTCCACTGCATTGTTAGCTTAGAGGTAAACAGTGAACACCGCCCGTTACATTGCTCGCTACAATCTTCTTTTTTTTTTTTTCAGGGACGAAGAGTTTGAGGACTGTCAGTCTCAGTACCATTTATCATAAAAGAGCCGCGGAGCGCGCTGCAATGCTGTCACAGCTAGAGTTCCTGTATAAGCTCCCTACGGGAGCCAGAGTTGCGCGTCTGTTTTCCACGTGCCGCCGCGCCGCTATTCGCCGAGATCCGATCACGTGAGGAGCCGGATCAAGGGCCGTGCAGGAAAGTAGACGTTGCACGCGCCCCGGCGTACGTTGCCCTGCTTTTCAGCGCGCCGCGCGCCTCGAACGCGCGGCGCCGCTATTCGCCGAATTCAGTCGCGTGACGAGCGGGATCAACATACCGTGCAGGAAAGACGGTGCTACGGAGATGAACGCGCAACTCTGGCTTCCGTAGGGAGCCTATACAGGAACTCTAGTCACAGCTATTCACAGATGGAAGGAGAAAACAAAGGCCGCATTCTGCTCCGGCAGGGGAATGCCGCTCCTGTGTCGCTAAACTCGTGGAACAAAACATTCTTTGCTTTCTGACGTAGCGGGGGGAGTGATCAAAACAAGTTTCCTCCCCCATGCGCGCGCTCAACTTCGCAACTTTTGACGAACAATCCCCCGCGATCCCTCGGCGGTGCACGAGAGCACAAGACAGCGAGGGGAGGCAAGCGTTCACGCCGCTCGCTGCGCGTTGCCTTTGGGGTTTGGGCTCTGTAGCGTCGTTAAGCCAAAATTCGATCCCTTCATGCCTCGCTCAGACGAGGAGCGAGAGCAGACGACGGGAGTTCGTCTGCTACGATGAGGCATTTGCACAACGGAACCGAAAGAAAAAGTAGATTTTCTGCTCGAAATCACGTACCGCGGGCCTCAAACTCAAACGAGAGCTTTAGTTGTAAGCGTGTGATATTTCGCAAAGGGAGGAATCGACGACCCGTGTTTTATTTGCAAAATTTGAGTCGCTATGTTGCTGCACAGACGCTGAAACCTAGTAGTGTGTAATGAAAGGCTCAGGAAAAACACAGAGGCCGCGAGATCTCGCATCATCCGTGTCCGGCTGAAAAGTGTAACATTTGTCGACAAAGCTTCCACGGTAGAAACCTGTGACGTATTCACTCAGCGTCCGGGAAAGCTAAACATGGAGACGTTGCCCGAGGCTTGACCAAAGTCATATTTGAACGGCAGCTATCTTGACCCGTCGTATTTTGTTTGAGAAAGCTCTCGTTCTCAACGCCCTCGCCAGGGAAATAAAAAGTATTTCGAAACGTATTGCTAGATATTCCAACGAACTAGATTTAAGCCGTATCCTTTCAGTGGTTTCACTGATAATACCATGCTTAAAACGAAGCAAACTCTTGCGCGTACAGTGCCATCAATTTTCTCAAGTGTATGATGTTTTGTAGTCAGCTGGTTTCGGAGACTTACGCCGTCTGTAGAAATCTCTGACAGCCGAGTTAATTAATTAGAAGTCATCGCAAATATAAGTCACACGTTGCAGAAACCAACGTTTATAGATAAACGATGGCAGCGACTGGCATTCTCGCATTCCCACCCGTCACGTCGAACAAAAAGGCGCTAGTTTCGGTTTGAGGCCGGTACTTTCTTACAACATCTATGGCGACAGCATCAGTATGCACTCGGTGCATTCGGCAAGTTCGTTCGGGGCCGGTTCTCCGTGCAGCACTCTGCGGGCGCAATGCATTAGAACCCTCACAGTCCAAGTCTGGACCGCGGATCGGGAGCCCGTCACTGGCATCACCGGCAGCCATTATCGCTTGACAACAGGAAATGCACTCAAGTCTAAGGGAGAAACACGCAAAAGTAGGAGGCTTGTACACGATGCTCGAGGGCGAATATTTTATGACGTGCTACGATCAAAGCGTTCGAACATCGATAAAAAAAAAAATGGGCCGGAGCACTACCGACTTTACCGACGTCGCTTGCTTCAGTTGCTAAATAAATGACACGTTCAGCCACTGAACGGCAAGCTCCGAGTTTCTGTTTGTCACGGAAGCCCTCACAGTAGCTCAAAGAAAAAGCTTTCACCAGAAGTACTATGTACAAGCGGTTAAAACGATGCAAATGTCCCCAGTAAAAGCCTTCTAACTTATCGTTTGTTGAGCTTTGATGACTCCGAGATCACGGATGACTCCACAATAACTCTCGGTAACCCTTGCCTCATTAAACACATCACAGTTAACGCCCAACAAAGTCGCCCGCGACCCTCAACCACACAACATTTATTTTTAAAAAAGATTGCTGTTCGAACGCGTTTAATATTCTTGCCCAAAATATTAACTGTTATTTGCGGAAAACACGATAGAAGTTTCATGGTTGAGAACAACCTACTAACGTAATAAAATTGAGTTTTCCCGTTTCTACTATAGCATGCATTAGCTCGCGTCAAGCGATGACTACCGGTGGTGCCGCTCGGCCCCAGCAATACAGGTCTCTATCCGCGATCCAGCCTACTATGAGATTAGTGGTGCCAGTGCTATTTGACATAAATCGCTTATTTGCATCGGTACGCCCATACTTGCCGGATGCCGGGACGAGGCGCAAAATCGTACATTCGGCCAATATTGGAGCCGGTTTTCGGCCGAAATTGCCTCGACACTGGCCAAGTATAGACCCTTTCAGGCAACATTTCATGGGCGCCGCCATCTTGACGTGACGTGACCCTGCCGCCATAGCCGCCCTTTAGTTTCTCGCCGTTCCTCCGCGTTGTGCGCTGCACCCCATACAAAAATGTCCTATGGTCGGCTATAGAAAATTCTTTGTATGGTCGGCTTTAGCTATTTGGCCCAATTAGCTAAAGAATTTTCTATGGCTGTCTTTAGCATTTCTTATGGTCGCCTTTATGGGTCTCTTTAGCTTTGTCTATGGCCCTATCGCTGTCCAGCCATAGCGCTCTTTAGCTTTTCTAATAATTGGCTAAAGACTAATCTATGGCTTATCCTATGGCTCTCTTTAGCCAGCAAACTCTAAAAAAATTTACTTCAAGTTCCCCAAACTTGTGAACGCTACATGGTAGATATACATACATATCTGAACACACAGAGTACACACAACACAAGCAGAACACTACCCCACAGAACAGCAACAACGCAGCAACACCGGACTGCCATTTATACATTTAGTACGAACGTACGCTATGTTCGCACTAGCTGTATATATGGCAGTCTAATTTTTGAATCCGACTTTCCCGGTGACCCATCATTTGTCTCAAAAACACGGAGAGGCGGAGCAAATATTAGTCGTACTTAATACATTATTTGAATTGTCTCTTGGAATAGCCCCCATCTCTTAATTCGACACCCTGAAAAAAGCAAATGTAGATCATTAGGCTAATTAACTAAAATTTATTGATTATCTTTTTAATAAGTTTGATGAATCACGTTGACAATGCAGTGATGACATGCAGTACACTGGTGCTGAAGATTGCAATCAAGCTATTGCTTGGTTGCAGTGTTCGGCGCCATTGTAATTTATTTTAACTTTTGGGGGGTAATAAATAATTTTAATTGTGGCACAAATATTTTAATGGCTTCTTCAAACAAACGATATTACTAATTTTCACGACTCCTTGCAAAAGCAGAGAACATATCTTGGGTCATGGTTTGTCACCTCCATTACAAAAATTTAGTATTGATTTAATTTTCTAACGTGGAGTGTTTTTACTAAAAAATAAGCGCCGGTAGTGATTTTCTATAGGCGTGGAAAGAAAATGTATTGGTTCTTGGCCTTTAGACTCGGGGCCATAAATTTTTCTATAGACGAGTAAAGACCAATAATTGGTTTCCAGTATTTAAATTCGGGGCCAAAGGATTTTTTATAGGCGGGTAAAAAACATTTCTTGGTTCGCTGTCTTTAGAAATGGGGCTATATAGTATTCTATAGGCGTCTAAAGCAATTTTATTGGTTCCCAGTCTTTAGACTCTGGGCCATAAAATTTTCTATAGTGGGTTAAAGACAGTTTATTGGTTCCCAGTCTTTAGACTTGAGTCCATAGAATTATCTATAAGCGGGTAAAGAAAATGTATTGGTTCCCAGTCTTTAGACACAGGGCCATAGATTTGTCTATAGCTGGCTGTAGCTGTCTTTATGGATTTCTATGGCCGACCATAGAGGGCCATAGGGGGTGATAAACAGCCATATAAATTTCCATAGACAACCATAGACCATTTTTGTATGGGACCGGCCACTACCGAGCTTTGTTTTCGCGTTCTTTTACGGTCCGCGTTGAAATCCCGTGTTTTCTTTAGGTCTTTTCGATATTTCGGGCTTTCATTTAATCATTTGATATCTATATTTCAACATAGCTCTTGTATTTTCTTATTTATGAAATGGAATCGGACAGCGAATTGATCGACGATACAGGATTATGACTTCAGAGACCATGTAAGTTCATCCCATTCTAACGTTTTTCTCGCTAATAAAGGACAGTCAACACCACTGCGACATATGCAAATTTCAATTGACGCAGTACGGCAATCCAGTCGTGCTTCTCGCTGCATGTGCGAGCTCGTTTCCGTAAAGCCGACCCGCATGTAAGCGATTTTGCGTGCGGCGAGACAAGCGACGGCGACAACGACGAGAGTCAGCGACGAAGATTTCTCACTGTCGCCTGTTGCATCGTTCAATTTTTTGGGTTTCTAGAAAACGTCGCTCACCGTCTTGGTCACTTGCTCCCGTCGCTTCCATGCGGTTTGCCTCGTCGCGCGACTGCCCGAGCGACAGCGAAGCGGGCCACCGTCGCTTGTCTCGCTGCTCGCCGAATCGCTTGCATGCGGTTTATACTCAATATCGAGGCGCCAATGGTTCAATGCTGTGTGCATGGAAATTAATTGAGTATAAACCGCATGTCAGCGATTTGGCGAGCGACCAGATAAGCGACGGCGACCCGCTTCGCTGTCGCTCAGTCAGTCGCGCGACGAGGCAAACCGCATGGAAGCGACGGAGCAAGCGACCAAGACGGTGAGCTACGTTTTCTAGAAACCCAAAACCGAGCGATGCAACGGGCGACGGTGAGAAATCTCCGTCGCTCGTCTTGTCGCACGCTAAATCGCTTACATGCGGGTCGGCTTTACGGAAACGAGCCCGCACATGGAGCGAGAAGCACGACTGTGATAGCCTTACTGCGTCAGTTGCGATTTACATATGTCGCAATAGTGTTGACTGCCCTTTATTAGCGACAAAAACGGGAAAATGGGATGAACTTACATGGTCATTGAAGCCTCATAATCTTGTATCGTCGACCCATTCGCCGTCCGATTCCATTCCATAAATAAGAAAATACAAGAGCTATGTCGAAATATAAATATCTAATGATTAAATGAAAGTCCTAAATATCGAAAAGACCTAAAGAAAATACAAGATTTCAACGCGGAACGTAAAAGAACACGAAAACAAAGCTCCGGTAGTGGCCTGTGCAGCACACAACGCGGAGCAACGGCGAGAAACTGAAGGTCGGCTATGGCGGCCCGGAACGCGCGCGAAGGGCGCGCCGACTGGTGGCAGCTCGAGTAACTGACTCGCTGAAAGCGTCTATAGCGACGTGCTGTTTCGGCGGCTCGTTTGTGTAATTTATTTGTTCAGTCATTTTATTGGGTCCCGGGCCACTGTGTACATACACCCCAAAAAAGAAGTGTGCTGTGGTAATTACACCTTTACGAGAAGGGGTATTGTAGTTTTATATCTTTATAAAAAGGTGTAGTGCATTATCACACGTTTTAAGAAACGTGTTTAAAAAATCACACATTTTTTAAGGATGTGAGGTTTACATTTTTTTATAAGGTCTATCGCTACACTTATTAGGGTTTTAGTTATGGAGCACCCCACTTACATCTGTAAAGATGTGAAAATGTTTAGTGTGTATACACCTCTCACTAAAGAAAATCTCCTTTACGTGATTACATCGCGTGCCGATGAAACGATCTCTCCGTGAATCGTCGTTCGATGAGCTGATTTCACCGCCAATGAGTGACGACTGCCAGTAGAATTTCGGGGAAATAATTCTGCCGGCTGCCACGAGACTCGACCCTACCCAAGAATTACCCCGGTTCTAGTTTGTTCTCCAACATTCCGAATTGTATACCAGTTTAGTAGTACCTCTTCGGACATTACAGAGAAAAACGATGGCAGCCGCAAAAACTCTGACAGCCCGGCTCACAGTCATGTGGGAGACGGACAGGTGCTCGTCAGTCGCCACCCTGCTTTGAAAGCTACCGGTTCCTAAGAACCGGAGGGCGCAGAGAACTTGTGCGTTCCACGGTCATGGTAGACGCGATTGTACGCCACCTCCGGAGTCCGGGCGCCGAGCGAAGCTCGTCGCAGAGTCAACGCACAACGGCTTTCGATTGCCGGTACTGTCGCCGAAAATCGTCGTCGGGGAGTTGAAAAGCGTCCCGGTGGTCTCGGTAGCGACGCCGACGGTGGCGGAAGATAAGCTCGGCCGCAGCGTACTGCACCGCCATGTTGAGAAAGTTTAGCTTCGCCTCGATCCGAAGAGGTACTACTGTTAACCTGTTATACAGTTCGGTGGTGCAGGTAGAGAGGCAAATTTTATTTTATTCATTTTTGCTCTCACTTAGAAATTCACCAAATTCAAACCACGGCTCTCGCAAAGTTCTGAAACGTCACTTTGACGTCAGCGACATCTTTGACAAACAAGGTTTCTAATCAGTTTTTTTTTTTTTTACACAAACTTTGGAGGGGTTTGGAGCGTCAACAGGTCGCTTAGGGACAATCTGCAGAGCATTAATTTTAGCTTGGCGTAGGGATGTAGGACACGCAGGCGCTACGTCATCGGCGAAACCGTTCAATCAGCGGGCTCCTCGCGCCCCTCACGCGTCGCACGCACGCCTCGATGAACTTTGCTACGTTCTGCCGCTCTCAAAGAAATGAGCGTTCTAATGATTGACACCTCTCTCGGCGCGACCTCAGCGTCGCGAGAGTCCACTTAGAGCGTTCCGCAAACTTCGGGCACAGAGTTGTGCTCGACGAGTTTAGCGACCGGCAGGATCTCTCCGGAAAGCGAGTGGAACGTATTGTTAAGGATCCCGGGGGAGAGTTTCGAGGACGTAATGATTTTGGAATATAATTGTACGGCACGAAACAAGAGCGAGTATGTGGCCATGAACAGTGCTTGCACTGCACGAGCGCGCGTGCTTGACAGGGACGCTGGAAACCCGGAGCTTGCTCTTGTAGCTTCTTAGTAAGTAGCTTCGCTCACACTTAAAGTGGAAGAGAGTTTAAGTCCCTCCATAACGTATTTTTA
This sequence comes from Ixodes scapularis, assembly GCF_016920785.2. Taxonomy (NCBI): domain Eukaryota; kingdom Metazoa; phylum Arthropoda; class Arachnida; order Ixodida; family Ixodidae; genus Ixodes; species Ixodes scapularis. The sequence goes on along the minus strand of NW_024609857.1, from coordinate 55,825,518 downwards.
AGTATAGACTTTAAAAAAAAAAAAAAAGCTCCTGGCCGTTTTTTTTTTTTTTTTTTTTTTTTTTTTTTTTTTTTTTTTTTAGTGTTTGTGCGTATGGCGCGTGATTTGTTCGTTTTCCAAAGCGACGAACAGGCGCGCACGTGGCTGAGGAGAACGTACGATGGGGATTAATTGTAAATATTGGAATGGTGTATTCAATTCCTCAAGTTGGATCTTTTCAAAAGTGGTACATATGTAATAAATATAAAAAAAAGAGGAACATAATTTGATATCGCTGCTACTGGCCTTATCCTTGCTCCTTCAAAGTTATGTCTTGAACCGTGCTACATAAAAATTCAGACATTATATTTTGCCTCTACATATTTCAGAAATCACGACGGAAAATCTTACAGTCATCGGAGTCTACAACAAATTGCCGCTACATGACTAAGCGTTTCGTTGATTTATGTTTATTAAATACAATTTATGCTATCACTTTACATAAATAAACTAACTGATTGGGAGAATAAATAATAAAGAGACGCTCCTTCTAAAGAAATGGTGGTGTCCGTACTAATAGGATCGTATAGTACCAGCAGCAGTGGCGTTTATTTACATAAGCAAAGAAGCGAACCTGCTTGATTACCGGTGCGGATACTATACGAACGTATCGTTAAAGCACGCGTATCGGGCAGGCAATGTAATGAAGGCGAAATCACTTTCCCACGTTCGTCTTGTCGTGGAAAACAGAACTAAACAAAGAGGAGTGTAAACAAACGAAATGAACGAGCAACCCAAAACGATCGCGAAGAGCAGGAAAAACAGCCGAGATGTATATCCGAAATTCCAACAGAAATTTACCAAAAGTAGAAAGAGACCTATCGGCAGGCCAAACCAAAGTGCTTCTGAGAATGTACTTGCAAGAAACAAAATGAAAAAGAAAAAGAAAACTAGATTTGAATGCGAGGGTACGAAAGGGGGTATCCGAACAAGACCGAGTCCTCCACTCCCCGTGTAGACACCATTAAGAACACAGATACGTACACCACGCGAATGAAGACGGGGGCAGGAGGGGAAAATAGAAGAGCGACGGAAGCAATGGCGTGGAGGTCAAGACGATCCCGCGGTTCCCTGGCCCCATCTCCCCGGAAAAAAAAAAGAAAAAAGCTAAATTTTATGTGTTTTTTTTTTTTTTTTTTTTTGCCTTTTCTTGTTTTTCGATGTATCGTTTCCTTTCTGCGCCTTCTGTTTCAATTGCAGCTCGCTTATCGCTCGCGGGGCGTTCGCGCGCGATCGGCACGTCTCCCCCTTAAACGACTCTTCTATTTCGCCTTGCGTGCACATCGTTGGTACGGCTGCCGATAGACGCGTCCCTAGTCCGTGCTGATGGAACCCTACGGCAAACTGCCTTCGAGCAACTTCCAGATAAAGTCAAATCGTTGCCTTTCTTCTTCTTTTTTTTTCTTTTTCTTTTTTTGCGTGTCCATTTACTTAGTGATGTTGAAATCGCAGTGCCGGCGGCCAGTTCGTGGTAATCTAACAATAAAAAAAAAAAACAATCTGATGAACGGTACTCGGCTTGGAGTCGTGTCCAATCGGTTAAGACACGAACACGAGTTCCATCCGAAAGCTGACACAATACCCGGGCTCTACGTTCGACAGTCGGCGAAAAAGTTGGAGATGTCACCGACTCTCTCGCCGACTGTCCAACTATAGAGCCCCAAATATGACGAATTCCATAACTGCAGTGCGAAGCCGGAAACACTTAAATGTCACACATTTTGCGTTAAAAAAAATATACGCACGGTAAGTTGTAGGTTGTTAGCTCATGCGCGACCGACGCATGACATAAGCTGATGAGCGCGACAATGTAGTCTCTGATGACATCAGTTGGTTCGAGCATTTATAATGGCGACGGTGACTTCCGAAGATCACGTAGCTCCCCTGTGTGGCGTTGAGCGGTTCGGTGAAGAGCGCGGAGTCAAAAAGGAACGCTCAGGGAGGTCTGATGATAGCAGCCGACGTTTTGAGAAAATACTTGGCTGGTGTCACCGACGGCATGAAAACAGAAGGGCTTCTCATTCGGATGGCCCGGCCTGTAGCACATACTTGTGTTGCCTTCCGTCGTGCTGTGGCTGGGCGTGCATGCTCGAAGCCTACAAAACGCCCAAGTGTTATCGAAGGTGGGAAGCTCGCGCTGAAGGTAGGACAGCTGAAGGAACTCCTTGCAGTGCTCATTCCGTCAGTGACTAGAATTCCCTTTTATGAGCTCTCGAAGAGGCAACGTTGCTGAGCGAAACAGTGTGCTCCTGTTATAAAAGCAGGGAAGGGGGATCGGTGGCCGAGTGGGCTAGCGCACACCATGCAGCTCGGTGCACGCATAGCGAAAGCTCGCGCTGCTGAATCTAGGGATCCTGGGTTTCCCACTCATGCCTGTTTTAATCAGGATCAGCATCGTACCAGCGTGTGGTCGTGTATCACTACTGCGTGATGCAGGTTAAGAACCCCAGGCTAGTGGTTGTACTGCACTGGCTAAAGTTCTCATCGACAGCCGGGAGACATATCGCTTGTTGAGGCAGATTAAGTTCTAGGCTGTATAAACATACACACACCCCAATTTTTTATTAAAGGCAGGGAGGTGGCTCAAGCCTGCCAGCGTAGGAGCTCCTATAAAGGGGAAATGCAACAATTTTCTTCACTTTGCACAAATATATCCTAGAAGGAATCCCTGCATGTCGTTTATAACCCATGGAGCACGCGTTCATTTATCACCACACGCAATTGAAGTCGAAGAAAAAAATGAAAGATAAAAGATCAGTGTCCACCCCCTCAACTCTCAACCGGAATAAGCTGCCACGTGATCTCGAGCCGACTATATGCCGCCAACGTTGATCATAGTCACGAGCTGAGGTTGGCAAGGCACAGGACACGCGCTGAGTTCCAGACATTGTTAGGGTTCGGCTATTGTCGTCGTTGCAGCGATTGGACACGGGCGACTGCCCGAATGCTTTTTGAGCTATCGATCATCACGAGCCCAAATCGAGTGCTCATGCAATGCTTGGGTCCAATCTATAAGCTGCATTTACATATCGTGACTAGGACACTATGCCGACACTCATCAAATTTTGCGAAGGAAAGATCGAAAGAAAACGCTCGCTTTTATCCTTGAAATTACACCGCAACAAATGTGTTAGTTGGTCAATGACATTGCGTGCGAGTATATTTGGGTCCTACCATACATCTTTTCAGCTTCGGTCCGAGCGCGGCCGATGTTATGAGCCGAAGGGCCAATCAAACAGCGAAAGAGGCACAACGTCATGGCGTGCATTCTGCAGTTGATAGGACCAGTGGGTATTCGCCGTCTCTCGGCGCGTGCTCCTCCGCCGGCTAGTCCTATCTAGAGCCACACTATATGGCAGCGTAGCTGCCAGAGTAGCGCCGCGCTTTTCCCTGTGCCGCCTCTCACCGTGATTGGTCACACGCGGTACCATAGCAACGAGCTGAGCTGGCTCGGTTTCTTTAGCAACCGAGTGACTACTCGTCACGTGACCTCGCAAGAGCCGTGATGTCACCGGTAAGATGGCAGCGCCCAGAGCTGGTGGATACGAGTTTGTTCGGTGCGGGGTAGTCGTAATGTGCCGCTGCTTGCCGACGTTTTCGGACTTCGATCAACGATCTTACGATATAGCTTTTAGGATAACATTTGTTTCCTTTGAATGTTGAAATTTCTGAGAATCGAAACGAAAGATATGCGTCTCGTGTAGGGCCTAGGGGAAGTTGTTTCAGCCCTGGTTCACCGAATAATCACAGCAACTTTAAGCGAGGAAGCGCCTGCGACCTTTAACCTTTTGTACTAATCGACGATTTTACGAATTGACAGTTCTGAAGACTTTGATAAACGTACTGTCGTTGCAATAGCTTGCATTTAATCGCAGTGTTTTTTTGTTGTTTTTTTTTTTCTTTTCAAGTGACAAGCTGGCGTTTGCTCAAATGACGTTTGTGAATTGACCTGCTCTATAAGAATGCATCAACATATACTATTAAATTTATATGCTCAGAGGTGTATTCGTTTTTGTAATTAACAAGTTACAGACAATTGTTTTTTACGAGTGTAATATTTATTTTCTATAGCGGGGCCCGTTTTGTACGCATAAGTGTGCGTGTGCTATGATGCTGTCATCATGTGCGTATGGTTCTAAATATCCTCTTTGCAATGCCTACAAAAGCTAGAATGACGTCAGCCGACCCCAGCTCACGCATTTGACACAAAAACTGCGTCACTCAGACGTGTGCGCTCGACAACAATCAATTCGTCGATGAATATTTGTATTCGCGTTCGGGGCCAATGAGTGCACATGAGTGCACTTGCGAATGACAAGTTCTATGATGTGCTTAAAAAGCACGGTGGAAGCTAGGGGTCATCGCACCGGTGCCCTAGCATGTCACGACCACGTGATTCCACTGTTCTCTTTTGAGTTGAGGATTGAAGCTAAGGAAGAAGCTAAAGAATCATTTCATGGCCCCTTTAACACGGGTATGCGTGCTACACCAGATACAAATATTGACATTTTCCATGCCGGTAAACTTCCGGATGACCACTTGGCCTGTCGTCAAGAACACCTCATATCCGGCGTCCGTCTCTTTTGATGGCGTTAACAATCCTCTGTAGACCACAGTGCTGTCCTTCTTGGTTGAACCCCGTCGACTCTTCATCGCCCAAAACCGAGGGTGATACCGTCGTCGACGTCGCTCTTCGCCAGTCGGTGAGAAAATCTCATCTTGAATGAATGATTGGGTCTTGAAGAAGTATGGTGCTAAGCATACATTTTCTTACTATGGGGCAGTCGAGCAGCAGTCATGTCGCAAGGCAATCGTCCTGTCGTGGCCGGGGTAATCGGATTTTGTTACATAGAAGCGAAGTCCGAAACTACAAGGACGGTACGTTCGTCCCACGAAGTGGCCGCCATCCCGGCGAAGCGGAAAACCACTCGCCTTGTCCGTGGACGCTGCAAATCGTCTCATTTCACAGAAGAAGCGGGCACCGCTCCTCAAGAGGCCCGTGCCGTACCGCCATGCAAAGCGTAATGAATGGAGATATCAACTAGATAAAAGTTGCCGCCCGGCGTCGCTAGCAGTACGGTTACCATAGAAACCTCCCAGGCCCAAAATAGAGATCACTATAGGCGCTTCTGACGTCGTGCATCTAGATAATTTTGCGTCGTGTCGCTACTCTGGCAGCTACGCTGCCATATAGAGTGGCTCTAGTCTTATCAAGCACAGAGAGCGCGCCATGACGTTGCGCATATTGCGCTGTTTGATTGGTCCTTCTGCTCATAACCTCGGCCGCGCTCGGACCTATGGTGAAACGAAGTATAGCGCAGTCGGCTCGTGTAAAGTGGCGAAAGCTTCCAACCGAACATTGTTGCATCGTCCCTTCGACGAATGGTGCAGGAGAACTGTGCTTGGAAGGTATAAGCAAATACTTTACTCTATAAGATGGGGCTCTGAAAGCTCATCCACCACCCTTAGAGATGCGTCATGCCGGTTTTCCCAGGTCTAACCTTCGTTCCCGCGGCCCAGACGCCGCGATTGCATCCCGAAAAGAGGGAGGGAAAACAGAGGGCGAACAAAGCGGAAAAACTGTGGAGAAAAAAGCGAAGAGGAAAACCCGAGGGAGAGGGAAGAGAGGACGTGCCCACTGGAACTCTGCCCGCGGTTGAAGCCTTGATAAACGCCGGCTAGGACCGCGCGCGGCCCTTGAGGCGGGCGCAAGACTTTTTGTGGACGGCAGGCGAGGCATGTGCGTTGCTTTTTTTGGGGCGGAAGCACAATGCAGAGGAATCTAGAGAGCTCCTATTCTAAGGCGAACGGGAGAACGCAAGAGATGACCACGTCTGAGCACGCTGCATTAAGGGTTTTCTTCACACTCGGAGACGATGTGTGGGAATTTGACGACATATAGAGCCCCACTACAATCGGTCATTAAAGAGATGGGTATTTGCTACTTCCAACGGCTACAAGGGACAATCAACGATAATACAGTGAAGGTGCAGATAAGCTGGTGTAAGTTTACCATGTTCTTCAAAGACTCGAAACTATATGAAAAAAAAAAAAAGAAACCTGAAGCAACCGAAGTAGAAAAAACGGGGAATGGACGACAGAAACCAATCTCTCAAAAAACGTTTCCATGCACAATATTTTAGACATTGCTTCCACGCGTGTTCACGGACTAAGAGTTTGAGGCTCAGAGGGACGGAGCAAGTAGAAAAATTCTGGAAGTTTGTAACGCAAGTGAAGTGATTTGGAATCGAGTGTTGGGATAGGATTTCAAGCGTCACAAGGACTATCGGCATTCGAATAACATCGAGAGGGCCCACTTCAACCAGCGTTGGTACGCGAAGCGCAGGCATGCCCGTGATAGGGTTAAAAAGTTGAACACGAGTGGCAACAACGTCGGAAATACAGTCCATGAATATCTTCTTTTGGGAGTTGGTTTCCTTCGTCCTTTTCCTACGCCTTCTATTTGCGTTACTTCAGGTTTCTTCAACCAGTCTCCGGGGTTTTAAGAAAATACAAGGGGCGCTCTGTCCTATTCAAAACACCCACCAATAAAGCGTTCGAATTCGGATGCTTCAACACGACGGACTAGACGGAGATGTTCCCCAGCAGTTTCGGCTGCTCCGACTGTCCTAGTAGTCCCGATTGTGACGCACGTTGCGACAACCTCACAATCAGCATAAAAGCAACCTTGCTCGGTCGAAGCCGAAGTGGTTCTATACAGTGGGCCACATGTGGTTGGTGCGCTTGACTGCAGCGTCATTCGCAATTTTATGCACTCATAGGGTCTTCACTGAAGAACAATGTCTGAAGCTACTCAGCTAGCCAGCGACGGTTTCAAACGTCCAAACTTGATATTGTTTTAGGGCTTGTTGGGTTTCGTTTTGGCTGAGGTACCCTTGTTACACGGGCACTCTTAACAGCAGTTAAGCAGGGCTGGACAGAGATACTAAAAAAAGTATCCGGGAATACAAATACTGCAATACGTGTATTTTATAGCCAAAATACAGATACCGAAATACATTTGCTTTTTATGTAGCGGGGTGTCCCTGAGATACTTTTGCGAAAACGGGAAAACAGTATCCCGGAATGCAGGTAGAGATGCATACTGAAATATATATATATATATAAATATATATATATATTATTTTCTTTTACTGATTGAAGCCGCGAACACATATATGGATGCAGTGCATTTCAAACAGCGTTATATGTATCGCCAACTGTCAAATATGGCACGAAATAGGAATTCCATTTGAATTTTCAAGCAATACACATGCTTATTTGATCAAAAAACAAATTAGCGAACTTTGAAAGTGAGCGAATTACACTTCAGCATGAGTAGTTTTTCAAATGGCTTATCATCAAGGCACTGAGAATATTGGTCGCAGTATCAGACCAACGAAACTGAAAACCCTCTCTACCACCACCGAAACGAATAATTACCGCTTTAAAGGAAGGGAAGTCCTAGAGCATTGAAGAGTCTTACCTGGGGGACGTCAAAATAGCGAAAGACGTCGGCCCTCACATGGATCTGTCCTGATCTTTTTAAAGACGAGCAACCCCCGCCTTCGAAGTCGTAGGAGATGTAAACGCGGTCTGCCCGAAATTTGCCTTGTTTCTCCTAATCTCCCCTTTGGAACATTATGACTTTTAGTTTTACCGATACCCTGAATCGCGAAAGAAAGGGGAGGGGGGGGGGGGTGGCCAAAGAGGTTGAACAAGGAAGTCGGACCCACGGTTTTACAAGGCATGAGAGACCAAGGAAAAAACGACTGATTCAACTAGCCATTTTAAGATACTTTTTGTTCTCAATTTTGGTAATTTTTTGCGCAATATGCAAGACAATATCTCTCTTTCTTTCTCTCCCTCCCTTTCTCTCTCGCTCCCCCCCCTCGCCACACACACTTTCTTTCTATTATTTTTTTTTTAAGGACGTTATGTGGCGATTATATATCGTCAAATCTGGAAACCCTCGCACCAGTCAATTTTTTCCCAACAAATGTATCGAGATACGTAAGCCTGGCGAAGTATCGAAATACATCGTAAAGTATTTTACTACTGAGATGCAAATACATTTCTCAAATGCATCTTGATACAGAGATACAGATATTCGATAGACACTCTAAGGTACTAGGACAGCACATGTGTATCGCGATGCTGCTCAGCCTTGCAGTTACGTCACCCTTAAATGCAGTTACTCTCAACCACAGTTACCGCGCTACACAGTTATTTGGGAATAAGCAAATAGTGCGCGCGCCCAACTTCGATGGGCGCTCCAGATGCGCAAACGAGCGTGCGTCCATAGCTTTGACTGCAAAAGCCGCAGTATCTGCTGCTTAGCGCAACTGCAGTTAAGTGCACCCCTGGAACTAGGGTGTATGTCGGCCATGTAGAAAAGAGGAGACGACATGTTGGTAGTACTGAAATGCTCGTTACGCCGTGGCAGGGAACCTTTCACGGTGGTTTGCTCGAAATTCACGACGTGGTGATTATAGGCCGATTTCAGCGCACAGTTCCACCACATTGGCAGTCTACGTAGACATTGGCGTCAAAAGAACGAGAAGGAAAATGTCTCGGTCTCATGACCCGAGAAGAAGGTGTATTTTCACACAGGTATAGACCTGTGTCACATCCCTACCCGACGCACAGGGGCGCCGGCCTCTACAGGTCTGGATTTCCAGGGCTACGGGTCAAACGGGAGTGCAAGGTATAAGCTAGTAAACTTACCTTCATTACGTCACGCGAACGTTTCACATGTCAAGACAAAAAGAAAAGAAAAAAAAAAAAGGAAACATAGGGCGACGCAAGTCGCCCCTTAATTCGATATATTCAGCCGTATCCGTCCACTAATTTTGTGAGGAGTTTCGCGACAATCTTCGGAGGTTATGTTACAGTATAATGGATGATCTACGGGCCCATTCGTTTTCCAAATTATGTTCCCACCAATTCAAGTTTAATGTTCTCCGTAGCTGAGAAAAAAGAAAACTCCGGAAAATATGTGTTCCACCCACCCTCGAAATCCCAAGACATGCAGTTATCTTACTCGCCGGGTTTTTAACGAGCACATTTCGCCCTTTGCAGAACGCCCGAGGGTCTGCGAAGGGCGGAACTTCGATTACTTTACGACCCATAAAGCAGGCGAAAGTGTTTTCACATCCGAGATATTGGGGAGCCGGTGAAGAAGTTTCTTGGCACTCCATTCAGCATCGTGCCGCCTACGCGCGCCGTCCATCGCGGGGACGGGAAAATATACTTTTCTGTATAAACTGAACAATTTTTTTTTAAATATATCTTGCGTTGTTTGCCTACGATGGTGAATACCATGAAGTACAAACTGCTAGATTCATGACCGCGGGTACAAGCCAACATGCTTCGAGTGCTCGGCAATGCATTGTCTCCTACTAAGGCGTTGTGAAAAGTGTACGATTTGTTTTTCTTTTTCTTTTTTTGTGAAGCGTTTATGTTGCACTTTTCGTTGTAAGTTTGTTTAGAGCAGGAGTTTCGAAACCCCAACCCGCGGGCCAAATCCGGCCCATGGAGGTCTTCCGACCGGGCCGTGGCTGGCCGCAGTCCTTCCAATCAAGCCCGGCCCGTGGTCCACTTCCCGCAGGCCCGCTGACATCGACACAAAAATAAGCGCGCGCTAAGAAACGGCGCCGCAACGCGCACAAAAATACCAGCAAAAAAAAAAAAAACGAGATAAAATTGTTTATTGCAAGGCGTGCCCGCTCGCCATATTATTCATTGGAAGTTGTCCTCACCAGCATTGCCATTCTTGGTCCCCTGTTTCATATCTGTGTAACTATGTATTTTAAAAATTTGTTTGTGTTCTCGCGTGTAATGTGCTTAGTGTCCTGTGCCGCTATCTCCAGGAGACCTCGTCTACACGGCGGGACCGAAAGACCGGGACAACGCCGCCCGCTGCCATTGGTCAGCGGTCCGGAGCTGGCCAATCGCAGCGGGCGGTGTTGTGAAAGTATTGCATAATGTGAAAGTACATTGCATATTGTCGGAACAAGTTATATCATTTTTATTATTATTCTGCCCTTTTCGAACATTCCAAATTTTTATCGAGTTTTGGTCATATGCACGGCGAGTTTTCGGGTTCCCAATTAATGTGTAATGCCAAACTTAGCTAAATATTGTATTTCATTATAAAGTAGACATATATTTATCAACCTAAAATATTTTCCATTTTTTAATTTTTACTCAAACTTTCAACTTTGTATTCAAACGCTTATCGAAAAGATTTTTTTTTTTTATATTTATTGATTTATTTTCTAGCCTTCGAATCCTTGATCCAGACCTTTTGGCCAGAAAGTGTGGAAACCTGTGGTTTAGAGAACGGAAAGCATATTTTAGCCCCATAGGCGCCTGCAGATGCACTGCAATCGCAAAACTCCACATCTTCAGCGGTGGCATAAGATTCTCCTTGATGAGACAGAGTTAGGCCGTAGTAACACTGCTCATACACAAAAAAAAACAGGGTGTTCAGCGCAGACATGGTTACTACAACATGTCTGCATCCAGTTCTTACATCCCCTATATGTGACTGTCTCGTATAACCTTGTAAGATAAACAGGCCGCTCGAAAAAAAAGCTCGCGCTATAAAATCTCGCAATCTCGCTGTGTCTAAAATTATGCCACAGAATCCGACCGAAAACGTATCGGGCGGAGGAAGTTTCGAGAATAAGACGTGAAAAACGCTTTTGTTGTTGAGGTGCTCGGCCCTCGCCACTACGCCGACAATACATAGAAAGGAGCTCTCTTGTGTCGAAAACCTGTCGCCGTGATAAGCTTTGGCATAATATCAGCACTTACTCGTAGACACTGCAATCTCAACCCTCCAACGCGTGGTGTTTCCCGCTCAGCAGTCTTCGCTCCACTTTCTAACTAACCACCTGGCAACCATGTTCTGGGTTAAGGTGAACCAGTGCGTAAAAGAGTAATGAGAAACAATTTGGTCGCGAGTGAACCATTAAATTTGTTGCTCGAAAATGGACACAACATCTGATTAGGAATTTGAAAGTAGTATATACATAGTCTAGCTTCATTTCAGTGAAACGGTGTTCGAGAATTGGAATTTAAAGAAAGTTTAGATGGTTAAACTTTGTTGAATTCGATGCAGACGGTGCGTTGCGTACGTCAATTATTAATTAATATTATTTGCCGGACCATAGCCCGCACCTCGTGATAACTCCGCACACAAACAATAATAATATATATATATATATATATATATATATATATATATATATATATATATATATATATATATATATATAGAGAGAGAGAGAGAGAGAGAGAGAGAGAGAGCACTTGGACACACTTTCTGCTTCATTAGCTCATAAAAAAAGCTTGTATTACACCTAAATTGTGATTAACATACTCCGTTATTTACGAAGTGGGTCACATCATGTCGTCATAGTTAACGATCTAGAAAAATGCGCATCCTTTTAGAATCCGCACCTGGAGATCGTCCGCACGTCAAAAGATGTACCGAAAAAAGAAAAAAAAAAAACAGTACGGAGTGATACAGAATACATACTCACGCACTGAAGTAGCCAAATACACCCTCCTCGACGGAGACATCAGACGTCACTTAAAGCGGTGAACTCCCGTCTCGTTGTATAGCGTCGACAAAACGACTCACTCAATTTTACCATCGGAACCTCCCCCCCCCCCCCCCCCACCCCCTTTTTTTGTTTTTTCTTTCTTTTTCGTTCGGCCTGTGAACAGCTGCTACAAACGCAGCAAAATTATCAATAAAAAAAAAAGAAAAAAACTAGAGGGAAACATTAGATTGCGTTGTCTTGTTTGAAGCCGTGGCTGAGCCATAGGTGGCACAGGTGACATTATACGGCACTAAACTACATGGGGGGAGGCGCGCAGCAAACAAGACAGCTGGGTCGCTGAACTCGTCAAACATAAAGTTGGGGCCGAAGTTCGCTCAGCATGCTGGTTGGACTCTCGCGACGATGGTGTCACGCAAGGGCCCCTATCGTTTCGTCGAAACTCGTTTCGTGGAATTACGTTTCGTGGAAAACTTTTCATGGACACACGTTTCGTCAACACAGTCGTTTCATCGACACTCGTTACGCGGATTGCACGCTGTAAGGACATTTCCTCACGCGTGTATCACTGGGGTGCGCGTTAACCCCCCCCCCCCCTCCCCCCCCCCCCCCCCCCCCCCGGCGTTCACGCCTCTTCGCGGCGACAGTCTGCAGAGGTTCATTACAAAAATGTTAACCCACCTGACCGACCCATACACGCCGCTTCCCGGCGACAGTCTCATGCAGCTTGTTACAGAAAAAAAAAAAAAAAAAACTAATCTGAGCTCTCGACGAAACGATGTGTCGATGAAACATCGCGCGTCGATGAAACGATCGTCGATCGGCCCCCTCCTCGTCCCCCTGTTTCGAAGCTCCTGTAAAATGTTCCAACTGAGCGACGACGATTAACAGCGCAGATGCAATTTTCGAAATAATGGTTCGCGTTCCATGAACTCACGAGCGGCCATGACGGATTTTCAAGCCAGAGGCTCGTGCCAGGGCTCGTAGTGTGCAGGCGCGTTCAGTCAAGTTCAGTACCCTGAACGTCAGGGTGTGAATTATCACTTATGAACCACACGTACTCAATGGTGCGTGCTCGAATCCACGGTGACAATTTTGATTGTGTACGATGGAAGCTTGGAGTCATAGGGTTCTTAAAACATTACTGCGTGGCAGCATTCTACAGCATTTAAAAAAAATGCTGTAAAATGATTATTTTTTTCCGCCAATGGCGGGACAATTGCCTGGAGGCGAAACCTGCCCGAAAGCGGACAACGCTACTCGGCTGGTTCTGACCTAGCCACGTTGGACTACATTTTGATCATATCCGAAACAAAAGGCCGAAAGAAAGTTAAAGGAGCCGCAGGAACGTTTCTCAGTAAATTCTGCTGTATCGGCGGAAATAAGAACAATGTCAGACTGTTCACTTCGACGGTGTTGGCTTTAGAATGCAACTACCCCAATCCTCCGTCGTGCTTTATAGAGGTCATCCAATATGTTCGTCGCAGCTGATAATCTTTGTCGTGACATAACACGTATGAGCCACGGTAGTCCCCGCGCGAACTCTCGTACTGCTCTCGTTCGGCGCCTAGGGAGTGGTAGGGGTTTTTCGCTCTTTCCATGAAAAACGTCACGAAGATAAACGGATATGAAGGTTTTAAAGAAAAGGAATCTTCGCGGCCACCTTTCGGATCGTCTCCTCACTATACTCTGTTTCATACTTAGCGCGCAACGCGTTCAAAGCTACTGGCACGAGCGTGAGGCTTGATCTCGTTGATCATTTGCACGCGATCTCGCGCAAATAAAAGCATAGATGAAGCCACGCGCTCGCGCCAGTAGCTTTGACAACGTTGCACGCTAAGTATGAAACAGAGTATATATCATAACACAAATAATATTTGTGTTTGACGAGTTTAGCGACCCTGAGAAGCGCAGCTAGGTGTCACCAGCAACGCTGCTGAAATGTAGCTCCGTAAATCCAATCCAAGTTCACACTCTTCCAATCGAGTTAGACCGAGAGAGACCAGGCCGGGTTTTAAGCCTCTTGCGACTTCTTAGGACCAGCTCCGCTGCAGCGGATCCGGTCCAAAGAAGTCGCAAAAAGCTTAAAAACCGGTCTGGTCTCCCTCGGTCGAAGTCGGTCGCAAGAGTGTGAACGGGCCTTTACCATGCACAGCTTTCGAGTGTCGCGGTCTCTTGAACCCTTGTCAATGACTGCTTTATAATTCTACCTAGAGAATGTTTCGAGAGCGGCGTACCACTTTTACAGCGAAGCTGTTATGCGCTAGGATCTGGGAAAAAAATGCGTCCGGGGATGTTTACGAAGAAAACTCCCCATTTGTCGTGGCAAGTATGAATAAATAAAAATAAAGAGGGGGCAACCAGCGTCGGTCAGCCTTCTTTGGCATTATTAGATGGTGAGGTCCTGATCCCTTCTTATCATCCCTAGGCACCGTCCTCGAGGTCGTCGTAGAAGTCGTCCTCAAGATCGTCCTACAAGTCGTCCTCTAGGCATCGTCCTAGGCGTCGTAAAAAATAACAGCTTCGCTGGTCTTCCATCTTCACGTGAAGTGGAAGGGCTCTACAATTTGTTTTTATTAGTTTTAGGCGGAGACAACAAAAATAGGGAGTATTCACTGGCGGCCATATCTGTGTGCGTGGTCGTTGAGCGCGTGCTGACGGCGAACTTCCACCGTTCTTTTGCAACGTGCATTCTGCACCATCAAGCTTGCCGGGCTTAGCAGGCTATTAATGTGAGCTCGTTCTGAGCATGCGCCCTAAACATCGCCCTCAAATATGGCGTCCAGTGAATGCCCCCTATAATAACGCTAACTTTTTTTGCTTTTGTTATTCAAACGATGCATTTTGAGCTAACCTTCCAGGATTGTGTTGGAACAGATTGTGCCGGAAACCGTACGCTGAGGATTCCTGGAAACGTCGCGCAGCGGCGTAAGCAGACCTCAAAAGCATCGATATAAAAATAAATATCTAGTATATACGCTATATGAAAACAAATAGAGCAATCACGCACGAACGGAAATCATGCCAGATAACCACCTGTCGTTCAGAGAGCTCGCACATACGTATACTTCAAAGGAAGAAAAAAAAAAAAGACCGACTGACAGATAGACAAACATAGTGAGCGAGTGAGTGAGTTAATGATTCAGATGGTAAAGTCGGCAGAGCTCAGGAGAAGAAACGTTTCTACAAAAATAATTCTTAGACCCTTAAACATGTAAATCGGCATGTCCAGGGCTAACACCCTAAAGTCACACCGCTTAATACATAACACACGAGACTGACTGCCGACATGTCCGAGCATATATTACGCACGAAGTAAACCTGGTTCGAATATGCTTTAGGCGGGGTCTGCATAGAAACGTCGTGACTTTTTAATACGAAAGCATTAACTGGTCCAATGGAGCGAAACATGCGTTGTCTGTAACCGTCTGTAGCAGAAAAACGGCACCTAAATTCCCATTCCCAATTAAAATACAAAGAAAAGCCGAGCAACGCAGATGCCTCGTCACGGAAGCCGGCAGGTTTCAGAAATAAAACAGAAAGAAAAGCACAGCAACGCAATGCTTCGTCACGGAAGCCGTCGTGAAGCCGACGGAGTTCGCCGCGCCTGCGCAGTGGGGGAGCATGATGTCACCGCCGGAGCGCTGTGTGCGATAGGAAGACGTGGCGCGCTGCTTGTAGAAATGTGCTGCGTGTAGGAATGCTTTCGCATTCCTACACGTACGCAGTCTGAAGCGTCTCTGACGAATTTTGTGTGTGTAGGAGCAGTGTGACTTAAGGGTATTAGCCCTGAGACACCCTTAGGGTGTTACAGCAACGCTCTTAAGCAGCATACACACCGCTGGTACGTCATGCAAAAGGACACGGTGTTCGCCGCAGACATTGGTGACGTCATTATCCGCGGACAAAACCCCCTCGAGCATGTTCGAGTCATGCTTGCTCCGTACGTATATTTAGGCTTCAAACATCTCTGCAGACAGTTTTTTTTTTTAATGCGAAAGCATTAACTGGTGTCATGGAGCGAGCTGACGTCATCAGTTTGAAGCGCGAAAACGGCACCTAGTTTCCGCGATCCCAATAGGAGCGAAGTAAAGCTGATGGATTTCGCCTTCGGTTTCATTGGCTGGCGCGCGTCGACGGGGCTCCCTTTGGCCGCTGCGCTCGTCAGTTTCCACGACCGTTCACCCCATGGCACTGCGTGTCCATCAGCGCGCCGTTAACACGGAGCGTCCAAGGTCAGCGTGCTTAGGGGAGCACGCGCCCTGACCGGCGACGAAAAGTAGGCAGCAGACGAAAAAGGGAGCGTACGAACGGCTTGCATGCTTTCGCATTCACAACTCATAAGGAATGCTTTGGTGTACCTCGAGCTTTTTTTTTATGATCAATGTGACAGGAGCAGGACTGTCACGAAGGGGAGAAATTTCACGCCTTAGGCAGTGTCTGCAGACCGTATTTTACGCGATGTAATGGCAGTGTAACCACGGCTTTATGCTGTTGGCGAACACATTAGTACATGTTCTGGCGATCGTATAGAAGCATCTTATAGTATATCTTTTACGAGCAACGGGTTTACATACAGGACGCACCACATACAAATGCGCATGCACCGAAAAAAAAAAAAAACAGAAACACAGATGCTCGCACAGAACCGGAATTGTACGACCCTCTTACCTGCGGCCGGGACGCTGCGCCATGGGGTAGCGTTCCTTGGAACTACGCCGCGCGCCAGCCAATGGGGTGGCTGCTACAGACCACATGCTTCGCTCCATGGGACAGGGGAATTTAGGTGCCGTTTTGCGCGGCTTTGAAAGCTGATGACGCCGGTTCGCTCAAGAAAACAGTTGAGGCTTGCGCATGAAAAAAAAAATAATAATGGGGTAGTTTGATTCGCACGTTTCCGGTTCTAACAAAAAAAATGCTTGTCAAAGAAGTTTTGTAATTACGACAAAAAATATATTCTGAATAACGAAGAAAGAAGAAAATTACCGGGGCACTGGAGCTTTTTGTCTGGGAATCCCGCCATTACCTGAAAAATTAATATTTTGTTTTGAATTGAACTTTAACTGAATTTGGAATTAATTTGAATTTAATCTGAATTATATATAAATTTGGAGTAAATGTGAATTTACTGTCATATGACTTTGCATCAGTTCGGTAAAGAGCTGGGTTAACGGTCGTGCAAGCAAAAAGCAGTTTCCAAACTTCAGAGCTAAGACTGAAAAAGAAGAGTCTATCCCCAACGCCCATTCGGAGATTTTTTTCAGGGCGACTGATAAACGCTCGTGTATTTCTGGGTCACATATGAGAAGAGAAAATATAAGCACTTTATTGTGCTGGCGACGGGTTTAGTTCCGAATTACACGGAGGGAAAGGTAGAGGTTTAAAACAGTGGAAACAACGATCCCACTTGTTGTTTAAAAAAAGACCCCATCATTAAAATAGATTCTGTGCGTCATGATGCGGTTACGGGCTGATTTTTTTTTTTATTTTATTCTCGATTTTTAATGATTGCGATAACGACACAACATAGCATACAGATAAATGCCGAATTTCTGAGAACGGTAAATAAACAAAGGCGAATTCCGA
Organism: Ixodes scapularis; assembly: GCF_016920785.2. Lineage (NCBI taxonomy): Eukaryota > Metazoa > Arthropoda > Arachnida > Ixodida > Ixodidae > Ixodes > Ixodes scapularis. The sequence goes on along the minus strand of NW_024609857.1, from coordinate 55,808,320 downwards.
TGAACGCCGAAATTGTAATAAAAATATTTGAAATTTATTTACCAAATTTTCGCCTCAAATAAACTCGGAGAAAGCGAAACCCTGCGCGTTCTCCGATCAACGCTCAACTACGCGCAATGAGAGTAAAATGCGAGCCAGGACAGAAAGACCCGGCTTGCATTACTTTTGCGTGTCCTGTGAGTACTGTGCTCACAGCCCGTACCTATGCTGCTCGAAACGACTCGCCTCGTATCCAGAAAGAGCGCTGAGTCAGCGCTCGGTGAGGATTCAAATCCAATCACACACTTTGTGCCCAAGCAATGGCGACTGCCAATGTTGCTTGATGGGGTTTTGATAAGGGTCTGTTCCAAGAGAAAGTAAAGGCCAAGTGACACCCGCTCAGTATTTCCACTTCACGACGGCTTTCGAGACAAAGCATTTGCGTTGCTGCGCTTTTCTTTGGGTTTTATTGCTGAGGCGGTCCGCTTTGAGCTTGAGCGCCCCGCCGGCTGCCGTGACGAGGCATCTGCGTGGCTGTGTTTTTCTTTGTGTTTTATTTCTGAGGCGCGTGCTCGAAGACGTAGTTTTATTACCATCTTTCGGGGACAACGCCGACGGCTTTTCGCGTAATGGGACAAGACAGGCTTGTGCCTTAAAAATGATGGGCCCATGAAAGCAACATTCTGCTTGTATGTGGAGTCAGGCGACCAAATGGAATACATGTCAGAATTACACAAAGACTAACACCATATAGTATACGAACCAAAAAACACTTCGCAACACCAGCAAAGTAACACTGCGCGACTATCAACGAAGACTCACAAATTAACAAAGACGCCAAGAAAAATTATATATATATATATATATATATATATATATATATATATATATATATATATATATATATATATATATATATATATATATATATATATATATATATTGTTGCGGGCGTCTCAGTTCATGGGCTAAACGGGCAACCCAGAATTCAGTCCCCCGTTCTCCACACGACCTCGTCTTCTTCTTCTCCTTTTCTTCCTTTTCCTTGTCCGTTACACTCGCCCCTCCCCGTTTGGAAGTCCGTCCCGGACGATGCTAAGATAGTCACCACGTGTGACATAAAGTTTCTGATGGCTTGAATGGGCTGTCAAAGTGCGGCGTCGCCCACGCTGAGGCAGGCTGTCAAGGTGTTCGAGACGGTATGTTACGGGTCCAAGTTGCCTGCTAATCTTGAAAGGTCCACAGTACCTGGGCAATAGCTTTTCCGAGTGCTGTGGACATCTTAGGTTCCTTCGAAGAAGCACCACATCACCTGGTGAAAACGACGGCAATGAGGTTTCTCTGTTGTGACGTTCGGCCAACTTTGATTGCTTATTTAGAATAGCCAGCCGAGCCAGTTTTCTGGCTTCACTTAGTCGTTCAGCGAAGTTCTCTTCATACTCTCGCGCCCGACGGGTCCATGCAGCGTCCATCGATGATTCCTGCGGAAGCGTCGGGAGTCTTCCGTAAACAAGCTCAAATGGAGATTTGGCGGTCACTTCCTGTTGTGAAGTGTTCAAAGCGAACGCCGCTGTACCAATGAAAGTGTCCCAGTTCTTGTGAGATTTATTGACGAACGCAGCTAATATATCTCCAATGCTGCGGTTGGTGCGCTCTACTAGGCCATTCGTTTGAGGATGGTAGGGTGAAGCGGCCGCATGTTCAATTCCGTAATCTCGCAAAGCACAACTGAAAGTACGGGACATAAATGACGTTCCCCTGTCAGATATTATCCGGCGGGGTGTGCCATGCCTCAATACAAGGTGCTTGTTGACGAAGGCGACGAGATGCAGAGCTGAAGTGTCGGGGACCGCCTCCACCTCGACCCACTTCGTCAGGTAGTCTGTTGCGACAATGACGTACTTGTTTCCATCATCAGATTTTGGAAAGGGCCCCAGGTGATCGATTCCAACTACCTCAAACGGGCTGCCTGGAGGTGGTATTAGCTGTAGTTCGGTCTTCGCCGGGTGCGGTGGTGTTTTCCGCAGTTGGCATGTTGCGCAAGACGCGACGTACTGTCGGACATCCGTCCTGAGGTGCGGCCACCAAAACCTCTTGGCGACTTTGTCGAGCGTCCGGTGTTGCCCGAGGTGCCCCGCAGTTGGAGCATCATGGCACATTTCAAGAACGTTCCGACGCATTTTGGGGGGAACTACGGGGAGCCACGCTCCTGAGGGATGAGCTCGATGACACAGCAGACCGTCCCGAAGCTGATAGTACGCTCGTAGACGCCGTAAGCGACGTTCTGAAAGTCGCGGTCTCCCGTTCACTTCGTCAGAAAGCAACTGGATTATGTTGAATGTGTCACATTCTTCTGCTTGCGCTGACTGCAAATCTAGGAGTGCGAGTACAGGAGCAACTCTGGCGTCTTCGATGGGGTGCCGTGAGAGGAAGTCGGCGTCTTGGTGCTGTTTCCCACTTCTATGAACGATCGAGAAGTCCAACTCTTGCAGCTTCATTGCCCACCGAGTCAATTTCGGAGTTAGATCGTTTTTTGACTGAAGCCAACGGAGAGCAGAGTTATCTGTCACGACTGTAAAATGCTTTCCGTAGATGTATGGACGGAACTTTTCCACTGCCCAAACAACAGCGAGGCACTCGAGTTCTGAAGAATGGCATCTACTTTCTGGTTCGCTAAGTTTGCGGCTTGCGTATATGACGGGATGTTCTACTCCTGCATTGTCTCTCTGGAGAAGAACAGCGCCAAGCCCTTCGCCACTGGCATCAGTGTGAATGAACGTCGGTGCTTCTTCTGAAAAATGAGCCAGGGTTGGTGGTTCAAGAAGTGCTCTTTTGATATCAGCAAAAGAAGCTTGTTCTTTTGCGGACCAACGCCATTTGATGTCCTTTTTAAGAAGCTCAGTCAGTGGAGCAGCTCTTAGAGAGAAGTTTCTTACAAATCGACGAAAATAGGACGCAAGGCCTAAAAAGCTTTTCAACTGCTTTGTGGTAGTGGGCTCAGGAATATTGGCTAGCGCTGCCAGCTTGGTTGGATCCGGGCGAATACCCTCTTTGTTGACAACATGCCCTAAGTAAATGACTGTGTCGCATCCGAAGAAGCATTTCGATGGTTTCAGACGGAGATGCGCATTGGTGAGGGCATTCAGCACTAGACGCAGACGGTGCTGGTGTTCTTCAAAAGTGTCAGCGTATACGATGACATCATCAAGATAGACTAACGCCATCGTCCACTTCAGGTGTCCAAGCACCCTATCCATGAGGCGTTGAAAGGTCGCAGGTGCATTGCAGAGTCCGAATGGAAGACGGTTAAACTGGAACAATCCGTCAGGAGTCACAAAGGCAGTTTTTTCGGAATCTTTCGGCTCCAGCTCCACTTGCCAATATCCGGACATGAGATCCAGAGTAGTAAAGTAGCTGGCACCATGAAGGCGATCAAGGGCATCATCAAGTCGTGGCAAAGGATACACGTCTGGTTTTGTTATGCTGTTAAGTTTCCGGTAGTCCACGCAGAATCTTGTAGAACCGTCTTTTTTCCTAACCAGGACAACTGGTGACGACCAAGGACTGTTGGAGCTAGTTATAATGTCCCTTTGAAGCATGTCGTCTACCTGGTGGTTTATCTCCTCCCGTTCTCTCATCGAAACACGTCTTGGATTGTGATGTACTGGAGCGTGATCACCAGTATTGATGGTGTGGCGCACAAGTGGTGTGCACCCTAGCTCTTCTGGTGTAATAGCAATGCACTGCCGAAAGTCTAAGAGCAGTTCTTGTATCTGTGCCTTTTGTTGTTCCGTTAAGTTGTGGCCGAAATTAAATTCCGACCATGGAAGGTCACTAGCTTTTTCAAGGCAATCTTGCGGGACAGACATTGTTGGTGCCGCACTAATTGTTGCGACAGTGGCATGTGACAGGGCAAATGTCACAGGTCCGAAGTCTTCACCGGATTTCAGGAGCAGGTCACCATTCGTCAGGTTTAAAACTGGAAGCATCAAACTCCCCTTCTCGCAGGAAACAAGGCAGCGAGGTATAGCGAACTCCATCCCAGGACGAGATTGTAGCAGTGATTCAACTAGGATATCTCTTGACGTCATTGAACTGAACCTGGAATTATTGCTGTAGCCCAAACTGCAGATAACTTAGGTACAACAATGTCCGATGCTGCGACCATACGGAAGACCTTCTGTGGTTTTCGATTGACCATCGGTGCCATTAGTGTAGACACAAATGTCGTAGCAGTTGCGATGGTAGAACACACCTGGGCTGCAGCGGTCTTCGTCAGGTTTTTCAAGCTGGACCACGCAAGGATAAATCCATCGAATAAGCTCTCAAAATTCCAGGAAATTGCTTCTTTGCTTCCCCCGCTATCTCCTTGGGGCAACTCTGTCGCAGAACAACTTGACTGATCGCCGGTGCTGAAAGTTGGTACGGCTGACAAACAATGTTCACCTCCTCGAAACGATAGGGAGAGTTGGACGTTTGAACACCAGTCACGGCCGAGTATCATTGACCATTGTAACTTGCGCACAATTACAAAGGGGAGGTTGACTGTTGTTCCTAAAGTTTCTACAGTCAACGAGATCTGTCCTTCTTGTTCGATTGTAGAACCGTCGGCTGATATAAGACAGACGGTACCAGGAAGTGTTTTGGGTGTGGTACACTTTGCTGATTGCAGTAATGCATAATCGATTAGACTTACTGCAGCTCCGGTGTCCACGATAGCATTCACATGTTGTCCCAACTCATGAAGATGAACTGAAAGACATGGCGTTGGCGAGGTGCGCAGTGGCGTTGTCACCAGAGGAACATGATGCACTACAGTAGACTCAACCTTGCCAGGCTCACTGTCACTTGAAACGTTTGGCGTTGGTATAGGTTGCATTTTGCACGGGGCCAAGTGATTTGGGCAGGATCGAGCTAAGTGCCCAATGTCACCACACGTGAAGCAACGACGTTTACTTGAACGTACCGGAGAAGATCGGTGAGCCACCCGCGAAAGCTTGATTCCAGATGTCGACACCATGTCCATTGCTTTGTTGGCTGCTTGAACTTCGAGTGCGCGAGCCAGTGCTGCACGAGTCGTGGTTGGGTGGGCGAGTCGCACAAGAAGCTGGATGTCGGTGTCTTCGATTGCGTCGATGAAAGCAGTGGTTGCTATCTGCTCCACGTCGACTTCCGTACATCCGACGAGCGCTCTTCTCGCCATCCTCTGGATTACGTCAGCTAGCTCCTGGAGTGTGTCCGTGCCTTGGCGGTGGTGCTTTAAAGCAGTCAGGTGAAATTGCTGGAGATGTTCATCACCAAAGCGGGACTTTAGAGCTTCTATGAGTAGTTGATATGAGGAACGACTTGTGGCAGACATGCTCTACAAACATTCAGCAGCGTTCCCCCTTAATTGGGCCACCATTGCACGAGCTCTGGACGTTGAGTCGAACCCGTAAAAGTCTGCAACCGTTTCGAATTGGATGATGAAGGCTTGCCATGACGACTGCCCATCGAATGTCGGCAGCTTGAGTGGCGGTCCGTGGTGCACAGGCAGTCGAATTCGAGATTCCACGGACGAAAGGCCGTCATTGAGGCGTTGCCCTACATCGGCAACCTGACGTTCGACCGCAGATTCCAGCAGAGACAGACGGGTTGCGAGGCAATCGTCGAGGGTTCCAAGCGGGTTCACAATGTCCGTAGCACTCCTTTCGGCGAGCAGATTAGCTAACCGCTCCGTGATTTGCGTCGCCGCGGAAGTTGAGATGACGCCACTTGCCTCCGATTGGGTTGCCATTTCGTAATCCCACCGCTGCCACCAAATGTTGTGGGCGTCTCAGTTCATGGGCTAAACGGGCAACCCAGAATTCAGTCCCCCGTTCTCCACACGACCTCGTCTTCTTCTTCTCCTTTTCTTCCTTTTCCTTGTCCGTTACAATATATATATATATATATATATATATATATATATAAGTGAAAGATGCGTACTGTCGGAGTTACTAAATCGAAGTTTATTACGACGTTTCGAGCGGGGACCGCTCTTCATCAGGTAGCGAGTATACAGCCCGCGAATGTTTATATACACCTAAGAAGAAATTAGAGGGAGTAAAGTGCCGTAGAAAATGGAAACAGCGTTGACAAAACAGATAGATTACACAGAAAGGAGAGGGCACCAAAACTTGACAATCATAAAAAAAAAAAAAAAAAAAAAAAAAAGAAGATTATTTACGCTCGCGCAAAAAAAAAAAAAAAAAAAAAAGTTGTTGGTGGAGAGATTATTTCCTCTCACACAAAAAAATAAAAAAATAAAAATAAAAAAGGGGGTGGCTCGTCTTTAAACCAGAAATAGGATGCATGTGACCACCGACGCCCCCAAATCCCGTGACATTCCTTTGTGCTAGAGGTCGAAGTTAAACACTTTGGGGGATTTTTCTTTGGATAAGGAGTGGTAGGGATGTGACAGTCTATGCCTGCCTGAGATTAACCGCTTGAGCCGCATTTATCCGTTTTGGAGGTTCTCTTCGGACTTAAACGTATTAGGATGTGGTTTAACTATCGATTGTTAAGTTTAAAGATCTCCTAGTGTCTTCAGTGTGTGCATCTAGAGAAGCTCAAGGGCGGAGAGGATCAGCTCTCCAACGAGCCAGCTGCAAACTAAACAGCCTTCCCGGACTTTCATTAATGCCCTGGTTGAAGGTATTAAACTTATAAATAAAATATGATTCTTTTTGCTCTCTTTCAATTTTTGTGCTGAAGCCTGATTCCAAAATTACAACAGAAATGTGCTTGATTGAGTGATTAGAAAGAGACAGGTGCTTTGAGAGCGGAAGGTCGGGGAGTGTTTGTGCGTGACATTTGTGGTTGTTAAAGCGTAGTCTGAAAGCCAAATTAGTCTGTCCGACGTACTGTTTATTACAGACATTGCAGTGCAGGAGATAAATCACGTTTGACGTGCCGCAATCGTAGCTACCCCTTATGTTCCACGTGAACTCTGAATTTGTGCTCGTGGCGTTCTTTGTTTCTAACATGTGCTTGCATACTTTACACCTGGGCTTTCGGCATGGTCGGCAGCCTAGGTTTGCGGGAGTGGTAGTTTTTGATTTTACTAAGACGTCCCGGAGATTCCTGCCGCGTCGATAGACGACCCGAGGAGCGGCGGGAAAGATTTCTTTGAGGCGGTCGCTCTGTGACAGAAGATTGTAATTTTTGCTCAATATGTTGTTGATGTTTGGAAGATTGCCTGTATACGTTAAAATAAGGTTAGACTGTCTGCTTTCTTGAGGACGCTCTATTCGGTTGCCAATGATTTCTGAGCGGTCGAGGTTTCTTGCCTTGTTTATAGCGTCATCGATTACATTTGCTGGATACCTCTGCTGGGTTAGTACGCGTTTCAGTTCCTGAGCGTTTTGTTCAAAGTCGTTGTTGTCTGAGCATATGCGCTTAAATCTGTGCGCTTGAGAGTACGGCAGACTAGTCTTACAGTGTCGAGGATGGCAGCTGTTAAAATGGAGGTATTGTTGTCTATCGGTAGGTTTTCTGTAAAGTTTCGTACTTAATTTGTTGTTGGAAATTTCCACAGTTACATCCAGGAAGTTTATGCACTTTTGTGATACGGAGTGAGTAAATTTTATCGATGAGTGAGCTAAATTGAAGGCGGCGATAAATTTCATGAGTTCGTCTTCAGCACCGGCCCAGATCATGAATATGTCGTCGATGTATCTTGTGTAAAACAGCGGTTGAGTGGGGCGCTCAGCGAGAAAGGTGGTTTCCAGTTGTGACATAAATATGTTAGCGTAATTTGGCGCCATCTTAGTTCCCATAGCGGTTCCATTGGTCTGCAGGAAGTGCCTATTCTCAAATTCAAAGTGATTGTTCTCCAAAACCAGTTTCATCAGAATTGAAAGGACGTCCCCCTCGATGTCAAGTGTGTGCTGAGCGTGTTCATACGCTTCGATCACTGCCGCAATTCCGTCTCTGTGGGGTATATTTGTATATAGGGAAGCCACATCAAGGGTTACGAGAAAAGCGTTATCCGGAATGTCTAGTGGGGAAATTTTCTGCAGGAAGTGGCTGGTGTCCTTAACAAACGAAGGGAAGGTTGGAGGAATGTCCCTGATCAGTGTATCGACAAGACTCGAGATACGTTCGGTGACTGTGCCTATTCCTGACACTATGGGTCGCCCGGGGTTGTTGATCTTGTGTATTTTAGGAAGGAGATAAAAGCGACCGGGTTTGGAGTGGGATGGTTTTATGGCGTTAAAAACCTCCTTGGTTATTTTGCCACTATTCTTTAGAGCTACTAATTCCTTTATGATGGCCGTTTCAAGCCTTTGTGTGGGGTCTGTCGGTAGTTCGCGGTAAAATGATGCGTCATTCAATTGCCGAAAGCCCTCATCAAGATAATCTTGTCTGTTCATAACAACTATGGAGCCGCCCTTATCTGCAGGTTTAATAATTAAATCTGCCCTGGCACTGAGTCTTTTCAGGCACTCATTCTCTGGCCGAGAAAGGTTATATTTTGTCGGTCTTTGCCTCTTCACAGCGGAAATGATTTCGCGTTGCGTGATATCAATGTACATGTCGAGGTACTTATCTCTTCGCGGATTAGGCGTCCATTGCTTTTCTGGGTTGGTCAGAATCGTTTGGTTAGGATTCGGTTGGCGGTCGTGAAAGTACTCGCGGAGCCTCATGTTTCGGGCAAACTTGTCCAGATCTTGGTACAATTGAAACTCGTTGTAGTGGCCAGTTGTGGGGCAGAAGGTTAATCCTTTAGAAAGGATGTTGGTCTCTTCCCGCGTTAACACTGCGTCCGATAAATTTACTATGTTGCCTTTGTCCACTGTTTTCTCGCAATGTCTCCCGGAACGCGCTGCAACTTGCGGCCGGCAGCCAATCGTGTCTAGAGCGGCGGAGTTATTTGAAGCCAGCGACGGTTCTGCGTCTGCGACCCTTGATGTGGCTTCCCTATATACAAATATACCCCACAGAGACGGAATTGCGGCAGTGATCGAAGCGTATGAACACGCTCAGCACACACTTGACATCGAGGGGGACGTCCTTTCAATTCTGATGAAACTGGTTTTGGAGAACAATCACTTTGAATTTGAGAATAGGCACTTCCTGCAGACCAATGGAACCGCTATGGGAACTAAGATGGCGCCAAATTACGCTAACATATTTATGTCACAACTGGAAACCACCTTTCTCGCTGAGCGCCCCACTCAACCGCTGTTTTACACAAGATACATCGACGACATATTCATGATCTGGGCCGGTGCTGAAGACGAACTCATGAAATTTATCGCCGCCTTCAATTTAGCTCACTCATCGATAAAATTTACTCACTCCGTATCACAAAAGTGCATAAACTTCCTGGATGTAACTGTGGAAATTTCCAACAACAAATTAAGTACGAAACTTTACAGAAAACCTACCGATAGACAACAATACCTCCATTTTAACAGCTGCCATCCTCGACACTGTAAGACTAGTCTGCCGTACTCTCAAGCGCACAGATTTAAGCGCATATGCTCAGACAACAACGACTTTGAACAAAACGCTCAGGAACTGAAACGCGTACTAACCCAGCAGAGGTATCCAGCAAATGTAATCGATGACGCTATAAACAAGGCAAGAAACCTCGACCGCTCAGAAATCATTGGCAACCGAATAGAGCGTCCTCAAGAAAGCAGACAGTCTAACCTTATTTTAACGTATACAGGCAATCTTCCAAACATCAACAACATATTGAGCAAAAATTACAATCTTCTGTCACAGAGCGACCGCCTCAAAGAAATCTTTCCCGCCGCTCCTCGGGTCGTCTATCGACGCGGCAGGAATCTCCGGGACGTCTTAGTAAAATCAAAAACTACCACTCCCGCAAACCTAGGCTGCCGACCATGCCGAAAGCCCAGGTGTAAAGTATGCAAGCACATGTTAGAAACAAAGAACGCCACGAGCACAAATTCAGAGTTCACGTGGAACATAAGGGGTAGCTACGATTGCGGCACGTCAAACGTGATTTATCTCCTGCACTGCAATGTCTGTAATAAACAGTACGTCGGACAGACTAATTTGGCTTTCAGACTACGCTTTAACAACCACAAATGTCACGCACAAACACTCCCCGACCTTCCGCTCTCAAAGCACCTGTCTCTTTCTAATCACTCAATCAAGCACATTTCTGTTGTAATTTTGGAATCAGGCTTCAGCACAAAAATTGAAAGAGAGCAAAAAGAATCATATTTTATTTATAAGTTTAATACCTTCAACCAGGGCATTAATGAAAGTCCGGGAAGGCTGTTTAGTTTGCAGCTGGCTCGTTGGAGAGCTGATCCTCTCCGCCCTTGAGCTTCTCTAGATGCACACACTGAAGACACTAGGAGATCTTTAAACTTAACAATCGATAGTTAAACCACATCCTAATACGTTTAAGTCCGAAGAGAACCTCCAAAACGGATAAATGCGGCTCAAGCGGTTAATCTCAGGCAGGCATAGACTGTCACATCCCTACCACTCCTTATCCAAAGAAAAATCCCCCAAAGTGTTTAACTTCGACCTCTAGCACAAAGGAATGTCACGGGATTTGGGGGCGTCGGTGGTCACATGCATCCTATTTCTGGTTTAAAGACGAGCCACCCCCTTTTTTATTTTTATTTTTTTATTTTTTTGTGTGAGAGGAAATAATCTCTCCACCAACAACTTTTTTTTTTTTTTTTTTTTTGCGCGAGCGTAAATAATCTTTTTTTTTTTTTTTTTTTTTTTTTTTTTTTATGATTGTCAAGTTTTGGTGCCCTCTCCTTTCTGTGTAATCTATCTGTTTTGTCAACGCTGTTTCCATTTTCTACGGCACTTTACTCCCTCTAATTTCTTCTTAGGTGTATATAAACATTCGCGGGCTGTATACTCGCTACCTGATGAAGAGCGGTCCCCGCTCGAAACGTCGTAATAAACTTCGATTTAGTAACTCCGACAGTACGCATCTTTCACTTATTAACTTTTCCCGGTCCATTGTTTTCATATTTACCTTACTTTACCTATATATATATATATATATATATATATATATATATATATATATAGTCCATCACGTAAAACAAAAACACCTCAGGGCATGAACATAAACAATTTATACGAAAAAGAGAAAGAAAACTACAGCGGTCAGGCTACGATATTCAAACTAAGATACTTGACATCACTCTTGTAGTTAGTTTTCTTTTAAGTATCGCGTTGCATGTTACATTCATAAGGGACTCTGGAAGGTCGGTAAATAAGGAAGGAATATCTTGATCTCTGTGTTTCGTACCATAGAATGTGTATATTTTCGGAATAACGAACCTTTCAGTACTTCCCAAATTTCTACTTTTAATAACGGAATTTTGTAGGAATTATTTAAATATTTATTCGTGATTACTACGTATCTAAAAAAGTGTTTGAAAAATAAAATGACAGATACATTAGCTTTTTCTTCAATTTCCAATACTTGATAAGAAGTCCCACATGACAGGTTGTTTACCATGTGTTTCAGTACTCTATGGCTCTTGTTTTGTATTCTGAACAATGACCATAGAATGTGATGCTGTGCCGCAATGCAGCTTCTGCTAAAGCCTTAAACACAAGCAATTTTATATTTAGGCTACAAACACTTTTAATTTCATATAAATATATGGGAGCCACCGCGCAAGAATAAATACGATTTACGTATCTTTTAAATGAAAAAAAAAATTATACTGGACGTGCAGTACCGAAAGATGAATTCTAGCTTTTTATTTTAGCAGCAGTCAGTGTGAGCATGCAAACATCACTGGCGGATCCTCAGGAGTTCGACATTTATCTTGGTTTCACTTACATCTTCACACCTTCGTATAACAGTCTATTTTCCAACTCATAAAGTAATGCCGATAAATCGCGAACTAAACTGCTCCTCGCAGACGAGATAACTTGTTTATGAACTATGGCGCGTCACGTTGTGAGACCTCAGCTTCGCTATGACGACGTTAGACCTATATGAATCATTTACCCGGAACTCCATACGTTCATAACAAACGAGCCGGCTGCATTTTTAGACTTAAAAGATAACCTTGAATTCAGCAACGTAAAAACAACACACTACGCGAGAGTGAACCTTTATCATGTTTAGTTTTCTTTTTATGCTCTACGCAGAATTTGTTAATGATCTACCACGAAATTTAAAAAAATAAACAGTTGACGTAAGTTCTTGTTTACGAAGTTCGACTTTCATTTATTAATAAAAGAAGTAAGAGATTCATGTATTATGTTTCGCTTATTTTGCTATCGTGTTTTTATTATATATCCATACTTTTATAAATTATTGCAAGTATATTTTGTCGTAAACAACAAGTTGCGTAGGTTATTTTTTTTTAAATTGCGCAAGCTATTTCAGAGAACAGTCTCGGAATAACAGGAAAATAGGTATGGCTTAGGACCATACATTGGTTGTGCTACTTCAGCTATAGAGCCCAGCCAACATTAGTTGGACCTTGGGTTAAGTAACGTGTAGGCCAACTGTGAAAATGTAAACTGGGCCACCATTGCTTGTAGGTGCACGTGAGCTGCCATCGATGGCGATCAGTTCTACGAACGACGTTTCATCGACAGATCGTTTCGTCGACTTACAACGTTTCATCGACAGTTCGTTCAATCGAAAGGCTTCCCACGTTCGCTTCATCGACGAACCTTGCGACGTTTCGTCGGACACAACCCTGCTGTTTTCGCAAATTCTTTTTGCGGCTCTCCTTTACAGGGGGACAGAGAGGCGGGGGATACCGAGGATTAGGTAAACACACCTTAGTGAATCATGCGCTAGCCATTGGCGGCGTCCAGACTTAATTACGCACTTAGGAAATCAATAAAAAAAATTGACGTCAACGAAACGCCGCAGGAGCATGTGACCACGAAACCAGTTTCAACGCAACGCCAGAGTGTCATTGAAACATGTGCTCATAAAATTTGTCCATAAAACGTAATCCACGAAACCTGTTTCCACGAAACTTGCTTGGACGAAACAATACAGATTACGCTGCCATTGCACTATGATTGCGCCATGGACGATTTTTCGAATATACGATTCCAAAGTGCCAAGCATTTTGGCAAGCATGTGCTTGCCAAAATACTGTTGGTGTGAGCAGCGTCCACGGGCAGTTCCGTATCTGAGTTAATCTAGTAACGTTGGCCCTGACGCACTAACTGGTTCACGCGGGTAACCTCAGTGATGGAAGACGTTACCGAACTACCGGAACTCGAGAAAAATATGTTCTATGGGTTGAAACAAAATTGAAGGAGCATGTGTCACACGAAGAAGCTCGTAACTCCGGACTCAACGTGCGCTGTGTGTTGCTTGCCCGTGTCAAGTCTGTCGTTTTATTCGGTCTCAGAAGCCGTATCAAGGTTCATCTGACCTCAGGAGGTGTCTGCGCCCCAGCCTATGACGTCAGAATATCTGCAGTTGGTAACCAACGCATTCCTCCGCGCCCGTATGGAACGCCTTGTGGACGTGTCTCGGACGCAGCGGGATATTGTCACATACGTCCCCGAATTCCGGAAGAAAACGCTATTTGATAAAGGTAGATTGTCCGACATGAGTTCTTTTACAGTACACAGCGAGAGACCCTAACCAGCACTACCCAGAATATTCGAAGCCCCTGCATCAGCATTTCAACGTCATCACACGAGATCCAGCATAGACAGATATGGGGCAGGAGTGCTGTGGCAGAGTTCAGCATGGGCCTCAAGACAGTCAGCCTCGAGCGCGTCGAAGGACGTTTCGGGCCCAATCGCTGAGTTGGCGCCACCCGAGTGGGATAGCGTTTCGTGGGGGTGGAGGAGGTTGTGCCTCTGACTAATTCTAGGTGGTGTTGCCCCATTTCGGCGTAGTCATAAACAAACAAAAGAAACTGACAGCGGAGCGCGCTGCACAACTTTTCTTTTTTTTTTTTTTTCTTTTTTGGAGTTAACTGGATCTTCTACTGTGGATCCATACGGGGAAGCCGGGTTCCATCATATACGGTGAAAACATCTGTTGCGTCGGCAGCTCCACGTTTTTTTATAGAAACACACGCAGTTCCGACGAGCTGGAAGAAACAACAACCCAATAGCGGCAGCTGCAGCGTGCACCAACGTCTGGTCGCAAAACAGAATACCGTCTTTGTTTTTTGTTTTTCTTTTTTTCGAATTCATAGCCGCATTCTTTTCGTGGGGAAACCTTCATTATTGACAACCTAAATGGCTCGCCACTGGAGACAGCATGTAGCAAAGCTGTATTTGGCCTTATACAGTAGTTCTCCTAAACAGGTCCAAGCCGTGGAATCAAATCGTGCGATGTACCAAAACTCCCTTGGATGTTCCTCGTAAATAGAGATGTTCAGTCAACATTTCGCAACAAGGATGTTCAGGGGAATGGGATGGGTGGAGGTGCATGCCCCGCCCGAGCGGCGTCCATCTGCCGTTCCAGCGCAAAAAAAAAAAAAAAGGGAGTGTATATCGTGGTGCTATGGGGGATCATCGGGAGTTCTGGAGCGACAACCACGTGTTCTCTTCTTGGCGTTGAGATGTTGCGGTGGCGTCCTCTTATATGGTTTCCATATAAGAGGACGCCCGAGTTGTGACCTGGGCTCTTATCGTAACTTGCGAACTTGCTATACTTCGCATCACCTCAAGTTCGGACGCACCCGATGCTATATACGAGCTGATGAGACCAATCGAACAGCGTCAAAAGCGCACCGTCATCATGACGTTCGCCATGTTCCTCTACGTGTTCGATCATCCCCGAACCAATCATAAACGGAAAAGGCCTAGTGACTTGCCCTCTTGGCGCTGCTTGACTGGTCCTATTATACCGCGTAGCGTCGTCTGCTTCTGGACAGTGAGCAGAAACGAGGTGTAGCGACAAGTTCGAGGGTGAGTGTAAAAAAACGCAGTGAGAGCATGGAGCCATCGCGTTCTTAAAGCAACATCGCCAAAATTGAAAGTGTCGCATTGCTCTTATGTTTATATATAAAAGCGGAATGAACCCCACGAAGGACGTCATAGTAAGGGCGTTTGGTCAATCGTGGAAAGTTGTGTTCACAGCGACGCTTTTAGTCTCGCACGTCGCCGATACCACACGCCCACTCGCTCGTAAAAGCTCATTTCACTGAACACCGCTTCAAAAAACGTGGCATTTGGGCGGGGCTTGAAGTGACTACAGTCGGTATGTGACTAAGATACTTGCAGCCGGCGTGACCAAAATGCGATAAGTATGCTCCGGCATTGCCATCAACCACCAGGCTGTGCGGTTATTGTGTTGCCAGCGATTGATTCAGAGACTTGATGAACGTCACTTATTGAAATATTAAATAATCAGACAGCCTTTTGTCGTGCTTAGTAACTGAAACTCATGCTCGCATTAATTTGAAAAAAATGTAAAAGTGACTGTTCACGTGTTCACTCCGATGCTAAATGCCCGCTGCCCCCCCCCCCCCCCCCCTTTTTTTTTTTCTTTTTTTACCCGTTTGTTTGTTGAAAAAAAAATATATATTCAGACTGGTTATGGAATATCGGCGGCAACTGGAGTTGCAGTGAACGAAACATAAAATATAATCGATATATAATGAGAGCAACAATCAAATATTCCCTCCCCCTTTTTTTTTTTTTTTTTTTTTTTAGTCGACCAGTTGGACGACGTTTTAATCATGCAAGAACAAAGGCTTAATTCTTTCGATCGAATAAAATAAACGCGGTTAGCCTCAACACCAACCAGGTTAGCCTCAACACCAACTTTTTTTTTTAATCTAGCTAGCTCTGAATTTAGTTAAATTGGGAATCCTAGCCTTAAATCTAGCTACTTTTGGTAATTTCAGCTCCAAACAAAGCTACTTCCCTATGCCGCCCCCCCCCCCCCCTCTCCCCTCCCCAACCTCCGCTCCATGGAGCGGGAGTAGGGGGGGAGGGGGGGGGGGCGGCACTTTGAAAGGCTGCTTAGGGTGGCAAAATGCTAAGTACACCTCTGACATCAACCATCTACGCAATACTTCTTATGTGTATAATTCACAGTAAAAGCAAAACAAATGAATTAGAAAAAACGGAGAGAACAATTAAGTGTCAATTTGAGACTTCATTGTTCTGTTCGTTTTATTATTATTCCTGTCTCGAGTTTAGTATGAATGTCATTCACCAATTCGCCTGCGTTCTTTTTTTATTTTTTTTTATTTTTTTACAATGTGTGGTCATTTTTGTATAACTTTCAAGGTGTATCTGAGACTTAGTTCTCAAAAGCAAGGCAAAGAGGTCCGTTAATATTAATACCAACAAGCTTAAAAATAATAGTCTTGAGATAAAACGTTATAAAGAATCAATTCTTAACTATATAAAAAAAAAGAGAGGAGAAAGTTTGATACCTTAAAAAGTCATCCTGGAAATCGCCATTTTTAAAAACGCAATTAGATGATACAGTTATATCCTAAACGTCCGATCATCTTCAACAACTTTCGCTTAATAAGAAAACAAAAATCCCGCTTTTTATTTTTGTACACTTTCCTGCAATGCGCCTTTGTTTAGCAGAAAAGTATGCTTCGAAGAATTTTCGAAACAACTTGGTGAAACTGCGCGGCGATACATGACGGCCGGGTTAGGAAGCCATCTTTCAATACAGGCAACGGAAACTAGGCTCCAAGGTGTCTGTTGTTCATATAGAGGGCGCCACAACTCCGCGCACTGCATGATCCCTTACCTTCATTTTGTTTTATTTTATTTTATTTTACTTCTTATGCGCACAGCACTAGCAGGCCTCCGCATAATCGAAACATTTATTCAAAACGCGCTGTTTTCATTTATAAACATATCATCGTCTCTTGTGTATCATAAGGTCATTGGGCTTGTGTCAATGATCAAGGCACGGCCGTAAATTGTCAACATCATGACAACTTCGCAATTAAATTTATTTTTATCGTTAACCACGCTCCGGCACGGCAGACTCGTGTCTGGCGTGTTTCCGTTTCGTGGTGAGATAATGAACAAAATAATCTGCTTCGACGAAAGAGAAAGCAAAATGTCGTTGCTTTTGGCGCAGTGTGCAGGCCCACAGTTAATGAGTTATGCCACCTAAATCATGGAAACCAACGGTGAAATTTTTATCTGAAGGACACTCTTACAAGCTGAGAACTCCGCAAAGCACATTTCCTTTTTGCCACCGATAGAATGTCAGGAAGTCACCGGCCTCTAACGCCACAAAGCGTTTTTGCTCCACTCAGATCATCTGCCCGAGTACGCAATTCTAGAAACATCGCCCGCTCTCCTGGTAGTACGAAAGCATTTTGACGGTTCCTTATTCCCCCAGACAATCGTTTACTGGAACAGCCTGCCCGATTCAATCGCATCGATTGAGAATCATCACTTTTTTTTTTTAAAATTAATCTAGCTACGTAATTTTAGATAACAGGGTGCAGTTTTACAAGTCCGTATATTGAGGTATATAATTATATACGTCAATGTACGGACTTTGAAAACTGCAAAATATGGAACAACATTAATGTTATTTCATATTTTTGCTGGACTTTGTTTCTGAATACTATTTTTTTTTTCTTTCTTTGTTCGCCGGAATGATGAGTGTAATAACTGTATAATTTAAACCATGCAGCTCCCCCCCCCCCCTTTTTTCCTTTATGTAATGCCCAGGGCCTTTAAGGACAAATGAATAAATAAATGCAACTTTAAGCAGGAAATTTTTATGGTTTATTTGCCACATATTGAGCTGAAATGGGCTTCACGTAGTCTAAAAAGCGAGAAGCGATTATCAGGACAAACAGAACACGCGCATTTTAGCCAGAACCTGCACATACAAACACATACACACAAAAAAAAAGCTCCACCCACAAAGAGAGGAAGGATAAAGTTTCAGTGTCCTTTTTTTTTTTTGGTAAATTACTGTTTAGTAGAAGACTCTAAACGGCACTGGTCATACAATTACATCAAATATATATTGCAAATTTTTATATAACTCTATGTGATTATAAAAGCGCATGTTCTCCGGTTTTAGTTGAGCAGAGCATTTTTCTAAGAAAATTCGAGGGAGGAACTTCTGCGGATCCTATGTGGTACAAAGAACAAAACAGTAGACGACGAACGCACGCACAGATGAAATAGGCTAATTCCCACAAGTGCGACAGATAGCTATATTTATAATTTTTGTTCGCTAAGAAACGAAGAACGATTAACGGATGGACGTATATGGCTAAACTTTTCTGAAGCGGGAAGCGTCTCGCATCAACTAACTATAGAAATACCACAAAGAATCTTCCGGAGTATCGCCCGTTTCCAAGTATGCTACTCTGTGTACAATTACAACACCGCTCACGAGCGCAAACAAAAAGAAAGAAAAGAAGAAAAAAAAAGAAAGGCTGCTAACAAATTGTATTTTACATAGCAGGAGGTAGTGTTTATTGTTCCTTTGCGTGTAGTGAGACGGAGCCCAAAGACTTTCACTTGCCTAAGTGATCAGTCATCCAGATTTCGACGGGACAGCCCCGCTTTCGAGGTGCTTCTTGTCCAACCGTCCTCTCAGTCAGGCTGTGGGACAGTATTTTGTCCCGCTTTCCTCACGCCTGTCCGAAATCTAGTGCATTGGGAAACATCCATATTGTTCACCAAGGAATTTCCCTCGAGTCGATACCATCCAGTAGAAATCGTCGCCACCACCCGCCACTTCTTGGTTGTGCTTACTTGCCACCTCTTGTACATCGTGCTGCCACACTTCTTCGGCACGGTGCGGATGATCTTACAGCGCCAGTCAGTGAGCCTCATAGGAACGTTAAACGAGGATATAGAGAGCGCTTGTCATTAGATGGCGGCATTTAAGAAAGAAGATATGAAACAAAACCCACCAAAACACCGTCCTGCCGAGATTTGTTGCATGTGAGTCTTAGTACTGCGTATGTGAGGAAACGCAAGTACTCTGCGTTCGCGTGTTCCATACTGCGCGTGCGCGGAGCCCAAGCAGCGGTCTTGGATTACCGCATGGCGACGGCGCGCATGCCCGGCGTGGAGCACGCAACGCTGACGCAAACGAACATCGCTTGCGTTTGTTATTAGACACAAAACTAAAACTCTCCAAGGCCGGGAGTGCTCATACATCATACAAAAGACAGCCTGCCTACAAATTCGAACGCGAGTCACCGCGAGATCTGCGCTTCGAATGCCGCATGACAATGAGTTCGAGGAGAAACTTGGCACGCGGCATTCGAACCACGGATACTCCGGCGACTCGCGTTTGCAGAAATGTCTTGTGTATGATGTATGAGGAGTGTGACCCTGGCCTAATGTAAACGCTTGAGGCTTGGGCGATATTTTGCGCGCGTTCATCAGGTCATAAGGTTCAGGAAATGCTCAGGAAGATTCAATGTGCAGGAGTACTCATGTCGAAGATGAATGTGAAAATAGGTTAACGAACGCCGTGAGTACCCCCCCCCCCCCTCCCCCGAACACACACACACATACGCACACGCACAAATAAATAAATAAATAAATTAAAATAAAACACGTGATTTGATGATAATGCAATTAATGTAAAGGTGCAAGCGAGCTGGACAAGAATTACGATAATAATCCCTGAAAAAGAAAAAAAAAGATTTGTATCTTCTTTTTTTTTTTTTCAACCCTTATTTTTTTGGTGCCGTTATTCGGTTTAGATTGTATGGTCGCTTTATGCTTGTCTGCAGTGTTGTCTTTGCTTTCCTTCCGTGCCCAGAATTGATGTTCGAGGTCACGGTGAGTCTACGCAGTTTCCTGGGACTGGAGAAAGCATCTCTCCAACCCCTCAGAAGAAGAACCGCGCAACAAAACGAAGTATGTAAATTCCGCCGCATTAGCGTAAAGAAAAATGCAACTCGACGCGATAGGTGCGTTTGCTCTGCGAAATCAGTAAATCTCCCAGGCGCGTCTAGAAGGCCGAGAAAAACATTTTCTTCGAAGGCGTAAAGAAGTCTAAAAATGGGATTCGCAGACGTCAATGCAAGCCAGGTGTAGTCGAAAGCGGAGAGACGTATGCGGGTGTGGTGAGGTCACGGTCTTGGAAGACGGCAGCGAAACTGCGCTAGGATATATAGCGCGCTTGCACTGCACTGGCAAAGCGCTGAGCGGCTGCTGGTTGAACGCAAAAAGCACGGAGACGGATTTGCTTCCACGAGCATGAAGGACAGCCGGCTAGCCAAGAGACAGCGACAGATTTCCTAAGAGCAAAGATATGCTTCGTCAAGAGAGGTCCATAAACATTTTAAGCAACGACCTTCTTGGTCGTGTGCTCTCTTCCCTCTCCTCCTCGCCCTTTTGTATCTTAGTTTGTTCTTATTGTGTGCGCTTGAGACGAAAGTTTTGAAACGATAGAAGAACAAAAACACGCGGTAGTCGAGTGAAATTTTGTGGAAACCTACGAGAGGCAAGGAGAGAGAGAAACAAAGTTGCTGCTTGGATGTACTCGATCGGCGTCGCCAGCCTTCCTCTCTGCGCAGCGGTGCAGGGCGAATAGCCGGGTCATTAGCGACGCTTTGCCTGTTTCGCGGGACGCCGCATTCTTCCGGTAAAAACAGCGGCGCGGACGGTTCCAAATACAGCGCGAGCGCAGGCAGGACCTCGTGTTACTCAGTTAAAAAAGAATAAACAAAGAAAAAAAAAACCAACATCCAGACGCACCCGCAAAAAAGACAGAAACACATTCACAAAAAAAAAAAGTAACGAGTGCGTGCGTTTAACGATGTTCTTGGAACGCGTAAGGTGGCTGGACCTATTTAGTTAAATAGAAAGAATAAAAATAGACGTTTACGGAGAACCACATTGACACCCGAGTGCGCCGCTCTTCTACGAGACGCTTCAATATCTTATGCATTCGATTATTGTTATCACGCGAATTCCATCTCTCCGCGTGCCGAAGCACTGAAAGGTTGAAGGTTGCAACGCATAAAAAATAAATGAAAAACACAAATATGCTTTCCTTTTGCAGATTCGCACGCTGGAACATTGTGAGAGGGGGAACTCGCCAGCTTACAACTCCGAACCGCGGTAGCTGAACGAGTGAGGCCTCGACGCACCGGTTGGAGATTTGTGGCGTGGCACACTGCAACCCTGGGACTGAGATGGTGACCTACCAGTAGCTTAGACGGCCCAGGCGCTCCGCGCGGCGCGCCGTCGATGCCGAGCGCACCGGTACGTTCGCGAAGGTTACCGAGACGTCTGAGCCGCTGCGTGAGACAGTCGAACAGCGCTTTACCGCAAAAACAATGAGGCTCTTGTTTTACCTCCGGAAGTTATAATAGTCGGAAAAACAAATATACGAAATGTTTTTTTCTCCTCCAAGGAGTGCCGCATCGCGACGATTGTTCTTGTGCGGTTCGTGGGACCCCGAGTTTCTGACGGTGTAGTAGACGGACGGAGGTGTCGGCTTTCGGTCTTGCGCTAGGAACGAGGTAAGAAATGGTTTCACTTACCCAGTGTTGTATTTTTTTTCTTTCTTTTTCCTGTGCAGATATTCCCAATTTTTGTCCAGTATTGATCACACTAAAAATAGATTCAACCAGTGCACACCAACGTCGCCCCTCTCCCAAAAAAGCTTCTGCACACCGCTGAATGATCTTTCTGACGAGGGGGTCATGTGACCTGCGGGCTGGCCGGTCCCTTCCTGCGATTGGTTGGCGCACAGGGAGGCTAGGATGCGTCACCCGGGGGAAGCGGTGGCAGGAGAAAGACACCGGCTGCCATCTTTCGCCCGAAACCGAAACCGAAAACAGCGCCGTTCGCTCGACGGCCACGATGAGGCGGTAGCAACCGAATCTTTTTACCTCTCTGTCGGAAAGTTTAAGCGCGATGAAAACTTCGAACACAAAATGAACAAACAGAACCTGAAAGTTGACATTTAAATATCTGCACACTAGTGATGGGACTGAAAGACTAGTTCAGTGGAAAAAAAAAGAGGCAGAAAGAAAATTGTAGGAGGAAGGAAAGGTACTTGATAATTCACGTGGAAATTCCTTGCTGTTCGAGGCGAGAAGGAAGTGTTAAGAACAAAGACGCATAGCGCCAAATTTCAAGACATAACCACGTTATGTGCTATGTGCCATAGTAAGAGTGAGACACTAGAACATTTGGTTTATAGACGCTTCCAGGCAGCTGCGCATGGGCGCCGTCGTAGCCGACCTTCATTTTGTTTCCTCTTGTTTCGTTCGCTTCACTTCATCATTACCACAGCGGGACCAGGTCAGTCCCACTTTAGGTGCTACTGTGTCCTTCTCCTCAGCATAGACCTTTGTTGAGGCTCGTGAACGCCCGCTTCAGTGGCTCGGCACTTCGGTAAGACAAGAGAAGGTCAACCATGGCGGCTCAATCTGACACGTGCCTATGGGAGCCAGAGCTGCGCGTCTGTTTTCCATGAGCGGCCGCGCTACTATTCGCTGAGATCCGACCACGTGAGGAGCAGGCTCAAATGCCGGGCACGTCTCGCCATTGTAAGGAGTAATGCCGGCAGTACGATCTTGCCTATGCGTTCTGGATGCTTCACCTGAGAACCGCGGTCTTTCGATGACATATCTGTCCATTGTGCATGTACAGGACCTACAAAAATATTGAAACAATTGGTTTGTGGGGTGGTTAATAATTGAGGGCAGGGGTGCTAAACTCATCATGTAATTCCGAACAATTTTGATGGCATTTAAATATAAACTTTAGAGACCTTAAACACAAAATCTGAAACACTTTAGGGTACCCAGAGATCTGATCCACGAGGTTTCGGAGCACATAAATTTACATCTTAAATAATTTGCAATCCCCATGCCAGCCACAGGCCGGAACAGGCGGGCACAGGAACGTGTGAACAGCCCGGCCCTTGCGGCTCCTGGTTTTAGGAGGAAAATACCGCAATCTAGCGTGTTTCTGCTTGTTGCGCGTTTCTGCTTGTTGCGCGTTTCTGCTGTGCACATCTCTTGTCTAAAGCCTCAAATATTTCAGAACCTAAGTCTATTCTCTGCTGAGCTGCAGATAATCGATCCGTTTTTGTACATTGTCTGAATAGAACGTACGTTACAAGAAAGATGCAACCATGGAAACACAACAGAGCGTCAACGAAACATAAAATGTATCTAAAAAAGGCATAAACCACAGTTTTATCCAAAAGAAGCCAGACCAAAACTTGAATTGCGCGTGAATTAAGGCTCGTTCACACTCTTGCAACCGAGCATAACCGAGAGAGACGAGACCAGTTTTTAAGCCTCTTGCGATTGGATGCGCTGCAGCGGAGCTGGTCCTAAGGCGCCGCAAGGGGCTTAAAAACCAATCTGGTCTCTCTCGGTCTTACTCAATCGCAAGAGTGTGAACGGCGCTTTAGTTTTCGTGTGCATCTTATAAAGTAGAAAGTTGGGTTAGTTGGTAATTGTTATACATAATAATAAAACAGCGCAAAAATATATAAAATGGAGAGACACACCGGATAGAACACAGCACTGACTCGCAACTGGATTAAAATCCAGTCGCAAACAGAGTTGGAAGTATTTTAGGCCCATATAAAAAAAAAAATCAGTACAAAAGGTCAATTCATGCTTAGGTGAGAATAATAACCAACACGCTAGTTGCCTCAATAGGTTACCTCGCAGTGTTCGTGTACAGCATATTTTAAATAAAATAGCAGTACAGCATAGGCCCTTTATGAAAAGTCAAAGGCCATCTAAGATTATTTGGGAATAGGGTTTGCAGAAGAAACAAAACACTCACCAATATTAACCTTTGGACAGAGCAGTGATGAAATGTTGGCAAGTCAGGTACAGAGCGCCTTGAAAAGTTCAGTAGGCCGCGTGTCGGACCGAGGGGTGATACAGTGTAAGAGATGCAGACTTGGCATATTCTGCTAGGGGGGGGTCACGAACTTTGCCATGGCAGCCATTTTGATTATTCAAAATATGAACTTTATTTTACACATAAACCAAAACTGTACAATAAAAAAATGCACGCATGTTTACATCTAGCGTTATTATAATATTGACGATTTACAGTACAAGACGAATTAATATACTCGAACAAAATTCCAAACTCAAATTATATTAACAAAAAAAAAGAGCCAATGAGATCTACACACCAGAAACAACACAAACGTAAATAATGAATGTAAAAATAAAAAGCTTCTTTGTTCGTTTATTTTGCTTGTTTGTGCCTTTATTTGAGACGGAACTGTACAGAAATGTCTCAGGAGATATGGATAAAGGCAGAAGTGCCTGTCAAGGCCATGCCATCCTTTTGGCAGCAACGGTAGCAAAACATGAAACACAAGAGGAGTGACGATTTCACTCCAAAATAAAAATGTATGCCAAACGAAACGCAATCATCACAAAACATCCAGTGAATGAATAAAACCTTTCTAGTTATTAGTGCTTGCGAGTAACACGCGTAATGGCAACCCAGGACTCTGAAATATGGATTCGTAATAGGTTCCTAAGATTCCCGGTTTAGAAATCTAGACGGGGTCCAAAAACGAGAGCGCGGTCATTTCGCGCGGTTCTTGCACGCTCTGACAAAACTGCCCATCAGCTGCGACAACTCCATGCGGTATTGCTATGGTTCCCTCTACAAGCTCTCTCGGGAAGAGGGTGATTCCCGGGAGGAAGATACGGAACGTATGCTGCAGTTTTTCCAGAAGTCGTTTCGTTGCCTCAGTCAGAAACAGAACTGGGAAAAGGATGTCGACACATGCAGCGAAGTTCTGACACGATCGAAGGAGCTCCTGGAGTGTTACATGTCTTCGGTCGAGAGCATACCCAACAAGCTACGAAGGCACCAGCTCCTGTTTTCTGCCAGAATCACAATGAAAGGGACATTGGCCATTGTTCATCGGCACAAATGGAAACAACGACAGATGTCGTTGCAGAGTGTGTGGTCGCCCAGCAGTTGTGGGCGCGGCTAACACGGGGATTTGTGCTAGACATATGCAGATATGAACTCAAAATAGCCCCCCCCCCCCCTCCCCCAAGAAGCCGTGGGCAAGACTCGTAGTCACGGTTGGAGAATGTGCCCTGTGGAAGAACAGATGCCAGGCATCGGTGCAACAAAGACGGCAGAGAGCAATGTTGCCCATTTTATTACGCATGAGGAGGAAACTCCGCTCGTTTATGGAAGATGCTGTGTAGTTTCAAGCCTGGCTTATCTCCCGGTATTGATAATGTGCGAATGGCTGTTTTGCGTAGAAATTATAAGTCACTGAAGAGTTTAATCCTGAATATATAAAACGTTTTTATAACATCCGATAATATTCCTAAAGATCTTAAAACGGCAATCGTCAGGCCCTTATATAAAAATGGAGACCATGGTAAAGTTTACAGTTATCGTCCCATCTCCATCTTGCCTTCATTGGCGAAACTCTTAGAAAAACACCTTTTCCTGATAATGACAGCTTCGAAACTCACCTTGAATAACAATAATCACATCTTAAGACGACACTTACCTAGGCTATACATAGATCATTCTTAAAAAGTTGAACATCTCTACCGTAGATAGCTTCGGCTACAGCGTGCTTCAAATCTGGCACAAACGATAATCGTCAAAAACCCGTCGTCCCTCCTCGCCCCTTCGGGAATTTATTTCTTTAAAACTAAGCATGCCAGAACATTGAAATAAACGGCATTGTCTTTCGTAAGGAGCGCGGCACCGCATGTAAAAGTTCGAGAAAAAGTTACGAATGTACCTCACTACTTGAATTCAAATGAAACCGTCCGCCGGTCTTTCGAAGTTCGACGAACGTCGAAATTTTACCCTAAAAGTTTGAAATTCGTCGAAATTCTGACTTTTCAGGATTCGAAAGTTCGAAAATTATCGAATTCCTTAGCATAAGAAATTCGAAAGTTTGAAAAGTTTCGACCTTTTTAGTGCAAGAAGGTCGAAAGTTCGAAAATCATCAAATTGTTTGGTCAGTCAAGTTCGGAAGTTCCACAAGCATCGAATTTTGGAGCGTGATAAAGTCGAAAGTTCGAAAAGGATCGAATTTTTCAGCGTAATAAGTTCGACGCTTCAAAAAGCGTCAAACTACTTCTTAGCTTATCAAATTCGAAAATTCGGCTTCCGTCGAATTTTACGATATAGAACATTCAAAAATTCGAAATATTTCGAACCTTTCGAACCGCTTGATCCGATCATCGAAACTTCGGTCAGAAAAAAGTTCGCGGCATCCCTAATACAAATCCAGGAGGCGACATCACACCGGACTTCGATTTTTGGTATTTCAAAAAGAAGGGCCGTGTGCGTTCGTAGTTGCGTTAAAACATGTTTTACGATTGCCGTTTTTAAATGTTATAGAAATGTCGCCTACAAAGCGTCTCAATTTCATGATTTTTGGCGTCACAAATCAAAAGAAGCGAGGAGGCGAGGAGCGGGAGAGAAATATTATTGATATTCGATTTAGTTGGTGTTTGTTTCCGAATTATAAAGTTGCGTTGGACACCCCTGTGTTGTGTGTCCTTTTCATCAAATAAAGTTCACGTACACAAGACTTGCTGCCGGGAACGGAGAAACGACAGCGCGACGTTTTTCTTCGCCACCGGTGTCGGTACGCGGTCGACGTTGTGACGAGCAACATTCATCTCGCTCTCGCGCGTTACAGGTACAGACATACACAGCTCTAGAGAAGGAGGCGAATCATTTCCTTGCCTGAATATATTTATTGTGCGTTTCGCCACATTATGTATAATATATAGCATTTCGCTACATTTTACCGATCACTTCGAAACCGCACAGAAACCGAGACGGTGCATTGGTTAGGCGTACGTCAACCACACCGATCAGCTTAGCAGGGTCTGGGCGCGTGCCAGGGTTTAGAATAACAGTACAGTACATACCGTACACGTTGAAATAAACAAGTCAGAATCTGGTTATACCCAGTAACAGTATCCAAAAGAAACACAACTGACGCATTCGCGAGGCCTACGACAAGGTACACGCTACCATCAGTAACCAGCGACGAATCGGACGAATCTTTGAATCTGCCGAATATTCGTCGCGGGAAATTCGGAAATTTCCGAATCTGTCCGAATCCTCCCATCACATGGCGTTTAGAATAGTTTATTGACAGTCAGTTCCCCCCTTCGCCAAATGCTACGGGACTGATACGACTACAAGGTTCAGGTCAATTCGAATCTACCAATATACATAAAATGGGCCATCAAACCGACAACCGACCCTGGAGTTGCCACCAAACTTATGCAATCCTATTGGCCACTCCCAGACCTCCGTGACCCTGCGCCCTACCCACTTTCTCGCTTCGCCACTGACCAGAGCTCCCGGAAACATCAAATTAATTTCCCTGATCTTCCTGAGCCCATAGCACTGGGTATCCTGGCAGCGTGTCTTTCGACTTCATTCGATCTATACCCATTCTAACGGCGGGAAGAGACAATGCAATTGATCATCGACCACCCGCACCAGGCGACTGCACCACCTTCCTTCAAAAATTTCGCGATGTTGGACTGCGAATTCCTCTTCCAGAAATGAGCGGAGTTTCCTCCTCATGCGTAATAAAATGGACCACATTGCTCTCTGCCGTCTTTGTTGCACCGACGCCTGGCATCTGTTCTTCCACAGTGCCCATTCTCCAGCCGTGACTACGAGTCTTGCCCACGGCTTCTTGGGGAGGAGGGGGGGCTATTTTGAGTTACATATTTGCGTATGTCCAGCCCAAATCCCCGTGTTAGCCGCGCCCACAACTGCTGGGTGACCACGCACTCTGCAACGACATGTGTCGTTGTTTCCATTTGACCGCAGTTTATGCACAATGAGCTGGGCGATCCGCGTGCACCCCATCTGTATGTTTAGGTGTTAGTACGAAGAAAATTCCATTCTCGTTTCCATTCAAACTCACGGACATCGACCGGTATCTTGGCGGCTGTGAGGGCTGTCCAGTGGAACGCGTTGATGCCTGCCTGTCGGTTTGGTGCTATTTCCTGGCACGTGAGGATTTCTGTGACACGGGCTGCGGTGACCTCCGGGGCTTCTTCTGATATAAGCCGGTGCATCGTGATTATATCTTGTAGAATTTAGTCGGCTTTGCCGCCCTTGGACTGCAATTGTCCCGATCGTTCCTGCAAAGAGACCGTCGGGCCGTCCCCAAGAATTATCTGACGAGAGGGCGTGCTGGGTTCTCCTCGTCGCCCAATATTTGCAGTACACCCTTTACCGCGAACACTCTTGCTTGGGTGCGTATACGTGGGTAGCTCACTCCTCCTTGGTCTCGTGCTAGGCTCAGGACAGGCGCCGCAACCAGCGCGGTCTTGTGGTTCCAGAAGAACTCCGTTAAGAGACGATGCAACCTCAAGGCCGTTTTACGTGGCGGGTGGATTGTTCGGGCAACATACCATGCGGGTCCGCGCAACGCACTGTGGGCGAAGTGGCGTCGCTCAAATAGCGGTACCTGGAACCATTTTAGCTTCTCAACTTCCGCCTCCATAGCATGATATATGTTTGACCACGTTTTCCGGGACGCACCGTTTGCATTGAACCATACGCCGAGAATCTTGACTGTGGGTTTTCTTGTGATCTCCGAGGGTCACAATGAAACCTGTCCCAGCGATATGCCATGACACTTGTTAAAATTCAGGGCTGTACCCGAGATCGCGGCGTAAGCGTCGAAAATCCTCCACACTCTTCGAAGACTGTCGCAGTCCTGCACGTAGACGGTGATGTCGCCGGCGTAGGCGTTCACAACTGCTAGCCGTTACAATTCTTCCACAAGTTCACCCCTCCCCCCCCCCCCCCCCAAACCGGGCGCACTTCTTTTTTTTTTTTTTCTAAAATCCAAAAATAAAATTTCCATCTTAAAAAAAAAAAAAAAAAAAAAAAATGCAGAGCTGTAGGAATTAGGGTCCACCCGTTTGTATGGACAGTCTCTGGTGAATGTCCGTTCTCGAGCTGAGATTGGGATTGGGAAGCATATGGTGTACACGTTCCTCAAAAATAG
This sequence comes from Ixodes scapularis, assembly GCF_016920785.2. Lineage (NCBI taxonomy): Eukaryota > Metazoa > Arthropoda > Arachnida > Ixodida > Ixodidae > Ixodes > Ixodes scapularis. The sequence continues at coordinate 55,779,399 of NW_024609857.1, read as the reverse complement.
GAACGAAAGCCCGTTCCCCGTTCCTTCTGATTTTTGGAAAGCGTTCCCGTTACAAGTTCCATCTGTGAGAAAGGAACTCGTTACCGTTAGTTGAAAGAAGGGAATGTATCGTAACATACACGTTACATTTGCATTTCGCTGATTACCATATTTGGTTAGATTAAGCAAAGTTTTTTTTTTTATCTCTCCCTTTAACTGGGAACATACGATTTTGAATGCCGTGATAGAAGGTCACCAGGAGAATAGAACAAGCGGCACCAGGGTTTCATTTGTTGATATTCAAGTTTACAAATCTCAGCTTTTAACCATACTCATGTCAGTGGTGGACGATTCCGCCGAGCCAAATGTACTGTTATCCCACATTGCACGAGTGTTTAACAACAACCTCACACGTTTCAATCTAACAAAGTCCCTTGTTCGAACGTAACAACAGTTGCTTCTCCATGTTGCTGTCCGTAAGATGGGCAAGTGAAGGAGATTGTAAGGCTTTTGGAAAGTTGGTCTTAAAAACTACAAGTCCTTCTTCGTGAAGGTTGGATTCGTTGTTCAGTTTGAAGGTGGGTGATAAGGGGAAAATGAATGAAGTTTCATTTGTGTGTATCTTTTAAGCGACAAATATTCGGGATACAAGGGTGCGTTCAATGTCTGGTAACCTCTTATGTTCTTGCCACTGTAGGTCCCTTCGTGGAAGTTCAGCGATGGCTGTAGTCGACCTTAGCTTTTTGGGTGTATGAGGATTCGTGGAAGCAAAGAAAGTAGCTGAGTTTGAAATGTCCCTTTTTCTGTCTTTTCCTTCGACTAAAAGTTTTGCTTTTTGTACCGCAGTCTTGGGCACTCAGAAAAAGATACAATGTCCACTGGCTCCCCCACGTAGCACGAGAACGTTCTGAGACTATTCCGGGAATGTTCAAAAGAACATAGGCAACATTCTTGGAATGTTGCAAATTTACGTAAGGACATTCTATCAACGTTGTCAGAATGTGGCGCAGGCACTTATCGCTAAATTCGGGGAATGTCTTCAAAAAAATATTCTCAGAACGTTCTGAGAATGACATAGAACATTACCAGGACATTCAATCGACATTAAAATATCCTAACAAGGTTCTGAGAACGTTCTCAGAACATCCAAAGAACTTCTGCAACTTTCTTGAAATGTTGCAAATTAATACAGGGACATCCTTTCAATCTCCTCGGAACGTGGCGTGGGTACATCGCTATATTCAAGGAACATTCTCTGAGGACTATTTACAAAGATTTCACAATTACGGCTTGCTTAGGCTACAGCCTCACCGGGTGATCGATATTTTTTAATCGAAATATATTTTTAGAAAGCGCAAGCACAAGCTAGCCACTTTCCCAGCGCACCAGCCTGATCATGTAGTAACGACAGTTCACTCCACCCTGTCACTTGTCAACTCCTTTCATTCAAAATGTGATGCATACATAACCGACTACTCCCTCCACTGCCACATCAAAATCATTTTTTTTATTATTATTATCCGAAACGATTGAAAACGATGCCGGGACATTACCCTCAAATTTTGAAACTTGGGAATTCATTATTTGTGAAGTAAAAAAAAAAACAATTTCCAAATGCCGAATTTGAAGTTTCCGCGCGATCCGCGCCGGTGCGTTGACATCAAATATTGCGGAGTCCTGCCAGTCAACTTTCTTTCGCTCCTCCGTGCTCCTGTTGCCACCGCGACCCGAAGCGAGGAGGTGAGGAGCGAAAAATAAGGTCGCCGTGTTAAGGAGTGGAACCACTGACCTGCACTGCAGACCACAGCACCCGGGCACTTACCATCCGCAAGCATGCCATGGCTAGTACCAGGGTGAAAGATAGACAGGTGGGGAAACGAAAGCCAAATGAGCGACCGTATTGTGTCCTCCTCGGTTTTCTCTTTTTCTGTGGCGCCATCTATGTGGAGCACCGCGAACTCTCACTCCGGGTGGGCGACCGATGGCGACTGGCTAAACTGACGGAGAAAGTTTCTCGTGGATTTTCAATGGAGCACTGTCGTGCTCTCGGTTTATTTTGCGCAATCTCCCATAAGGAAGAAGACGAAGACTCATGGCGGAGTGGACGCATTTCGCATGAGCTCCGCAGTCTTTTAACTATTTGTGAGGAAAATCGGATTCCAGCCAGACTTCAACGCTACCAGCCGACTCAGCTCATTGTAGTGTATGCGTGGAACCTTTTCTGTGACCAACTTCGCAAGATTACTCCCAACGTCGGGTTCGTCCGCCGCCGACGGGGGCCGCATCGCGGACTCCCCTAGCCCAAACTCAAACGACGAAGAGGATATCGCGATGAACCACGATTCCAACGAAGGTGAATACTCAGAGCTCTCCACAGAACATGACTCAACTTGGATCGATGTCGTCACCAAGGCACAGAGGCGACGCCAGCGCAAGCTCAACGATGAGGTAGGCCCAACCGCCGTGCCCAAACCTCCAACTTTCCTGCCAGTACGCAAAGCCGCCCCCAGGCCCAATCCACTTCCCCGCGATGATTTTAAATTAGTTCTGCGCCCACAAGACGGCCTCAAGCTTGCAAATCTGGACATAGCCGAGGTTTCCCTGGCTCTGTTGAATTCGATCAACTTCACGTGGCGCCAAGCCAATCTTAGGGTTCGCGTAGATGCCACGCAAAATACGGCCACAATCAGCACACCCTCTTCAGATGCAGCCAAGGCCCTAGGAAACTTGAAACAACTCAAGATCGGCAACACCATTCATATGGTCACCCTGTATGGCCTGGCGCCCGATGACTCATCCAAGGGACTCGTTCGGGGAGTGCCGCTGCGCTTCTCCGACGCCGAAATCCTCGCGAACTCCGACCAAAGCCAGTTCGAAATCTACACCTGCCGCAGACTGGGCCAATCCAAGATGGTAATACTCACCTTTGCGGGGCTCAAGGTACCCTTCTTCGTGACATTATTCGGCGGGGAGTACCCTGTCTCGCTGTATAAAAAGACAATTCCCGCGTGCACCGTATGCCACGAAGCCGGACATCGGTCCACGGCGTGTCCACAACCAAAAGTCAATGTGTGCCACCAGTGCGGCCTCAAAGACCCTCACGAGGGCCACACCTGCGAACCTCTGTGCACCCTCTGCGACGGACCTCACCTCACGGCGGCTCGAGGCTGTCCCAAGCGGTTTTCTGAGCCCTACGTTCTCCGACGGAGAGCGCTCGCGAGGCAGGCGAGAGAGCGAGCCGTGCGGAGGGACCCGACACCGCAACGCGGGCGGCCCAGAGACTGTTCCAGGACCCCGACTCGAAGGCGGCGTAGCAGCTCGGGCCCAAGGTCCCAGTCTACCTCCCGAAGCAGGGAACCCCGGCCAGGCGAGAGCAACAACAAGCAAGTCAGCTGGACACAAATTGTGTCTCCCACTGCTCCCAGTACTCCTAGACCCCCAGCATCAGTCCAAACCACACCCTCACCCGTACCCGTACCGTGTCCGGAATGCACACAACTCAAAGCACAAATAGCAGTACTCCATGATAGACTAGAAACAATAGAGAAAGCCCAGATAAGAGATACTACAGACAAACGCAAGAAACCAAACCGCCCAGAGAGGGAGCAAACACAAATGGACGTGGTTCCACCTCCACCATCCCCAAATAACGACGCACAAAAAACAACACCCCAGGCTCCCGCGAGGAGCGAGGTCCATACGCCAGGTGCCTCACAAGTCGCTCAACCCCAGTGGTTTCAGGCAACCATAACATCCATATTGGAGCCGCTTACCACACGCCTGGATGCACAATACAATGCCCTACGACAAGATATACAGACAGTACACCAAGATGTGCAGCCCCTAAAGCAAGATATGCGCGACCTAAAGCAAGATGTACAGTCTCTTAAGCAAGAAATAGAGCGCCACACCATTCGCATCGAACGCCTTGAAACAGTAAACCCACGCAGTAGCCGCAGACCCACCCCATACGAACGAGAATCCCTGGTTGAAAGCAAGGACCCAACCAAGCAATATGACGACTCGCCCAAACAATAACACGAACGGTACGGTGGCTCTCCAGTGGAACTGCCGAGGTATAAAAGACAAGCAGGGAGCACTGCAGCAATACATCTCCTCCCTAGACCCTCAGCCAGAAATAGTTGCCTTACAAGAAACAAATAGAAGCCCTCATCTGCCAGGATACATCACCTATGCTGACCCAACAGAAAAATCCACAGCCATTCTCATAAAAGGTTGCATTGCGGCACTGCAACATCTCACGACGCAGAAAGACTGCGAGCACACGCTCGTAGAAATTATCTCAAAGTCAACGAAGAAGACATCTAATCTCTTCATACTCAATATGTATTGCCGGCCATCGCGCAAGCAACCAGGAATACGAGAAGTTATTCGGGAAGCCTTATTAATAGCAAAGGACTCACCCCTTCTAATCGTGGGGGATTTTAACGCCCCACACCGACTATGGGGATACACTCACAACTCCAAAAAAGGAAAAGCACTAGTCGAATCCATCGAACAGGACCATCTAACCCTGCTCAATGACCCCCAAACGCCTACCCGAACGGGCACCAGCGTATCCAGAGACACGAGCCCCGACCTTACTTTATTGGCAGGAACTCTGGACATTACCTGGACTAATACACAGGATAACCTAGGATCGGACCATGACATAATCCATATTTTAATTAAAGACAAAAGCTACAAGGCCCACATCGGTTCAGCCCGCATAACCAACTGGGATAATTTCCGCAAGGACAGAAACTCGCAAGACCTCGATCAAAATCTCTCCTACGAAGAACTGATCCAAGAGGCCTTAAAAGATTCCGAAACGCACACTCAGACTATTGCCACCTCATACAGAACGCCGTATGTAGATCCTAAACTCCTTCATCTTTGGGAAGCACGACACAGCCTCACAAGAAGATGGAAACGGCAAAGACACAACAGGAAGCTCAAGAAGCGCATAGCTCTCATAAACCAACAGGCTGCTGAATACGCAGCTGCGCTATGCAAGGAGAATTGGCTACAAGAATGCGACGGTCTACAAGGCACCTTGACCACAAAGAAAACATGGCATCTGCTTCGGCACTTAATCGACCCCCTGAAAAGTAGAGGAGAGTCTAACAGAAACATGACGCGCACACTCAATGCCTACGCGGGTAGCAGCGAAGAACTCCTCAAGGACCTGGCAAAGAAGTACCTCCCGACGGGGGGAGTCTATTCCTCCCCTTCGTATGACGGAACGCCCAATCAAGAACTAGACAAAGATATCCAACTGTACGAGCTACGAGAGGCAATAGCGGACAGTAAGCGGAACAGTGCCCCGGGTCCAGACAAAATCACAAATAAGCTTCTTTTCAACTTAGACGACCGCACCATGGATACCCTGCTCAGCCACTTTAACAGCTTCTGGACGACAGGCAAAATCCCGGACCAATGGAAGATGGCGGAGGTACATTTCATCCCAAAGCCCGGCAAATCGCCACATATTGAAAATCTAAGACCAATCTCTCTTACATCCTGTGTCGGCAAAATCATGGAGAGAATCATACTGAAGAGACTTCAGAAACACCTCGATGCAACGCAACAAATGCCGGACACGATGTTTGGATTCAGGAAACACCTCGGTACCCAGGACGTGCTCATTCAACTAAAAGAGGACATCCTTGTCCCAGCCACACGTAACTCCCCGAGAGCCATCCTCGCTCTAGACTTGAAGGGAGCGTTCGACAACGTTGCACACGAGGCGATCCTCCGAAACTTGGTCAACACAGGCTGCGGGGAAAGGACATATAACTACATAGGTGACTTTCTCTCTAACCGCACAGCCATACTTAAGATCGGGGGCATCACCTCCAAAGCACCCATCAACTTGGGATGCAAAGGGACACCACAAGGTTCGGTCCTCTCCCCCCTGTTATTCAACATCGCGCTCCTGGGCCTCCCTGAGCAGTTGGGACGAATACCGAACTTAAGCCATGCCCTGTACGCGGACGATGTGACCCTTTGGACGGGCACCGACTCCCTCGGAGGCTTGCAGGACACGCTCCAGCTCGCCGCCGAGACGGTGAATCAATACGCAAAAAGCTGCGGACTGTCCTGCTCGCCACAGAAGTCCGAGCTTCTCGTGGTGAGGAGACGGCGAACCAAGAAGGACGACGACAACATCCACGTCACTCTCGAAGGGCACGACATCAAGCCAAGCAAGTCCCTCAGGATCTTGGGCTTGCTAATTCAAGCAGACGGCAAGAACGACGCAATGGTGCAACAGCTCAGTAAGACCTCTGAGCAAGTCATGCATATGATACGCAGAATCACAAACCGACACAGAGGCATGAGAGAGAGCGATACGGTCAGGTTAGTTCAAGCCTTCGTCCTCTCGCGCATAACTTACGCTGCTCCCTACGTCACCCTGAGTAAAAAGGAACAAGACAAGCTCGACGTGCTCATACGCAAGACGCTGAAACAGGCAATCGGATTACCCGTAAACGCATCTACGGACAAGCTACTTCGTATGGGGCTACATAACACCGTGGGGGAACTCATCGAGGGCCACTTGTCAAGTCAAAGGACACGACTCGCTCACACTCAAACCGGCCGCAACGTGCTGATTAAACTCAAGCAGGTTCCACGGGACCAGACCCTGCCGCTGGCACTCCCGGAATCGTGGCGCCAACACATATTTGTTTACCCAATCCCTCGAAACATGCACCCGAACCACCATCAGGGCCGCAGAGCAGCAAGAGCAAGAGCACTAAATGAGACATACTCCCGAATACCCACAACGACGTATACAGACGCAGCCAACTACAACGGCAAACGAGCCATGGTGGCCGTTGTGACAGACGGGCACAAGTACCTGACCAGCGCCTCCGTCCCACGGGGAACGGCTAAAGAAACAGAAGAGCTTGCCATCGCCCTCGCCCTCACACAAACCAAAACTTCCACAATAATCACGGATTCGCAAGAGGCATGCCGTAGCTTCCAGTCGGGCTGGGTGGCACCTGTCACGCTACGTATCCTAGAAAACAAGGCACCGGACAGGCAGGTCGACATTGTGTGGACCCCAGCCCACTCCTCCATGAGAGGCAACGAACACGCCCATCTCACGGCCCGAGACCTCGCCCACCAGGCCACGGAGGAGACACTGGAACCCACACCCCTCACGACCTATCAAGAAATTACACAACATTACAGGCTCAACAGAAGAACATTACCCGCACCACACCCTTCCCTCACGAGAAGTCAGGAAACCACACTCAGATTATAACAGACTAACACATTTCCCCATCCAATTAGGATGCACCTGCTATTCCCCACACAATTCGACGCCCAATGTCAATTTTGTAACCAACCCGGCACCCTGAGACACATCATATGGGAGTGCGACAACAACCCAGACATGTCACCCCCTTTTCCTTCCCCTACCCCCGAACAGTGGGAGACACTGCTGTCCAGCTCCCTCCCTCAAGATCAGCTCTTGCTGGTGGAGAGGGCCGATCGAGCCAGGACGGCACATGGGTACCTGAATTGAGGATCCACCCCACAGCGTAAAACGCTTAATAAATATGTTTTGTCCTCCTCCTCCTCCCATAAAGTTCCATGCAAATTCGATTTCAATTTTTTTCTTCTCGCCGCAGCGCCATCTGTCGCAAATCGGGGGTACCCGCAAGCAGACGAGTACACAATCCGGTCACGGCGCTGCGGTAGGTTTCCATGGGCCGTTTCCCCACCTGTCCATTTTACACCCTTCTTCATCAACTACCACTGAAAGACTCGTGCCATTCTGAACAACTGGCTGCAGCCAAATTGCTGCCGCTACCACCTCCCGCTCTACCAATCGACGGGAGCGAAGGTTGCGCAAGCCGTGACGTGCTTCAACGGACCGGATATAAAAAGGGGAGCGCGGGACCAGGGGAGCGCGCGCTCAAGATGCTACTAAGAGGATATGACGAATCCCCTTTGTACATATAATAAATACGTTTCGTATATATATATATAGGGGAGCGCGCGGCCAGGAGGAACGCTCGGTCTGGTTGAGCCAGGAGCGACCATTCATCTCCTCATCTTTTTAATTATAATATCTAAAACCCTACCCTGCCTTGACGTTCCTACGTTCTAATCCCTTTCTCCGGAACCTAACAACTGGTGGCAGTGGTGGGATCGTCTCGGCGGCACTTTTCCGGACAGATCCAGGGTTTCACGCTCCTGCTGGGGACATCGAGGCTGAGCAACAACCCAGAGGCTGCTAGCGCGGCTTGCCACACGACTGGTCCTGGCGTGTTCAGCCGAAGAGTCAGTTCCGCGGACACAAGCGTCACAGGCAGTGAAGTTGCTTGGCCCAGGCTGGACTCTAGATCGCTGTGGAGATCAAGGTGGGCTGGGACGGACAGCGGTAGATCGGTCAGCGGGGTGAGCGGAGGATTGATCATTTTAGGCGCCAACGTCTCCTTGTGTGCGAATTAATGTTAGTTTTAAAAACATACTACCAGTTAGGTTTCATGAGCATTCACAGGGCTATGTCCGACGGGTTTATCTAGGTTATTGTGGCGCCCTGGACGTTTTCGAGTCATTTGTAAGGGAAGCTGAGGTTTGTTGTAAAGGAAGGGTACCTTGATTCGGCAGCCTTCTTATTGCGGAACTCATTTCTTTTTAACGTAGCAGCTTGGGCTTTTTTCTTTTTTTTTTTTTTTTCCTATACGATTCCTTTGGGCAAAGTTTGCGCTCAATATTGTAAAAGGTTCCTGGGAAAAGAAAGTGGTCGTGTTATATGGTACACGCATTACCCATGGAGGGTCAAATTTTTTCAAACACAAATTCCGTGCAGTTAGAAATCTCGTAATAACTTTGAGTTCGGTAAACAATCCTCACACTGTCATGGATCTGCTGAAACTAAGAAAGGAAGAGCTATTGGAGCTGGGCAGAGCACTAGATATTGATATTCCCAAAGCGGTCAGAGAAGCTCATCTAACCGCGGAGATAGAGAAAACGACCAGGGCAGGGTGTAAGATAGACAGGTGGTGAAACGAGAGCCAAATGAGCGACCGGATTGTGTCCCCCTCGGTTTTCTCTTTTTCTGTGGCGCCATCTATGTTGAGCACCGCGAACTCTCACTCCAGGTGGGCGAACGCTGGCGACCGGTTAAATTGATGGAGAAGGTTTCTCGTGGATTTTCAATGGAGGACTGTCGTGCTCTCAGTTTATTTTGCGCACTCTCCCGTAGAGTTCCATGCAAATTCGATTCCAATTTTTTTCTTCTCGCCGCAGCGCCATCTGTCGCAAATCGGGGGTACCCGCAAGCCACCCGGAAGCAGACGAGTACACAATCCGGTCACGGCGCTGCGGTAGGTTTCTATGGGCCGTTTCCCCACCTGTCTATCTTACACCCTGGACCAGGGCTGGTTTGCTCATCTTGCGGCTGCGGACGCGGCCGCGGCCAGGAGGGATTTTTACGTCACGTGACCAGCTCCATGGGGACAAGGAAGTACCTAGCGTCCCTGCCTAATAGCGGAGAGATCCGCATCGCTTCAAGCACAAAAGCCTAATTTCGCTCGCAGAAACTGATTGGAGGGACTTTCAACTGGAACCTAATTGACCGCCCCTTTATACTGTAGGAGCGGTAGGTAAAGTTACGGCCAGGGAGGGCAAATAGGAGCCAAAATAAAGAAAAAAACCACACGAGATAAAAGCGGTAGCAGTAGTTTTATATACCTCCGCCGGCGCCGCGCCTCGCGCCTTCTGTTGTGGTCGAGAGGTTAAAGCGCCGGTACTTGTCGTCGCGGCGTGAAAGTTCCGGGTTCAAATCCGGCTAGGGACTTCTTTTCTTTTTTTTTTGTATTTTGCGCATGTCTTACTTTTGAACTGTGATCCTTTTTTGGAAATCTTCCAGTTGCACTACTGCGCCTTACACGCTTTTACTGTTAGTCCCAGCTGTTCAATCGAAACACCGGGAAGAAGAAAAAAAAGATCAACGCAAGTTAACGCGCTAATGCAATCATTTCGTAATGTTCATTAAAAGGAAACCAAGCTAACAGCATCAGTATGGCTTTCACACAAGCGGAGCCGAAACAAGCATCCTTTCCCCAGCGTTTACAATTTTATCTGTTTTCAAATAACGCTCTAGCTACGATTCCTTTCAATAACAAGAGACGCCTATTTAGGACTAATAAAAACTGCAGTTGTAGCAATTAAAAAATATAAAATAAAACAAGCAAAAAAAAAAAAAGACTAGCAGCTGTGTATACATTGATTGAGCGAAATCCTACAGGAAAGGCAGCAGGGCAAACGTCTGAGAAAGTAGTAAAACTGAACTAAAAGAGATCATACTTTTACTTCCATGGAATGAGATAAAAAGTATATTTATACTCTTTACATTTTGTTGTGGCAATCGTTTTGTAATATTAACACATTACTTGTTGAATTTTAGTAGAATAGCAGACGTTCACGACCAAATGCAAAAATGAATCAGGCATCGACCATCGCAAACCCTCTCTTTAATGCAAACACCTAAAATGACTTTGGATCAAGAAATGGAATTAATTATAATTAATTCCATTTGTTGGTCCAAAGTCAGTTAATTGCTACAACTGCAGTTTTTATTAGTCCTAAATAGGCGTCTCTTGTTATTGAAAGGAATCGTAGCTAGAGCGTTATTTGAAAACAGATAAAATTGTAAACGCTGGGGAAAGGATGCTTGTTTCGGCTCCGCTTGTGTGAAAGCCATACTGATGCTGTTAGCTTGGTTTCCTTTTAATGAACATTACGAAATGATTGCATTAGCGCGTTAACTTGCGTTGATCTTTTTAGAGCGCAGCTCTTAGGCGCCCGTTCCCGGCTTGAGCGGCGTCGGCATCGGCGTAACCGCAACCCTCGTAACCCTCGTGAGGGTTACGAGGGTTACGAGGGTTAATCTCATGAGGGTTACCCTCACGAGGATCACGAGGGCCACGAGGGTTACTTACCCTCGTAACCCTCACGAGGGTTACGAGGGTTAGTTACCCTCAAAAGGGTTACCTTCACGAGGGTTACCCTCACGAGGGTTACTTACCCTCAAAAGGGTTACCTTCACGAGGGTTACCCTCACGAGGGTTACTTACCCTCGTAACCCTCGCGAGGGTTACGAGGGTTAGTTACCCTCAAAAGGGTTACCTTCACGAGGGTTACCCTCACGAGGATCACGAGGGTTATAAGAGTTACCCCTACGAGAGTCACGAGAGTTACCCTCACGAGGGTCACGAGAGTTACCCTCACGAGGGTCACGAGAGTTGCCCTCACAAGGGTTACTAGGGTTACCCTCACAAGGGTCACGTGACCCCCCGGGGTCACGTGACCCCCCGTTGACGTCATCGCCACTGACGACGTCATCAGTGACGTCACTGATGACGTCACCGGCATCCCCATCGTCAACGTCATAATCACTGATGACGTCATCAGCGACGTCACTGATGACGTCACCGGCATCCGCATCGTCATCATCATCATCACTGATGGCGTCATCAGTGACGTTACTGACGACGTCATCGGCATCGTCACGTGGCCCCAGGTCACGTGACCCCCCTTGACGTCACGTGACGCCCCAAGGTCACGTGACTCCCACAAGGTCACGTGACCCCCCCGCCCTCCGAGGTCACTTGACCCACCCCCCAGTACCCTTCCCCCCTCCTCCTCAAGAGCTGCGCTCTAATTCGGCGTTACAGGGAGTTGTAAACGGCTTTCATTTTTTTTCTTCTTCCCGGTGTTTCGATTGAACAGGTGGGACTAACAGTAAAAGCGTGTAAGGCGCAGTAGTGCAAGTGGATGATTTCCAAAAAAGGATCACAGTTCAAAAGTAAGACACGCGCAAAATACAAAAAAAAAAAAAAAGAAGTCCCTAGCGCGATTTGAACCCGGAACTTTCACCCCGCGACGACAAGTACCGGCGCTTTAACCTCTCGACCACAACAAAAGGCGCGAGGCACGGCGCCGGCGGAGGTATATAAAAATACTGCTACCGCTTTTATCTCGTGTGGTTTTTTTCTTTATTTTGGCTCCTATTCGCCCTCCCTGGCCGTAACTTTACCTGCCGCTCCTACAGTATAAAGGGGCGGTCAATTAGATTCCAGGTGAAAGTCCCTCCAATCAGTTTCTGCGAGCGAAATTAGGCTTTTGTGCTTGAAGCGATGCGGATCTCTCCGCCATTAGGCAGGGACGCTAGGTACTTCCTTGTCCCCATGGAGCTGGTCACGTGACGTAAAAATCCCTCCTGGCCGCGGCCGCGTCCGCAGCCGCAAGATGAGCAAACCGGCCCTGCCGATGAAAGCCAGGATGTCTGGAATAGCATTGTTGAGAAAAAAGAGAAGGAAGCGGCTCGAGAGGCCGACGAGCAGGAAAGGCAGGCTGATCTTAACCGAGAGGAACTGGCTCTCAGAAGGCTAGAACTAGAGCGCGGAGCGGCTGGCTTTAACGTTACTGGCTATGGTGAAGGAAGGGAATCCTTTAAGACGAGCAAATATATGCAACCATTTAAGGTAGAAGGTGACATTGGGCTATATTTAGTTAATTTCGAGAGAACGTGCGAGAGAATGTCGTTTCATCGCAACACGTACGTGGCCGCAGAGACTATTGACATTACTTCCGGGGGCGGCGTTGGAAGTAATGGCTCGCCTCGTGTACCAGTGAAGCTAGCTGCTAATTATGATGTAGTTAAGATTAGTTTGCTCCGCAAGTACCAGTTGTCTGCCGAGGCATTTCGTTTACAATTTAGAAATGCCACAAAGGAACCCGGAGAGGCTTTCACGGAGTTTGAGTTTAAGAGTCAACTTAGAAGAATGGCTAAAGAGCGAAGGGGTATTTGGGGACCACGATAAGGTGATTGAGCGGTTCTGTCTAGAGTAGTTTCTGGGAGGTATTCCACCATTCGTTCGGAACTGGTTATTTGACCGCGAGAAACTGACCTCGGTTAGGAAAGCGGCAGAATGAGCGGAAGAGTTCGTGACGCGCCGAAAACTCAGTCGCGAGGACAGATTTGTAACTGGTCGAAAAAACAACGAAGTTCCAAATTATGGACATCGTAAATCCGCCTTCGAAAAAGATCGACAAAGCGACCAAAGTTCAACCTCAAGCAAAGAGAAGGACGTAGATGATGACGGAGATAACTTAAAAGATAAAGAAAAGGGAGCCTTCGAAAAACGCAAGGAAATAATTTGTTTCAATTGCCAAAAACACCAGGTCACATTGCATCAATGTGCAGAAAAGAGAAGGTTGCATTTTCATACGTCGTTGACAGGGACGAAAACCTGGAGTTGCTCAGACCTCACTTGTACGATCTAAAGGTGAATGGCAGGGAATGCAAGGTACTGAGGGACAGTGCTGCTACCATGGACGTAGTGCACCCGTCATTTGTGAACCAGGGAGATTACACCGGTGAGTGCGCTCGGATAAAGCAAGTCGTCGAAGAGCAGAGTGTATGTCTGCCTATGGCCAAGGTTAAAATTCAAGGGGCGTTTGGCAAGCTGACCACAGAGGCAGCTGTCTCACAAAATCTACCAGCACAATATCCGTACCTGTTCTCCAGAAAAAACAGCGAAACGTCTAGCGGATCAAGGTGTAGTATTTGGTGGAGGTGTCGTTCAAGCTCTGACAAGAGCACAAGCTCGTAAGCTTTCGCGTCAGTTAACTTACGGTGAAACAAACAGGGAAGACACAACGGCAATGCCTAGCGTTTGTAGCAATGACTCGAATAAAGAAATCAATAGAGCAGAGCCTGTAGACAGCAAGGGCGACAAAGTGAACGAAATAGAAGGTGATCGGGTCTCCCCGCAAAAAAACGGGCAAGTTTTATTAGACGCTAATCGAAAAGAGGGAGTCTTACCATTCAAGGCGGATACTGTGGAAGGTCTATTGACCATAAACCGCGCAGAGCTAATTCGAGAACAGGAAACAGACGACTCGCTGAGCCATTGCCGGGACGCTCTTGCTTTGAGAATCACTCGAAAGAAGATAGCCTTCTACAAAAAGAATGGTATTTTGTATCGACGGTACAGTGATCGTAGCGGGGTCACATTAGAACAAGTCGTACTGCCGCATAAGTTCCGTGCAAACTTATTGGCTGTATGTCACGGCGACACTTGGACAGGGCATTTAGGTATCACAAAGACTAAAAAAAGGCTTATCCAGAACTACTAGTGGCCAAATTGTTTTAAAGACGCTGAAAACTTTGTAAGATATTGTGACATTTGCCAAAGAGTCGGCAAACCGAATGAGAGGTGGAAGGATCTTTTGAAACTGGTTCCGATAATCCCGAAACCATTTCGAAGGCTTGTCATCAATATTGTGAGACCATTACCTCACATAAAAAGAGGGTTTAAATATGTTCTGACAATGCTCTGCCCAGCAACAAAGTTTCCAGAGGCTGTTCCACTGAAGGAGGTTTCCTCAGCGGCAGTTGTGGATGCTTTGCTCTCCGTTTTTGCTCGGGTAGGATTTCCAAAGGAGCTTCAGACAGATCAAGGTAGTGTCTTCGTGAGCGTGTTAACGACGACCTTTCTAGAGAAGCTAGGCATTAAGATTTTTCACAGCTCAGTGTACAACCCACAGAAAAACAGTGTAGAGAAGTGGCATTCTGTGTTCAAGCGAAGGCTACGCGCTGCTTGTCTCGAGCATGCAGAAGACTGGGATACCTGTTTGCCTGGAACCATGTTCGCTTTAATAACAGTGCCACATGAAGCGACAGGGTTCAGTCCCGCGGAACTAGTTTACGGGAGAACGTTGAGATCGCCATTAAGAATGATCTAAGAAGTATGGGAGGGTCCAGAGCAGGACATCGTAGTTGTTGAGTACATCCTCCGCCTTATTAATAAGCTACATCAGACGCCGGACGTCGCGGCAGAAAACATGAAGACAGCGCAAATATCTGCTAAGAAATATTATGACTGCTGCACCAGACTTCGGGAATTCCAGGTTGGACGGAAGGTGATGGTCCTAAAACCATCTTGGAAAACAAGTTAGAAGTTGACTGGGCGAGGACCTGCAACAGTTGAAGAGAAACTGTCGGACACAGATTATGTTATTTCGAGACAAGGAAAGAAAACTAATATCTATCATTGCAATTTGCTGAAACGCTATATTATGAGGGAGAGTATGGTAAACTTCATTCTTGGGGAAGTGGAGGAAATACACTTACAAGAAATTCCGAAGCTTGAAGTGCCCTCTCAAGCACTTACTCCAGAGAAAGTAATTGAGGTTTCTGTAAAACTGTCAGAACTAGATGGGAGCCAAGTTGCAGATCTAAGAAAGGTCTTCGGAGAATTTCAGGATTTATTCATAAACCGGCCGGGTCACACTACACTCGTCACCCATGATATAGAACTAACATCGGATGTGCCGGTTCGTTCAAGGCTATACAGAGTGTCACCGCGTCAGGAAGAGATCCTCAGATCTGGGATCTAAGGCATAATTGCATGTACCGGATGTTATAATAACGTTTAATATATTCAGGATTTGACTCTTCAGTGACTTATAATTTCTACGCTAATCAGCCATTCGCACATTATCAATACCGGGAGATAAGTCAGGCTTGAAACTACACAGCATCTTTTGTTTATGGACTCGCGCTATGTGAGGGTGCGTCGTACCTGGTTGTAACCATCGTTGCAATGGTTACTGAAAAATCGCGATAGACATTGAATTCTTGAATAACCTGACAACCTCAATAATAATAACAATAATAAACGAATTACCTTGACGGCGTACGATTTGTTTCTCATACTGGCCTGCACCACGCCGGTAATGCACTTCAGGTCGTCGTCCTAATTGATCTGCATGACGTGGTTTGATTTTACAGCATTTTCACCCCTCTAAACTAAACTGGGTTCTTCACAAAAAAAAACAAAAAAACGCACATTGCGGAGGCTTCTACGGCCACGGAAATGCACTTGATTTTGTCGCTTGTTTACCGACGCAATTTAATGAGGACGCCCGCTGCAACAGAGGCCAGCAAATCTATCGTGTCGTCTGCTACCAAAGCAAAGCAGAGTGTAATACTTCAGAAATGACTTTCATTGTTGCTATACGACACTGAGACGACAAAAACATCTTCATAATTAAATATCAAGAAATTAGCTTGCTTACAAAAAATTATTTACTTACTTGTAAGCAAAAACCTAGCCTCATGTGGAGTCTCCATGCATTAGTCCATAGCAACGTCCCTAGCAACGGTTTGTTTGGACCCAGACGCCTTGTTGGGACGTCATCACTTACGGGGTATAATAATAATAATATTTATTGCATGTGCTTTAAGTACATCAATACACAATAGCGGGACAATCAAAGCCATAAAGGCTTGTAAGACTAGTCCCTAAAATATTAAATTCAGTACAAACCTAGATCAAAATTACAAAAGGCCGAGGGCCGGAATGCATGACAAAAGAGAATCTGTGCAGGCAGAGCACCACGGCACAATGCACAGAGTTAACGGAAAGTGAAAAGAGCAACATAAAAGTGTATTGGCACATCAATACAACATTACACGCCTGAACAAAAAGCCCTCAGTTGACGCTTCAAAGCTCCTCGAGATGTGACATCCATTAGCGCAGAGGGAAGGTTATTAAAAATGTGAGGTACGTAATATAGGCGAATGCATTTCAATGTGTGTTGATGCGCATCTGTGTAAACGGTGTCGGATCTCGAAGGGCCCGACATACGTTGTTGGGGTTTTTTAAAGTGTTATCCCAATAGTGTCTGATTATTACAGTTTGCCAGAATAGTGCTCGAAATGTTGGTAGGGAGAGGTCATTAAACAGGTTATCAGATAGTTGGAGACTCGAGCCATATGCCACACTTCGCAAAATGCCTCTAAGTAAAGAGTTCACCCTAGAGTCCAAACGGTCCGTACACTGTCCGAACACAATTATCCCTTACCGAAGTAGGCTATACACGAGCCCGTGCACCAAAAGTCTTCTCGTTGACATCGGAAGAAATATACGCAGGTTGTAGAGGGTGCAGGAAGCGGTTCGTAACTTTTTAAAGATGTAGCAAAGGTGAGAGTTCCATGATAGATCACAATCAAAATGGATTCCTAAATATTTTGTGGTGTTGACATAGTCGGTTGGCACGCAGTTGCAAGATACACAGTTTGACCCGTGTAAAAAAAAGTGGAATGACCAAGAGAATCGATTTCAGCGGACTACGAAAGCATATCAGTTGCGTTTTTTTTTTTTTTGCGTTGATCCGAATTACATTTTCTGAAAACCAATTCATCACCCGTATTACATCTAATTGGGGCAAAGCAACGGCATCACGGTAACGTATGCGACTGGACAACAAAACTGTATCATCGGCGTATTGAAATAAATTACAGAACATTACCGCCTGCGGAAGGTCGTTGACATAAATGTTAAACAAAAGAGGGGACAACACGGAGCCCTGAGGAACGCCAGCCCTAAGGGACATTTTTGCACTATGAATTTTACATATGGAGACGAGCTGCGTACGATCTAACAAAACGTTCTCGAGCAATGCGTAAAAAGGGCCTCTGAAGCCAAGACTGTATAGTTTACTTAAAATAATTTTATGATACACGGAGTCGAAATAGACACGCCCAAAAAAAAAACACTTATGTGAAAAGGTTGTGTTCGAACGCACTATGAAGCAAATCGGAAAAATCTTCAAGCAAGGGTTGTGTGCCCTTTCCCGTAATAAACCCGTACTGCTGTGGCCACATACTATCAAATTTATCTAAAAAAGCTGTCATTATCAGGAAAAGGTGTTTTTCTAAGAGTTTCGCCAATGAAGGCAAGATGGAGATGGGACGATAACTGTCAACTTTACCATGGTCTCCATTTTTATATAAGGGCCTGACGATTGCCGTTTTATGATCTTTAGGAATATTACCGGACGTTATAATAACGTTTAATATATTCAGGATTAGACTCTTCAGTGACTTATAATTTCTACGCAAATCAGCCATTCGCACATTATCGATACCGGGAGATAAGCCAGGCTTGAAACTACACAGCATATTATATAGTCCTTCCTCAGTTATTTCAGGAAGAAAGGCAGGTGAAGCGTTTTTCGTAGTTGTCGCTGAGTGACAATGGTGACTGTCTCATGAGACACTTGACGTATTTTCGAAATGAACATTAAATGAATTAGGCGTGAAATGTTTACTACCAGGAAAATACTTTGCAATCGTTTCATCGGCACAATGTTTCGCTTTGTGTTCACCGCGCAGTTCGTTAACGACAGACCAGGTAACGCGGGAATCGAAACGCGCGTCAACCAGCTTCTGTTTAACATAGTTTCGCTTGGCTGAGCGAATGAGGGCGGTAACCCGGTTTCGTTCACTTTTGAATTTGATTTGAAGATCCACGTTATCGGGAGAGCGGCGGCAGCGCATCCACAAGAGTTCTTTGTACTTAATTGCGGTGATTGGGTCATTGCTCAACCACAAGTGTTCCGCGTGACGCTTTTTAACGGTAACAACTCTTTTACTGAGCCCTGTAAAATGTTGCCATACGCGTATGAATTTAGGGTAAAGCTCCTCTTGACTGGAAGATCGCATTAAGATGTCCCACTTATAACTAGATATTAGTTTGTCGAATAATATCCGATCGACAACTTCTATTTGTCGTGTTTCAGAACCGGCGTTTTTAGGAGGGGTATTTGAAACTAACTGAACCGCAGTGAAGTAATGATCGGCAAGTTTTTGCGAAATTACAGCAGATTTAACTTGAAGTCCGTAAGCCCGCACATTGATGTCATCAAGACAAGCAGAAGCAAAATGTCCATTAAAAAATTCTTCTCTGGTAGGAGCTTGTATAGTGCAGTCAAGACCGAATTCTAAAAGAATATTAAGGTAGTCACACACGGGTTGTCTTTGCAGGTTTTAGGGTGTCAATGTTTATGTCGCCGAGTACGCAAAGCTGTTCTGCGACATTGAAGTCAGCTAGACTTGATCCCAGTTCATCTAAGAAAGGCGTAACACTATCAGATGAAGGGCGATAGACGGCAAGTAACGTAAGCGAGTATGTTGAGTTGGAAATTTTCAAGGCAATACACTCTGCGTGAGCAAATGTAACATTCAATAGTTCTGTAACCCACGATTCTTTGACGAATACTGCGATACCACCACCTGTCCTACCCAAACGGGTACGGAAAAATTCTCAATATCCAGGAAGGGAAAATTGATCAACAGATATAGATGGCACATTTACCTCAGTTAGTACCCAAACGTCAGCGAGATTTTTCAGAGAGTTGGTGACGGTGCAAAATTGGTCCTAATACTTCCTAACACTACGAATATTAGTATGAAAGAGAGTAAAACCACTAACTATGGATTCAAAATGACATGAAATGGAAGTGAGATCTTGGCCGTCAGAAAATGTGAAGGCCATAGGAACTAGATAATGAGCTCTAGGTCACCGATGCAATTAACGCGCACGAGAGGGGCGCCTTCAGTCTTTTTAGCGTAGATATTTGCATTGTTTACCCCAACAAAGCGTTATTGCTTCTCTTTTCTTTTTGAACGAGCCTTCCAGAAGAAATCCCTGTTTGACTGTTTGAGATTTTCATTAAAGAAAAGTCTCGGCAGCTTAACAATAATAATAATAATAATAATAATAATAATAATAATAATAATAATAATAATAATAATAATTGCATAAAAATTTATTGCATAATAAATAATAATAATAATAATAATAATAATAATAATATAATTTATTCAGTAGTGCAGGTATAGCCAGTTGAGTATCGGGTCCGATCAAAGCCATCAGGGACTTGTTGGACCAGACCCTTCACGGAAAATACAAAAAAGGAAGTTCGCACGGAATAACATCCCGTGCAGGAAAAAAAAGCAAATAACATACAGATGATTCACTTGACAGGGTGTGGTCGGAATGTTTGTGACAGTGATTTGGGTGAAGCTGTGAAGATAAAACTATAGCAAACGTTGTCTTGATCACTGTGTCAATTACAATAATTAAAGTCATAAAAATTAAAACAAAAACACTCATGCATGAGTATTTTTAGACACTGTAAGGGTAGATTCGAAGACACAGTCCTTGAATTCATGAGTCTTTCTCTCAAATATTTCACATGTTCAGTAAAAAAAAAAAAAAAACACTTATTAGTAGAAAGAAAATCAGTCAGTCAACGGGTCGAAGCCAACAAAACTTCACGCAATAAATGCAGTCGTCATTTAGCATGTCCAGCGATTACCACAAAAAGCACGTACAGCACCATACTACAAAAGAAAAGGAAAATAACATGGGATAAAGTCACTATCTAGCCACATCGGAGAACATGTTTCTCAGAGAGGTCTTCAGCATTTTGTTTGAGGTGATGGCAAGCAGAGCAGCTGGAACGTCGTTAAAAACTTTTGGCACGTAAAAGGAACGCATGCGTTCGCCATAGTAAGTTCTCACTCGAGGAGGTTGAAAACGCAGAACAGATCTAAATTCGCGAGATGGGCTGGCCGAGACCTTAAACTCACTCTCCCAGAAGTGTCGCCAAATTACTGTTTGAAGAAAGATTGAATGAAAACACGGTAACTTAAGTGAAGCAAACAAGCTCGCACTAGATGACATGTGTGTGTTGTATGCTACTCTCTTCAGAATTGCCTTTAACGTGCAATCAATTCTTGAGTGCCAAAAGAGAGGACAGTTAAAAAATTGACTGATTTGCAGGCAACAGGTCCGGTGTGGAAATGAACTAGAGAGGTGACATGAGACAGGGGTGATCCAGGAATAAATTTTTTATTACTCACTTTAAATGTTGAAAGATAATAACTAACAAAAGACAAAAAAACTGAAAGCCGTTTACAACTCCCTGCAACACCGAATTAGAGCGCAGCTCTTGAGGAGGAGGAGGAGGGAAGGGTACTGGGGGGGTGAAGTGACCTGGGGGGGTCACGTGACGATGCCGATGATGTCATCAGTGACGTCACTGATGACATCATCAGTGACGATGACGATGCGGACTCCGATGACGTCATCAGCGACGATGGCGATGACGATGCGGATGCCGGTGACGTCATCAGTGACGTCACTGATGACGTCATTCGTGATGATGACGATGACGATGCGGATGCCGGTGACGTCATCAGTGACGTCACTGATGACGTCATCAGCGATAATGACGATGACGATGCGGATGCCGGTGAGGTAATCAGTGACGTCACTGATCACGTCATCAGTGATGATGACGATGACGATGCGGATGCCGGTGACGTCATCAGTGACGATGACGTCATCGGGGAGGTCACGTGACCTCGGGGGGGGGGCGTGTCACGTGACTTCAGGGGGGGTCACATGACCTCGGGGGTCATGTGACCCCCGAGTTGATGTGACCCCCCCTGAAGTCACGTGACACGCCCCCCACGCGTCCCAGGGTCACGTGACCCTGGGACGGTCACGTGACCTCTGGGGGTCACACCTTGGGGGTCACGTGACCTTGCGGTGACCTTGGGGGTCGCGTGACCTTGGGGTGATCTTGGTTACGCCGACGGCGACGGCGACGCCGACGCCGCTCAAGCCGGGAACGGGCCCCTAAGAGCTGCACTCTAAAAAAGTGAAAGCTGCTTACAACTCCCTGTAACGCCGAATTAGAGCGCAGCTCTTGAGGAGGAGAAGGGAAGGGCACTGGGGGGGGGGGTTAAACTAACCAGGGGGGGGGGGGTCACGTGACCTTGGGGGGTCACGTGACCCCCAATGCCGATGATGTCATCACTGACGTCACTGATGACGTCATCAGTGACGATGACGATGCGGGTACCGATGACGTCATTAGTGACGTCACTGATGACTTCACCAGTGATGATGACGATGCGAATGTCGGTGACATCATCAGTGACGTCGCTGATGACGTCATCAGTGATGATGACGATGACGATGCGGATGTCGGTAACGTCATCAGTGATGATGACGATGACGATGCGGATGCCGGTGACGTCATCAGTGATGATGACGATGACGATGCGGATGCCGGTGACGTCATCAGTGACGATGACGATGTGGATGCCGGTGACGACATCAGTGACGTCACTGATGACGTCATCAGTGATGATGACGATGACGATGCGGATGTCGGTAACGTCATCAGTGATGATGACGATGACGATGTGGATGCCGGTGACGTCATCAGTGACGATGACGTCATTGGGGGTCACGCGACATCGGCGGGGGTCACGTGACCTCAGGGGAGTCCCGTGACTTCGGGGGGTCACGTGACCTCGGGGGGGTCACGTGCCCCCCACGAGGTCACGTGACCCCGGTGGGGGGCTCGCGCGGTGCATTATCGGACATTTCCCATGATGCACCGCGCGGTTACGCCGACGCCGCTCAAGCCGGAAACGGGCCCCTAAGAGCTGCGCTCTAAAAGTGAAAGCCGTTTACAACTCCCTGTAACGCCGAATTGGAGCGCAGCTCTTGAGGAGGAGGAGGGAAGGGTACTGAGGGCCACGTGTTCTCGGGGAGGGGGGTCACGTGACCCCCCCCCCGAGGGCACGTGACCTTGGTGGGGTCACGTGGGGGCAGTCACTTGCCCCCGTCAGAGGTCACGTGACCTCGGGGTGTCACGTGACTCCCCAGGTCACGTGACCAAATTTTTTCCGCTAGATTTAGCGGGGAAATTTTTTCCGCTAGATTTAGCGGGGAAATGTTTTCCGCTAGATTTAGCGGTGAATTTTTTCCGCTAGATTCAGCGGGGAAATTTTTTCCGCTAGATTTAGCGGGGAAATGTTTCCGCTAGATTTAGCGGGGAAATTTTTTCCGGTAGATTTAGCGGGAAAATTTTTCCGCTATATTTAGCGGGGAAATTGTTTCCGCTAGATTTAGCGGGGTAATTGTTCCGCTAGATTTAGCGGGGAAATTTTTTCGCTAAATCTAGCGGGAAAATGCTTCCTCTAGATTTAGCGGGAAAATTTTTCCGCTAAATTTAGCGGGGAAATTTTTCCGCTAGATTTAGCGGGAAATTTTCCCGCTAGCTTTAGCGGGGAAATTTACCCATAATGCACCGCGCGGTTACGCCGACGGCGACGGCGACGGCGACGCCGCTCAAGCCGGAAACGGGCGCCTAAGAGCTGCGCTCTAAAAATACGCTTATGCCCTACCTTAGTGTACTATAGGCTAACGCGTGCATAATGCTCTTTCTAATTGACAAAGGTAGAAATGATTTGATATTGTAAAGCAGACATGAGACAGTTCTCAATCGTTGGTATATATATGACATGCGAGAGTTCCATGAGAGGTCACTGTCGAAGTGAAGGCCTAAATACTTTACGGAGTTAACATATTCAACAGGTGTACAGTTAGAGCATGAGCAATTGGTGTTGTGGAGAAATAGCTGAGAAGTCAAGCTTACATTTTTTAAAGGGCTATGAAAGCAGACCAGCTTCGTTTTTGAAGCATTTACCCGAAGCTTGTTGGCGAAAAACCAGTCCCTTATTTTAGCGACATCGATCTGAAGCATTTCAATTGCGCGCTCGTACACTAGATGTCGAGAAAATATAAGGGTGTCATCAGCATATTAAAATATTTTGGAAGTTGTGATTGAAGTTGAAATATCATTTACGTAGATGCTAAAAAATAATGGAGAGCAAATAGAGCCTTGTGGAACTCCGGAAGTTAAGAAAGCGAGGGAGCTGCGTACGTTACCACCTGAAACAACTTGGGTACGATTTATTAGAAAACTTTTTAACAATGCATGAAATGGGCCACGAAAGCCCACTCTGTAGAGCTTGTCTAAGAAGATATTATGGTTTACGGAATCGAACGCCTTGGCAACGTCGATAAAGAGTGCGCACACAAACATGTTATTGTAAAAGGAAGAGTGTAGAATCTCCGAAAATTCTTCAGGGTGATTAATGGTACCACGACCAGTGACGAAACCGTATTGATGTGGCGAAATAATACTGTATTTCTCAAGAAACCCAGACATAGCAATAAATATATGTTTCTCCAAGATTTGTGAAATGCAGGACAATATTGAGATAGGCCTGTAGAATGAAAGATGATTTGGTACTCCACCCTTAAAGAGTGGAATAACCATGGCCTGCTTTAAGTCGTTTGGAACTTCTCCAGTTTCGAGAAATCTATTCATCATTACAAGGAGAACATTCTTCAAAGAGTCATAATTTCGGCATAAGTCACGCACTGTTATTCCATCGACACCGGCCGACCTAAAGCGCTTGAAGGCAAATAGGTATGACCGCAGCTCTGGCTCTGAGAGAGGTGGAAGAAAAGCAGAATCAGAGATAGATGAAGTGCAGGATCTTCATCACCGCCTATCGAGAGTGCGACTGAATTCGCGAAGAACACATTAAAGGCATCGACAGAAGAGGTCAAGTCCACCCCGAAATGTTTTTTCAATGTCTCTGTCGAGTCCTTTTTTTTCATGTCCACGAAGCTCATTGACAATTGACCAAGTTTTTCTGGATTCAGCACGTGCGTTTGCAAAACTTTTAGCATAATATTTTCTTTTTGTTGATCGAATAAGGGCATTCACCCTATTTCTTTGTATTTTACATTCTATTTTGAGATTGGCATTGTCGGGAGAGCGCCGAAACTTCTTCCACAATTGTTCTTTCTGCGTTATGCTGTTAATAATATCTGAAGTAAGCCAAGGCAGTGAGGGTTTACGTTTTTAACATATATAACGGTCATCGATAACTCCCCAAAATTTCTAATGATGTCCACAAACACTGAGTACAAGTTTGTGCTGTTAACCGAGGATATGAATTTATTCCAATCATATTCTTTAATTAGTCGATCAAAAATGTTTAAGTCAACCCGCTCTAAACGGCACGCACTCTCGAAATTATAACCTTTTTTGGAGGGAAAAACACATTTATATGCGACAAAAAAATGATCTGCAAGCTTTTGTAAAATGACAGCGAAGTGTATGGAAGCATCTGGAGCTCGGACGTTTATATGATCTAGGCAGGATGATACAATATTTTCATTTAATACTTCTTCACGGGTCGCACTCTGAACGGTAGGTATGATTCCATGCTCTGCAAGTAGTGATAAATAATCACAAACACAATTTTGGAAGTTTTGAAGGTGTCAATGTTGATATCTCCCACCAAATATAAATGTGCTTCATTAGACAATTCTTCCAAATTTTCCCTCAGCTCCTCTAAGAAGCCAGAGCAGTTAGTCGAAGGAGGTCTGTAAAGTGCAAACAAGCAAACCGTATAGTTAGAATTAGAAACCTTTAGCATCAAGCTTTCCGAGTGTTGAAATGTGACATCAGTTGTTGACCATGAGTTCCTTATAAATACGCCTATTCATCCTCCTCGAGTAATTGGCCGTGTATAAAAGAAATTTTGAAATCCTAAAATCCTAAACTGTGGCAGATGGTCGGCACTGACATTGAATTCTGTTAGCAGAATTGCATCAATTCGGTCTCTCATTTGATCAATAACTGTCTTAAATTCATCCCAGTATTTTCGAATACTGCGAATGTTTATGTGTAAGACCGTGAAAAATTCCGGTTGAAGAAGAAGAAAACGAACTATTAAACGAGATAAAATCGGCGTACTTTAAAGAAACAAGCCATGTTGGTTATGTGATTAGGTCCAGGTCACTTCTCTGTTGAATCCGTACCGGAGTAGCGCCCTAATCTTTTCTGGCATAAATTCGAGCATTTTTGACCCACACAAATTTGTAACCGCGTTCTTTTCCCAAGAGCACGTGCCTGTCAGAAAAGTTCTCTGTTGGTCAGCGTAAAGCTGTCGTTGAAATAGTCTTTCGGGTGGATTCTCACGAGACCATTGCCTGAGCTTGCTACGAGCTTGCATCCATTTGTCTTTAGTGGGTACAGATGTAAACCTTACCAAAATAGGTGGTTTTGTAGCTCGTTTGCCTGGTAGCCTGAAAACCGAGACGATATCAGCTGGTTACTCATTTAGTTGTGTGTGTAACCCGTGAAACAACTTTAAATTGTGTATAGCTGTCTTGTATCCGCGCCTGAATGTTCTCAGGCGCGAATACAAGACAGCTATACACAATTTAAAGTTGTTTCACGGGTTACACACACAACTTGGACTTATATACAACATCGAGTGCACCACGACGCATATAGACGTGCATGCCTAGATCTTCAAGTAAATATACACTTAAACATCATGCGGACATATAGGCTGATGGTCGAACAGTCACTTACATGGTAACAATAACTAGCCTCCTGTCGGTTGTAGACAGATTCCAGTTGCGTATAATTCAATAGGCTGCTACTAGCACAATTGTTTTATGCGTTTTTTAGGACACGCTGAGAGTCGATTTGATTAAGAAAATCTGGTAATTTGTTAAATATGCGAGGAACATAATACGACCGAACACATTTTCCATATTTAGTGTATACACGAGGAATTATAAAGTGTTCACTGTTTCTTATGGGGCGCTGAACAGTTCGAGGTATTTTAAATTGGCTCAGCCAATAATGTCTTAGGATGATATAAAAAAGAGGTAGAAAACGCGGCAAGCCCACATAAGAGAATATATCATCGTCCTGGTTTAGATTCGGAGTATATGCAACGTTTTTTGCGATGTTCCTCAGAATGGCGTCAATTTTCGTTCTCCAGAGGGTTGAGCAATCGGCAAAGATAGTAATTCCATAGCGAAGAACTCCGTACGCAAGAGCATTCACGACTGTATTTCTGACCGAGATTGGGAGGAACGTTTTTGTATGGTATAGCAGACAAGATACACCTCGTAGTCTTTTAGCCAGATAATCAAGGTGTCTGTTCCAGGAGAGATCGCTATCGAAGAAAAGTCCCAAGTATTTGACTGTATTGTGGTATGGAATGGGTGTACAGGTGCAAGATACACAAGACGAGGAATGTAATATAAAAGGGATGTCTATGCACTGTCGTTCAAGTGGATTGCGGAAACAAATAAGCTTTGTTTTTTGTACAGTCACTCTGATTTGATTGGCTTCAAACCAGTCCATGACTTTCGTAGAATTTATTTGTAGTGTGTTCATTGCACTGCGCAGGCTGACATGAGTGGATAACATCAATGTGCCATCTGCGTATTGAAAAACTGAGCATCTTGGTGTTAATTTAGCGAGATCGTTGACGTAGATATTAAACAACAGGGGGGACAGGGATGACCTGCTGGGATCTCTCTGTCAAAACGTTTTGAAGCAGCAGAAAAAAGGACCTCGAAATCCGTAGTTGTAAAGTTTGTTCAAGAGTATTTACTATTTGGTGACTGATGGAATCAAATGCTTTGGATACGTCGAGAAAAAGGGCACTTGTAAATTTATTATTGTCGAACGACGTGTGCAAGATATCAGACATGTCCTCAAGTAAGGATTGAGCGCTGCGGCCGGCAATAAAACTGTATTGGTTGGGCGATATAAGGTTGTATTTATCAAGAAAGTCGTTCATCGATTTTAAAATGTGTTTCTCCAGAACCAACGCCAAACACGGAAGAATAGAAATGGGACGATAGCTTTTTCTATCGTCACGTGCACCATTCTTAGAAAGGGGCCTTACGATTGCGCTTTTGGAATTTAGGGGGAAAACTCCAGTGAGAATGATTCCATTTGGTATGTCGAAAAGAAAATTTTTTAAAACGTGAAAATTGCGGCGTAAGTCGCTCAGTTTTATATTATCTACGCCAGGGGTTTTGTGAGGCCGCAAGCTAAAAAATAGCAGCGTATGTAGATCTTTTTCCGTCATGTTTGCGAGATAGGCACTGTTTAAACAAGATTTTTCTCGATTGTCTGTCGTAATTTGTCCATGGCAAGATACGCCAGAAACGGAAGCAAAAGAATGATTGAAACTATTCGCCACAAGGGTCATATTTGAGTGAAAGTTTTTCATAATAACTTCGTCAATAGTGCGTCGTGTATTGCCGCCATTCACTTCATTGACAAGGGACCAAGTTTTTTGCGGTATCAGAACGCGCGTCGATGAACTTACTGTGGCAGTGCTTTCGCTTTGCAGAGCGTATGACAGCAGTTACGCGGTTTCTTTGGCTTATGTATTGTAGTTTTACTTGCGCATTGCTAGGTGACCGGCGGAGACGTGCCCATAAGATATCTTTTAGTTAAATAGCTGAGAGAACATCTGCTGTTAGTCAAACATGCTGCTGTCTTCGTTTCTTAGTCTAATGACAAAACGTGTGACTGTCAGTGATTGTAATCTGCCTTGGGACGTTCCTTGTCTTGTTTTGATAGAATGCCGCCGTTTATTTGGCACGCCACAAAATAATGGTCGGCTACCTTTTTTGAGATGACAGAAGACTTAGCAGACACCTCAGAGCTTCTGACGTTGATGTGATCGATGAAAAAAAAAAAAAGTTTGTTGTTAAGAGATTCTTCCCTATAGGTGCTTGAATGAGAGGAGCGAGACCATGGTTAGAAAGAAGTGTCAAATAGTCACAGACGCTCGATCTTGTGGAGTTCAGTATGTCAATGTTAAAATCCCCCACGAGACAAATTTTATCATTCGGGCCAATGTCAGTGAGGCTTACATTAAGCTCATCGAGGAATTTCAGAACGTTGCATGATGGAGGCCTATACAGTGCCACAAATGATACAGTAATGTAGCTATTACAAATTTTTATAGTTAGGCACTCAGCTTGTGTGAAAGATAACTTCAACTCAGTGCAGTACCACTTGTTTTGAACGTAGATTGCTATGCCGCCTCCTCGACATGAGTCACGTGTGTTAAAGAATGATTGATACCCAGACAATGTAAAGGGTCCCTGAGATATATCATGTTCATTTATCTCAGTTAAGACAAAAACACCTACAGTGTGCTTTATATCTTGAGTAATAACCTGAAACTCGTCCCAGTATTTCCTGATGCTTCGAATATTAACATGTACAATTGTGAGGGTGCTGTTTCCTGATGGAAAAAAATTATAAGTGAAGACAGATCGGAGAAGTGTTGATAGTCGGCCATAAAAGTCAACTGAAGCGGTCAGTGATTAAAGCGGCCAATGATTAGACAATCTGATCGAGGTCTCCAGCTCTGGAGACTCGGATGGGAGTAAAGCCTTCCCCTTTCTTTGCAAAGATGGTGCCATTTTTGACCCACACAAAACTATAGCCTCTTTTTTTGCCCCTTGTTCTGGCTAGACAGAAAAGTTCTTTGTTTGCTTTGGTGAATATTTTATTAAAATATACTTTTTGTGAGCCATCTGCGCGAGAAATCAAGCTTAGTCTCTTTCGGGCACTCATCCACTTTTGTTTGATGCCCGTAGGGGCAAACTGGACCAGAATAGGGGGGATGGAATCAGGCTTGCCATGGAGGCGGTGGACCTTACGTATCTCAGTATCGAGGTAACTTGGTATGTCAAGTTTTACTGCGATGGTCTTCACAACAGCACCTATGTCTTCGTTAGGGGAGCAAGGAATTCCATGTATTTCCATATTTGACTGCCGACTCTCCTGTTCTTTATCATTCAAGTTAGATTGTAGCTGCTGTATTGCCAGTGCCTACTCAGACACTGTCAACTGCAGCGAGAAGACCTCTGACCTCAGGAGCTTGACCTCATTGTCTTTTGAGATGACAAGGGCAAGAATAGAGTCGTATTTTTCTGAGAAGAATGTAATGGAATCCTGTACTCCTCCCACTCTCTCTTTCATGGCATAAGAATAATAATAATAATATTATTATTATTATTTAATGCAGGTGCTTCAAATACAACTATATACACATATCGTAACCGTCAAAGCCCTAAAGGCTTGTAGGACTAGTTCCCTACAAATTACTTAAGGGACACTCAAAGCAAGCTAGTATAAACCTTTCAGAGATCTAGAACGCGTGACAAAGATAAATATATACAAACAGGGGAGTAGTGCACAGCGCACAGAAGTCACATCAAGTAGAACACAAAATGAAAACAAAAAATATTAATCGGCACTTTAAAAAATGATGTCTAGGCAAAGAGTCTTCAATTTACGTTTCAAAGCTCCTCGAAAACTTATGTCGAGTAGCACAGAGGGGAGGCTGTTAAAAATATGGGATACATAATAGAGGCGAACGCATTTTCCAAAATGTGTTTTGATGCGCGGCGTTTGATATGGTCTCACGTCTCGAAGGGCGCGACAGACAGTGTTTGGGGTCTTAAAACTGTTATCCCAGTAGTGCCTCAGCACTACTGTTTCAAAAAATAGTGATTTAAAAGTTGGTAGCGAGAGGTCATTAAAGAGGTTATCAGATCTTCGGAGACTAGAACCGTAAGCTACACTACGCAGGATGCAATTCAGTAAGGAGTTCGCTTTAGACTCTAATAGGGCTGTACACAGTCCGAATACAGTTATTCCGTAACGGAGAATACTATAAACAAGGGCGTGCGTCAGAAGTCTTCTTGTTGTGATGGGAAGAAGTATGCGAA
Organism: Ixodes scapularis; assembly: GCF_016920785.2. NCBI lineage: Eukaryota > Metazoa > Arthropoda > Arachnida > Ixodida > Ixodidae > Ixodes > Ixodes scapularis. The sequence continues at coordinate 55,749,085 of NW_024609857.1, read as the reverse complement.
GATTATATAAGGTGCACGAAGCGGCTCGTAATTTTTTTGAAAATATAGAAGTGAGAGTTCCATGACAGGTCGCAATCAAAATAAAGTCCCAGATATTTTGTACTGTTCACATAAACAATTGGCGCACATTCGCAAGAAGCACAGTCTGACGTGTGAAGAAAAATTGGTTTGTCTAAAAGAACCAGCTATGTAATTGAATAAAAATAAAATAATCAGTTCTAGATAAAAAAAGCAGAATTATCACTAAGTTTTTAGAGCAGTTCCAACTGCATACTAACGTTCCTCCTCCCTCCAAAAAGAAGAAAAATCTTAAGTCAGAAAAATTTAAAAACACACACACACACACATACTCACAACGCACTGACGTCACTTTTCGCCATTGTTCGCCATTGAAAGTAGTAGAAAATTCTTGTCCAGTTTTTGCGACACTGAAGATCTTGATGACTTTCTTTGTTGTCATAAAATAATAATAATAAATTACTCATAAAACAGTAAAAAAACGCACTTGTTAAAAATAAACTGTTGGCAAGAAAAACTAATTATGAAATATTCACAAGGATTCGTCGGTCATATCAATATGTCGAAGCACTCTTCTGAGCTTTTTTCTTGAGGTAAAGTCACATAAGCTGGGAGGTATGGAATTAAAAATTTGAGGCACATAGACCGACCGGATGTTCTTACCATAGCGTGTATAGTAAGCGGGAGCAAGAAACTTTGATATTTTTCGTAATTTTCTCATATTCGGACGAAGAGTTTTAAAATCATCCTTCCAGTAGTGTTCAAGCACGACTGATTAAAAAAACAAAGATTGCAGGTTTGACATGAACAAAGCCTTAAAGAGATCGTGATCCGAGGATGCAATTTTACACTGAACATTCCGTAAGATTCCTTTTAGAATTGTATTTATCCCGGCCTGCCGCAATCCCGAACATTTGCCAAAGACTGTTACGCCGTATCGGAGTGTACCATAAGCTAATGAGTGGGCTATAAGCTTCCTGAGATTAAAAGGTAGAAATGGCTTGATATGATATAATAGGCAGGAAACGCTTCCTAATTTGGAACAGAGTTTTGATAGGTGTGAGTTCCAGGAGAGATCTGAAACGAACGTGATTCCTAGGTACTTCACAGTGTATGAACAAAAATTGGGACACATTGGCATGGGACACAGTAAGACGTCTGCAGCAAGAGAGGAATATTTAGGTCAACAACTTTAAGGGGGTTGTGAAAACAAACGAGCTTAGTTTTTGAAATATTTATATTAATTAGATTATTCACAGACCAGTTCATCAATTAGCTCTGAGGCACAGTCTTGGAGCAAACCCATTGCTCTGGGATATGAGATATGGCTCGTCAGCAAAATAGTATCGTCCGCGTATTGATAAATGGTACAGTTTGAAACACATAAACTCATGTCATTAACATAAATATTGAAAAGCAATGGTGAAAGAACTGAACATCGTGGAACCCCCGCTTTTAAGGAAACTGTTATGCTCTGCATGCCATTGATGGAAACAAGCTGCGATAGACCTTGGAGAAAATTGTTTAACAGAGGTAAGAATGGTCCCCAGAAACCGATAAAAGAAAGTTTTTGAAGCAAAATAGAATGGGGCACACCGTGTCAAATGCCTTACTGACATCTAGAAAACATGCGCAGATAAATAAGTTGTGATCAAAACCAAAATTTAACTCTTCCGAGAATGCTTCAAGAAGTGGTTGTGTCCCACGTCCTGGCACAAAACCATATTGGGATTGCGATATTATGTCATATTTTTCGATATAAGAAGACATAATTATATAAATATACTTTTCCAAGATTTGAGCAAGACACGGAAGAATAGATATTGGTCGGTAGTTTTCAACCCGGTCACGTGTGCCTCCCTTGAAAAGGGGTTTAACAATGGAGGTTTTTAATCCTGAAGGAATGACAACCGACTCTATTATTCCGTTAAACATGAGTAAAAGTGTGTCTTGTATGTGCCTAAAATTTCTTCGTATGTCGCAGAGGTGAATTCCATCATACCCTGGTGATTTTCTAGGTTTGAGACTTGATATTATAGACTCCAGATCGATCATTGTCACGAGTGGAAGAAATGCAGAAGCTAATTTGGAATGGGGTAAAAGACTGGGCGGTGTTGGACTTCGTCTAGCTTTGCCCGAAAATATGGCGAAGAAGTTATTGAAGGTATTCGCCGTAGCAAGGGAATCGGGTCCAAAAAATTCGCTAAAAGTGTCAGCTTGTAAACCAGGGGGTGCGACTCCGCGTAGTTCATTAATCAGCGACCAGGATCTAACAAAGTTGGACTTTAATGTGCAGAATTGCTTTTAAAAATATTGACGCTTAGCCGAGCGAATAAGTGCGCTTACTCTGTTATGAAGAGTTCGGAATTCAGCTTTAAGGTTAGAGTTATGAGGTGAGCGCCGGCTTCGTCTCTAGGCTATTCATTTAAGTTGTATAGCAGATAATATATCCTTAATTAACCAACGTAAATTTAAATTTCGTTATTTGCGAAGAATTACTTTCTTTGAGGATTCTGAAAACCGGTTATGCAGCTGCACAAAACGGGGGTAAATATCTGAAGGTGTAACAGATTGCTGAAAAGCATTCCAGTCGTAATTAGAGACAAAGTTGTCAAACATTTGTCGACCAACAATTTCAACCCGATGAATTTTGTTAGAAACTGAAGTCGGCGTATTATGGGGGAATTCTAAATGGCATGCAACAAAATAGTGGTCTGACAATTTGTGAGTAATGACTGCTGCTTTCGTTTTGAAGGATGCCGATCTCAGATTGATGTGGTCAATAGACGCGATTACAGGTTTGTTTCCTAAAAGTTCCTCTCTTGTTGGGACAATGATTGCTGGTTCAATGCAATGATCTGCTAGCAGTGTCAGATATTCACAAACTAGAGCCATTGAAGGCTTCAGTAAGTCAATACTTAAGTCCCCGACGAGACATAAAGAAGCTGTTGCCGGCAAAGTTTGCAGACTGTTCCGCAGGTCACAAAGAAAATCTGCAGCTTTTTCTGAAGGTGGTCTATAAAATGTAAGTAGATAGAGATCATAGGCAGAAGTAATTATACGCAAAGCTTTCGACTCAGCTGAGTGGAATGTTAACTGAAGTTCCTTAAAAGAAGGAAGATCGCAATGCCACCTCCGCGCTTATTTTCGCGGGTGTAGAAGACACTTTTGAAGCCTGGTAGAGTGAATTTCCCTACTTCATCTTGGTGAATATTAATCTCTGTCAGAAAAAAATATCAGCAATTGAAAGGATAGAAATAATAGTAAGTTGAAATTCATCCCAGTGCTTCAGAATACTTCTAATATTTACGTGGAATAAAGTAAAAGTATGACACGATTTGGGCTTGAAGGTTTCTATACATGACTCTAGGGTTTTTAGCTGGAAACAATTAGTCATCGTGGCCTAAGCAATTTTATCCAATGCACCAACGTCAGTGATGCGAATTGGTTGAGAGCTCTGGCTTTGTTTCGCAAAGATTTTACCGTGTCGGACCCATACGAATTTGAAACCCTTTTCTTTTCCTCTTGATGATGATGATGATAATAATAATAATAATAATAATAATAATAATAATAATAATAATAATAATAATAATAATAATAATAATACATTTACTTTCGAGGACTATACTCATGAAGCTGTCAGGTTCGTCAAAGCTGACATGGGCTTGTGTGACTGAACCCTTTTAGGTAGAATTGGTAACATAGTCGGTCAGAAAGAAAAAAAAAGGAAAAGAAAACGTTAAGACGCTAGAAGACCACAGTAAATGTCCACTTCAGCGGTACTAATCAATATAAATTATTTGAAGAAAAAATCGATGATGCTAAACATACAGAGATAGGAGAAAAAATAGTTAAAATTGGTTTGTCCGTCTGGTCACAGGACGTTAGAAGAAAATCGAGACAAAACTTTGAGGCACATAACTTCGGGACGAGGAGTCTAGCAGAGTGAACAAAAAAGGGCGCACTCACACGGCACGTCTGTTCACAGCACATTCAAAGATCGACACAAAATATGAGGGACAGAACTTCCAGGTGATGAGTCTCTCGGAGTCACAGAAACATACACCACAGAATTGTGAGAAAAAAAAAAGACAGTTATCCTTTTTCTTTTACTATATCCATACGACGGAGGCGCTTTTTTAGTTTTTTTCTTTGACGTAAGGTTCCAGAGATCTGCTGGTAATTGATTAAAAATGTCTGGAACGTAGAATGAACGCATAATTTTGCCATACCGTGTGTAGCATTTCGGGACGTGATATTTGGAAACGTTCCGCATAGTTGCCGTGAGACGAGACGAGGAGATTTAAAGTCGTCAGATCAGTAGTGTTTGATCACAACTGTTTCTAAAAAAATAGATCTAAAGTTCGGCATTGACAATGTCTCAAAAAGGTCTAAACGAGAATAATTGAGGTTATACCACACGTTTTTCAAAATCCCCTTTAAGATATTGTCTATTTTCGTTTGCCATAAATTCGAGCATGAACCGAAAACAGTTATACCATAGCGCAGTTGACTATAGGCTAACGAATAGGCAATGCGTTTGCGTAAGCCGAGGGGCATGAAAGTTTTGATGTTATAAAGCAGACAAGAAACGCTTCTCAACTTCGAACATATTTTTGTTAGATGAGAATTCCACGAAAGGTCGGAGTCGAAGTGTATACCAAGGTATTTTACAGAGTTTTGATGTTATAAAGCAGACAAGAAACGCTTCTCAACTTCGAACATATTTTTGTTAGATGAGAATTCCACGAAAGGTCGGAGTCGAAGTGTATACCAAGGTATTTTACAGAGTCGGAATACGGCACTTCAGCACAGTGGCACGAGCTACAGTTTGATGTGTGTAGCAAAAAAGGAATATTTAAGGACACTAATTTCAAGGCATTGCGAAAGCAGACGAGTTTTGTTTTCGACACATTTATAGAAATCAAGTTCCGAGAAAACCAGTCCATGACTCTGTTGGAGGATTGCTGGAGCATCTGAAGCGCTTCTGGGTAGGAAGTATGACGTGTTAATAAAAGGGCGTCATCTGCATATTGGTAAATAATGCAGTTTGAAACCACGCCATATAAGTCATTGACATAGATGTTAAACAATAGTGGAGAAAAAATGGCCCCTTGCGGAACGCCAGCTTTTAAACCTACTGTGGAACTTTGCACATTGTTCACCAAAACCAACTGTGTGCGCCCAAGCAGAAAATTTTCTAAAAGTGACAAGAAAGGTGCACGAAATCCTATGGCTGAAATTTTGCTAAGTAGTATAGAGTGATTAACCGTATCAAACGCTTTTGACACGTCAAGGAAGCATGCGCAAGTGAACAAGTTATTCTCAAAGCCATAATTTATGTCATCAGAAAACGTGTCCAAGAGAGGTTGTGTTCCTCGGCCAGCTATAAAGCCATACTAACTCGGAGACATCATTTTATATTTATCAATAAAGGATGCCATCGTCATATAAATATATTTTTCTAATATTTGTGCCAGACATGGCAAAATAGATATTGGGCGATAGTTTTCTACCTCACTTCTCTGACCTCCCTTAAATAGGGGTTTGACAACAGTAGTTTTTAATGCACGGGGTATGATACCAGACTCGATTATATTGTTGAAAAGTAAAAGGAGTGTGTCCTTAATGTAAGTGAAATTTCTTCGAATATCACTAAGGCGTATTTTATCTATACCAGGGGATTTGTTAAATTTGAGGCTCAGTATTATAGATTCTAAGTCGCTTGCTGTCATGTAAGGGAGAAAAGCGGAAGCAGGGTTCGAGTTAGGCATAGATGAACACATTGAGCTTTCTTTTGGCTGTTCCGGAAAAAGAAGCAAAGAAATCGTTAAAACGATTTGCAGCAGCAAGTGAGCTAATACCAAAGGTGTCTTTTAAAATGCTTCCTTGCGCGCGCGGGGAGACACCGCTCAATTCGTTGATCAATGACCAGGTTTTAACAGCGTTGCTCCGAGATTCAGAAAACTGCTTTTGAAAATAAGCCCGTTTACCAGAGCGAATGAGTGCGCTTACTCTGTTGCGGATAGATCTGAATTCTGCATGCAGGCTTTGGTTGTGTGGTGAGCGCCGGCAGCGTTTCCAAGCAATTTGTTTAAGTTTAACTGCAGCTAATATGTCATTGTTAAGCCAGCGTAAATTGGAGTTCCTCTGCTTTAAAAAAATTACTTTTTTTGATGCGTTAGCAAACTTCTGGAAGAGTTCAACAAAGGAAGAATATACTTCTGAAGGACATGCAGACCGTTGAAATGTTACCCAGTCATAATCGGAAACATGCTTGTCATATCCCTGACGGTCAACTATTTCAATCTGGCGGATTTGAGTATTGGGCACAGCACCCACTACACCAGGAAATTCCAACTGACATGCTATAAAGTAGTGGTCTGATAGTTTCTGGGTTATAACTTATAACGGCTGATTTGATTGTTGAGAAAGGTGCCCTTAGGTTAATGTGATCAATGGATGAGCTGACAAAGTCTACTGTGTTTATATATTCTTCTCTTGTCGGGGCTTGAATAGATGGTTCTATTCCGCAGTCAGCCAATAGAGTGAGGTATTCACAAAACTATAGCTTTGGAAGGCTTTAAGAGGTCAATGTTAATGTCTCCTGTAAGCCAAGAGTTGCAGTGAGTGGCAACGACTGTATACAGCAGTGAAGTTCGGAGAGAAAGTCAGGAATGCTATCCGAAGGGGGTCTATAAATTGCCAGTAGGTAGAGTTCATATGTAGAAGTAAAGACACGTAACGCCAGTGACTCACACGATAGGAATGATACAGAAATTTTCGAATAAAACAATGTGGATTTGAGAAAAACAGCAATACCACCACCGCGCTTTTTATCGCGAGTATAAAAGAAATTGTTGAATCCGGGTAAAAAAAAATGTCCAGTGTCGTCACTATGGATATTAATCCCTGTGAGAATGAGCACATCAGCTATCGGAAGCACGCTACCTACGGTTAATCTAAACTCATCCCAGTGCTTGCGAAAGCTCCTTATATTGACATGGAATAACGTAAAAGATGTCCCTGGGTTCACATTAAAGTGTTCAGAGGAAGACTTGAGCTCCTTTAACTGAGAAAATTGAGCCATTAAGGTCTACACTACACTTAAACTGAAAAAAAATGCGCCATTAGGGTCTACACTATTTGCTCCAAATCAACAACATTCATAATGCGAAGCAAAGTTGATCCTTCGCACTTTTTTGGTAAAAATGCGTCCATGTCAAACCCACACAAACTTACAGCCCTTTTCCTTTCCTCTGGTTCTCTCCAGAAGAGTTTTTTTGTTGTAGTCGGTAAGATTGTCATTGAAATAGATTCGAGGCTGTGAGTGTCCGGAAGGAATAGAACTCAAGCGGCCACGACTCATCATCCAGCGTTCTTTTAGTGGAGACGATGAAAAACGAACCAGTGTGGGGGGCACGGCATCACGTCTAGCAGGCAGGCGATGTGCTTTCTCGACATGCCCTGGCTGAAAGCCTTGCAAGGTTAGTGAGAATGCCTCCAAGATTCTCATTTGGTTGAAAGGGAATGCCATGTATTTCAAGGTTGGACGTACGATTAGATTGATCGGCGTCGTTCTGTACCGCTCTCAGATGCTGTATTTCAAGCGCCTTGTCCGATATTAATGACCTCAAGGCCTTGGTTTCTGTCTGAAGCTCTTTGACAGCTTTTTCGTGGGCTTGCGTCGAATTCACCAGCGAATCATACTGAGAAGAAACAAAATTCAGGGATGCTTGCATCTCATTAATGGTGTTGCGCATAGTATCGATCGTGAGTTTCAATGACAACAAGGCATCAATTTTTGGGTGCATTTCTTGAAGATAATAATAATAATAATAATAATAAATGTAAAAGGCATTCGAGTTGCCCATGTGGCACGGCTGTTAATCACGCAGGAGGCAGGCAGCAGTGCACAAGACGGCTCGTGCCGCCTCGTGCTCCACACGCGCAGTGCTCCAGCGAGGTTGTCGCTCGTGCAGAAAGACTAAAGTTCCCTCGATGCATTGCGGCAGCGGTGGCGTAGTCTAACTGGCTGGTGATATCGGTCTATTGTTATGCGGATATTTTGGGGGTAGACGCTGAGCAGGCGAAATTGCGGCACCGGGGTGTCATGGCAACGAGATCATTTTTTTCGCTCTCACACAGTTTCGCGGTTTGGCCGCCGGCGACACTGTCAGCCGCGGGCACGCACGGGCACGTAAACGGGCACGGTGGCCGCGGAATGATGCAGCCTTTCGGATGCCCGTCGAACGAACGCTATCTGATTCCTCGCGCCGCGCATTTAGCCCCGCCGTGTCCTCACCTAAAGAGTATATCTTACACCGTGCCCGAATCCCAAGAGACGTGGAAACCGCAAAAAAGGTAGACGCTATAATATGATTGCAGGTCCCCTTTAAAGGAGCTGTGCGACGATTTTAGCGTTGAAAGAATTGGCATCTTCTACTTTTGACATTGTTCATCTTGTCACAAAGGACAGAAAACACACCTCCCTCCTTCGAAATGTTGCGATTCCGCCGCGTAATCGCGAGATAAATTAGAATATTCCCCGACCCGCAGCCGCGAGCGGCGGCCATGAGAACCACGCGGCATGACGTCAATGGGGGTCTTGTAGAAAAATAGCAAGTTGTGCGAATACCTGCTCGATAAAAGGTAACTTTCCTATATATCTTGTCGTTCCAACATACATATAAATGCGTCAAAAACCTGGTATCATCGACAAAACTTTTATTATACGGTGTTTTAGTGGCGCCATCTGTCCTAGGTCCACAAAACCGTCAGCTCTCTGCTACCGCGAACAGCCGCTAGAAGCCGGAGGGGGAAGGGGACAGAGCCGCACGGGGATGGCCGGAACCGGATGAGACTTTCCTCCTTTCATCATATTGTTCGCGCTGCGCCCGCCAGCACATGGCCACACGGTCACGAGCGGATGAGTTCTCGCTGCTCACTGATGGTTCTAGAGAGAGATCTACACCGGAACCCCGTCCGACTCCCACTGACGTTACAGCGCACGTCACTCGGCAGATGGTGAAGGAGTTGAGGGGTGCGGAAAACCTCAATCTTTGTCCATTTTTAAAATAAAAACTAGAACATGCAGACAAAAGCGATTTGTGTTCTTTGGTCGAGCGACACATACCTCACATTTTTAATAACTAGTGATGGGACGAATCTTTATCCGAATCGAGATTCGGAAAGATTCGGAAGAGTAGCCGTATCTCAAGCGATTCGGAAAAGTTCGGAAAGATTCGGAGCGTTGCCATGGTTGCCAGATCACAATGATGAGTGTTTCAACTTTTCGTGATATTAAATTCACTAAATTCTATGAAGAGCACAAAATAATATCATAGTAATGAATAAAACGTTCTGCTTTGTTTATATTATTTTGGATGTTTGTCGAGAACCCAGCCAGACATCGTGGGAAAATTTAATTGGTTTCGGTTTCGGATTATGACCCATGCTTGGTCACGGTGCACGTGGAAATACAAGTGCATGTTTTCATCGCCGCCAGATATGGTGCCGTACGTACGTGCTGTTCGGTATTGACACATTTCATGTTCATAATTACCGTTATAGTGCCACACAACTCAGTATGTTCGATTCGATTATCTTCAACGTGTGTCCACTGAGCTATTATCGCAACAAGGGAAACAACCCGATTCCTGAAACTCCTTGCGCCGTACCCTGCACTGCATGCATTTGTACCTTTCTGGTTAATGATATCCGATTTAGTTAGGGTTTGTTTCGACGTTAGACACCCCTGGTGTTGTTTCTTTTTCGTCAAATAAAGTTCACGTCCACAAAACTTGCTGCCGAGAACCGAGAAACGACAGTGCGAATTAGCGACGTTTTTCTTCCCCACCGGTGCCGGTACGCGGTCGAAGTTGTTACGAACATTCATCTCGCTCTCGCGCCTTACGTACGCAGCTCTAGAGAAGGAGACGAATCATTTCCTTGCCTGAATATATTTATTATGCGTTGCGCCGCATTATGTATAATACGCAGCATTTCGCCACATTTTACCGATCACCGCGAAACCGCATAGAAACCGAGACCGTGCATTGGTTAGGCCTACGTCAACCATACCTATCAGCTCAGCTGGATCTGGGCGTGCCAGGGTTTAGAATGACACTACAGTACATACCATACGACGTACATTGAAATAAACAAGACGAAATCTGGTAACAGTACCTAAAAACAAACACAACTGACCGCGTTCGCGAGCTTTACGACAAGATTCACGCTGCCGTTGCTGCCGTCTTCAACCAGCGACGAATCGGACGAATCTCCGAATCTGCCGAATATTCGTCGGGGGAAGTTCGGAAATTTCCGAATCTGGGCGAATCCGAATCTCCGGTGATTCGCCCCATCACTATTAATAACCTTCCCTCTGCGCTAATTGATGTCACATCTCGAGGAGCTTTGAAGCGTGAGGAGGCACTGTAGGCCTCCTCACAAGTCAGTTTTCGGCTGGCGTATAAAATTTTGTTTCGGCTTGTCTTGATCACATCAAAGTGCGGGCTCACGGACTTAAAGTTAAATCTGCTGTAATTTCGCAAAAACTTGCCGATCATTACTTCACTGCGGTTCGGTTAGTTTCAAATACCCCTCCTAAAAACGCCGGCACCACTTAATACAAATAGCGATTACTCTCGCGCCAAAAAAGTTAAGCCGCGTAAACACTGTACAGGGTGATTCAAGGAGACGCCGGGCTCTTTAAATCGACCGCAAAATTCGGTTTCTTAACCTATCGCGCTACGGCTTTGTGCAGCGTTGCCCACAGATGGTGCATTTTTTTCTTTTTCTTTTTTTTTTTTTTTTTTAATTGGCAAAGAGCGAACTTACCTGAGGTAAAAGTAAAGAAAGAAAAAGGCTTAGCTCCTACGGAAACGCAGCGACGCCACCGGTCTTCAAACAACACAGCGCCGTTTCGCACGGGAGACAAGAGATGGCGCAACAAACGCCGCCGACGCAAGGCTGCGCCGACGAACGAGCATGCGGCACCTAGAGCCGGCGTTTTTAGCTGACGATCTTTTCGACTCAAAAGCGGCGCGCGTTCCGCAGGCGGCGACAGACGCAGAAACAAAAAAAAAAAAAGGCGCGGTATCAACAAGGAACTGTAGTTTCTTGTCTGTAAAGACGTCGGCTCTCGGCGTCGTATGCTCGTTCGTTGGCGGCAGTTGGCGTCGCGACCACTTGCGCCATCTCTTGACTCCCGTGCGAAACGGCGCCGTGTTGTTTGAAGACCGGTGGCTTCACTGCGTTTCCATAGGAGCTAAGCCTTTTTCTTTCTTTACTTTTTCCTCAGGTAAGTTCGCTTATTGCAAAATTTACAAAAAAAAATAAAAAATTCACCATCTGTGGGCAACGCTGCACAAAGTCGTAGCACGATAGGTTAAGAACAGTGGCGTAGTAACGGGGGGGGGGGGGGGGGGGGGGGGGGGGGGCCGTGGGCCCCGGGTACCAGGAGTCTCAGTCACGAGGGGGGGTGCCACTTATGGCGGCAATCCCCCTGGCTTGACTGGTTCGTAAGTGGCAAAGAATTTGTAAACGCATGAGGTCACTACTCTTCCATCACGAACGTGTCTGGTGCAGAGTCGTAAAACTGGCTTGGCTCGCGCAAAGTCATCGCGCACCGGCGGAGAAAACAAGCGCGGAAAGTGCGGGAGCACTCGAGAAAGAGCTGTGCCCGGGCACGCCGAGCCAACGCCACCTACACTCTCAAGAAAAAAGGGTGTCAAAAGGTGTATTCTTACACCCTTTGTCCCATATAATACACCCCCAAACTTCAATTGGATATACAGCGCCCTACAGTCAAACAGACAGCCCGAAATTTTACGAGAGGCTTGATAGCCGTGTGGTACAACTTATTAAAATAGCTAATGTACGTTTTACTGGCAACAAGAAAAATACTCGGGGCTTTCTTGGCCCTACCGTAAAAACTCTGTCTTCTTTATGTGGTCTTTGATACATACTTTAGCTATTGTAAAAGGTTGTACCACACGGCTATCAAGCCCCTCGTAAAATTTCGGGCCGTCTGTTCGACTGTAGGGCGCTGTACGTCGAATTGAAGTTTTGGGGTGTATTATATGGGACAAAGGGTGTAATGATACACCCTTTTACACCTCTTTTTTCTTTCGAGTGTACTCTACGCCAAACCCAGCGCAACACGACGCTGGCTTGCGCCGACCACGGCCGGACTGCGCCGAGACAGCAAGAGAAGGCGCCAGGCGAAGAAGAAAAAAAATCACACGAAGGTCTTACACGAAGGGAGTCACGGGGATGGGGTAAACGTGTTGGGTAAACTCTCAACGTGTCGTCTCCCTCACCCCGAGGGTGAAGTGCCGAGAGGAGGTGCTGGCGAAAGGCTTCTGATCAGCAAGCTCCCTCGCTCTCTGACCCCACCGTAAGTTCTAGAAGCGCGTCGCTCGCCGTCGGGAGGCGGTCACAATGTAGTGTTCTGGCAAGTGAATTCGTAATGTTGTGACGGCGACGGCGTTTCCCTGTTGCCACAGCGTGCCATTGACACCAAGCCTCACTGAAGTTTATGACGAGTTCACCGGTCATGATGACGAAATCGTTATGGAGATCATCCGACTCCGAAGGCACCTGAAAGCCGCTGGGAAGCATCATAATGAGACAAAAACTTGGAATGCAAAGCAGTTTCTAGAATTTATTGCCAAATGGAGCTTTTTCGAGACCCTTCCAAACCTGACTGTTATATTTCGCTTGTTCCTCACCATTTGTGTTTCAGTTGCCTCATGAGAAAGGAACTTTTCCAAGCTAAAGCTAATCAAAACGTATCTGCGCTCCACCATGAGCGATGAAAGGCTCTCAAACCTGCCGATACTGTCCATAGAAAAAGAACGTGTCAAAAACATAAATTTTACAACAGTAATCAATAACTTTGCAGAAGCCAAGTGTCGGCGAAAGAACTTATGAAGAAATTGAATGTTCAGCTTTCGTGACACAAATGCTCAATATATATATGTATATATATATATATATAAAAACTTAATGTGTTTTCATTATGAGTACATAAGTAAATAAAAAAAAACACTGTTTGCTGGCTAATCCTGTATTTATTATTTCATTATCGCTGCGTGACCTGGTGTCGCGGTTATGGCTTTTAGCTTTGCGGTCTCGGGGAGCGGGGGGTGACAAAAGACCTAAGGGCCCCGGGCGGTCGATTTAAAGAGCATGGCGTCTCCTTCAATCACCCTGTAGTTGCATTTTGAAGCAGGGCAAAAGAAAAAGTGCGAAGTGTACGTCGGCCTTTAAGTAAAAATATAAAAGCATGGCATCAAAGCAAACCTTTCTGGCTGCTTGCATGACGGCGTGGCTCCCACTGGCTGCTCATGGGACCCGTGGAGGAAGTCAACGGATAGAAAAGATTTTTTTTCCCTAAAACTTCAGTGTAGGAGGTATTTACTTTACAACGCAAAAAGCACTATTGAGCTATTTACCACCACTCCTAGAAAACTTCGTAAAAGTTTGATCGTCCAAGATTTACCATAATATAAATAACAGAAATCTAGTTCTCACATTTTTCCCATTGGGTTCGATGCATTTGCTGGTGTCAACTTAAGCAATGGCCGCCTCTGGTGTTACTACCCCGTGTCCCAATGGACAGGCTCTTTAAATCGACCGCGAAAATCGGTTTCTTAACCTATCGTGTTCCGATTTTGTACAGCATTGGCCACAGGTGGTGCATATTTTCTATAAAATTCGCAAAGAGCGAACTTACCTGAGGAAAAAGTAAAAGAAGAAAAAGGCTTAACTCCTATAATAAACGCAGTGAAGCCACCGGTGTTCAAACCATAGGGCGCTTTATGGTTTGAAGACCGGTGGCTTCGCTGCGTTTCCATAGGAGTTAAGTCTTTTTCTTGTTTTACTTTTTCCTCAGGCAAGCTCGCTCTTTGCGAACTTTATAGAAAAAATGCACCACCCGTGGCCAACGGCGTACAAAATCGGAACGCGATATTTGCAGTCGATTTAAAGAGCCTGGCCGCTATTTGGGACATGCAGTAGATCCCAGCGAAAAGCATAACAAGTAGGGTTGTCGCGAACCGGTCGAGGTACAACCAGGTTCAACCTTTTCGAACTTGTGAAAAGTTCGACAAAGTTTCGACTGCTATGCGCATGCGCGACAGGCTGGCCAGTTGGCTTCAGATTGGATGGTGATGGCTAAGGGATGAATTAAGGGCAGCACTGATTGGTTATTTCAGTTATACAATACAAAAAATAGTTATCAACTTCTTCAGTTATTACAATTAGTTTCTTTTAATTCCAACTTATCCTAAAATTAAAATAACCCTTTCCATAAAAACAATTCCACAAACCTAGACATGCTTGTATCAAGGTCTGGCCACACTGTCCACAAAGTCGAACCAGTCGAATCTGTTCCACCCAGTCAAACCACGAAAGTTCGACCTAAAAATCCGGTTCGACAAAAGTTTGCGACACCCCTAATAACAAACCTTTAATCTGCAGTGGGGATGCACGATCCAGTAAATTGTCATTCCTCCATCCTGTTTAGCACAATATTACTATTTTTAAACTACCCGACGTTTGGTAATAATTTAAATGAAACAAATTAGGTTGTTGAGAAACGAAACTCTGGCTAGTGATAAAACGGTAATGACGCATACGACCATGCAAACATTAAAAAACAAAACCAGAAATGCTGTGTACACCGCGATTCGATTATTTTTTCTTGATTCCTGCCATATTGTTTATATAGACCATTTTATCCACTAACCAAACTGTTTGAATGAGAGAATGAAAGGTTAGTATTGAACAGATTTATTTTGCAACTAATCTTTCCCAACCTGCTGTGCGTTAGAGTACATGGCCAGATGATACTCTCCAAGTGATGTGGTGGACAAACGTCACTGCTTGAAATTAACTTAAAATGCAAGATTTTGAAATGACAATATTTAGCTACATCGCTTGTCTGAGAAACAGGCATGTTGGTAAAATTCTAAAGTTGCCAAAGATATTTTGAGGCACTTCTTTCCACATAGCAGTCCATTCGTAACAATCTGTAGAGCACCGTCCATACAAGTCAACATTTATTTCTTCCAGTGTTGAAGAGCATGTTCAATGCTTTTCAATCGTATGAAGCAGTCAGTGCATTAACCTGCTCCAACTTCTCAGTCACAGAGTTCATCATGGGTTCCAACTTTTCGAGCTGCTTGGGAGTAAAATTGGCCTTGTGCAGATCAACAATGGCCAATATCCCTTTCATTGTGATTCTGGCAGAAGACAGGAGCTGGTGCCTTCGTAGCTTGTTGGGTATGCTCTCGACCGAAGACATGTAACACTCCAAGAGCTCCTTCGATCGTGTCAGAACTTCGCTGCATGTGTCGACATCCTTTTCCCAGTTCTGTTTCTGACTGAGGCAACGAAACGACTTCTGGAAAAACTGCAGCATACGTTCCGTATCTTCCTCCCTGGAATCACCCTCTTCCTGAGAGAGCTTGTAGAGGGAACCATAGCAATACCAAATATCGGCATCATTTGTCACTCCAGATGTCACCCTTCCAAACAACTCGAGCAGTTTCGGTTTCAGGTAACTGCCGGGTTTCCCATGCATGTCTGGAATTCCTTCCAACACAACCTTTACTAGGATCTTAGCCAACTTGCCGTCGGCGTGCTTTCCTTTGATCTCTATGAGCCTGTGCCACGCCTTGATGCATTCTTCGAAGGCCCCGACATCAGCACAGACAAGAAGGTAGTTCTCCCAAACCCTCCAATCCTCGTAGTTGCATTTTAGAGACTCCTGCAGAACTTTCCAAGCCTTTGGCTTGTCTCCCATGTGAATGTAGGCACTGGCCATGTTATTCCAGGCTTCGAAGCTGTCTGAATCCAGGTTGACCACCCTCTTGTAGGCTTTCACACATAGGGGGTAGTCTTCGACTTGCATGGCGGAGTAGCCGAGGGCAAACCAGACATTCATTTGAATTCCATTAAGCTCTACTGACTTCTCAAGGTAAGGGATGGCATCCTTGAATTCCTTCTTGTGGTAGTGCATGAGGCCTAAAGAACGCTGGGCCCTGGAACTTGTGTGTTTAGAGATCTCCCACGCCTTCTCGAAGTGCTGTGGGTCTTGTGTTGCATCTCCAAGAAGGCAGTAGAGGTGCGCCGTTTCTTCCTGCTCCAGAAGCCTCCGTACGATGGCTTCTGCTCTGTCCCGCCGGTCGATTTTGGTGTAGCAAGAAATCACTTCCTCCCAGAGCTCATACTTGAGGAAGACATCCAAAGCACTCTTGGTTGCACCCAATGAAAAGAAGAGGTGCCCCAGTTCTTTTTCAATGTCCCAAACTGATGGCGACCTGGTGCAGAAGAAGAGTTCCTGCCTGATCCCAGCATGGGGCTCCGACGCCTTCACTGCATCAACCAATCCCTGCAACTGGCTCATTGAACGTTCTACTCTGCGGCTGCTTTTGGTCTCAAGCCTGCACCTCTGGAAAAGGGCGCTGAACTGGACCGACCATGCCAGAGGCATTGAGAGGACGCTGTCAATGTAAGCCATCATTTCTTCGTCCCGCAGGGCTTCGGGTGAGCTGATGTTCTTGTTGAGGATGCATGTTGTCAGAATAAGGCACTGTTCTTCTGGTGCCAGACATGTGTTGGAAAATACCTCATGATCAAACTTAATCTCATTCATTACGGTGTCATCCTTCAGGGGTAGATTCTTGGGGAAGTGGACCGAAGGGCATGCTGGTTGGAGGTCCTCAACGCAGCTTCCTTTCCTCTGGACACTTAGAACCAGTTGTGACAATGCATTTTCTTGGTGATATGTCCTCTTCCCAAGAACTCCGGTCAGTTCAAAGTCGAAGTGAGACAAGACCTTTGCCTTGTTGAGGTATGAACGGCATTTTGTGACCTCGAAGTAATACAAGTGAGCCATGGCAGCTTCCATGAGAAACTGCATTTTTAATTTGTGACTCATGTCATCGTCACCTGCCCTAAAGATACTTTCTTCGACTTGGGAGAGATGCTCACTAATTTCTTTGTACAAGGAAAAAGAACGGTCGAGCAAGACCAGCTGATGGACGAATGCACATCGGTAAGCCCACCAGTCGGCCGTAGAGCAGGCGCTCAGCAACCCCCGACAGTTCAGCAGAAACGCTTTCGCAACGATTAGAAAGACAGGTTCTTCGATGAGGTGGTAAGACGGCTCGCCGTTAATTTCGAGTTCACTTACACAGAGACGATGGCATTCGTCTCCCGTGACGTCCGTGAATATTTCTTCGCTCCCCGAAGGCGCTGGCCCGGTCCAATTGCTCTGTATGAAAAGCTTCAACGCTGAGGCGCCGATCAGAAGCACTGCCAGTTGACGGACACAGCTATTGTCGTTTTCAAGGTAGTTTGCACATTTCTGGTAGAGCTGATCGAAGCATCCCTCGCGAAAGGAAGCCTTTGTGAGTTTTTTGACCCGCTCATCAGAAAACACTTCACAGAATTCACCTTTCAAGAATCTTTCACAGAGAAATCGCAGCAGGCTTGCATCGTTACCTTTCGCTGTGGTCTCACACGCGCTTAGGTCTTCTGAAGAATGAACGCACTGACCGAGCACGACAGAACGTTCTATTCTTACAAAGTTATTCATAATGGCAAGAAATAAGCGTCAATGTGACGAAAATGATTTTTTCTTTTTTTCTTCACGAACGTCTACAAAACGTAACGAACCGATGCCACCTCGCAAAATTGTCTTCAGCCATGTGCTTCAAGCTCTTGGATTTGGATGAGAAAGCGGCTTAGGGGATATATTAATCCAGTCACTAGTTATAAACCGAACATAAAAAAGATAGTTATTTATTTTTTTTTAGATAAAATATTATTATTTTAGTGTAAATGTTGCAATGTCATGAATAAATGAGACACCATACACAAACGGCATAAAAAGTCAAAGGGAAAGCCAACTTGTTGGATGGAAAGCGAAGCCATTGTAATCCAAAGGCTTGTGTGCTTGCGGCGTTTGTAGCACGTTCATGTTGGAACATGCTACGGTATATACCGATCAGCTGTACAGGAAGAACTGCTCGCTGCTCTTCATTGACTTTGTCACGCTGAATCGAGTGTACGGCGGAGTCAGAATTATCGTAAAGGTAACCCCCGAAACTTCCTCTACTACATGTCAACAAGTCACGCCGTCGTGGCACGAGAAGTCAAAGGGCCGCATATTTTATGGAGCATTCGGGCACATACTCATTTAGGATGGCGACAAAAAACACCGACAAAGGAATCCGACTGTCCTCCAAGAAGCTCAAACGAATGGAGTCGAAGAAGCGCAAGATCGAGGCTTTTCTCGAACTCTGCGGCACTTCAGAAACGGATGAGACGCAGGACGCACCCGCCGCTGTCAAGAAGCCGCGCAGCACAGATGAAGCGGACCGAGCCCAAGCCGCCGGCGACTCAGCTGAAGCGGCTAAGTCGATCAACGCTGAACTCTCCGAACTGCGCGCTCGTCACCGAGCTTATCAGAAATCTCGGCTCCAAGTCCCCAAGTTTTACATGACGGACGACGGCTACCGCGCCGGTTGGAGCTGGCCCTCCGGCGAAGAGAATGTCGCTGACAGCGCCGCCGAGACGGTCGAGCAGCCTAGCGACATCCTCTACCTGCAAGACATCCAGAACTTGCTTCTCGTCGCCCTGATGGGCAACGAAACCCCGTACCTGACGCGCTGGTGCCGCTACCTCCGCAACGCCAAGACGAGCCACATCGTCGTGGTGATGGTGAGCGGGCTCTCCGTGGACATGCTCGCCGAAAACCCGGACTGGTTCCCCAAGTTGAGCAGGCTCTTCCCGGACGGCGGCGTCCGCGTGGTGCCTGCGGCCCAGTACGGAGCCACGACCGAGTGCGAGCTCACGCAGGTTCCGGTCAGCTTCCAAGCGGGCATCAAGCTCAGATGCGCCTTCGGATCTCTCGAAGCAGCCGAGGCCGCGGGTGCGGTGTTCAAGTGCTACGGCGCCTTCGTGCCCATCGCGAACAAAACAAACGGCGCTGAACAGAACGGGCATCAAGATCCGGCAAAGGGGAACGACGAGCAGAACGGGCACCAAGGTGCGGCGAAGGGGAACGACGAGCTTGAGGAGGGACAGCTGGTGGATGCTAAAGAAATCACGCTGGGGAATGCTAATCCCAACGACGTGGTGCCTCGAACCTTATTCCTGCTGAGTCCCGTGCAGATGCTGCACGAGGGATATCCGCTGCTGAAAGCGGAGGCCACAAAGGACTACGTGTACACAAACAGGTCCTACCTCCCTGTCAGCAACAGGTAAGTAAAGCGTTGGGATGAAACGGAATCTTCGCTTTGGCTATGCGTTGGCTTGCTTGTGTGTTCTATAACTGAACTGCCGTGTTTTTGAACCAGCCATGAAAGGTTTGTTTCTGTGGATTTTTTAAAAATCTTGAGTCCTTACTCTTGGGACAAGAATGTCTTTGATTGAGTCATGAATGTTTTTGTTGAACCCTTCAACAGCCATCTATTTGGCTATCAAATGGCTGTTGGGGCAGACTCTGTACAGTGCTTTTTCTGTCTCCTCTTGACTTTTGTCTTGCTTTCGCTGTTATTAGTTCTTAAAGGTCCTCTGAAGTTCTCTTATTTTTGAGCAGCTGCAGAGACTTCGACAGGGAAATTATTGTTGAAGTGTGGGAAAAGGTACCTGTTATTCAGAACTTGTTTCTTTCCCTCCCAGGTCTCGTCTGTTTTCAATCGACTGCGAGATGTGCCTCACGACGGCCAAGTGCAATGAGCTTGCCCGCGTTACACTCATCGATGAAGATGAGAAGGTGCTCCTGGATGAACTGGTCAAGCCCCGCAACCGCATTATCAACTACCTCACCCAGTTCAGCGGCATCACCAAGAAAATGCTGGATCCCGTCACGACTCGAGTGGAGGACGTCCAGAAGGCCATCATCCGGCTACTTCCCCCAGATGCCATCCTTGTTGGGCAGTCACTCAACTTTGACCTGCACGCACTCCACATGATCCACCCGTATGTCATCGACAGCAGCGTCATCTACAACCTCACCGGGAACCGCAACCACAAGTCTAAGCTGAAGTTGCTGTCCAGCACATTCCTGGGACAAGAGATCCAGATGAGCAAAGAGGGTCACTCTTCTGAGGAGGACTCTCTGGCGTGCCTCCGCCTCGTCAAGCTGAGACTGCAGAAGGGACTGTTTTTTGGAGACGCCATTCTGCGGGACAAAGAGCAAGAGCTGCAGGAGAAAGCTCTGGAGATGGCGAGGAACGGAGAGGCCATTGACGTGTCCATCTGCTGCGACCCTCCCCAGGAGTGGATTGAGAGCAAACGTGTCTCCGAGCCGAAGGTGGTCGTCAAGGAAGGTAGCATCAAGAAGATGAAGCCCCGTACCAGCGAATGTAGACATATGCTCAAGCAGGAGTTCCAGGGCCTTGTCAGCAATCTGTTCTACTACCTTGGCAGGGACAAGCACAAGAAGACAGCACACGTCGTCGGCACCAAGGAAATGCTCGAGAACTATCCCAAGTTTGTCCTTAATGTGACCCAAAGCAGGAAGGTGAATGGGAACAAGAAAGCGGTCAAAGAAGCCAAGGCTCTTATGGATGACAACCACTTGCTGATGGTGGGTCTCAAGGCAAAGGCACACAAGGAACTGCTGACTCAGCAGAAAGCAGCAGAATTGGACAAGCATCTGGAGAAGATCTACCGTGGCTGCCAGAGGAAGTCCTTGTTTGTGGTACTCTTGCAAGGGTGCTTTGACAAAGACACTAGAGTGACCGAGCACGGGTTGTGCTTTGTGACAGTCAAGGAGGCCGAGAGGAGAAGTCCGGCGGACAAGAGGGAGTAACATGCAGTATACGCTCAACGGGTCATTATCACTTTGTTATGGGCGTGCAAACAGTCACCCCTGTGCCATTCATTTTACGACGTTTTCAGCTGATCTCCTGTTACGCGGTTTCATCTGTAGCCATTGCGAGCTTTAAAGCATGCTGCTTTGTTCCTTCATTCAACTTGCATATTTTATGCTTGTTTTACTGAATAAAACATTTGTGCTATTCACCCCTGCATTGTAACCGGTGTTGTTGATACTGTGTTCATGCTGTTAATAGATATTCCTGACCAGTGCTTATGCATCTACCTCCTCACAAAGCTTGCTTAGAATTCAGTGCAAATCACACTTTCGAAAATGAAGATTTTCTGGTTCCTGTCCTTGTCTTTTGCTAGGCTTCTAATAGATGAGTAGATTTCAATGATCTTTTTTTTGTATGCCGTGTGGTTGTGCTTTCGCTATAATGAAGATTCTGAATTTTAGTACAAGCCCCGAAAACTAACCCCCAAACCGGTTTTATTGAAATCGGGGAAAACAAAGGAACCCTAAAATGGAAGTGCCCTTGAGTAAGAAAAAACCAAGCTCTGTGGAAAGGAATCTTTTTGTATAGTTTTATTTTATGTTCACCCATAATACAGCTCCCCTAAAGTGTCTGCGAGGTTCCTTCTTTCCTTAGGGGCCACATTTTTGTCTGATTTCCTTTTAATGGTACCTGGACGCTTTGCAAGTACTCGGGTCATGTGCATGTTCCCTGGAGTTTGGGGAATCCCACACCCATGTCCTGTTTTCTTCGACATGAGCCCCAAGGAAGGCAGATTTTTTGTCCGACACCCAGTGGCACGGGTAGGGGGGTGGGGGGCTTATTGGGCTTTGGCCCTCCACCGAAATCCAACTGACGCTATAACATACACATGCATTTTGACCCCCCCCCCCTCCTTTCCTGAAAAACATTACTTGCTACGCCACTGCCGACACCAAAAAACACCAAAACTGGGTGACAAAACAAACCCTGAAAAAAAAAAAAAAAAAACGGATTTGAAGAAAGGTAAACCCCCAAAACACAGAACCCTATAGTCATATGTAAATGTTTCTTGTCAGCACACATAGGCAGTACTAGTGGGTTTTGACATTCATTGAAGTCTCTTTAATATGCTTTGCCTTGTTGGCAGTGATGCACAACTTTTACTTTCAAAATGCACCATCTTTTACAGCTCCTTCTTTGTTATGCAAAATCAGAAAGCAAATCGTTCGTAAAATGTCAAAAGTTTTCTCATCCAAAAGGAATTTCCATAAAACTTGCTTCATTATCTGGTGGCAACGTCAACTTCATATACTAACCCCAGTGTTCTTAAAACATACTAAATGAATAAATAAGCATCTGTAACCTCCTGGTCATAGATAGATACAAATTAAGCAGAAAAGGAAAATACTGGTGCTCATAAAACTCCTGAAGTCGGCCATGCCACGAGTCTAAAAATCCAAACTGCCCTACAAATGAATAAAAAAAAGAAGATAAAAATATCTTGCAATTGTGTTCAACATAATTTTTTACTTGCAAGTGCTTAAAAACCAGACATGGACTGGGTTAAAAAAAGAAATAACTGGTAGAGACAAAGGGAATAATTTCTCAAACTCTGCTACAAAAGTAGATTTCATCTATGCCTTTACGTTTCTCTCCAAATGTTTGGCCTTGCTTATATGAACCAGCTTGCTATATTCACACAAACCTCCCTTTTCACAGGTGCCAGCAAATATATGTCACTCCCCCCCCCCCGAAAAAAGAGGAGCATTTTTGCTATTATTAAGTTCCACGTGCATTGCAACTTAATAGTAGAATGGCTGCAACTAAACAACATTGCATTTTTTCAATACCTTTAGTTGCTTATTTGTTTAAATCTAATTCAATCACATATAGCATGTGGAGCCATAACATGTATTCCTTCCTTTGCATTTTGAAGTGAAGACACTTTCCAAACACTTAAAACAAATCTGGATGACACATCAGTTTTTATTTTTAAATTTCACTTGCTCATACCTAAAAAAAAAATTGTTATGTACAAGAATGCTCTTGGACCTTGCAATCACTTTTTCTTCATGGCAGCTTTCTTCTTCCTCAAATCTTTCTTCATTCGGGGGTCCACGACCTTGAACCTGCCTTTGACACCAGGGGGCCTGCGAACTTTACGGCCGGTCGCCTTCTTGGCCACCAGATAGGTGACCTTGTTTTTGCCCTTGTCACCCAGTACCTTCTTGTAGATGGCTCTCACTTGCTGTGCTTTCTCGGCGTCCGTCATGTCCAGCTTTTCAGTGATGGCCTCTGCCCTCTTCCTGGCTTTCTCTAGTCTCCTGGCAGCACGCTGCTTCTTGCGGGCCTTGGCCTCTGCCACCTTCTTGATGGGACGTGCGTTTACGGCCTTCAGCTGCGCCTTGTACTCAGCGACCATCTCGGCCGTCACTGGCATGTGCTTGCGGGTGTGTTTCTTTTCCTCTTCCGTGAACCACTTCGGAAGGTTTTCGTCGTTGAAGGTGTAGCGGTTGTAGCCAGAGTCAATGATGTCTCGCCGTGCCTTCTGGGAGTGAATCATCATGCTGCCAAGGGCAAGCGCTTCTGGGTCTAGTTTGACCCTTTTTGCTTTCTTCGGGGCTGGTCTACTCTTCTTGTTCAACTCTTCGTCTTCCGAGCTCGACTCAGAGTCGGACTGTTTGAATTTGTTTTTCTTCCCGGCACCTGCCTTCGTATCTACAGCCTCTTCCAGAGGCCGCTCTTTGTTGTCAAGGCCATCTGCGAAGGTCACTTTCTTGGTAACTTTCTTTGCGGCTTCTCTTTGTGGCTTTTTATCTGCTTTCTTTGAAAGTTTTTCCTTCTTGTTCTTCCTAGATTCGTCGGCAAGAATCTCTAGCTCGAGGAGCTCTTTCTCGTCGTCAATGTCCGCAAACACGTCTTTTTCAAACCATAACTTACTCATCTCCAAGCGCTTTTTTTTCGTACTGCCGTATGCAGCATCCACGAGCAGAGGATTCTCTTCATCCTCGTCATCTAGGTTCTCCTCTTCATCACCACTCTCCTCCTTGTCACTCTCAAACTCAAGCAACTCTTCATGCTCCTCATCATCAGAATCTGCATTCTCATTGGTTTCACTGCTAACGTCATCCTCTGCATACCAATCTTCATTGACCCGATCTTTACTGTAGGAAGCTAACTTTCTCTTACTGTCACACACATCATCATCCTCTTCCAAGGGCTGGACAGGATCCAATACTGAAGGATCTGCCTCCTCTACCTTTGACAGCTGTTTTTTGCTCTTGATTGCTTTTAGCTTGAACAAGTCATCGTCCCTCTCGACAATAGGATCATCATCCTTCAGGACCATCTGAAGGTTCATGCGGTCCCTAAGCTTTTTTCTCTGTTTCAGCATTTTTTTACGCTTCTTCTTTTCCTCTTTAGCCTGCTCGGCAGTCACTTCTTCAGCATGCTTGAGCAGTTGAAGCTCCTCATCCTCTGAACCTTCATCGTCTGCAACCTCTTCAACCTCAGCCTCGTCCACTTTCCCTTCAGCTTTGGCCTTCTCCTCAAACCAGGTCTTTAACTTCTTCCGCCATGTCAGTAGGTTCTTGATGTCTCCTCGTCCCAGTACCTTGATGTCCTTGCAGCACTCCTTGATTTCTTCCGTTGTTGATGGATGATCCAGGACCTCCTGGTTGTCCAAAACCACCTCGCTGCATTGTCCAAGCAGTTCCAGGTGGTCCTCACACCTGATGAAATCCAAAACGGATACCCTGTGGTATAACGTGTAATCGCCTTCCGGATACCCTTCGGCCTTGGCCTTCTGCTTCTCTGGATGCGCCGCATTCAGCTTGGCAGCTTCGCCAGTGTCCACGTCGCCGAAGACGTAGGCCGGGTCCAGGAACTTGCTATCGATCTTGTCCGGTGCGATGTAGTACTGGCACACCACAAAGATCTCTGCGGACTCGTGACGTGAAGCCTGTGGCTTGGTTGCCGATATCTTCCTGAAGAGCTTTTTGAGGACCCACATCAGGGCCTGGTAGTCCTTGGAGCGGAACACCTTGGTGATGAACCATCCTCCCTTCGTAAGGAACTCTGTGGCGAGCTTGACGGCATGCAAAGTCAGCACGTTCTGGCCGTACGCGTCGTGCACCCAGCTTTTACCGACGTTGGGGGCGCCGTCGTTCAGCACGATGTCGGCTTTCCAGGTCTTCAGCTCCTTCTTCAACTTAGAGCGGCAACTGCCCGTCGTGATGTCGTCCTGGATCGTTATGACGTTCGGGATGGCCCTAATCGGAACCAAGTCTACGCCCACGATGACGCTGGAAACGGGCATGTACTTTTGCGCAACCTGAAGCCATCCTCCTGGTGCCGCGCACAAGTCGATCAACACGCGAGACTTCTGGAGGAACTCGAACTTCCGGTTCAGCTGGATTAGCTTGAACGCTGCTCTCGACCTGTAGCCGGTTTCCTTGGCCAAGTGGTAGAATTTGTCCTTACGCTGCTTTCCAATCTTAGTTTTCTTGCCCATCTTGAAACGGTAACGGGTGGAAGCACAGAAATCTCCACGTGCGTAACGTCAACCAGCTTCCATAGCATACGATTGTTCACAATGTTTATATTGCTAAATTTTAAATCACAGTTGCAGAGGGCGCTAAAAAACGCTTTTTATTTTGCAAAAAAAAAATATAAACAATAATAATACTTTTTTAATTTAAATTTTTATGTAAGCTTAACGTATAATTGTATTTTAAATAATTTTATTGTATTATTTTGAAGTTTTAATATATGATTATGAATGATTACGTATACGTTATTAGAGAGCAGGCCTTGCGTTAGGAGTGGAACGCGCCGTTGTCAAGAAACTTGGAACCCGTTGCTGTCAAGAAACTTAGAAAACATGCGTTAATTGCCTTGTGTACACTACTAGCAGTCTGAATAGAGTATATTTTATCAATTCCAACCGTCTGTAACAAGTAACAATGGCTGTTATCCGGCTGCTACCGTGCTTACGCCTCCTTCAGCCCTGTCGAAGGAATGCCGGCTTACTCGATCGCAACACAGGCCTCGCATTCATCGCCTCATCGGAGAGACTGCAGCACACGCACCCGATCATGGTGAAAGTGTTCAACGTGTTCCGAGTCTACGAAGACGTCGTAGGCCTTACTGAAGTCAAAGCCGCGCAGAGTAAAGTCCTTGAGGTGAGAGACCACTGTGCTCTCTGTGCACACTGGCTCGGGAGAGTCGCCAGAAGAGCAGATGGGCCGAGAGCCCATACCAGAAGGCCTGCAAACACCGAGACAAAGATATAAAAAGTAGACAAATTAACTACAACAAACAAGATAAGCAGTGAGGGTCATGACACTAGTCATGCGTGACAAAGATAACGTACAAAAAAAAGTTTCACGTGCCGGCGAGCTGGTGTATGTTGAACATTATGCAAAACCCCGAGACTGTGTTGGGAGAGTTAAAACAGTAAAATATACAGAAAGAAGGGGGCAGACAACGTTTCATACTCAGCTACACAATTTATTTCATCCTCGCCTTATTCACTGGTGGCCATAGCTGAGTGCGTAGCTTCTCGGCGCGTGCTGACGGCGAACTTCCACGGTGATTTTGCACGTGCATTCCACACCATAAAGATGGCCGGTCTTGGGAACCACGAACTAATAAGTGTGAGCTCATTCTCAGCATGCCCTGGGATATGGTGTGCCCAGGGACCAGTGCACTCAAGTATGGCGTCCAGTGAATGCCCTCTGGACAGAAAAGCTTGAAAGTACCTCATCTTCGTCACGCATAACCTTCGCTGCTTATCCTGTTTGTCAAACTTCTTAAATTCATTCGGAATTCATATGTTCCAAAATTCAATTGGACTAAATCGAAGCATGCAAAAGGCTCCAGTTACGGTGTACGTAAGTTGTGATCCAACACACCCTGTTTTCTGCAGTCTGTTTCTACGATGCCCCCTAATTTGGTTCGTGTCCACAGGCGGAGCGGAAATTCGTGTCAACACAGGAGCAGCGCCGAGAGACACAGCAGCGAATTCTAGAGCTGCAGCAGCGGCTCAAGGAAATTCATGCTGAGCTGGACAAGACTCACCGTGGAGAGGACCGCTACCTGACGCTCATAACGCAGGTTTGTGGGCATTGAAGTTGCTGGCCTGTCCTAAATATAGCAGAGCCTCCTCCACAGGCTACTCTACGTCGCACGTGTATCACTGTTGTGCATGTTAACCTACCCGGCCCACCTGTTCACACCGTTTCGCGGCCGCAGTTTGCGGCGACAGTCCGTGGCAACTCATTACAAAAGCGTTAACCCACCTAACCGGTTTGTGGGATCTCTCCGTGTCGCTGATTTGGTGCATGAAAAGTAACTTTTGAAGAGAATGGTAGCTTTTTTTATAGCATTCAGTAAACTTGTTTGATAGGATGAGCAGTTTTGTAGTCATATCAGTTAAACAGCATTGTTAAAGGCATATGCCAGTGTGGCGACGCACAATCACCAGCATTTTGGCGCTATACAACCTCGTCGTCGTCTGCTTCAGGGAAGCACGGCCGCGCGCTACACAGTCACGCGGGACAGAGGAACGTCCGTCGACCGACGCCGCCGAGGCAATAAAACCGCCATTCCTTTTCTATGTTGGGATTCGCTCGTCACCACGACGCAGCATCCCACATCTGGTGACCCGGAAAACGAACACAACACGTCGCCATGGCCGACCAGGAGGACCTTCAACAACAAATGAAACTACTCCAGGAGCAGATTCGGACCCAGCAGGAACTGATCCAAAGGCAACAGCAGCAGATTCAGCAACAGCAGCACCAACTCGATGCTCCCGTGCAACAGAACCCTGCTAACGCCAACACAACACCGCCCGTGCCTACCGGCACCGCAGCAGGCGGTGGAACCCCTGCTGCTGTCATCTCGGACGCTGCTTCACTCGGGGTCTGCCGTGTAGCCGTCAAACTTCCGCCGTTTTGGGCGGACTCGCCTGAGGTATGGTTCGCACTAGTCGACGCGCAGTTCTCCCTGGTGCGCATCACCCAAGACCGAACGCGCTACGATTACGTCGTCGCCCACTTGGACAGCCGCTACACCAACGAGATAGGGATATCCTCGACAATCCACCAGCGGCCAACCTTTATCAACATCTGAAAACTGAACTCACCCGCCGCCTGTCACTATCGGAAGACCAGAAAGTCCGTCAACTTATTCATTCCGCAGAACTCGCCGAGCGCAAACCATCACAGTTCCTCCGCCACATGCGTGCTCTCGCAGGCAACACGCAAGTCCACGATTTTTTTCTGCGGACACTATGGCTCCAACGACTACCACCACACGTCCAGGCCATTCTGCAGGCTCAACCTACGCTACCTCTAGACCAACTTGCCGAAATTGCTGACCGCGTCATCGAGGTCTCTGCACCGCCGCTGTCGCCCAAGGTCCACGCCGTCGAAGCACCGCTGGACACCACAGAGCTCGCGCACCGAATCTACGATATCACACGGCAGCTCAGCTCCATTCTACGACGCCTGGATCAAAGTCCTCCGACGCGCCCCCGTTACCGCTCACAGAGCCGTGACCGTAACACCGGCCCGTCAGAGCAGCCTCGTGACAGTAGCCGATGCTACTACCATCGGCGCTTCGGGGACAGAGCCTGACAATGCCGACCACCCTGTTCCGCCGGACATCAGGAAAACGCCAACGGCAGCTTGTAGACGCGGCTACAAGCTGCCAACCCACAGGCCGCCGCATCTTCGTCACCGATCAAATCACAAAGCAGCGGTTCCTTGTCGACTGTGGCTCTGACATTTGCTGCTATCCTCGTACCCATCTTCAAGGTTCCCATCCACCTACGTCTTTCGAGCTCAGCGCAGCAAACCGGTCCACCATCAAGACCTACGGCTCGCTCCGTCTGCACGTCCAACTAAAAAACCTACACCGTGACCTCCATTGGAATTTCGTCATCGCCGACGTCTCCGAGCCAATCATCGGCTCAGACTTTTTGGCACACTACAACCTCCTTCCCGACTGTCGCCACGACCGACTCATTGACGCGACAACGGGATTTTCTTCGCCAGGCCAGTGCACGACCACCCACCAGCACAGCATTAAAGTACTCGGTGTGGAAAACCTTTCGCCGTACCACACCATACTCGCCGAATTTTCCGGTTTAACGCGACCCAGCAGGCTGCCACGGGACGTGCGACACACCACTGTACACCACATCCGAACCACTCCGGGCCCTCCGGTCTTCTGCCACGCTCGTCGCCTTGCTGCGGACCGCTTGCGCATCGCCAAAGCAGAGTTCAAGTCCATGATACACGAAGGAATCGCCTGCCGATCCGACAGCCCATGGGCCTCGCCGCTTCACCTTGTCCCGACGAAGACTGAAGGCTGGCGACCCTGCGGGGATTACCGCGCCCTCAACGCTCGCACCATCCCCGACAGATACCCCATTCATCACATACAGGACTTCGCCCACCGTCTCCAAGGCTGCCACGTCTTCTCCGTGCTAGATTTGGTGAAGGCCTACACGCAAATACCTGTAAGCCCGGAGGACATCCCCAAAACCGCGATCATTACACCCTTTGGCTTGTTCGAGTTCCCCTTCATGAGCTCTGGCCTGAGGAACGCAGGACAAACCTTTCAACGTTTCATCGACAAAGTCGTCCGCGGCCTCGACTTCTGCTTCGTCTATCTTGACGATATATTAATCTTCTCCCAAAACGCCGAAGACCACCATAGGCACCTTCGCCTACTCTTCCAACGACTTGATGACCACGGTCTGCTCGTCAATATCCAAAAGAGCACTCTCGGTGCCCCCACTGTCACCTTCCTCGGTCACGAAATTTCATCAGAGGGAACTCGACCCTTGCCTCACCGCATCTCAGACCTGCAGAATTATCCTCAACCGTTCTCCGCTAAAGACCTCCGTCGTTTCCTCGGCATGCTTAACTTCTACAGGCGCTTCTTGCTTCACACAGCTGACTACCAAGCTCCTCTTCATGATGCCTTGGCTGGTCTACGAGGCAACCAACCCGTCACCTGGACGCCAGCTTTAGCGCAAAATTTCGAGAAATGCAAAACTGCACTCTGCGATGCCACACTTCTGTCTCATCCCGTACCAGACGCTGCCTTGGGGCTCTTCACGGACGCCTCCAGTTTCGCAGTCGGCGCCTCCCTCAAGCAACGTGTCGACATCTGGCGTCCCTTGGCATTTATCTCAAAGAAACTCTCCATTCGGAAAACGTCCCCTCCCACTGCTAGCCCCACCGACACAACTACGACCTCCGCTCAGACGAACTGGCCAGCTTACTACAGAGAGCTTCTCACCATTTACGAAGCAGTTCAGCACTTTCGCCACATCCTCGAGGCACAGCACTGCACCATTTATACCGACCACAAGCCTCTAACCTACGCCTTCTCTCAACGCCGTGACAAACTTCCGCCAGTCCAGCAGAACCAGCTTTCGTTTATCGCCCAGTTCACCACCGACATCCAGCATGTCAGCAGAAAAGATAATGTGGTCGCCGACGCGCTTTCTCGTGTATCAGCTATCAGATCTTCGCCAATAACAGCTGATGTTCTCGCCGAAGCTCGAACAACTGACACGGAACTTCAGCAACTCCTTAAAGGTGGATCTTCGCTACAGCTGCAACAAGTCCCCGTTCCTGGGTCGACTACAACCATCTACTGCGACATGTCCACAGGACACCCCAGACCCTACGTGCCCGCGCCCTATCGCCGTAGCCTTTTCCACCAGCTACACCACCTCAGCCATCCCGGAATCCGTGCTTCTTCACGCCTTGTGGCTGACCGCTATGTCTGGCCCTTCATGCAGCGCGACTGCCGCAACTGGGCGCGCTCCTGCATTCAATGCCAACGCGCCAAAATCACCAGGCATGTCACTTCACCGCTGGGAGCATTTCCTCAGCCCTCTGGTCATTTTCAACACGTCCATCTTGACATCATAGGCCCGTTTCCGCCAGCCGGACCCTACCGCTACTGCCTCACCGCCATCGATCGATATACTCAATGGCCTGAGGCATGGCCTCTCGAGAGAATCACCGCGAAAGACGTCGCTTCGACCTTCTTCACCGGTTGGCTCTCTCGCTTCGGCTGCCCTCGCCGCGTCACAACCGACCAAGGACGACAGTTCGAATCGCAACTCTTCAGGCTCCTCGGGCTTACCACCGGGTTCGAGCGCTTGAGGACCACCAGTTACCATCCTTGCGCCAATGAGATGATTGAGCGCTTCCACCGGCAATTCAAGGCAGCCATCATGTGTCACCCCGACTCAACCTGGCTCGAAGCGATCCCAGCCGTCACCCTAGGTCTTCGCGCCACCTTCAAACCGGACATTCAAGCTACACCCGCAGAGCTAGTCTACGGGGAACCCCTTCGCCTACCAGGGGAATTTCTTGCTGCCCCACAATCCACCATCGCCACATCAGACCCCACCGATTTTGTCACCAGGCTCCGACGCACTATCGCCGCCCTCCGCCCGTCACCTGCTGCGCATCACTGCAAGCCTACGCCTTTTGTTTTTAAGGATCTGGCGACGTGCACACACGCCTTCCTCCGCGACGACACCGTCCGCGCGCCTTTTCTGCCGCCTTACAACAGACCCTACCGGGTTACCCGTCGCGACAAGAAAGATTTCACTCTACACGTGAATGAAATGGACATCCGCGTTTCTATCGACCGGCTGAAGCCAGCATATATCCTTTCGGACGAATCAAACAACCCGAGTGTATCCTCAAGCGTCCAGCCACAACCCCCGACACCGCAGCCCGCGCCAGTCACTACATTTTGTGGACGTCAAATACGCTTCCCGGATTTTTACAAGCCCTGAGGGCTCTCCACTCCGCGGGGGGGTGATGTGGCGACGCACAATCACCAGCATTTTGGCGCTATACAACCTCGTCGTCGTCTGCTTCAGGGAAGCACGGCCGAGCGCTACACAGTCACACGGGACAGAGGAACGTCCGTCGACTGACGCCGCCGAGGCAATAAAACCGCCGTTCCTTTTCTATGTTGGGATTCGCTCGTCACCACGACGCAGCATCCCACACCAGTAAGCTTGCAATATCTGTATTACAGTGTCATAGATGTGTCATCAGGTACGGCAAACATTTCTAATAAGTTGCCGCAGCTAAGATACCACTTTTTACTTCTAAGAAAAAGTGACAATCTTAAGATGAAAGTGCTGGGCCATTTGCATCAAATTGTGCCATGAAGGAAAGTCTGCTACAACTTGCGCCAAAGCACCATTTTTGCTAAAAACTGCACCACACCAGAGCCGAGGTGGGGGCATGAAGCAAAAAAGACAAAAATATTTTATTATTGGTTCATTTTAATATTCAGAGAAGTAGAATGAAATGTAAATGGTACAAATATGTATCTCACGGTGTCTCACCCTTAGGTCAGACCACAGTTGAAAACTCAAACATGTACAGTCACAAGCACACATGCTAAAAGTGCAAGTCTAGGGGCATTCACTGTGCTTGGTTGGTTTAGTTGATGAAAGAGCAGGTGCAAATTACAGATAGACGACGAATGCCACAATGTGGCACTTTTAATGCTGTTTGATTAGCCTACTGGCTCGTAGTGTCGCCTGCACTTTGACTTGAGATGTAAGGAAGTGTAGAAATCGCTCTACAACCGCGTTGGCCCCATCATTGTCTGAACTTCCAGACGATGTTGGCAATTTCGGAAGCTAAAAGTCGCGAGAAAAAATTGCAAAATAGTGGGATGGTGGCTATTGTAACAAGACAGAACCAGAGTCATTTACCCCTGATGATAGCACTTGATTATTATGTCTGCCGCATGCCTCCATGTCGTGACTACAGTGTACCGTGGCACTTGCACCACTTGCATCGATTTTCACGGCCTCGCACCAGCGCGCGCGTCGAGCTTCACCACTTTGCACCATAGTGCTAGGAGCAGCGGCTGATGTGGGGAGCTTTTGGTTTAGAGTGAGTGACTCGGAAATTATGCTCAGTGCTATTGCAGGTCGACCTTCTTTGGTCATGACTGTAGGTTGACCTCTAATTTTGAAACGCTGTGCCGAAAAAGGATAAAAAATGTGTGTATGTGAACAATTACGTTAGTCAAGGTGGTTCCCGTGCAGCAGTCAATCGGAATGGCAGCAAACTTTGACTCAACTCTGGTTCGAACACCGCTGAAGAGCAGTATCAAGGCCCGTTCACACCCTTGCGACCGAGTACGACCGAGAGACACCAGACCGGTTTTTAAACCTCTTGCAATCTCTTAGGACCAGCTCCGCTGTAGTGCATCCGGTCCTAAGAGATCGCAAGAGGCTTAAAAACCGGTCTGGTCTCTCTCGGTCGTACTCAGTCGCAAGAGTGTGAACGGGCCTTTCTCTTAAACACAAATGTAAATTTTCATATTATTTCTGGGTTGTTGTTTTTGCAGCTTCTGAAATTAGAATCTTGAGTTTGGTATTCATGAAACTTAAGGGGACATGTTTTTATTGATAGGCATTTTAGGGTATATGTTGATTTTTTCCGTCATTTTACAGGAACTATTTATTGACTAAATTAACTACCGAGTGTAAAAGAGGGAAGGAGAGAGAGGCTTTATCTTTACTGAAGTGTTGTGCTATGCTTCATATTTCAAATAGATCTTTTTTAAACAACATTGGTAAATGGAATCTATCCTGACCTGAGTCTTATTTCTACAAAGAAGGCTGTGTGTTCTTTTTTCATCTTATTTATTCTTACTACAAAAAATAATAAGTAATATGCTTCAGTATCAAAGGACCCTCAGTCATTATTAGATAGGAACTTACTGAGCGATGCAATCACATTTTCATTTTAAGTGACATGCTAGCATACGTTGGCATCTGCTCCAAAAGCTTCAGTGCTTTCTTCAAACCAATATATTTGCCCGCTACAAAAAATCCAATGGTGCTTCCATCACTGATTAAGACTTGTAGGTGACATGGTACAAGCACCAGCACCAGAGTCATTTGGGACACCTTTTATTTTTGCTCCTACATCATGCCTCAACTATTATTTTGTTTCAATACAAGTAAGAGCGAAGCGGCGATTACAAGAGTGAATGCACCCACTTTGTATGCACAGCCGTGTGGTGCAAGCCTTATTCAATCTGACATGCTTATGCTTGTCACTTTAGCTTGTCTGGCCAACGGTATAGAACATATTTACAATGTGTTGTCCTATCATGTATGACTCTGATTTAACACTAACCTGCTTGTCTACACAGTAAGCTGTGTGATGTGAAAATAATCATATTTTAGCAGCACAGCAACAAAGTTCCCAGGTATTAAGTGAGAGTGGTACATATCTTTTGGTGCATAGAGTGGTTTTCATTTTAATCTAGTTATACATCACAAACTATAGGAAAGTGTGATCATTTTAATTCTATGTTAAAAGCAGTGCAACCTCTGCCAATCTGAAAAGTCGACTGCTTGTAGGAGCTATTTATTGGTGCATCCTTTCAGGATGTAGACCTAATTCAGATTGTCTGAGCCATGCCCAGAACAGAAGGGGTATAGTGTTAATATTGATAATGATAATGGCAACATTCCGAATGATAACAATGATTGTAACTGCCTAGTCTACTACCAGTAATTCATGATATTGGTAACGATATCAAGAACTACTAGTGGCAGGCATGTACTATTACTGACCGCATGAGCATGTCTCTGAGCCCTGGCACATTGAGAGATGACAGAGCTTATGGGGGCCACAAGCGTAGCAAAATGCCAGATCGAGTGTTGCATCGTCTATAGTCCGTGGGGAAGCAACTTCTCAAGAACAGCTAGGCACGAAGTAACTCTAAAAAGCAATTGTCGCGCAGGAACATGCAGTCATCAAGGAGGAGAAGTCCCTACTCCAAGAATTCGAGCACCTGGAGAAGACGGAACGCGACTACTTTGCGTCGCTGTCCCTCGCGCTCCGCGAGAGCCACGAGAAAGAGCGTGCCCAAGGGGAGCGCACCAAGTACTGGTCCATCATTGGTTCGGTGTGCGGTGCCGTCATCGGCATCGTCGGCGCCACCGTGAACAACCGGATACGCCTCAACCAGCTTCGGGACCTTGTGGAACGCTCGTCAAGCCAGCCCGAAATGCAGCGCCTCGTGTTCAGCCTCTCAGACGAGTTCAGGAGGCACCGCGACCAGATCTTTGAGTTTGTGGACGACGTGCGGAGGATGCTGGGGGCTTCCCCCGTGACTGCCGTTCAGCAGAGCTTCTCCAGGGGGGAGGCCAAGACAAAGCCCGCAGAGTCTGAGCTGGAGTACGAGATCAGGGAGGTGGTGACGCTTGTGAAAAGCCAAAGCGAGCTGTTCGAGAAGGAGACCAAAGAAATCAAGGCACTGCTCGCGGCTCAGCGGGTGCTCCAGGGAAGCGACGGGGAGGAAATCAATGTGGCGGCTGTGTACATTGGTGAGGACGTGAGGGACATTGTGGCCGACTCGCAGCATCAGCTCGAGTGGAAGATGAAGATAAACTCCCTGGCAACCGTTGCATTTGTGTACGGAGCGTTGGCGGTAACCGTGCCTCTTCTCGCTGCTTTCTTCAAAGGTTCATGAATGAACTATTACTAGCCTATCTAAGGACACTTTTTTTTTGTCGGAGAATTGCTTTTGCTTCCGGCAATCGGAACTTACGGTGGTGCCTTACAACCGCCGATATACTAGGGATGTCCCTGGGATGTAGGCTGCTGCAGCTGTATACATGACGGTTTTTTAAATTGTCCAGCTTTTCATTACACGATAAAGAAATTCAGTGTGGTCAGTTTTATTGACTTGCACAAGTGCAATTTCTGGTTTGGAACAAAATCCAATGCATTTCAGACTGCAGCGCTGTCTATTTTGTTTGTTTTTAGCTGTTATTATATTTTATGTGGTTAGTCAACATATGCTAAATAAAGGTTAGTTACTTTTGTTATGATGTCAAAGTTTTGACTGCTGATGTTGTTAGAAGTTGTATAGAATTTTTGAAACTGATAGCAAGCCTCTTCCCCAAGTATGAGGGATGTATCATATTGATTCACAGATTATTTTGTTGCAGCAATTGGCCACTTGGAGGTCAGTAGATAGGGCCACCTTATCGATATATTTCCCCCAAGGGCCGAACGCACGCAAGCCGTTGGTGTGGTAGTTTTTTCATACCTTGCTGGAGCCACATTCTGGTAGTGCATCACACCCACGCCTGGACAACTGCTTCCAGCTTGTCAATGACCGCGAAATGCCATCCTTGCCGGTTTTTTTTTCTGTTTTTTTTATGACCTTGAACAGGGGATAATTATTGGGGGCTAGGTTAGGCAGTAGACAAACAGCTCTGCTGCCTTTCGAGTACCGGAAAGAAAGGGAGAAAGATGGAAACCTAGGGAAAGTGACATCATTAGCGGAGTTGGGCGACCCTTCTCAGACGCCGACGACAACGGTACCCGTGGCAGATTGGTTCACCCCGCTGCCTTGAAGCAATTGCTGCCCGTTTTTCTAAAATGAAGTCGGTTTTATAGTAAATCTTGCCCGCTTTCTGTGCGAACCTCCAGCCGCTAAAAGGACCTGCCTAGACTTAGCGAGGAGTAGGAGTTAGACCTGCCGCATCCCGTACCTTTCTGGTGGCCTGGGTACCACTCCAGAGTGCGGCATGACCCTCTTGGGTCACGGATCATTCAAGAAGCCGTGGACATTGAGACGATGGGACAGGATGGTCAGCCGAGAACACTTCTCCTTCCTTTATTTACATGTGCACAAACTCTGGTACGCCGGGGGCACCTAAAACGTGCTCCAGCACTCTATCCTATCTACTATTAGTAGGCAACATCATAAATTTAAGGAAAGTCACATACTGCAAATGCAT
The DNA here is from genome assembly GCF_016920785.2 of Ixodes scapularis. Lineage (NCBI taxonomy): Eukaryota > Metazoa > Arthropoda > Arachnida > Ixodida > Ixodidae > Ixodes > Ixodes scapularis. Next base: position 55,712,377 of record NW_024609857.1, on the reverse strand, counting down.
AAAATGAGGTTGCCAAATTGAAACCGAAACAGTGGCCAAAAGGTACCCAAAATACTTTATGCGGCACTACGCTGCTAGGATTGCTTAGATTTTGCAAGAGAAAATAGTGTGCGTGTATTTCTATTGCTGCGAGTTTACTAGTACGTCTTTTCATCTAGAACTTGTCATTTTTATTCACTAAAGCCCAACAAACTATGTATCATCGAAAACAAGCTGCTGTGGCGACCCGAGTAGACAAGCTCCAGTCTGCGGCCGCAGGGGTGAAACCTGGCACCGCGCATTCCAAAGTGGGAGAACTCTGTGCCCGAGCGTCGGGGGGGATCGTCGGCTCAAGAGCCAGATGGCCAGATGTCCTAATGGATTCTCCCTCGCCTACGTGAAGACAACTCGCCGAGAGGGAGTCTTCATCTGGTGCCCGTAAAGGAGACTGTAGTGTCAGCGTATCTTCCATGTACAGCGTTTCAGTTGGCTTCACAAGCGGTAGCATGTTTTCCTCTGTCATTTTATGGGGAGGAGAAATGAAAGGATCAGGAAGTGAAAAGTTCAACTTTCTAAGCAGTGTTCTCCTAACATTTTCAATTCATGGAAGGGAGAAATGTAGTGTCAGCGTATCTTCCATGTACAGCGTTTCAGTTGGCTTCACAAGCGGTAGCATGTTTTCCTCTGTCATTTTATGGGGGGAGAAATGTAGTGTTGCAAACTAGCGCCATCTACGGGAGTGTGTAAATAAACGGGGCGGCTCGAGGAGCTTGCTTGGGGCGGCTCGAGGAGCTTGCTCAGAGATTGGCCTGAACGTTGACCCGACAACATGTCTCTTTGATCCGACCACCGGCCCGGCTCGCGTCATGGGGCCCCGTTGGGCAGCCCGGTGAGTTGCGCCCTTGCCGGCCACCCTCGTCCTTGACATGTAGCTGGACCAGGGGGGATCGTCGCGTGTACCCCCCCTAAAACATAACAGAGACACATCTTTCGGTCCGCCTTTTTAGCTTTGTTATTAAACTTATGTAGTCCTCGATAAACAGTTATCTCGTTTTACTTTACTATATACCTATATTAAAGTTCCTTCGTGACCAGAATTGGTAACCCGATATTTTTCGAGCAACCTTTTCTCGACGAATGCCATGGCTAACGGCGACGACCACGCCCAAACACTGGTGCAGCAGGGGCAGCAGCGCGCAGCAACCATCCTCCGTAGCATCACTGGCTCTAAAACTCCCATCATGTTTTGGCCCGCTGGCCCTGCGCTATGGTTCGCCTAAATGGAGGCCCAGTTCAGCACCCGGAGGATTACGGCACAAATGACGAAGTTTCATTACGTCATCACTGCACCAACTGAGGCAGTTAAAGTCCGGGACCTCATCCTGACTCCTCCTGGCGACAACCCGTTTGACAAACTGAAGCTCAAACTCGTACGACACACTTTGGCGTCGGAACAGAAACGTCTCCAACAACTCCTGATGGTCGAAGATCTTGGAGACGGGAAACCTTCCCAGATGCTTCGCCGCATGACTCAGCTGCTCGGAGAAAAGGCAACGTGGACGACTCCGTCCTGCGCCAGCTGTTCCTGCAGCGCCTCCCCGCCAATGTATGCATGGTTTTGGCGGCGGCTGGCGACATTCCACTCCATGACCTTACGGCTTTCGCGGACAAGGTGCTCAGGTGGCGTCGCCCACAGCCTCCAGCATCCAGGCTCTTCCCCAAGTACAGCAGGGGACTGAGTGCAACCTCTGCTTCCCTGTCCAGCACCGAATTCTGCACGCTCCAATCGGAAATCCGCAGTGTTGTACGGAACAGCGTTCCTGGAATGCGTTCCTTTTAGGAGGAACGAAGGAACGCCGCCGTTCCATTTTTCATCGGTGGAACTGGAACGGTAACGTGTTACATTTTTACTGGAACGGAAAAAGGAACGGCGTTCCCTTTTTTCGTCCAAGGGGGTAATTTGTATTTTATTTCTAAGAGGGACATTCTAAAAGTATAAAAACCCTATCTTTACAAAGAGCAGGGTCTTGTTAAATTTTTGGTTACTTAGGGTTTATTTTGTGTAGTCCTCGCTTGGTAACACTCTGGTGCAGGAGAGCTAGCGGACATTTATTATTTTTGCAGTGCCTAAGAGTGCGGTACGAAAAGCAAAACATTTAGTCGAAGGAAAAGACACAGGGACGTTTCAAACTTAGCCACTTACTTTTCTTTCACGAATACTCATACACCCAGAAATCTAAGGCCGACTACAGCCAACACTGAACTTCCACAAACAGACCTACAGTTACAACAAAAGGACAGGTTACCTGACATCGAACGCACCCTTGTATCCCGAATATTGGTCACTTAAATGATACAAACAATTAATCTTTACTTCTCCCCATGTCCCGGCGTTCAAACAGAACAACGAATCTACACTTCACGAAGAAGTAAAGAAGTACCCTCTTCTTTACTTGCTCGTCTTGTGGACGCCAACATCGAGAAGTAACCATTGTTAAGTTCGAACAAGGTACTTTGTTAGGTTGAAACGTGTGAGGTTGTTGTAAAAAGTTTGTGCAATGTGGGGTAGCAGTACATTTGGCTCGTCTGAATAGCCCATCCCAAACAGGAATATGGTAAAATGCTGAGATTTTTAACGGTGAATATATCAACAAAAAGAACCCTGCTGTCGTGTGTCTTCTTCTCCTGTTGCCCTGCCATCACTGTGTTCAAATCCGTATGTTCCCATTTAATGGGATAGATAAAAAAAAAAAACTGCTTGATCTAATTATGGTAATCATAAAAGTGTGAATGTAACGTATATGTAACAATACGTTCCATTTTTTTAACTGTAACGGGAACGAGTTCCTTTTTCATAGATGGAACTTTTAACGGGAACGCGTTCCAAAAATCAGAAGGAACGAGGAACGAGCTTTTGTTCCTTTTTTTGAGGAACGCGTACTACAACACTGGAAATCCGGAACCTGACAAAGGCTGTTGCTCTGCTCCAAACCAATTGCGGTAGATATCCGCAACGCTGTTCGGGCTACAACAGCCGTTCTCACTCGCAGTCATCTTTCACCGATATCTGCTTGTACCGTTCCACTTATGGGGACCAAGCAAAAAGGTGCATACCACTAAGCACAGCGGGAGTGGGAAACGGGATGCCTGAAGCACTGAAGCACTGCCTGAAGCACAGCACTGAAGTCGGCGAGCAGTGCCGCAGAACCAGGGTGCCAGTTTTTCTTTGTCAAAGCCAAGCCAACTGGCCTCCAGCTACTGGTCGACATCGGGGCCAAGGTCAGCATCCCTCCTGCATCGCACAGCGACCGTTGTCAAACACCTTGCGCACTCTTACAAATAGTGAACGCCACATTCATCCTTGTTTTTGGAGAACGATCCCTGACCTTCGACCTTGTACTCCGCCGTACCTTTCGCTGGATTTTCTTGATCTCCAGGACTCGACGCGCCATCCTCGACGGCGATTTTCTCCGGAACTTTAGATTATTGGTAGACGTTCACCGCAATCGCCTCCTAGACCCAACAACAAACCTCTCCGTTTCGGGAATAGCATCCAGAACCTCGTGGCTCTGCTTCGCTCAGATTCCAGAGAACAGTACTTGCCTTTTTTTCTAACATCCTCAAAGAGTTCCCAGACCTCACCCGTCCCTCCAATACCGAGGTTCCCGTGGGACACCATGTCACGCACCATATCGAAACATCAGGACCTCCCGTGCACGCAAGACCACAGCGGCTCCCCCCCGACAAACTGCAGATTGCTCATCGACAGTTCAAGCATATGCTTGACCTCGGAATCATCCACCCATCCGAGAGTCCTTGGTCATCTCCCAGAAGTAACACCTGGAGATTGGCAAACATGTGGGGACTACCGAGCTCTCAACCAGATCACAACAGCCAACCGCTATCCACTGCCTCACATTCATGATTTCACAGTGACATTCGACGGCACCACAATCTTTTTTCAAAATTGATCTGGTCCGGGCGTACTACCAAATCCCAGTTGAACCGGCCAACGTTGAGAAGACCGCAGTCACAACATCATTTGGTTTCTTCGAATTCGTCAGAATGCCATTCGAACTCAAAAATTCTGCACAGACGTTTCAGTGTTTCGTCGACCAGGTGCTGCACGGTTTGCCGTTTTACTATGCCTACATCAACGACATCCTCGCTGCAAGCGGCTTTGCCGAAGATTGCACACGAAATCTGCGTATGCTCTTCGCTCACCTGACGGACTACGGCATCGTTGTCAATGTCAGCGAATGTATGTTCGGCAAGGATGATCTGGAGTTCCTCGGACACAAAGTCAGCACATCGGGTAGTGGCCCTTTTGACATCAAAATGCAAACAATCCACAAATTCTCCCAGCCCATCAACAAAAAAACAATGACGCAAGTTTTTGTGAATGTTTAATTTCTACCACCAGTTTTTACCTAACTGCGCTGAGAAACTTCAATCACTCGCCAACTTGTTGAAAGAAAAGAACAACCCAACGACAGAACTTCAGTGGGACGATCCTGCCCACCAGGCATTTCACCGCACCACAGAGCTCCTCGTTTAGTGCACCTGAAAGGAAACACGTCACTTACCCTGGTGACTGACGCTTCCGCCACCGCGGTGGGTGCGGTGCTTCAGCAGGTGATTGACGGGTACCCTCAACCGGTGTCGTTCTCATACAAGCTCTCGCCAACCGAGCGACGCTGCAGTGTCTTCGGCCATGAACTGCTGGCAGTGTACTTGGCAGCAAGGAATTTCTGCCATTTCATAGAAGGTCACCACTTTGCCACATTGACCGCCCACAAACCGCTTGTGCACGCCTTCCACAATTTGCGGCCGGTCGGTGGAACTCATTCCCAATGGGAGCTGCGTCAGATGTCCTGCGTTGTGGAATTTACATCCGACATTCGCCACATCCGAGGTTGCGACAACGTCGTTGCTGACGCGTTCTCCAGGGCAAATATTTGCGAACTAGAATCCTCTGTAGTGATCGACTTCCCAGAAATGTTGAGTGCTTTGCAGACGGACAGCGAGCTGCGGAACCTGTGTGACGCGTCAAGTAGACTCGAGTTTGGGATGGTCGCACTGCCGATGTGCAACGCGGAGCTTCTGTGCGACATCTCTACTGGAACGCCTCCATCCTACGTACCAGTACCTTATCGATGCAAGGTGTTTGACACGCTTCTCAGGCTCTCCCATCTGGGAATCAAGGCAACTCAACACCTGGTGACCACGAGGTTCGTCTGGCCCTTCATCAACCGGGATGTCCGGCAGTGGACAAAGGCCTGCCTTCAATGCCAACGCTCCAAGGTTCACCGGCACGCAGTCATGCCCCTGGCAAACTTCCCGCTGCCGGACAACAGATTCAAGCATATGCACCTAGATATTGTAGGACATCTTCCACCATCCGAAGGTTACATATATCTGCTCACCATGGTGAATCGATTCACACGCTAGCCAGAAGCCGTCCCAATCACAGATGCTACATCGCCAAACGTTGCTCGCTACGAGTTTACTACGGTTGATTGGATGCCGTTTCATCCAAGCCCATTTTACAGAACGGGCGCGTTTTATCAAAGCACGGTTTAGAGAAAGCAGAGCCTGAGTCTAGAGAAACGCCGTTTATCAAAAAAGGGACGCTGTTTAAAAAAGGCTTCCCCTCTTCGCGCATGTTAACTCATCCCCCCTGCTGCGTTCACGCCGCTTCGCGGCGGCAGTTTGCGGCGGCTTATTACAAAAATGTTAACTCACCTAACCCATCCGTGCATGCCGCTTCGCAGTAGCCAAATTCGCAATTAGGAGACTTATCGCCATTTTCTCTAAACTAGGTTTCTCTGTAAAAGGATTCAATAAACTGGGGTCGGTAAAACGGTGTTTGCTAAAATGAGCTTCTCTAAACCGCATACTTCCGGCTCGCTGTTTCATCTCGACGTGGATTTCCCGCTTCGGAGTGCCTTCCAGGGTCACAACTGACCAGGGTGTCCAGTTTGAGTCAAATGTGTTCAAAGAGCTGACGCAACTCCTCGGCATGACGCACCTGCACACCATGGCCTACCACCCTTCAGCCAACATCGTACAAGTTCGACCTCGAGTGCACTAGCGCAGAGCTGGTGTATGGAGCATCTCTCAGGTTGCCTGGGCAGTTTTTCGAGCAAGTGCAAGACCGACTGCCAAATCCAACAAACTATGTTGACTGACTCATGCAATAATGGACAGCCTTCGACCAACGGCTCCAGGACATCAAACAGCCACTGCCCTCATGTCAGAGAAAACCTGACACATTGCATGCACGCTTTTGTCAGGTACGGTCCCATCAAGCGTCTGCTTCAGGACCCCTACGACGGTCCTTTCCGCGTGCTAAAACGCCGAACCACGACACATCACATTCCGGATTAGAGGCAGAGAGGAGGTGATTTGTTTGGAACGTCTGAAGCTCGCCCACATCGAGATATCATCCTCCCAGGCCCACGACGACGGCCGCTCGGAATCCCCTTCCAGGACGAACAACGCGTTATGGACGCAGAGTTCGCTGGCCAGGTCAGATCGACTTGTTCTCAACGAAGCACAACATTCACCTGCTCACTGGGGAGGGGGTTTTGGGGCAGTCCAAGTAGACAAGCTCCAGACGCAGACGGTCCTGCGATGTAGACTGTGCAAGCGGACGGCGGCCGCCGGGGTGGAACCCAGCACCGCGCATTCTGGAGTAGCAGAACTCGGTGCCCGAGCGTCGGCTCAAGAACCAGACGTCTTTATGGATTCTCCCTCGCCTACGTGAAGACAAGTCGCCGAGAGGGAGTCTTCGTCTGGTGCCCGTAAAAGAAACACATCTTTCAGTCCGCCTTGTTAACTTTGTTATTAAACTTAAGTAGGCCTCGTTAAACAGGTATCTCGTTTTACTCTACTATATACCTATATTGAAGTTTCTTCGCGACCCCACTTGTACGAAAAGCACTCGAGTGCCCCTTTAATTGGAATGGAAAACCCACTATTGTCACCGAGAGTCTAAGAAGCGCTGGGTGTGGTTTATTATGTTCACGCTTGTTTCTTTGATTTGTTCTTTGGCATTCTTATCCGCTAATGCCTCAATGTCATTGGCCGCAGAGCAATAACAACATGCTCAGGAGGACTCGCTACATCGTGCGTTTCTAAAGCTGTCGGTGACTATGGTACATATTCATTTACTTCTCGAGCCATATAGTTCCGGCTGGAGGAGACAAGAGTTCAACCTGTATCGAGAAAGTGACTAGAGAAGCAGAGCGTCGGTGTATGAATGAATAGTTTATTTATAAATAAGCTTGCCTACTTGCTACGAGCTTGCCTCTAAATTATTAACATAGTTAAAACCCTTTCTATAAATGATTCTAGTTCCTACTTGGTAGCCAGGCTTATTTACAGGATAGTCCTAGCATTGGCAAAACACTTTTAGCCTATTGCTGTCGCAAGGTGGCTTTTTAGAGCCAGCTAGTTCAACACTATATACAAAACAAGATGGTGCAATGCAAAGGTTGAGCCACAAACCAAATTAGCATACTCAGAGTATCAGGTGTAAACATACAATATTTAAATAAACACAGTAACACAACACACTTATACAAAACTGCCATTTTGAGGAATACTATGCATGATTAGTCTTGAGTAAAATCGCTGCTTTCCAGTGCTAGGACTAAGACCATCTTGACAAAAGAAACAATCAAGGTTAACTGTTGGGATTGGGATGAAGTCATACATTAAATGTGAATGAACAACAAGAATGTAAACCAAGGGCAAGGGAAATTCCAAAGGCAAGACAAATACCAAGGTGCTTGGGGCACTTCTCAAAGAACAAGTCTTGCAAACCTAGTAGGTGAATGCCATGTGCAATAAAAATGCAGTTTCCTGAGAACAATAAAGACATCAGGCTTGAATGTTGGGACTACCTAGAAGTAACTGAAATATAAAATAAAGCAAAAGGCAAAAATGATGCCCTAAAAAAAAGCTAAAAAAAACTGCAACAAAAGCTTTTATTCTTTTGACTTGCTCCAAGAGTCAAAGCAGTGAACCAGAGTCATGAAACCGTATTTCCATACCGATATGACTCAGAAATTTAAAGTGAAAGCACAAAATTATTACTAGTGCACTGCAAACAACAGCTGTCCATTGTAAACCTAACAGGGATGCTGTAAAATGTTGCGAGGAGGGCATAAAATAGCAGCACAGACTTGCGGAAACCAGGGCTCATTGTTAAAAGCAACAAAGCACCGCACACGATGCCACTTCACTGCAAGTTAAAAGCTTTGACAATATGGTTTTGAAGGAGAAAAGAAGTAATAGAACGGAACCTGGGTATCCAACTGAACCCGAACTGAAAACCGGTGCAAAACAGTTCTTTGACCTAACCAATACTGTAACCAAAATCAAACATCTAACATTGAACTTGAACCAGAATAGAACCGTAATCTCATGTGGCGGTTACCGGTTCACTGGAATACGGTTTCGTGTAGAAAATTGTGAGCTGCGACTTCTTGCGGGTGGCGGCTCGAAGTCAATTACATATTTGCGGGTGGTGTCAGTGGTGTAGTTTTGACTTAACAAACGGCAGCGACGTGGAGACAGCTCAATAATAATGAAACAAACAAAAATATTTGACATCTATGTGCAGCACGACTTGGCGTCGGCACGGATGCATACACTTCTGTACTTTGTCTCACCTTATTATAGGACAGCAAAGGATGCTACAAGCCACTGGAGCCAGTCCATTAGCTCGCAGGGTGTCACATGCCCTTCCGGTTGGGCAGTGCAACGCGGGGAGCACAAAAAGCCACGACAAGCTACGAACTATGGATTGGCGCGAGTTGCTCGTAGCGTCCATCATGGAACATCGTAAGGTGAAACAAAGTATATCTCACTATGCCAAAAGGCTAAAGAGCTGTTCTCTATATCTGTGTCATGTTTCTTCTTTTTGCTGCTAAACAATATTCCTCAAGGAAAAAAAAAAGTCCCAGCTGTCAGCATGTTTGTTCCGTGGTGGCAAAATCTGGAGGCGCCAAGAGGCGAAGCCGCGACGAGTATGACTGACACCACGGCGCCGGTTGCCAGGATACCCATTTCCCAGAGTTGAAGAATCTTGTGGTGTGCTTTTTTAAAGCATCATGTCGCCCGTTTCTCTTCTGCCTTTTTTTTATTTTTCGGCTGCATTTCTCATTTTGAACTCAGTCACTTGAGAAAGGCGTAGAGAACGGTGGCTAGTTGGCAACTATGGTGCATGCTACGGTCATGGTGTCACGGCGCGTGCCGGCTGATTGACTTCATTTGTCAGTGTACTTCGGTACTGTTTCCGAGTGCCTGTATCACCACTTAATTTGTGTAGAACGGTGTTTGGAATAAAAAATCAAGATCACAAAACAAAATTAAGCATATATTTGCTTTGCTGTCCTAGTTTCCGCAGCGCAGCTTCCAATTATCTTTTCTTTAAGTGCAAATGACATATTAAACTCACTTAATGACTGGGAGCTGTGGGCTTTGCTTTTTAAGAACCGGTTTCATCAGGTTCGTGCCTTGGTGAAACCGGTAACCAAACCATTATTTAGAATTAATCACTGAACCGGAACAAAATACAAGGTTACTGAACCTAAACCGAACTGGAATAATGCCCAGTTCGACTCCAAAAACAAACCACCGACTGGACAATTGCAGGGCTCAGTCGCTCCCTTCACACCAAGCACTCCAACTGTTTCTGACATACCTGTTGTATTCTCTTAGGGCCACACTCAGATGGCCAACACTGCTTACCACGGTAATCAAGCTCTCCCCAACATCCACAGCATACTTGGTCAACTTTGCCCCCTTTCAAAAGCTCTTTATTATGAAAGGACAACAAATGTCACACATTCCAAAAAATGCACCTAGAAAACCGAAGAAACCAACAACCAAGAGCTGCTTGCGGTATTATTTCCTACAACTGCTCCGAGTAAGTGCGACACACAGTACTAGACTCAACACCCTAAGAAGGCTGTCTATAGACGGTCGTCCATAAAAGCAACCTAAAAGCTCTTCACACTAATGACACCATAGAATCTGCATGGTAAGTAAAAAAGGTGGATACTAGCTGGAATGTTTCGGTAAAAAAAATAGATTGAGAGGTAGCTACTATCACTAATTCTAAAGCTAAACAACATGAGTGGAAATTTATTTGGCATATAATTATCTTTTTTTATTTAAGCAACAATAAGTAAAAGAAGCGTCAACAATTTTCAAGCTGTTACATAGTTCCTATTAAGTTTTACGTTGAGTCCGATTGCCAACTTATTTATTAAACGACCATGCAGTCTACAGTGTCACTTTCCCAGTCTTGATGGTGACTCAATGACAAGGTCTCAGCTCTATCACAAGAGTGTAACTCTGACTTGACACACACTCCTTCCCATCTTATGGATAACATCTTAACATCCCTGCACAAATCCGGCACTACAAACTCTCGCTAAAACCCAGAAAGCAAAATGCAATTTGTTATTTTAAAACCCACCACTGACTACAATGCCGAGAGAACCGAGAAGACGGCGAACACTGCACCGCTTCGGCGCCAGCATGGAAAAAAACTACCAACACGGCTTCGTCTTTCACGGGTATCGAGGAAGCGTTCTTACGCAAAAAAACGGGCAAGAACCCGACGAAGCAAACGTATGGTGCCTTGAACGTGCCTCTAACTGGTCTGTCTACTGCGTTCCAAAAAGCGGTCCCTCTATTTCCACCCAATGATGTCATAAAAGAGTCGCACTAATGCCGGCTGCAATTTCGGCGGTGTCGCAGCAGCAGCAGTGTACGTGGCAGATGCCTGTTCAGCTGCCGGCCGTTCTCCGGTCCACAAAAGGATCGGAAGGCAGGAGTTAGAAGGCCGCTACGACGGCGACACTCGCATCCTCACGTGCTTTTTTCCGACTCTTACATCGGAGAGTCAAGCTGTCGGACGTCACGACACTCCGGCTCACGCGACGTCATTTGTTGCCACTTTGGGACCACTTCCGACACACGGGTGGAATAGGACACTAAGCACACCACTCGGAGACACGTTCGAGACGCCGTAAAAAAAGCAGACCCAGGGGTTCCGGAAGAATGGGATTACATGCAACGACAGAGACGGTAAGAGGTGGGAGAGAATCCTCGGCAAGTTGTCCTTAGTTAGACGACGGGGACTGGCATCAAGAGAAGCCCTCGCGGTCAAAGATGAGCTCGACGGCCGAGAGGACGTTGTCGACGCGGTAGGTGGGCTCTTTGAGCCCCACCTCCGCAGGGAGGTCCCGGGGCGTGTGGTCGCAGCTGTCGTCGTGCAGATCCTCGTTGTATACCCCCGTGTGCACCAGGACCGAGATGCAGCTTGTGGCGCCGCAGTTGCCCACCATCTGCCATTTGGAAGACACGAAAGGAGGAGGTCGTTGGGCCTCGCCTTTCTACGCTCCCTGTAGCAGGCTTTATGCATTTCAATATTTTCAAAATTAAAGACATGAAAATATTCTACTCGCACGAAACATGAACTATTATGAAACTCTAAAACTCTCCCCAAAAACATTTTATTTATACTGTCCAGATATGACATGAATGTGACAAAATTCATCTCCACCCTCCACTCCACTTCCACCCCCCCCCCTCTCAAAAAAAAAAAAAAAAAGAATGAATAAAATATTTGCATTATAAGACATAATTTAGAGAGAGCTATGAATAGAGCCTATGGGTCAATCCTCCTCTCCGCTATTCTCTCAAGCCTTTTTGCAGTGTGCAGTGGCAGCACCACAAAAGCAGGAACAAGAGGTAGTACATAAACAGTTTTCATACCTCTCCTTTGCACTCTTTTCACCCATAGGGTTATTATAATGTATGCTAGAGGTTCAACTGGCGCTAGTGTGCTGCTGCAAATTGAAGCAGACAGCAACCAGTCGAAAGCTGACTTCCGGTAATGCATTTATATGGGAAAAAGTGAGTGCATTTTCTTCTTGCGCTGGATTATAAGAGCAAATATCCCAATAATTCATACATATTAGGTAGCCTGGGACATTTCTCAGTCAAGCACACAAAATAATTGGTCAGTTACGATGTTTTTCTTTCTAATTAATTGCATTAAAAACGGTGCTAAAACGGCTTCGTACATGTATTCATGTGCACTGTCAGGCGCTGTTAGCGCGAACACGACATCGGCGCTTTTCAGCATGGGGTTATACGTGCCAAACGAACGAAGGACATCTGGAAAACTAAGATGGCAAGAACTATGCAGTAATACTGGATCAGTAACTCCCTCCGCATGTACGATCAAATAAATTCAAGGCAAGTTAATATAGTCAGATTTTCAATAAGTACTGCTTTATTCTTTCTGCTCTGTGTGAATATGCTTGTTCTACGTTCAAAACATCACTTGCATGCTCAAAATCTTTGATAACAAGTGCCCGATAAAGACTGCCCGGCAGAGAAATTATTAGGAAGAGACGGCTTTCATACCCGACGTAATCTGTTCTTTACGTTTTTAATGTTTTTACCCGCTCGTAAAGATGCAAGAAAGGGTCATTTTCATATAATAACAAGACTGGCATATTAGCAATATACAAGTGTCATCGGAATGCTGGCAAGCCTTGAACACGCTCTATATTCCTTTCGATTGTTATTTTGCTTAAAATCGTAGCTTGTTTTTACACACCTGCTGTGGAACAGAGGTTTCGGCTTGAAACATAGCGAAGTTAAACATTGTTCAATGATGAAGAAAAATGTGCTAACTAAAGCAGGTACACTTTTACAATGTTAAAAAAGGTACATGCTATTCGGTACAATTCAAATAACAAAAGTGATTCATGTTATATTCCGGCGAAGAGACAAAATGCACGCGCGCTTTCCCACAGGAATGCACAGGATCACCGTAAAAGTAGACTGGTTGCTGTCTGCTTCAATTTGCCTCCTGGAAGTCGCATGACACTAGCACCAGCTGAACTGCACCAGTTGAACCTCTAGCGTACATTATAACTCTATGCTTCCACCAATAGGAGGCTGACAAAGTGACTCCTATTCCAACGTCACTGTGACATTGATATCGAAATGAAAGCCACTTTCCAGTTGGTAAGCCCCAGCAGATGCAATCGCTCGGAGCCTAAAGTACTTCAACACAAACATTGCATTAATTAAATTTATTTTTCCAAGCATGCAGGTAGTAAAAAAGAATTGACTGCATGTTTGGTCATTCTGCCAAAGGCTTTTAAATGTGGTGGTGGCATTTAAATGTGGTGGCTTTATAGGGTGGTAGTGCTTTTAGTTTGGGTGGTGCTTAACCCTTTAAGTGCCTTGGACGAGCTGAACTCGTCGGCCACTTACTGGCTAAAAATGCCGTGGACGAGCTCAGCTCGTCCAGTGGTTTTTTCGGTAGCCCTCAATTCCACGAACGAGCTAGGCTCGTCCGAATAGTTTCGCGGTGCTGATCATAGATGGCAGCACTCGTTTTAGTTGGCAAATATTTTTTTTCTCTCCGCTGATTTTTGCGTAATCAGTGATGTGATTGACCTAAGCCGTTTTGGAGCACCTTTTGGAGCAGCCAAACTGGTGTTTTGGAGCAGCAAAAGTGGCCTTTGGAGCAGGTAAAACAGTGTATTGGAGCAACGAAAGTTGCTTTTGGAGTAGCCAGAACAGTGTTTCGGAGCAGCAAAAGTGGCTTTTGGAGTAGATATTCTTAGAAAAATAAACATAGTATTTGTTTTATGTGCTGGACGAACAAAGGACACTTCACTCGCTGCAATAAACAAATTATGGTCAAGTTCAACCACCTGGGTGTCTTTCAAGATGTAGCTGAAATGCCAATGACATGACACATTTTGCAATGCTTCAGTTAAATTATACATATATATGTACCGTTATTGATAAATAAGAACCAAACTGCACATATTAAAATTTATTTGAAAATGACCAGCTTATTAGCAAATATCACAGCATTAGGTTGACTACCGTAGTTATATAATATATAATAAATGGAAGCAGTCTCCGACCGAGCAAACACCTAACTACTGCAGTGCAATGCGAAATTGTACACAAGACAAAGGTGCTTTCCTTTTTGCTTTTCGAAACTGTCTACAAGGCTGCTGCAAGCCTCGCTTTGCCTTTGGCTAGTAATGATTTCCCACTTTCAATGTCTCCAAAAAGACATTGAGACATCCCGCAAGTGAACAGTGCTGTGGCCGTTGCTGAGCGATTCCGAAAAACCGCTTGCCACCGTTTTACTGGTTCCCGACGTGCCAGATTTTCGTCAAAAGTATAAGCAAACGTAAAACAATGGGTTGCAAGTGTCCCGGCTGGTGCCTCTGTCGTGCAGTTATGTTCGCATGCACATGAGGGCAACTTCGGCAGGCTTGCATTTGCACGTGCTTCGTCGTGCGAGCGGAGATGGCTGTTCGATCGAAACAGACACCATGCCACTCCGCTCCGTCGCCAACTGGTTCCCATAATTGTATGCAAAATGTAATTGTCCAGCATACGACAAAAAAACAGTCCCGCGGCAAGTGCTTGCCAGGCCGGCAGGCGAGGTACAAGCTAAACACACAGAAAAAAAAGAACCTAAGCGAGTCAGGTCAAAACAATACATCGCGAGTCAGGGTCAAAATGTACTCGGAGCGCTTTGCACAACGACTGAAGCACTGAAGCGTCAACACACGCCCGCGTCTATCGTTGAAATTGTTTTTAAAAAGACGCGAGACGAGACCATGGTGTAGACGAGACACATGAACGACGAGAGCGTGAAACGAGAGGTGGCGGAAAAAACTATGCAAACTGGATGGACGATTGATACAGGGTACTTTTTGTTGGGCGGCCGCTTGCGCTACCTAGCTCATGCATTCTCAATTACGGTACTCAGTTTAGTTTCGGTTTTGAACGACCAAAATTGATCTTTTGGAGCAGGCCTGGCGCAGTTTACCCATATTTTGGCAAAATGTAGCAGGGTTCGCCCCTTGGCGCAGTTTGGCGCAATTGGCGCAGCAATCACATCACTGCGTAATAAACTTTTCAAATTTTATGTGTAATACTAGAGGAATAACAATTCATAATAAAAAATATGGTACTTTTAGGTTATTTTTGGAAAGAAAAAATTTGGCACTTAAGGGGTTAACCCTTTGCGGTCACGTGTCGGGCATGGCCCGACATTGGAGAAACGAGTTTCCGGTAAGTTGTCAGACGTCGCCCGACACGCGACTCCCCGCTCTCGTTTAAACTTATTCCTCCGTTCTTTTTGACCGGATTGGTGGTGCCATCTCTCAGCATGTTTCTTTAACACTTCATTGTTTCAATAGTTTGAGTTTTTTTCCATAGAGGGCAGAAGCACCCGTAAGCGGCGGAGGCACGGGTCGCTTTGAATTTCGCTGGCTGGAAAAAGCATGGCAGCGTTTGCGCCACGCTCCTTTTATGGGAACTCATCGCGTGATTTCGTGGAAAGTGATGACGATTTTAGCGAAGAGGACAATTATGTGCCTCCATCAGATGACGATGAAACATCCTCCGCTGACTGCAGTGACGGTAGCGACGAAGAAGTGTGTGTACAAGACGACAACAACAGTGGACCCACCGTTAGCGACCCTGGACCACAGGTTGGATCGTCAAACCTCGGCTCCGAACTTGAGTTTTTCCAGTTATTTTTTACGGATGAACTCATCGGAGAAATCGTGCAAGAAACAAACCGGCATGCCCACGCGAAAATTTCATCCATGGATTCGCTCGCTGAGCAATCTATATGGAAAAGTTGGGAAGCGTTTCTGTAGAAGAATTCAAGGCTTTTCTCAGTGTCCTCATGAACATGGCCCTCAATCCCAAGCCGGACATCAAGGAGTATTTCAGCCAAGAAATCTTGAAGAAGATGCCATTTTTTCCCGCCGTGTTCACTCGTACAAGATTTCTCCAGATATTTTGGATGCTGCACGTCTCTCCACCTCCGCAAGGTCCCTCACACCAGCCGACACGAGGTACCAAGGTGAGAAGCATCGTAAAGTACATTGACACAAAATGCCGTGAGCATTTCAAGCCCGGCCCGAAGATTTGTGTCGATGAGAGTACAGTTGGCTTCAAGGGCAGGGTCTCATTCAAATGCCACAACCCGCAGAAACCAAATAAGTGGGGCCTCCGTGTCTATGTACTCGCCGACTGTAGAACAGGCTACGTGTCAGCATTTCAGCCGTACTACGGTAGCACAACAACAGAGAGCCTCTGCCAGCCACACCTCCCCTTTACGTGTCGGATCGTCCTGCACCTCCTCGACAAAGTGCAATGCACTTCACTCGGGAGTGGGTACCACCTTTATACGGACAGGTTTTATACGTCCCCGCAACTTGCTGAGGAGTTGCTCTCTCAGGACGTTTTGCTCACTGGCACTGTCATGACCAAGAGGAAGCATATGCCCCAGCAGCTAAAGAAGAAGATGAAGAAGGGTGACGTGGCAGCGTATCGGAAGGGTGACTTGTACATGGCCCTGGCTTGGCAAGATAAGCGTCAAGTTACCATGCTGAGCTCAGCACACAATCCCTCGACGAAGCCTGTGACAAGAACACAAGCACACGGCCAGCCTGTGACACTCGACAAGCCAGTAGTCATTTGTGACTATACAGAGAACATGGGAGCTGTTGATCGAGCCGACCACTACTGCGCGAGTTACGCGTTCTGCCGCAAGTCCCTCCAGTGGTGGAGAAAGCTTTTCTTCTGGATCCTTGAGGTTGCCATCGTCAATAGCTTCCTGCTAATGCAGATGCAACAGGCTGCTCAGGGACTGAAGGAGCAAAGGCACCTCAAGTACCGCCGTAGGCTCATCGAACAGCTGGTCGGGGACTTGCGAGTGCGACCAAAGAAAAGAGGACGAGCATCACAATCCGACGCTGAGGAGAGATTAGATGGAAGGCAACACTTCATATACAAGCTACAAGAACGTACAAGCAAAGACTGCGCAGTGTGCAGCGATCGAAAGACAAAAGGAGGCAGGAGAGAAACAGTTTTCTACTGCAAGACTTGCACAAAGAACCCCGGTCTCCGACCCGGAGATTAGTTCGAAAAATATCACACGCTGTCAAAGTATCGCTAGAGAGCGCGGGAATGCAGAAGCACTGCGAAAATAAATATTTCTTGTTACCTCTGTACGCTGCAGTAATTTTTCTTTCTCCTTGCTAATGCGGACAAAATAATATCTGAACGGAACCACCGTCAAGTTGGTCAGACTATCTGACCTCAAACGGTGAAGGCAGGATAACCCTTCGTCTTTCAGTGTCTGAGGTTGGTGGTGCTCTTAGTTCAGGATTTTGTATGGAAACAGATGACATCACACCATTGTCTCTTTGTTACGCTGCACGTGCCCCTTCACCACTACCCGGATCAAAGCCTTAGCGATCAATTTTATAAGTTGCCAGGAGACGAGAGGCACACTTCCCTGCCCTTTCCACTTCTCATTTTACGCACTCTTTCTACACTAACTGTTTCTGCTCCTCTTTCTTGCCCTTTCCATCCTTCTCCGCACGCTTTCTCACACCATTTGCTTCTGCTCCTCCCATTCCTGTGTGCTGGGTTTATAGCTCAGCCAGCAGTGCACTCAACATCCACGCAGGTGACTGGAATTCAATTCCTGGCACCGGTTGCCATTTTTTTCTCTTGATCTTTGAGCAGTTTTGGGTCACCAAGAGAAGAGAAGCGCACTTTCCTGCCCTTTCCACTCCTCATTCTGCGCGCTCTTTTTATGCCACCTGTTTATGCTCCTCTCTTTCTTGTCCTTTCCACCCCTCTCTGCTCTGCACACTTTTTCACACCACCTGCTTTTGCTCCTCCCGTTCCTGTGTGTGGGGTCTGGCTCAGTCAGCAGTGCACTCCACTTCCATGCCGGTGACTGGGGTTCGATCCCTGGCACTGGTTGCCACTTTTTTTAAGACTCTTTAGCGGATATGGACTGACCGACCCTCACATTTCATGTTACACGGCCCCTGAGGTTGGTTGGCCCTATCAAACTACCGCTTCAAAAGGTTTGAGCATGCAGTGCCCCAGATCTGTTCACTGTGCCCGACCTGGAAAACATTGAGGCTACAAACATAAACATTAGCTTTTGCTTTTATAACATCACGTCAAGCTTTCGAACAAAATCATGGTGCGAGACACACAACAAACTCACCTCAACTGAAGACTGAGAATCCTTGGACATGTCAGACTTGAGTGACTCTCTGGCAGTGTTGGAGCCAGCAGCCAGAATTGCCTTGGGAAAGTCATCCTTGCGGCGGTGCTCCAGGTACCGGTTGTAAAGGTTTGCACCATAGATGTCTGTGTTGATGTTGTCACTGCATCACAGAAAGTTGCATTTGGTTATAACTTTGCTGGACTCGTAGCCTTCCGCGACACAATGGATACATTGATCACATTCCTTCTTCTTTTGCATGGCAGCTGAAAGGAAGGCAAGAAAGGTCATAGTCTTTCGGAATGCAATTTGGAAAATTCGTGCTTCTGCATAGGCTCCCACTAAATTTCACAAAGTAAAGTTAAGCAGTCATTTTTGTATATACTAATACAACACTATGCAAGTCACCAGCTACAATCCACATCTACAGACTGCCTGATTCTGGCAGTATCTAATATTTGGAGGGCAAGCATGAAACGCTGCCATTTCAAGTGAATCCTTCGTTCCCTATGCACCGGCCTTGGTCCCAAGTCAAGCATTCCAGCTCGGTGATGGAAGCGACGTTTAGCCTTTTATGACAGGTTCTTTAGCAGGCAAAATATTGGTTTGGAGCAGCCTCTGACTCTTTTGAAGCAGATGCCAATGTCTGTTTCCCAATCACTTGAAAATGAAAAAATTATGTACAGGAGGACGCTTAAGACTGCTTATGTGTAGGAAGGCAAAAGCATTATAGTCCTGCGGGAGAAATGTTTTCGAGTAATGTTTCTACACGTATTAAAGTTTAGGACGATGCCAAGGAGGAAGTCCTAGAGATCGACACAAAGTATGGCGTCTAGGACGACCTCTCGGAAAACCCCAAGGACTTCTAAGATGACCTCTAGGATGACGCCGAGAACGACGCCTAGAGGACGACTTTTAGGACGACATCTAGGACGACCTCAAGGACGACCTCAAGGACGACCTCAAGGATGGTGTCGTCCTTGAGCATAAAATTGAGCGGCGCGTTCTTGATGACATATTTTTATGGCCATCTTTCGGGCATAAAAACGCCACTTTTTTGCGCAATGAGCAAGTAAGGCTTTTTCCTTAAAAAGCGATTGCATGGCTAAATAAGTTCATCTATGATGATTGAGGGTTCCTCTCTGATACTTGAGCATATTACTTATTACCTTTCGTAGTAAGAATAAACAGGGCACAAAATGAATACAGAGCCTTCTTTTTAGAACTAAGGCTCTGGCCATAGTAGGTTCTTTTCACAATGGGTATCAAAAAAGGGTTGAACAATGAATCATAGCAACATTTCAGTTGAAATAAAGCCACTTTCCCCCTTCCCCTTTTACACTCGGAAGTTTACTTAGCCCGTAATTAAAATTCCTTTAAAATGACAGCAAAACCCAACATATCCGTTAACATGTCTATCAAAAATGTGTCTCTCAAGTTTTATAAACCTACCAAACGTAAGACTCTAATATCCTTAACTGCAGAAGTTACCGCCCACAAATAATATGAAAGCCTAGATTTTTGTGCTTTAAAGGTGACACTGATCTAATTCTAGTTCCAATGCTGCTAAAGAGTAAAGTTTGCAGCTCTTTCCATCGATAGCTGCGCGAGAACTACCTTGACTACCAAATTTTCAAATTTAGACCTGTGTTTCTTCTTTTACGGAGCAGATTTTTAAGATCAGAAATCAACCCATAATCAAGACCAAAAAAGGTCGACCTGTAATAACCCTGAGCATAATTTCCGTGCCTATCGCGCTAACCCAGGCGCTCCTCGCTTGCGCAATGGTGAGAGGCGGTGAAGGTCGATGAAAGTGGTGCAAGTGCCACAGTATGCTGTAGCCACGGCACAGAGGCATGTGACAGACAATGACAATTAAATGATCTCATCAGGAGTACGAGTAGCCGCCATCCTACTATTTTTGTAAAGTTTTCTCGCAATATTTAGCTCCGGACACTGCTGACATAGCTTTTAAATGTAGACGATGTTGGTGATCAACTGGCCAGCACGGTTGACAGGTAACCAATCAAACAGCATCAAAGAGGGACACCATGGCATTCATAATTTTCCTTTACATGTTCTTTTATCGGCTAAACCAATCAAGTGCAGCAAATGCCCTGTGACTTGCGCCTTTAGTGTGTGTTCATGGTTGTATGCGTTCGAGCCTTCAACTGTGCTCTGACCTAAGATGAAACAAACTATACGGCAAGTAGAGATACTGCGAAATACATATTTGTACCATTTTCCACCAATAAAATATTTAGTGTTGTGAAAATATTCGAAATTTCGAATGGTAGTTTCGAATAATAGAGTATTCAATATTCGCTCCGAGATGAACTGCAATATTCATATTTTACTAAGTGTTGATTGCAGTGGGTTAGTTCCGTTCAGCGCGCTTCTTACCGAGCATGCGTGCACTGCAGAGAAGCGAGACCCGCGGAAGCGAGCTCTGTGGGTGTTGCTTCTCCGCGGTGCACTGGTGCTCGGTAAGAAGCACACTCAACAGGACAATACGACGCAATTAAAGGGACCATGAAATGATTTTAAAATCGAATTTCATCCACCGCACGTCGTAAAAAGTGTGAAAAGAAACACAAAAACACAAAAATAGGGAGCCAAAAAAAATTATTTGCTATAGAACTTTTAAAAGAAAACTGGACTCTTTTGCGCCTTCTTTCCTTCGCCTTTTCACTACGATGCATCCGCGGAAACGGAGCACGTCAGCCGAATCCATGTCGCCTATTGGGTAAGAGCCTACCTCACCAGCACCGCGATCGTAAACAATAAATAGCCGGCGAATGTTTCCTAAAAGTTTTGTTAAATAATATTCAGATCCACATTTTGTAGCATAATTAGAGATGTGTGGCGAAAATTGCCAAATTTGATAATGCTGAGAGCCAAGCGCCATCTATCGTGTGGTAAATGGAGCAACTACTGTGGTAAACGAAGCAAACGCTTGTCCAAGTCTACTCGCTTGTAATTGCCCCCTGTGTCGCGCAAAAAACCCTCTATACTGCATCATGAATCCAACTAGGCCAACAACAAGTTTTAATTGAAGCAACTACTGCGCGTGCGCAGTAGGGCAGGGCCGACTTCAGTTAGTGGGGTCGCGACGAACGTTTATTTCCTTTGATTTCCTTCCTCTCAAAACTCTGACTGACTGAATGTTTATTTTTCTACATGTTCTTCTCGCGCGTGCCGACTTCAAGCAGCAAGAAAAAAAGTACCTAAAACAGACCACGACGAACGAGAACGCTGGATCCAGAAACACCCGAGAAGAGCGACTATGGCCACGAATCCAATGACTCCGACGAAGCGAGCTGTTTAGAATATAGGCCTAGCAGGCACTCCGACTCGGCGCAGCGTTGCTTCGTCGCAAGACCGTCTGCCTACGACCGGCTGGCGTGCTGAATGGTATATGCCCGCGCTACCCTTGTGGACCCTTCCCGTATTATAGTTTGATCGCTGACCTCAATTTTAGATTAAGAGGTGAGGTCAATCTCTTCCCCTTGTTTTCCGAGGTAGTGCTGACGAACACTCGTCGAAAAGGGACTCTCGTCGATTCTATCTTCTTGTTTTGTGTGACATAGAGCTGAAATAAACGCCGTATGGATTACCTTCGTAACACGGTATGTACACTTTGTCATTGGTATGCCATTTTTATTCTGACAGACTGCACGTCACTGTCGAGCTATAACAGTTCGTGGGAGGCATACATGCAATGACGGTCCAACCTTTCTTTGCCGAGTGTCGCGTCAGTATCGAGTTGCAATCGTAAAAGATCGGTCCCGAAGCGCTTACCAACAGCGCGAATACAGCACTTCCATCAAACGCGCGCATCCGCTCCGAGTGTGAACGGGTATTTACGTGGCTCTTGCTGACACTCGTAGTTCAAACGTATCTTTTTTATTGTCGGCTCGCTCCTGCATCTCCGAGGCCGCGAAAAACGCCGCGGCAATTTGTTTCCATCTACGTCGCTTTGCAAACGACTGACACGGGCCGCCTTTTGCCAACAATGGCAGTTGGGTTGACTTCTGGAGTCTTCACCGGAAGACTCGCCGCACTTCCCAACAGGCATACCGGCGTATTGGACTAGTCCCACGCTGTCGCTGTAGCGCAACATATCTCATTGAATTTCGCTCAGCTGCGATGCGGCGATGAGAGGCGCCGATTCAGAAAATATGTCGATGACATCAGCGCAGTAAAACCTACCGGCGCACCCCAACTCGTCGCCGCTAACGCTCCCATTCTCCTACTGCCGAGAAAACTTCCGGTTCTGGAAACAGCGTACGTCATGGCTTGTTTTGCGGTCAGTTGGAGAGAAAAAAAAGTTGATATTTCATTAATTTTTTGTGTAGAAGTTAATGAACCGAGACGAAAACGGATGCCTGTTCGGCATTCAGTGAACATTGACGGTTTAATGTAAAAGTTATCTGGAAAAAGTAAAAAAGTCATTTCATGGTCCCTTTAACACTTAAAAAAGAATAAATATTGCAATTGCGTGCCCGGGAGAAAAGCACACTTCTAAAGCAGAATAGTGCGTGCACACGCCTCTGTGAATGTTGATATCTACATTGCAGTACAATTTTCAAAATTAAACTGCGATCGTTATGCGAGAGTATATGTTAAGCAGAGATGTCCTGGCAAACTGTGTTCATCATTCGTGATTCTTTTTCTCTTTTTTCATATTCGAGATTGAAGAAAGAGCATTTGCATATAGCAAGATTTGTAAATTCACTCAATAAGGTATCCCTGGGCATCTCTATAGGTTTAATTCATGTCAAATCTGTCGTCTACTTTCCATCCCAAAGCATCAGACTTTCTGAGGTCACAGTTCATAAATATACTATACTTCGTCTCAGCTTCTGTCCAGACGCAGCCAAAGCTACAAGCGCGAGCTCCGGGCTTTCAGCATCCCTGCCAAGCACGCGCGCTCGTGCAGTGCAAGCACTGTTCTGGGCCACATGCTCGCACTTGTAGCATCGGCTGCGTCTGGACCGAAGCTGAAACGAAGTATAGTTAGATTAAAATCAGCTTATAAATGAACAAGTGGAAGCTTGGGAACAATTTTCACGAGTTTAGCTGGATTCTCATTTAAGCATAATAAAGAGAGGCTCGAAGAAACTAACATTCCATTAAAACAATAATCAGACAGAACCACTATTCGCTTTGAACGAAAAATCCTCTATCCGCATATGACAAAATATTTTTATCTTGTGTTTAAGCCCATTTCGGCACAGGTGTAGCACAATTCTTAGCAAAAACAAAAATGGCATTTTGGCACAAGATGTAGAAGACTTTCATTCAAGGTGCAATTTGATGCAAATGATGTGGCACTTCCATCACTGCTAGTTCGACGAAAAATAGTTGCTGAACCCTCCAGCATTTTCAGTACAAAAAGCCACTCTTTTCTTTTTAAGCTCCAAATATTTCGGTAACAAGGTGACACTAACATAGACTGAACTGTGTGTTTGTTTGCATGGTCAAATCTGCTTCACCTGGAACAAGCAGAAATCTTATCATGCAGGCAAGGCAATTTGAGCAGCTACATCAAAATGAGGCACATGCAAAGAGAATGGCCCTGCAACAAACACATCACAAGATCTTAATTTATGCACTGCCCTTAAAAAAGCTTTTCTCATACTCTGGTCATTTCCCATCAGCCCTTTTCTGCAAATAAAATACCCCCACTACAATTCTTAGAAGGCCTCACCCAATGGCAAAGAGACGTCGTATAGGATGCATGATGCCAAGCCTCTCTGCTTCCTCCTGAACACATGACTCGGCATGAAGGTAAGTGATCTCGCTCGGCTTTCCAATCAGGGCCGTGTAGATTATGTCCTTGCTTGTTATTTTCTGCAGAGGCAAACATGTTTACTATTACAAAACTGAGGCACAAAACGGTCACTGCATGTAACTAATGAAATTAGTAGAAAGCAAAATGACTGCAATATGATGTGGCCACCAATGCGTGTGCCATACATGGGTAAATTACTTCCAAAATGTAATTTATTTACAATTACAATCACTTTGCTACAAAAGTAGTTTAACTACAATTACACTTATTACTATGTGAAAAGTAATTCATTACAATTACAAATTATTTTTAAAATGTAATTCAATTACTTTAGAATTACTTATTTCTGAGAGTGACCCCGACTTGGGCCATATAACTTTAAACGAGATGTTTACAGTGCAATGCATTTGTTCATTCCTTGCCCCAATGTTTGAGGAGGCTTAAGCATTGCTGTATAAATGCCACATTGTACTTTGTTAATTTTTGTTATATTAATAATAGAACTTGACAGTCTGGGGTAACGAAGTCCTTCGTTTTTATGTTTTCAATAAAATATAATAAATATGTTCATATACACGAAGACGCAAGATCACCAAATTAAAATTGGGTTGACACGCTTTTGTTAGCCAGGCAAAAAAAAAAAAAAGTGACAATTAGTCATATCTGAATATTTTAACAGTGTTAATATAAAACTACTACCCACACGCGCTAATACGACCACATTCACATGCAAACGTTTCATGTTATTGTACATTATTTACATTGAGTTGAAATTATATTGGTTCAGAAATATACAAGAACCGAATTGGGGCTCCCGAATCAATGGTGACAATATTCACAGGTGGCCGAGGTCAGTCTCCAAAATCCTTATGCAAATAATATCCGAAGTAAAATCAACAGGAAAAAGCTCGAGGTACACCCAAGCACTTCTTTTCAGTTGTGAATGCGAAAGTATGCAAGCTGCTCGTCCGCTCCCTTTTTTGTCTGCTGCATACTTTTCGTCGCCGGTCAGCGCTCGTGCTCCCCTACTGGCCTTGGACACTCTCCATGTCATTAGCGTGCTGATGGACATGCAGCGCCATGAGGTGAGTGGTCATGGAAACTGATGAATGCAGCGGCCAATGGAACCGAAGGCGATCGCGAAAACTAGGCGCCATTTTCGCACTTCAAACTGACGACGTCAGCTCGCTCCATGGGACAGTTAATGCTTTCGCATTAATAAACAGAAGTAATACGTAAAAACAAATACGCGACAGTACTGGAAGAGAGACGTAAAACCTGGCAGAAAAAAAAAAAAAAACTTCATAGACAATTAAAATTCCCAACCTCGATTGAAAGCCGAAGCTCAATTTTGTTTCAATATTTTGGTATGTTTACACTATTGTTTTCTGCTCGCATCGCAGACGGTGCCACATGGCACCGCTGAGGTAGGCTTCAAAGAGGATTGTCTCCCAGCCTGCAGTGTAAGCAACAAAACAACAAACCATGCTATGCTATTTTTGTTGCACGTGTGTGTCTGTGTGTGAGTCTATCACCGGGCACCAAGGCTTCCAGAGAGGTTCCGTCAGCGCTGCAAAGTCTCGCAAAAGTAATTGTAATTGTGCCTGAAATTTTGCAATTACTGATGCTAGATAGTATAATTAAATTACAATTCCTTTTTGCAGAAAGTAAATAATTACAATTACAAATGACAAAGAAAGTAATTAAATTAAAAGTAATTAAATTACAGTAATTTGCGTGCCAAGGTGTGTGGAGCAAGACTTCTATACTGATAGAGGCCGTACAAGTATAACATGCTTAATGTTCTGGTGAAATGGGATGCTTAGTTGATTCCCCCTCAATTTTCCAGATGATAAAGCAATGACTCAGCAGTAAAAAAAAAGTCTCTCTTGATTACACAATGACATCTACATGTGTAATTTGAGCTATAACTATTTTGACACTATAGCATTTATGCTGCAGCAACTTTTTAGTTTTATTTTAGAAAAGTTCTGCAATATGTACATAAAGCATAAAGTATCTATGGCAAAACGAGAAAATTTGTAATAAAACCATGTTTCAAGACATTTTCATAAATAAACCATTTGCCAATAATCTTTCCTGGAATACTTGCTAAAAACATAACAAATTATGCATCGTAAATTAGTTTCCAGATGGCATTCACATAAACTTTGTCCTCTTCCAGGTAAAAGACTACTCAAAAGTCATGATTTGCTGGCCGGTCTGAAGACTTCTGCAGGCCAAGGTTTGAAGACCCCTGTTCTAGCATAACGCTAACTATGTCAAATCAGCTGGCACAAAAGCGTATGATCTATATTTACCTTGTAGAGGTTCTCGAGACAAACTAGGAAAGCTCCATGACCAAATCTGTAAAAAACCAGGAAGGAGATTAAAGAATGCCAATTGTCTTTTTAGAATTTCTAAAATGTCTCTGCCTGTGCATGTACATATAGACCGACACTCTGTTTACAAACAAGCCCGCGTTTGCCCACACCAGGTGTGGGCACTGCGCGTGCGCACAAACCGAATTCGGGAGGAGTGAAGCATCTGCGCATGCGCAGTGCCGTCGACAGCGCCACCGCAGTGGCGTGACGTCAGGGCCGCGTGTTGGTCTATACTAGCAATCATAACAAGATGGTTGAAAAAACCCAGAGACTGCGGGTAAACGACACAACACTAAAAAGTCTCTAACACAGCTGAAATTTTTATTTTCAAAATCTGGTTATATAGGCACTCCGATACAAAAGAAAAAAGGGGGAGAGGGTGAGAACCCCAAAGAATGCCACTTTCCACCAATGTAACCTTTGACTAAATACAAGCACAACGGACTCTGCGTCATGCACCTCTCTTATCTTTGACCCCTCGCTACGCGACCGCCAAACACACTGGAAAGCCAAAACCCATTAACAAACGCACAAAAAAAAAAAAAAAGAACTTACAAAGATAAACCTTGAAGGTCAGAACTTTTCACAGCCTAAGAAAACTCCGAAGTTCTTTGTCCAACCCAAAAGACGGCTTATTAACTGCGTTCCCGTGACCTAGTATTGTTAACGACCCTTTTATCAATCGCTTATGGTCATCTTTTTCCCGCAACACTACTGAAGTTAAATGCCACAACGGTGCACAGTTCCTACATTCGATAACATGTTTGACACTTCGGAGTACGGGTCTTTTTTCATTATACAACGTTTGTGTTTCATCAAGCACTCATTTATTCAACGTTTAGTCTGTCCAATATAACAGAGGCCACAATCAAAGGGTATCTTGTAAACGACACCCGACGAACATTCTACATCCCTTTCTCTGTGTTTTATCGTGCAACCTGAAACAGTCGAGGCAAAAGGGGTCGAACGGCTCAATCTATAATCTGTAGAAAAGGCAGTGCCAATATTAAACCTGCTGGCTAACGCTTTGATGTTGTGCGAAAGTTTATGAAAATATGAAAGGACTACTCGCTTTGAAGGTCTAGGATTTTTCAGAATTGACTTCTTTGGACATATCATATACATCAACTGCCTTAAAATATGTTCCTGAGGATATCCAGCAACCTCGAAACGTTCTGTCAGTCGACGAAGAGAAGATCCTACACCTTCAAAGCCGAGTAGTCCTTCCATATTTTCATAAAATTTCGCACAACATCAAAGCGTTAGCCAGCAGGTTTAATATTGGCACTGCCTTTTCTACAGATTATAGATTGAGCCGTTTGACCCCTTTTGCCTCGACTGTTTCAGGTTGCACGATAAAACACAGAGAAAGGGATGTAGAATGTTCGTCGGGTGTCGTTTACAAGATACCCTTTGATTGTGGCCTCTGTTATATTGGACAGACTAAACGTTGAATAAATGAGTGCTTGATGAAACACAAACGTTGTATAATGAAAGAAGACCCGTACTCCGAAGTATCAAACATGTTATCGAATGTAGGAACTGTGCACCGTTGTGGCATTTAACTTCAGTATAGTTGCGGGAAAAAGATGACCATAAGCGATTGATAAAAGAGTCATTAACAATACTAGGTCACGGGAACGCAGTTAATAAGCCGTCGTTTGGGTTGGACAAAGAACTTCGGAGTTTTCTTAGGCTGTGAAAAGTTCTGACCTTCAAGGTTTATCTTTGTAAGTTTTTTTGTTTTTTTGTGTGCGTGTGTTAATGGGTTTAGGCTTTCCAGTGTGTTTGGCGGTCGGGTAGCGAGGGGTCAAAGATAAGAGAGGTGCATGACGCAGAGTCCGTTGTCCTTGTATTTAGTCAAAGGTTACATTGGTGGAAAGTGGCATTCTTTGGGGTTCTCACCTTCTCCCCCTTTTTTTCTTTTGTATCGAAGTGCCTATATAACCAGATTTTGAAAATAAAAATTTCAGCTGTGTTAGAGACTTTTTAGTGTTGTGTCGTTTACCCGCAGTCACGGGTTTTTTTCAACCATGTGCAATGTACACCAGCTCGTTTGCGCCCTTACTTTTTGTTCATAACAAGATGCATTGCTCAACACCTAGCTCTTCTGAAAATGAGAACCTGTGCGAGTACTTGAAACTTGACCAAGTAATCTTTCAACACAGCCCAATGCGCCCACTTCAACGACATACTGTGATCAATACTCGAGTTTCCTAGCATAACCACAAAAGAAAATAGTGCCAGTTACTGCAATTTGTTTACCTGAACATATATTTTATATTATTTATTTAGAACATACTGCAGACCAATAAATGGCCCAAGCAGGGGTGGAAAAACAAAAACAATACATACAAAAGAAGGCACTCTGAAACCAAATTAACAGAAAAAGAGGTTGAATCATATTCACACAGACATATTGCCTGAAAAACACCCCAATTTTTTAACAAGCCCAATTTTCGAAATGAAAATTGCACCCGTACCAATATCACATTGATCTTTCATCTCAGCTTCAAAGGACATAAAGAAAACTGTTTTTTTAATGCCAGATCAACAGAGGCTTGCCTTAAAGGTGGTGACACCAGAATCACACACAAAAACAAAAAAAAAAACACACACACATAAAAATCAAACTTTTAGGTTCAGAATTTTAAACATTTAATCAGTTCGAAAGCCACAGAGGGTATAATCAGCCTGCGCCAAGTGGCACGCTGGAACAGGCGGCATATGTTGGCCAGTTACGCAGCAACCCCGGCAAGCATCGGTTGGCATTGCGAGAGTCACAGATTGCTGCCCTTATAGCCAGTGTACATGGACACAACTACTATGTTGTGCCACGATGTCAAGGCATCTCCAGTCCTGTAGCCCCATACTGCTGCAAGAGCACGTGACTTTGTCTCGTGTCTAGCTCGCATGCGCTCTGGTACAAGGGAGACGGCAACTGAGGCACTGCACTCATGCTCGTAACCTTAGAGAGCCTTGGAGCACTGCAGAAGCTATGCTAGCCTTGACGGTGTGGCACAATGCAGCTGACTACAAGTATGCTAAATACAGTCAGGGTGCAGCTGAGCTGGTGTAAGTTTACCATTTTGTTAAAACATCTGAAACCGAGGCACTGCACTCATGCTCGTAGCCTTAGAGGGCCTTGGAGCACTGCAGAAGCTATGCTAGCCTTGACGAAGTGGCACAATGCAGCTGACTACAAGTATGCTAAATACAGTCAGGGTGCAGCTGAGCTGGTGCAAGTTTACGATTTTGTTAAAACATCTGAGACTGGGCAAGAAAATCTTGAAACAACCAAAAGCAGAAGAGACAGGGGAAAGAGTCAGTCAGAAGGTGTCCCAGATAACTTTCACCAAACTTTACAACAAAAACGGAGCGCCCTGTGAGAGTGAAACCAACTGTATGTTGTTAGAAAGCGACTTGGGAAAGTGCAGAATATTTTTTCAGTGTGCCTAATTCATTAATTAATACTAATTAGCTATTTTCTTAATTAGCTTAAGAGCCGAGGTGCGAATTGAAAAGTTGCAGAGCGTACTGAGGAATACCCAATTAAGGTATTTCCTACATGATACGCTTTATGCACTTCTTTTCATTAGCCTAAAAAGAAAGCCCGTGAAGTATAAAAAAGACCACGTGACAGTGCTCCCGCTCGTCGTGCTTACAGCGCTCTCAGACATGCTCTCAAGGTATGGTGTCCACCTTATCCCTGGTGCACTGTCCAAGACAGGGCTTTGCAGCAGCAGGGGCTCGCGCTTACCTTCGGGGACTACCCCAACACAAAGCCCTGCCTTGGACAGTGCACCAGTGATAAGGTGGATTTCGTTCCTTCAGAGCACGTCTAAAAGCGCTGCAAGCGCGACACGCGCGCACATTGTAATGTTTCTAGGGCGCAGCTCTTAAGGCGCTCGTTTCCGGCTTGAGTGGCATCGCCATCACAGTCGGCGTAACCACGCGGTGCATCATGGGATATATCCCATGATGCACCGCGCAAAACCCTCGTGACATCACACGTGACGTCATGAGGGTCCCGCGCGGCGAATTATGGGACATTTCCCATGATGCAATGCGTGGAGAGGAGAGGGAGGCACAAAGAGGGGGAGAAGGACGAGGAAGAGGAGAAGGGAAGAGGGGAGGAGGAGGGAGAGGAGGAGGAGGGATGAGGAGACGGAAGAGAAGGGAAGAGGGGAGGAGGAGGGAGGGGGAGGAGTGAGGAAAAAGAGAGGAGAGGGGCTTAAAGGATGAGGGGAGGAGGAGGATGTAGAGGAGGGAAGAGGTGTAGCAGGTAGGATGAGGAGGTGAGGAGGAGGGGTATACCCTCCCCACAGTACCCTTCCCTCCCCGGCCTCAAGAGCTGCACTCTAATTCGGCATTACAAGGTGTTGTAAATGGCTTTAATTTTCTTTTAAGTATTTGGTGAACATTTTTTTTAGGCTAATAAAAAGAAGTGCACAAAGCATATTATGCAGGAAACACCCTAATTGGCTGTTTCTCAATACACTCTACAAGTTTCCAATTCACATCTCCACTCTTAAACGAATAATTAAAAAATAATCTAATTAGTTTGAACTAATTATCTAGGCGCACTGAAAAAAAAACTTGCACACTTTCGCAGAGCGTTGCGTTTATTTGTAAAGTTTGGTGCAAGTTATCTGGGACACCCTGTATGAGAGGTTTACAAATAAACGGATTAGCTGAGTGAGTTTGAGACGTCGTCTGACTGACTTCGTTCCCTATCTCTTCTACTTTTGGTTATTTCAAGATTTTCTCACCCAGTCTCAGGTGTTTTAAGGGGGGACACGGGCTCCAATTCCCGATTTTTTTTTAAAAAGTGCATTTTTCAAATTTGTTATATCTGATTTCAGAAACTAATAATGCACCCTTCCATAAAATTTCATGCCCGTACGTCGAGTATTTAAGCAGATATAAAAGATTTTCGACAGGTCGGCGACGCGCCTCCTATCCCCGAGTCGTTCCGTCGCGCGATCGGTTGACAATATTCGCCATTTTCAAATGCCGACCGCTCCGCGCCCATTTGGCCTACCGCGATGTTGATACCCTCGTTGGAAGCGTCGTTTCTTCGGGCTTTTATGACGATAGTAAACTTCGTTCGAGAGTAAGCATGAACAAAGCCAGAGCCCTCTAGTTGTCGGCTATAATTGGCTTAAAAACGAAACTCAAGCCTGGATTGGTCCGTGACACCCCACGTGATCCGCTCGCCCGAATTGTTGTTTCGTCTCGTTGCTTCGGCCGAACGTTCGCTTCTTTTGCTTGCTCGTTATATATTTCTCACAGTTTTATCGTTTTATCTACGGTCTCGTCGCCGCGATGCCGGCCGTTAAACGGCATTCCCTCCAAGCCTTTGGAGCTCGCCGCCGTTCTGTGAAACCAAGAGGCTCGTCAGGTGGACGCGTACGATGCGCTAACCCTAACGGAACCACGTCGGACGCGTCAGCTGCTTCGCTCCCGAGCGCGTCACCATCTCCCGGTTCGTCGCTTCAGGACCTGACCTCTGAACAACCAGCCGACGTTTCTTCGTCTCTTCCTGAAGATTATGAGGTTGTGGAGGAGCTCACGGCGATAGAGCGCAAGATCTCGCTACTGCAAGAGAGCGATCCCGCTGCGGATCCCACGGACGCTCCCGCTGCTCCCGACGGTGCCCCAACCGAAGGTTATCGTCTGGTTGCTTTATCTGCCATCGAGACACTGGTGTCCGCTCTTCTGTGCCCAGTGTGCCGTGGATCAGACCTTCAGCTAAGCGAGAGTGGCAAGGGAGTTCAGGCGCAATTCGTCGTCGTCTGCCCAGACTGCGGGGACGTTGCTCGGACGCCGCACTCGTCGACCATCGGACACTCGCGGCAGAATGAATTGGCAGCACGGATTTCTCTTGCGTCTCGTGAATGTGGAATCGGATACACGAAGCTTACGAACATTTTTGCCGGTATCAATGCTCCTTCGCCCATGCATCTCCGATCTTATCAAGATCTGGGAGAAAAGGTCCACGACGCCTCAGTGAGAGCAGCCAGCAACGTAATGAGCAAGGCAGCAGAAGCTGTACGAGAAACACGCGAGTCAGATAGCGGCGATTTGATGGACGTTTGTGTGACATACGATGGCACTTGGCATAAGCGTGGGCACACTTCACACTTTGGTGTTGGAGTTGCCATCGAGCTTGAGACTGGACTAGTTTTGGACTATTCTGTCCAGAGCAATTATTGCCATGGATGTAGCCTTGGACCTGCGCAGGGATCTGACAGCCATGAAGACTGGGCCGAAAATCACAGGGCAGTATGCCAGAAGAATTTTGCTGGGTCTGCAAATGCGATGGAGCTGCAAGCAGCAGACGAGATCTTCCGTCGGTCCGTCCAACTCCACAACCTGCAGTATGTGACAGTGCTGTGCGACGGGGACAGTAAAGCCTTCAACCATGTTGCGGGACTTGATCTTTACGACAAGGGCATGAGGAAAGAAGACTGTGTGAACCACGTCGCCAAAAGAATGTATGCTGGCATGGAGGCCCTAAAGAAAACAAAAAAAGGTCTCGGTGGAAGGGGCAAACTAACGAACCTTGTCATGAAGAAATTGACCAGCTACTATGCATCTGCACTGAAGACCAGTGCCCCAGACGTGCCAGCCATGCAGAAGGCAGTGTTTGCCAGCCTCCTCCACAGCTACTCCACCGATGAAGAGCCCCGGCATCAGGCCTGCCCTCATGGAGAACATTCCTGGTGTCACTTCAATCGCCAGAAAGCGCTGGAGGCAGCAGGAGAGCCGACGAAGCCACAGCCACACCGCCCTGCCTTCTCCAGAGACATCGCAAAGGAGTTGGTGCCCCTCTACAATAGACTCTCAAGGCGGTACCTACTCGAGAGGTGTGCTAGGATGGGAACGCAGAACAACAACGAGTCGTTCAATGCTCTGGTGTGGAGGCGGTGTCCCAAGACGGATTTCGCCTCTCGAAGAACAGTGGAAACTGCCGTGGCTCTTGCCGTCCTGGAATTCAACCTGGGCCCCAAGGGCTTTGAGAGGGCCCTTCATGAAATGGGAATCGAACCCGGAAGCCACCAGGTTCAGCACGCTGACAAGGCCCTCCAAGCCAAGGTCTCCAAGGCGAAGCAGAAGGCCCTCAACTCTTCGAAAGTGGCCCATAAGCAAAGGAAGCTGGCAGCAATCGCCAAGGCACAGAGGGACCAGGCAGCCGAAGGGGAGACCTACTCTGCCGGCGCCTTTTAGTGGACACAGACTGGGCCAAACTAATAAAGTAAAGGTGCTCAAT
Source organism: Ixodes scapularis (assembly GCF_016920785.2). NCBI lineage: Eukaryota > Metazoa > Arthropoda > Arachnida > Ixodida > Ixodidae > Ixodes > Ixodes scapularis. Next base: position 55,678,820 of record NW_024609857.1, on the reverse strand, counting down.
GTTTGAATGCGTTTTTCTCAGTTTCACTTTTTTGCTGCAAACTTTGTAGCAAGGAATCTATCGTTTGATGGTAAACATATCCAGGTGCCTCGTTCAAAGTGTTTCTGAACTGAAATTTACTGGGGAATTGGGCTATCTACTTCATTTTGTTTTAAGTTGAAGTCATCACTGAGAAAAAGTGACATTTTGGCAAAATGGCATTCAAAGAAAGTGCATATCATTTTTGGAGACAGAATTTCTCTCCGAAATATTTACATTTTAATCATACAAATTAGATAGCCCAAAGCCACATACCCTCTACTTCATATCCAAGCAATAAAAACAGTGGTTTAACATTTCATTTTCATACGATAGATTTCCTAAGGAAAGGTGCCACAGCCTCATACACAAATATGTAACTTTTTACATAATTCTCCTATAGAAGTCAAAGTTTGCACAGTGTCCCTGCATCTGCTCATAAATGCACTCTCCAAATTTCGTTAAAATCGGACGAGGAGTTCAAAAGTTAATAATTACGCCAGTGTCTCCCCTTAACAAACTGTTATACAAGTGAGGTGCTGGACGGCATGCCCACCTGGGTAGACAGGCCTCGGCCATCCACTGCAGGTCCATGTTGCAGGCGAGGAGCGGCACATGTGGGTAGGGCACGGACGGGGGCGCCGTGCAGGGAGAGCCATTTGTCATCAGCACGTCCATGATCAGCTGCAGGCTCGTCTCCCACCTCACGGGCTCTCCAAACAGCACCACCGCTGAAAGAGTCACGGCAGAGAGGTGTCACCCCGCTGTCTCCATCGATCCTGCTGCCGCACTTGTGCACAAGCACGACCGTGACGAAACGAGCACGAGATAGTAAAGAGGAGAATTAAACTCGAATGAAAAATTAGGCTTCTTTCATGTGCCTAGAAGGTTGACCTGTGTTTATGTACAATTCCTTTATCAGAAACAAAAAAATTAATACAATGTCCACATATTTCTTTCATTTGTGAGTACACCAACCCTGCTCTTACACCAGGCCAGACCACTGGTGCTTTTGGCACAATTCTGGCACTAAATATAGAGCATCGCATGTGACAATGTGGTGTTGATGCACTCCCCCGAGAAAGTTAGGGAGGGAAATAAGTATGATTTCTAGGTTCTTCTCACCCTACCAATCAGTCAGCAAGAGGGTAGAATCACTGTAAGACAACATTCAACTTTAATGACATACAGTAGAACCCCATTGATACAGATATCTGGTTGGTATGCTTTCTTCAAAAGGCTGTTGCTCTTCAGAAGTTTATACAAACATTTCTTTCACAGCGTCAGGCACGTAGCCAGGGGGGAGACCCATGGGGCCCGGGCCCTCCCCGAAATCTTCCATTTTGCTGGGACCTCCTCTCCCCCCTTCGCCTTATACAGCATTTTGTCATGGGCGCCCCCCCCCCCCCCCCCCCCCTTCCCCCGAAACAAAATCCTGGCTACGCACCTGCACACCATCCTTAGTCGTCCTAGTTCTAAAAATCACTCCTCAACCATGCTGGCTACGCCATTGTCTAAACTTCCAGACGATGACACCGCGATCGTCGCAATCTTGCAAGAAACTAACTAAAAAGTTGAGAGGAGACACTTCACAAAATGGTTGGATGGCAGTAGCTAAGATAAGATAGAGCCAGTTTCCTACTCCAGATAAGGTCCCATGATTACTGTGTCAACGACAAGTGTCTACGCCATGATACTTGTGCTGCACCATCAAATAACAAAGCTTCATAGCTTTGCACCGGTGCGCTTGTCAAGCTTCACTACCTAGCACCGGTGTGGTAAAAACAGCAGCTGACCCAATGGAGCATTTGGGCTAGCACAATGACTAGGAAAATTTCCTAACTCATATAGATGAACATTCTTTAGTTTCAATCATGAGTTAATCCCTAATTTAATAAAAAAAAATACAGTGAAGACAGATTTTCTTAAACCTATATTTAAATATGATGCAGGTGGGCAAGTGAGAAATCGTAACAACCACAAAGACATGTTATCCCTCTCTATATACATTTCAATATCCGTATTCCCAGCCAGGAAAGTTCACGCGAAATAAATTGTTGTGCGAGAGTAGCTTCTTGTTCCTCTATAGTCCACAAAAGCATATCGCTTGTCATATTTTCCCCTGATCATATGGTCTTTACTGCTGTCCTGTTAAAACATCAATAAGGTTCTACAGTAGAATCACCTGCGCAACAAGCCCTTTAATGATTGAGTTGAGGTAGTTTTGTCGCTACATTAATTATTTATGAAGGTTAACCATTACTGCGAATGTTCAGCTGGCATTAGCTTTTGCAAATCACACCGACAAAGTGGCAAGCGTCTTTGCACTCAAGAAAGAATAGGCCTTCAATGCAAGCCAGGCTGTCATGGCAACAAGTGTGCTGGTCAGTGTCCTGCCGTTGCATAGACCTACTGGGGACATGAAAATAAGAAGCGAGCACACAAATGGCACCAGCGACAGATGACATTTCGCCACCATGTCCAGATATAAGGTTATGAAAGCAAGATGGTACGACCAGAAACAGAACACAAAAAAGTGTGGTTGTCGTCAACATTGTTGTCCTCAATCCTCTAATGGCAGCAACATATCCAAAGAGCCTGCCTGGTGGCGTGGGTTGGTGTGTGTTTTGCCCTCACCCCTACTGTGCATGGGCAGCACTGCTAGCGGTGCCAAGATTGCAAGCACGAGTTGGTGCACAGCTGGTGCCCTGCATTGTCTCAAATTGCTTTCCCAGAAATGAAGCAGCCCACGTTTTATTCCAGATGACCAGAGTTTTGTAGTAAGTTTGAAGATAAAGTTTGCAGGCACCCTTCTATCATTTTAAGTGGCCTCTCCTAAAAGAACATACATATAAAATTTTTATAGAAAATATATAAAAACTATTAAAAAAATTAAGTATGAAAACATGGCTCAACCATAAAACACAGGTAAAAATTGGCAGCAGCAAGAGAAAAACTACCGAGCATCCTTAGAACAGTGATCAAAGTTTACAAAAAGAATTGGCATAGTAGCTGGTAAAGTGACAACACAATAAAGACAGTGTATAAAAGTTCAGGATAGTTCAAACACACGTAATAAAAAAGTACTTGTTCACTACTGTCGAGACCGGTTATAACGAAGTCGGTTATAACGAAATAGCGGCTACAGCGAGGCGATCACGATTTCCCGTTCCCTTTTGCACTTCGTTATAACCAAAGTCAGTTATAACGAAATGGGGGATATAGCGAAGCGATTTTGATTCCCGTTGACTTCGTTATAACTGGTCTCGACAGTATACACTTTCCACCTACCGTCCATGTAATTTTTGTGATTTTGGGCATGCTATGCACCTAGCGTCTTCAATTAAAGTCCCCCAGCAAGACACAGACTGCCGTCCCGCATCAATCCATTTATCAGGATTGCAGGATCATAGCATTTTGCTTTGCCTAAATTGAAACCTCACAATGCTCCAATGTCACAAAATTTTTTCCCAACTGATTAAGCAATCTATTATTGCAGTAATCAATCTAAAAATGCACACCACTCTCAAATCTGAATTGCAGCTCACCTTCAACTCTTGGGAAGTATCGCTCATAGGGCGACGGCTTCACAGAGAAAAAGAGAGAGAGGGAGAGAGAGAGACACAAATTCAGACTGAAGCAAAAGGAAACATCAAAATTCACCAAGAAATAACTTCCACCCAAACTGTATAAACCCTTGCACCAAAGAAAGCTTTCTCTCCTCACTCACCTCTGTTTGTCTTCGCTTATGATCGACGGCATCCAAAAGGGGGAAATGTGTACGCAGATGATCCACTGTAGACACCTTACGAAACCCAAGCCTGAAGAAGCAAATAAGCAAAACATATTTCCTAAGGTCCTCTGCAGTCGTGGAACTCCCATGAACTGACACTTTCTAGACGTAACCGTGATCAGAAGTGCTAATTTTCTAGGTATGGCATTGCATGAGAACACTATCCAATGAACATTGATCAGGAACAGCAACATCCCATCAGAGTGCCTTACATAGGACAGCATCCAATCAGTGTGCTCCACACTCAGCAGTAGTAGAGTAGTGCACTCCAAGGGTGTCCAATGAGCATGCTACATATTACAGTAATGTGGTCCGTGCCACTTCAGCTTAGCAAGAGTGTGCTATAAAGGTTGCAAGTACCTTGCTTTGAGATCTGCCTTGGATGCAGAAAAACCTTCCAAATCCGTGCTGAAGGGCACTTTGTAACACGCAGCAAAAGTTCCCTAGACCATACTGATCAAACAGAAGATTCCTTGACCAATAAATCAATCAAACAGTCAACGAACCAAATGTGCCAGCAGCACCATCCATGTAAAAGGAGGTAACCATGTGCACAATGATGGAACGCCGGTGAGAAAAAGCGGGAGGGGATGTTTTTAGTTTTTTTTACCTGATCCCCAAAGGTCATCCTGGTAATATCTCACAATACCTCGTGATAGTTAGGGGGAGAAAATTGGCTTAGAAGGGCGGGAGGAATCAAATGTTTGACTTTCTTACACTTAGGCTAGGTGGTGCAAGCTACCGCCCGCTACAAAGGATATAGCCAGTAACATCCATCCAACATCCCTCCATCCATCCACCACCTTCAGTGCCTCTTTAGCCAGGCACACAACTAAACAAAACTTTGCACACGAAAATCTATGTTTCCCAGGGTGTATAGTTGCGTTACTTGACATCTCCAACTCAATTCTTCCTTATCCCAGGCCAGACCAGGGAGCGAGCACTGCATTAAGTGGAACTGACCCATGTGCTATGTCCACGATGGGACCTTGACCCGAAATGAGGCAGTGCTTGTCGTGAAATTGCTGGAACATGCGCAGTGGGCTGTGCGACATCACAACTTGGTGCTCTGTGATCTTGAAAAGAAAAAGAAGAGAACAGCTTTAATACAACGAGGCAAGAGTAGAACATCTGCTGCGTCACCACCATTAAAAAATAAGCAATGCCAGAGTCCGAAATAACAACCGACTTTTGTCTTTCACATCACCTCCAGCACTGAAGAATATAAGGACATCAAAGATGTTTGTCTATTTTATTAACTTTAAGCTTTTTTCTTTGTTGTCAATAAGTTATTCCTGATTCTAGACTTCAAAATCTATTTTAAAGTGCTACGCTTTATAGTATTTATTTATTCCTTATGTTAACAGTGTCACAACTGCTATACCCTTTCCATTCAATGCGCCTCTTCTGCACAAATGTCTGTTAAAAAGGAATACTTCCACAAAGCTTACAATCACCCAATTTTTACTTCACATCTTTGACATTTAAGGTTGATTTGGGTTGTTTTGTTAGAAAAAAAAGCTCAGTCAGAAATTAAAGGATTATCTGCAAACTTTTTTGGGGACAGGCGGTCATTCAAACTATCAATTCAATCTTTCCGGTCACCTGGTTTAAAAAACTTAAAACCTCGAATGGAAATTTATAGATTCCAATTATTTTTATTTCTGGAGTTTTCAATTCATAAGCAGATTTACAGGCAAATGTAGACAGTTTGTATGAATGCATGAGTGCCAAAGGCAGTTTTCATTAGATGAAACCACTGCCTTTGACACTAACGCTTACATACTTTTGCAGCAAACTTCTCGTAAGATCGAAATTGTATGTTGCAAACCTTACAGAATATCTAAATTGATTGTTGCAAACCGTTCAAAAGATCTAAGAGTGTTGCAAACTTTTCAACTGGCTCGAACTTTTTTAAATGTTTGGATGAAGGGGTTAGAAAAGTGATCTGCAAACGATTTGAACTCATCAAACTCAAAGATTCGAAAAGTTTGCAGCTCTGAAACCAATTAAACCTAAAGAACTTGAAACCTTCCAACGCGTTCAAACTTAAACTTTGGAAGGAATGCCCCTATACTTTGTGTCACTAGTTGCATGCAGTACAGGCAAAGGCAACGCCACGCGAGGGGAGAAAAAACAAGCACTAGGAAGGCTGGGGAGGAGGAGAGAAACCTCCTCTCCTCTCTAACGTTCCTAGTGCTCGCTCTTTCTCTCTTTGCCTGGCGTTGCCTTCGCCTGCACTGCACACAACTAGTGACACAAAGTATAGCCAAGACCATGATTTCTGCTGAGATTCAGAGATTATTCCCTTACCTTGACTCCAAGCCACTGAGACAGCTGGGCTGCCTTGTCCTGCCTCCGTGAGTTTCCGGCATTGGTCACAAAAATGGTGGGCACTCGAAACCTGCCGTTAGAGTCCACCAATTTTTGGAACGCCTTGATGGCATGCGAGATCACCTTGCGGCCACGCACTATCACCCCGTCAATGTCGAGCAGTAGGCCAAAGTGAGCCATTGTACTGGCAATAGGATTACTGATCAGTCCGTTCCCGAGCTGGCCAAGCTGGTACCAAAATGCTTTAGGCTTGTTTTTGGTTCAGCAACTGTAAAAGAAAGTTGTAGAAAAAGGTCCAAAAAGCAAATGAGACATTCAATGTTTAGATAGTGAAAGGTCGGACTGTCTTTTAGGTATGGCGACACTGGTACATACTGTGGAGGAGCAATTTAGTCGGTGCAGTGCGACGGCTAACCTAAGGTCTTTAATAATGTGCATCATGCGGGAGGGGTTGCACGAGTGCATGCCGATACAATGCCCATCCACAGAATAATGGGTGGCGGCAAGGATTGAATCAAGCAGCCACGATAAAAACAGAACTATAGGAACCAGATAGTGAGATCTCCATTCAAAAACAAGTAGAGTCCAGATATGATTTTGAGCGATCTATCTTAGCTCTCTTTTATCATATTGTCACAATGCTTAGTGCATTACTGATGGTGACCAAGGGCAATCCTGTCCTCTCGTCACTTTGATGGAGCCAGTCTATTCCGTCTGACAACATCAAAAAGACAATCGGCTTCAGGCAACTGACCAATTGAGGATCCCGGTCGGACGACACACTCGCAGTTGTTATTGAAGACGAGCGCCGTTACACAACTGTTTTCGAAGCGGCTTCCGTGCCATTGAGCAATGCAACGGCGGATCCCACACGTCAGAGCCTTGCCTCACGTACAGGGATGGAGTCCGCGCAACGACTGCAGCAAAACGTAGTGCCTGCTGCACTGCCCAAGCGGCCTCTCTCACTCGAAGGGCGAACGCGACCTTGCGATCTATGCCGGTAGCGGTACGGTATCAAAGGCCGGTCGCGCTGTAAAAAAAGCTAGCAACGACGCTAATAAAAAGCACGCCGTCAAGATCGCGAGGTTCAAAGAACGCGTCGCGCCTGCCAACAGGAACAAGCACCGCCCCGCCTGTCCTTATACGCAAGACACAACTCGTCACCCGGCGCACGCAAAAGTGAACAGCTGGGTAGGTACGGAGAGGTAAAATTGCCGCGCTCTCCAAGGTTGCTGCTGGGGGCACTGGGGGTCCGTATACATACCCTGTCGTCGGTGATATGGCCGGGATCGTTCCCCTTCTGAGAGTTCACGATCACGGATCGCGAGGACGTCGTACGGCCAGCCAGCCGTGACAATTCGAACGAGCCAGCTCATCATCATACGCGAAGTGTCATTCCCCATAGCGAAGGAGAAATCCAGTCGGAAAAAAAAAGGTAAGGTACGAGGCAAAAGAAAAAAAAAGGTTGAAGGACAGCTGATTCTCAACTGACACTTGGAAGCGCGTTCTCCCAGCGTCATCAAATCGCGCAAACGCAGCCAATGATGTTTCATTGCGGTCGGGCATAGCAACAGGGCTCTGTGCCAGATGCGGCGAACCCTTTGAGAGCGCTGAATGTCCAATTGAGACAAATTAATCAAACGGCAGTTGGGAGCAAATTTCCGCCGCCGTCTTCCCCCACCCCCACCGTTTCCTCCCGCTCAGCTTTTGGATGGGGAAATCCCAGGAACAAGGTGGCCCGTAGTAACAACGGAGCTGGGCTCCGACATACCTGATTTCATGAGATTCACGCTTGACCCCGGGTCTTCTGAAGAGCATCAGAAGATTCAGGGTATTCGACACGGCTGAGGCTGTTGCCAAATTCCAAAAAAACGGCTTCCTCTACTACACCATGGCGACCGAGGAGACTTTCCTGGCAAAAGAGGAGGTGTGTTCCCCAGCGGCCAATCAACGGCTCGTTCTTCTCTGACGTCACAGTTTTCGGCAGCTGACGATGCGCACACACGTGGACTGTCATTTGTAGCTTTTGTAGCTATATTGCCTGATTTTCGGAATGACGTCGACCCCGTTCGTTGGAGTTTTGATCGTTTTTTGTTTCGCCCGCTTCCAAGAAAATACCGGTCGAGGTTATCCGCGTGTGATGCGGCGGTCTGACGTTGGTACGCGTTGGGTCGTGCCACAATCGCGTCCGCTTGAGTTTTTGTAAAGTACAGCGCTGGATTCGTGATTTTCGAGGCCGCGGCCAAACGAGAAATCTCATCGCACGCAGGGAAAGCTCTCCATGGTTTTTATCGACGTGTCTGCAACCGCGTCTGCCGCTGATAACGCAGTGGACGCGTGTTTGCGGTATCCCCTGTTCTCTCGGTTTAACATCTACAAGTACAATAGAAAGAATACAAAAAGAAGGCCATACTTTGTAGCAACACGGTACGTGTCAGGAGAGCACGGCGACTGTTATCTTAGCTTCCTGTTCTCGGCGGTCGCAGACCGCGAGGCAAACTAACGACAACGCCATTCAATTTTCTCTTTTTTATTTTTTTCGTTGGTCGCGCTTTTTACAGAACGACTCCACCTCCAGACTCCGGGCTGGGCCAGCTTGGTCGAAAACCCGCTGTGTTCTCTAAAATTAGAGCTCTCTGGCATTCCGTTCCCAGCTTCTTCCGCCAAAGATTGTGACACCGCGGCACTAATGGACAGGGAGTGTTATTAAATACAGCTCTTTGTTCGCCGAAGCGACATAAGTTTCCCGTTTTACCCAAACAATATTCTTCGAATTGGATTTGGATAATTAACAAAATCCCACCCCAAGACTGTTTCAGTTACCGCAGTTATTAAAATGGTACACGGCTGGTAGTCGTCTGCTTTTTGCGCAGGACGTCAAAACGACGCCGAGCTCTTGTTGGCTGATTGAAACAAATAGTGGGTAGACGTCAAGCCATCTAGCCTTGAGGACTACCCACTATCCTTTCAATCAAAGCTAATCAGAGCTCGGCGCCGTACTGACGTCACCGCAACTCTGCATCGGAGGAACTAGGGGAACCGCACAGCGAGCATATCATGAAAACGAAAGTAGAAAATCTGAACCGAATGCGTGGATCATCCTTGAGCTATCTTCAATTACCCTTCAGCACAGTGACCAGTACGAATGAATGTGGGATAAAAATTTATAAAGCGTAACACAAGATAAGAAACTACAACAATAACACAAAGTTTTGCTCGACTCCGCAAGTCTCAACGCGCCGACTACGGAGGATTTCCCTGCCTTCGTCCACGAACAGTGAAAGAAAATGTCTGCCCCCACTGTTCCGGCATGAATGTCGGCGAACGTCGACTGGCGATATGAGTTCATAACCGTAGGACCTTAATCCTGCAACTTCAATCGTGAGAAGCCTCATAAACGGGCACGGAAAGCTAACATGTTGATTCTACGATGTTTTTTCGGCGCGGCCAATCTCGGCCGACTCATCCCCGTGCGCCGATTCACGAAGGGGTCGTCCAGACTCTTCGACCTCGACATCGAATTCTACTGCAACCCGCAGAACCGGCACGTCATCGAGGAAAACTTGAACCGCCGCGGCTACGAGGCGGACCTGGACCAACTCAGCAAACTCTGGGATGAACTCAAGGTGAAGCCAGAGTCCAACGAGCGACTGCGGCTCGATCTCTTGCGCGCCGTCGCTCGCCTGCCGAACGCTACCCACCCCGACGTCTTGGCGAACGCGACCGGCAACCCGGTAACGGTCGAAACGGTCGGCGAGAAACCGGCTTTCGACTTCGTGCCGAGACGTTTTGAAGTGCTCATGAACAAAATGGGCCTCTTCCAAGCGGACCCCAACTATAACGTCCTGTGCGGTGAGCGTACCTACTTCCTCCGCGGAGACCTGGCGCATCTTGAACAAGCTCTGGTTCACTACACGTTCGATCGGTTGCTGGGTTTGGGCTTCACACCGGTCACCGTGCCGGACGTGCTGCACCCGGACGACCTGGAGGCTTGCGGCATGGCTACGACGGGGCAGCGGAGCCAGGTTTACCGTCTCAAGACCCACTGGGGCACGGAGGCCTGCTTGTCCGGCACGTCGGAGATGTCGCTGGCGAACCTCTACCGCGACCAGTGCCTCACTTCGACCGACCTGCCGATAAAGATGGTGTCCGTGAGCCGCTGCTACAGGGCCGAGATCTCGTCGGTTAAGGTGAGCAAGCTGACTTGCTGGGAAGGATGCTGCCTGCGGTCCAAAGCCCCATTGTCGCTGGGTTAAAAAAGAAGCAGCGGATAGCTTTTTGTCCATCCAGAACGGTAGCCACGAGCAGGATGCTTCCAGTTCAATGTGCGACTGCCACAAATTATGGGTATGTGTAGCACCGCCAATCCTATGCGGAGAGCGAGTCATCTGCTTCGTGGACAGGAATCGTGGTGACGACACAATGTCGCTAAGCTCTGATTGGCTTTGATTTAAAGGATAGTGGGTAGGCCCTAATGCTAGATGCCTTGAGGTCTATCCACTATTTTTTTTTTTTTGATCAGCTAATAAAAGCTTGGCGTTTTGACATCATCGTAACCCCTGTGCAAGAAGCAAAGAAACTTGTGCTCAGCATAGACACAGTGTATGCTCAGCTTCGGATGCTGGTTATAACAGTCTGAATTTCTTATTGATTTGAAAGTAAGCCTTGCACAAGGGAAAGACTTGTGGTTGTCTGAACCCCCAACAGAGATCCACGCAGGTCAGCAGAAACTGCAGTTGTTTTAGCTCCATCACAACCGACTGTGGTCTCTATTAAGGATAGTCGAAATGGGTATTATTTTTGGTTATCAGAGAGCACTATCTACTTCTTTATTGCAAATTCTCATTTCTTACACCAATGATATTACTGAACAGAAAGTCAAGGTGCAAACGAGCTGGTGAAGATTAGACATAACTAAGGTGATATCCAGAGAGATAGCCCACCTAAAATCGAAAGCTAATCAGGTGAAATATGGAGTGGGCTAACTTTTGGTGTGCAGTAAAAAAAGTTGAAAAAAATGCTAGTTTTAGATTTTGTGTCCTGCGAAATTTGTGATTTTAGGGAGGAGCAATGAACCAAAAACGGCCGTCCTTCCCATTAAAAAATGTTCGCTTATCTCCCGCTGTGGCTCAGTAACACCATTTCTGGCGAGGTCACCAGTTACTAAAAGTCACCTAGTGTCTATATAAAAAAAAAAAAAAAATCATGCCAAAATTAGGGGTTGGTGGGCATCTCTGAGGAACATTAATCGGGATAAACCCCAAAAATTAACTCTCCCGCCAATCGCCGGTTTTATCAAAATCGCGGAAAACTGGAAAACACCAAATTTGACCTGCTTGTGAAAAAAAAAAATCTTTATCTAGAGCTCGACTTTGCGTTGACCACAGCCCACGCTGAACTGTGTGCGAGGCTGCTTATTTCTTCAGAACCACATACCTTATCTCGTTTTCTTTTCATATTGGTATCGATAAATTTTCCAAGTATTCGAGTTACGAATGTTTCCTAGGAGTTGGGGGAATCTTATACTCTTGTCGCATTTTCGTAAACCTAAGCCCCGATTTGTTGTCCGACACCAAAAATTGATACCCAAAAACACAAAAGCTGTAGGAAAAAAAAATGAAAGAACTTTTAAAACACAAAACCGTAAACATAACACAACCCTGAGGCTGCAGGAAAGTAAAAGACGACACATACACAAAATCTTTTTGTGTTATTTTTTGCTTGCCTGCAGTCTTGGGGTTGTGTTGTCTGACCAGGGATATCGTAAATAGTATCACTGCAGTCATACATTTGAAAACAAAAATATATAAACATGTTGGCAGACATATCACATAATTTTGCTAGTCATTCGCTTGGTTCGCGGTGTAAACTCTGAACGAGCGTTTTATGTGCTCATTTACAAATCAGCGTTGATGTGTTCTTCCTATGATTTGCTGGGAAGCGGCTGGCACTTTGGGGATATGCCAGGTCTGGCTAGATGGCAGGCAGTAACTGGAAGAGGAGATACCAGTGACAGTACCACAGACCTTTCGCCAACAGTGCTTGGACAAAATCTGACTATCGTTCCGACTGGATGGATCGCTAGATGTTATACATGTGCGTGTTGACTCAGAGCATGTGCAACAAAGAGCCGCTGAAGGTCACCTTCCGCTCTGCAGGGGGTTGAGGTGCTGTGCGCATTAAGGCTGCTTCACACATTTGCATTGACTGCGTTGCACTGCATTGCGTCGTGCAGTACAGCGCCTCCCCATTGGCTCGTCTTAAGGGTTGCCATAGCAACAGCGAGACGCAAACAGTCTTAACGAGGCGCAAGTGGTTGCAGTCGCACTTGAACGCAACTGTGTGAACGACCCTTTAGGGCTCAGGGGCGGTAAGTGGTTTACGACGCAATCTTAACTCTCTTTGTGCAGAGCACGATGGTAGAGCAGGAGCAACCGGCAACAATAAAGAAATTTGTCACCTCCGACGTAAGTGGAAATTGCACAGGAAAAGTGTATTTGCTCTAGCACTAATAAAAAATGGAACTGGCAGAGCAGCTTTAAGCAGGGTAAAATCAGAGAAAAGAGTAAAAACACAGGCTAGTGGCAATGTGCATGGGTGAGCTCGTCGTTTTACGTCCAAATTTTTATCTTCAAAAGTGTACTCTCGTGGACATGAGCATTAAAAACCCGACAGCTTAGGTCCTAGTCTCTAAACTCCTTGACAAATCAAGAGATAACGAAGCTTGCAGGGGCTGCAAGTGTAGTTAGTGCAAGGCCAGATTGAGCATTGCATCTCATATTGCCTGGAACGGGGGTGGGGGGGTGCATTCTCTGGAATGGTATCCACATTTTGTGGAACTACTTCAGATTTGTTTACACATCCAAAATCTATTGTCTGTTTACATTTTAGGCAGTATTGGGCAATATTTTAAGTACATTGTACTTGAAGTACTACTAAAGTAGGTTTAGAAAATTTGCACTTTGGTACTTTCCAAGGACAGTGCAACTCTCGGCTTCAAAGTACCTTCCCCAAATTTGGTCTTACTAAAATTGTGTCACAAACCTTCTCAACTCTGAAGAAATACTGGAAAAGCTACTTTCTCCAGAATACAGAAAAACTGCTCTCACCAGAAACGCGAGCAGACGACGCACCGCTCATGTGGTAATTTTTACGAGTGAAGTAATGACGGCTATGGAGACCAATACAAATAAGTTTCTTACAAGTCGATTGTGTTAAATAGCTCGTCAGCAAGAGTAAAACAACTACCCTGTGGCCAATTGATGTGACTAACCAATATTCACCATAATTTCCAAAAATAACTGATGCACCCCTGAAACAATGCATACCCTTAAAAAAAAAACACTGTATAGGGAAATTAAAGAGCATCATAAGAGATTGTTATAAAGTACTTGTTTTACTTTGAAAGTTCATCGTATTTGCAGTACTTTACTTCCAAGTACCTTGTGCCCAATGTACTTTCTACTTTACTTGAAGTACATAGTCCCTCATTTACTTTTCACATTACTTTAAGTACTTTTTTTTACATACTTTACCCAACGCTGATTTTAGCAGTTCGATATGTGTGCACAAGTTCACTCCAGTAGCATACCAGCATTCACTGGGCCGATAGAGTTACCAAATAGCAATACTATCAGCTATCAGAACAATATGCTCTCCCGCCCGTTGATTTCTTTTGTGTGTGCTTCATCTCGTCGTTCAGCTGATGACGATGCATGTCAGAGCATTAAACCCTCTTAACTAAATTATTTAGCAAAAAATAACTTATTTGTCTAGCAACAATTTTAATGTTGTGTCCACGTGCCTGACTTAAAGGGCTACTCCACAGATTTTTTCATTGTCTCCGATTTGCTTGAAATTTTGCTAAACTAACCAACAAACATCGCGAAAATAGTATCCCAAATATTAGGTCAAAATATTGTTTTTTCGCGAAGTTATTGAATTTACAGTTTTGGTCCTCACCGTGTTTTTCAAGCTCGAAGTCTCTACTGGCAACAATGAAAAAGTGACGTCACTGGAAGGCAGGGGTTCACTCTTTGGGCTGTAGATTTCGTTTTAAACTGATTCGAAGCAGTTTCATGGTGTCAAATGAATGCTTGGGAAGCTCGCTGCAGTACCCGCGCTCCAGCACGGAACAAATGATTGGCATATTCTATTTTTTGGCTGCTTGCTCGACTGGCAAGCCTGCCTGCCACTGACGTCACGGCCTTGAAAAGCGCGCGTATATTTGAATGTTGGTTTTTGCATCATTTTCATTTGCCGATTTCGCAATAACTATTATGAATTTCGCGATTCTAAATAGCATACCGGAGAGAGTAAAAGCCGGGGAGTCAGAAAATATAGTTAGTTGAGGTAGCTCAAAAAATCGGTGGAGTACCCCTTTAATACCAAGTGGCTATAAAGCAGATATAATAGTGCTCGCACTGCAGAGCAATGAGTTTCTTTAATAAGCGGTGGATGGTGTCATCTACACATGGTAAAAGGATAGACAGCGGGGGCTGCGACAGAGAAAGCCCCAATACTCATTCCTAAAATTTAATGTGTGGGTGAGACGAGTTAAACTTAACTGATAATGCAGTGCAAGAAGGAAGATTAATCTCAAATTTGACAGCTCCTAGTTGCAGCAGAACTCTTAATATTCACATGTGGCTTTCAGTAAAAATAAAGAGGCCTTAAGCAGCTCCCTTTTACCCTATATTGGTGGCCCGTAGTAAACAAAACCCAGCACCAGCGTTCACCAACCTCCCACGCCCATGGCCTCTTGCACGCAGTCTGAGAAGGGCCTGTTCCGTGTCCACGCCTTCAACAAGGTCGAGATGTTTGGCATTGCTCCGCCGGGACAGAGCGATGCCCTCCTCGAGGAGTTTGCCCAGATCCAGTGCGACCTGTTCACAAGCCTCGGACTGCACTTCATGGTTCTTGACATGCCCCCGAGCGACCTGGGCCAGCCCGCCTACCGCAAGTTTGACATTGAGGCCTGGATGCCGGGCCACCGAGCCTACGGGGAGATCTCGAGCGCCTCCGACTGCACAGACTACCAGAGCAGACGACTGGGCATCACGTGCCGCGAGTCGCTGGGGGAGACCCCCAGGCATGTGTCTACGGCCAACGGTACAGCGTGCGCTGTTCCAAGAATGCTTATTGCCCTGGTGGAGAGCAATCAGCAGAAGGACAACTCCGTGCTCATCCCGGAAGTGCTTCAAAGTTACATGGGCGGCCGAAGCGTCATGGAGGCGTCCGCCCTGGACAGAACAATGCGGTGGTTGCCCTTTTACTTTATGGAGAACCAATAGTTTGCAGCACCGAGACTATTCACCCAGTGGAATCGGCGCGTTAAAGAGTCGAGGCATGCGTCACGGGTGTGACATATAGTGATTACCTCAGAACCACTGACATCCCAGGTCAAAATCCTAGAATGTCGGTGGTTCAAGGGGTTCCAACCGGTGTAAGAGGAATAGTCAGTGTAAGGAGAAGGGTAACTCTTTTTCCTGTTTGCGAAGATTCTCTAAAGCTAGAGAGATTGGGAAGTCTGCCTCTGTGTGAGCTTCCTATGCTTGTGGTTGACTCTTTGTTATGGCAATGCCACAAAAAAGAGAGATGGGTGATGCATTTATAGCCTAAAAGGAGGCTTCAGTTGCATAAATCCTGACATGACGCAAGCATTTTCCAGAATCGCACGAACTCGTCCATACTTTCTTGTGCACTACTGTGGAAACCTGTCCCAAAGTACTCACTTGGTGATTGCAAGCTGGGAGAAAGGAGGGAACAACAAAATAGCACACTTGTGTACTTAAGGCACTGTTGGGATGCTTTTTGCACACTTTGCCAGGAGCTAAACATGTTGCAGACAAAGATGCTTGTGTGTTTTTGCATGTCTTGTTGTTTGTAACATTATTGTTCAGTCCATTATGGTAAGAACTGTTGAACCGAGAAAGAAAGCCAAGGTGCACATTTCCAGTGGAAGAAGCACAGAGTGGATTTTGAAAAGATTGATATTGAGAATAAAATACCTACACCAATTTTGCCACTGTGATTTTATTTCCCCAAAAATATTGGAACCTCGCAACTAAAATGGGTCATTTCGTGTCTCCCTACAGGGTACTATGTACAAAGCTTCCCCTGGAAGCATTGATCACATTGGCAGACACTACCACAACTTTAACCCTTCTGTACATAAAATTGAAGCAAATGAACATGTGTGTGGAAGCGAATGAACATGTGTGTGTATTCACATGTAGTAGATGTCTCTCAAAAGAAAAGAACAAGCTAATTAAAGCCTCGCAACAGATGGCATTGGAAAGGCCAGAAGCTACTGGAGACCCAGCATTTGTTTCACATCTTCAGACTCCTGCTGTAACACGTCGCTGGCATATTTTTCCAAGAGTTCCAGCTTTTTCCTTCGCACAAGGGCCTCTTCAACCTGAAAAAGACCGCTGCTGTTAGTTGCTTGCTACTAGAGGTGCTGCGAGTTCCTTTCGAATCTAAGGTTCCAAGATGAAACAAGGGTGTTAGAAAAGTTTTGAATTACTACGGTGAAAAATTCAGTGATTTTTAACCTCCTAAACTGTTTTACTACAGCCCGCATATCTTGAATCTCTACTAAAGATGCTTCAATCCCAACATATAAGTATTAATACCTGTTTTGAAACCTTAGCAACCGCTGCACATTACGGTTGACCGTGCTCACACTGTGCTAATAAGAATATGCAATCGTCAAAATTTTTTTGGTAGTATGACTGTAGTTATAGAAGACTGGCCCCAAGCCCCAAGAGGCAAGCCAAGTCAGCTAGTGGCAGTGATGGCTTTTCCTTGAGCCTCGAGCTAGGGTATGCAGCATATACTGTACAGGGTCTTTTTTCGCAGGCTTTACGGATTGATTTAAAAAAAGCTGTGGAAGCTACACTAATATAAATATAGGGGGCTAGGATGAAAGCTACACTTATGTGGTTTGTGCAGGGGAGTTACATAGCCAGGGGGACATAACAGAAGGGGTTACGACTTTTTTTTTTTTAAAGTTGTGAAAGCTACACTAATGTGGTCTGTGCAGGTGAGTTATACGGCCAGGGGGACATAACATAGGGGCTAAGATTGTTTTTAAGAAAGCTGCAGAAGCTACACTAATGTGGTCTGTGCAGGTGAGTTATATGATCAGGGGGATATAACATAGGGGGCTAAGATTGTTTAAAAAAAAAAAAAGCTGTGAAAGCTACACTAATGCAGTCTGTGCGGGCGAGTTGTACGGCCAGGGGACATAATATAGGGGGGTAATCATAACAATAAGATGGATAATTAACTAAAATCTGTTAATTAACTTTTTAATTAGTGAAAATAAACATGGTTTTAATCATAAACTTGCTGAGTACTATTGAAAATTCCTCAATCAGTAAACCATAGAAAGAGTTGGAGCGCATGGGAAGAGGAGTGCGCTCAAGATATCAGGCATGCAACAAGCACAAGGTTGATGGTGCAGAAACTTGTATTTTCACACTGCCAGCCTTGCTATACATACATCTTATTGAACATGAGGGAGGAGGGGTGTATACGACGCAGTCAAGCAGACCATGCCACCCCAACTGCCTGGAACTACTGGTATGGTGTCAAATGTGGCATTCAAGTGGTAGCTCACCTCCTTTTGTGACGGCACAGGGACGTGAGCGATGAACCTTGCTTGCTCCTCTGCAGACTCTGCTGCAGGCTCATCCTCCATTTCCTCATCACTCTGAAACAGCAATAAAGAAATGGATTCACTGCTTCAGTGCACCTTTGGAAAGCAGAAGGATTACCAGCTGTAAAATATGGGAATATAAGTGTTTTTTGCCGTGAACTCTCCAGTGGTACGGAGTTGGAACGATTCCGAAATCGTTCTGCACTTTCGTGCGGAATGGCACGAGGCACAAATCTTCGAGAGAAATGCTTGCACGAACACACTTTTACAGCCAAGCCATAGAGACCAGTGTTGAGGAGTTGCCACTCTGGAGTTGGAATGATTCCGGAATCATTCCGCACTTTCACGACCCCGAAATGTAATGGGAATGGAATGGTGGCAGCACGGGGGGGAATAGAAGGGTTATGGAATTAGATGCCTTATGCACGGAATGGCCAGCGGGCTGATGGCACAATTCGCTAACGCATGGAAAGTTGCCCTTGAAACAGCATCATTGCAGTGGAGGTGACCGACGGCCTGATTGTCTCACTGGCTTATGCTCCTTCGAGGATTACATTGGCAAGTCCTCAGTGAAACAACCAAAGCTGAATAGTTGTTTCAGGACAAGGTGTCATTTCTGGAGCCGCGAGAAGCAACAAAAGCAGCTGTTGTAATTATGCGCAGTTAGCATGTAGCTTTTAACCTGGGTGTCGAACCAAACTCGAACCGAAAACCGCAGCAAAACCGTTATTTTTAACTCAACCGGAAGAAAACGTAACCAAAATCAAACATTTGATATTGAACTTGAACCGGAATGGAACCATCTCATGTGGCAGTTATTGGCTCATTGGAAACAGACCGGTGCAATAAAACGTGAGCCAGGCCTTCTTGCGGGTGAAAGTGCAGAGTCAATTAAATACTTGCGAAAGATTGTGTCAGCCGCTTAATTTTGACCGAACAAGCGGCAGCGATGACATGGAGACAGCTCAATAACAATAAAACAAATACATAAATTTTATGCCGTGCAGCCCGAATTGGCCTCAGCGAGTCGGCACACACTTCTATACACTGATTCATATTACGATGGACTGCAAAGGATGTTACGAGCCACCGGAGTAGATTCATAGCTCGGAGAGTGTCACGTGCCTTTTCAATTGGGTCGAGCGACGTGTTGAGTGCAAAGTCATGAGACAAACTATGGATTTGTTTGTGCAGTTGGTAGCATCCATCGTAAGGTGAAACAGAGCATATCCGACTATGGCGTGAGGCTAAAGAGCTATTCTATGTGCGCTGTGCATCTGTGTGTGTGCATTTTCATTTCTTGCTGTTAAGCAATATTCCTCAAGAAAGGAGAATGCGAACATAGACATCAAAATATAAACAAAAAGCTGACGACTTTCAGCGCATTTGTTCCCCAGTGGCAAAATCTGGAGGCGCCAAGAGGCGAAGCCGCAACGAGCGCAACATTGCAACACCGGTCGCCGGGACGCCAGTCACCCAGAGTCCTAAGCGCTGCTGGAAGAAATTTTTCTGTGCTTGTCTGTGTTTTCTAGAAATAGCAAGTAGCCCGTTGCCTTTTTTATGTCCTTTTTTTGTTTTAATCGTCTTTCAACCAGCCTTCACTGTCTTCCTTCTCTTCAACCCAGTCACTCATGCAAGTCATGCAGGCATGCAGTGTGGATAGTTAAACCGTTTCTATCTGAATAAGCCTCGTACGAGCGTGTAGTCGTGCCAATAGTGCATGATGCCCGTTAAAGACCTTAGGCTAGCAGTCGTATTGCACTGGATCATCTACAGTGGGAAACAATGTTGCCATACTCTGGCCAACTAAACTCCTGTTGTCTAGAAAACCAACGACTAATTTGGTTTTTGTGGGGTAGTTTGCAAGTATGGTGCGTGCTACCGTCACGGTGTCACTGTGCATGCTGGCTGATTGACTTCACATGCGAGTACTGTACTTTGGTACTGTTTCCAAGCGCCTATAACCACGAAATTTCCACAGAATGGTGTTTGTGTTAAATATTCAAGATCACAAAATGAAATTAAGCACCTACTTGTTTTGCTATCCTCGTTTCCGCAGACTTAGAAAAAAATCCCGAGAGATGCCCCACTCCTGAAGATAGCCCACCCCTATTTTTGGCTTGATTTGCTGTATGTTTTTAAACACCGAAAGATAGCCCATTCCAAGTAATACAGTCAAACCCATTTATAACAAACAGCAGAAAATTCTATGATCAGTTCGATATAGCAAGGAATTCGATATAGCAAAAAACAAACTTCCATGATGCATTTGTTTGTTAAAAAGCAACATTTTGGGATACAAATTTAATGGGACCAAATTCGGGGAACGAACTTCGAAGTCAAGAGTTGCACTTTTCTCAGAAAATACCAGAAAAAATACTTTAAGTAGAGTATCAGTACATACTCAGAGTACTTCCCAATGCTGCCCTAGCGTATGAATTATTGTTTCCAAGGCCCATAACAGGCTTCTGTGCTGCTTTACTGCAATAATGCCAAGACTGGGAAGGGTTGCTTGGCCGCCATCGAAGGTAGCCGAGCAACCCTCTTGAGATATAAAAGTTTGAGAACCTCCGTTCCACTGTGAAAGCGATAGAACTTCTCAAACCGCACCTCTGGTTCCACGGCGTAGATGTCCTCTTCGTCCTTGTCGCCCTTCTTGGCCTCTTTTGCGGCGGCCTTGTCTCCCTCCATGGCGGCCCGCTTGAGCATCTTCCACTCCCGGACTGCCTGTGCCACAGCCACCCTCTCCTGCTCCTGCTCCAGCGGCACCAGCAGGCCGTCGTCGTCGTCCCGGTAGCCATAGTAGTCCGCGTCAATGTCCCGCATCACCTCAGCTCGAGTGCGTCTTGGCGGAGGCGGTGCTGCATGTTCGCGACAGTTTGAAAACCGCTTTGCGAACCATAGCAAGAACTGCGAAAGATGAGTTTTGGAAGTTTGTGTGCCAAACTAACAAAGGGCGTCTGGCACGTCTTGGAGAGAGATTGAGGATTACCTTATACCATCCAGGGATCCAAAAAGTAAAATTCGGGTTGATTAAGGGCGTCTGGCACTCCCCAGTGGAGAGCCGAGAAATAATTTCGACCGCCCGCGAAGCTTTTAAAGTGCAACCCAAATCTGGGTTTCATGTCGCATTCTCCGCAATAAGCTTCCGTTGGAACCTGCCACTGAGGTGGCTAATATCCGGGGATCTTTCGACGTGTAACTGAAATTTTGAGTTTACATTGATCAATTTCATAAATCCACATAGAAAATAATGTGATAGTGACCTCTTTGTGGGTGGCCCATGCGCCGCAGGTTTTCTTTTCTTCACTGATATTAGCAACTTCTAGCGCATGGTACAACCGGAAATGGGGTTGGGAGAGAAGAGCACTGGCAACAAAGATGATGTTAAGATGGCAGCAGCACTCGCAGAGCTGGGACTGTACTGTCTATTATTAAATTAAGCCTTAAATTAAAGCAGCACTCATAGAGCTGGGACTGTACTGTCTATTATTAAATTAAGCCTTAAATTAAATTAAGTCCAACGATGATGTTTTTAAAATATCTTGGACACTTGCTCATAGCAATTCTTTGTTTCACATACATTTATTGCTATGCCACAATGACAGTAAAATAAGGTCCGCTCATTCCTGTTGGAAGCGTAACCCAGTATTTCCTTCTAACCTACCAAGTTTGGATCCCAGCAAATTCTCTTTTAATCGTAAGTGCGGCGGCTGAGGGAGTTTCATCTGACATCACAAATTGAGGGGGGTGGGTAATGTCTTCACAATTTTTATGCAATGGACTCTTAACCAAAAAAATGGGATAGTTAACCTTTCGGGTGTAGGCATTGGTTGGGGATTTTATATAAGTTCCACAACTCGAGTATAAGATCTGCATACATACGTTCTTGTTCAAATAACTCCCGCACACCTGGAAGGTCCTTAGCTGCTCCAAAGTACCTGAAGTGGGAAAGCATTTTGCTTTCAGAATCACTCAAGGAAACCAAGTAAATCATAACTGGGGCCCAAATATATCTAAAGTAAATAAAAACAAACAAACAAACGAACATTTCATTGCTTGATAAACACTAGACCAAACCTTGGCTAATATTTTTAAACAAAAATGAGAAGAATGCACAAGCGGTGTCAAGAAAAGGTTTATAAGGTGTATTTAATTGATGAAGGTGCAAATTGCAGTGATGGAAGTGGAATTTGAAGTTTTGTAGCAGGTTCTGTAACAGCCAAAATATTGGTTTGGAGCAGCGACTGACTCTTTTGGTGCAGATGCCAACATCTGCTACACGTCACTTGAGAATGAAAAAAAGTGACTGGATCGCTAAATGAGTTCATTGATGATAGTGATTAAGGGTTCCTCTTCAATACTCGAGCATATTACTTATTTGCGTTTGTGATAAGAATAAATAGGGTGTAAAAAGAAAACAGTCTTCTTAAATGAGGCTTTAATCAGAGCAGGTTTCACTTACAATCGGTATTCAACAATGGTTGAAAAGTGAATCATACTGAAAAACTTTATTGGGATAAATCCTCTCTTCCCTCTCCATTTTACACTCGGTAATTTATTTAGCCTCTAAATATAATTTCTGTAAAACGCCAGCAAGAACCAGCATATACGCTAACACGTCTACCAATAAAAATGCGTCCCGTAAGGTTAATGAACCTACCAAACTCAAGACTCTAATATCATACACTGCAAAAACAACAACTCAAAAATATTATAAAAGCCTACACTTGTGTTTTGAAGCTGACACCTTGGAACCAGTTACAACAAAGTTAGCTGCTCTTTCGACCGACAGCTGCATGGGAACTACTGTGACCTAATGCATTTATTCAAGTATATTTAGACCTGTGTTTTCTTCTCTCTCTCTCTCTTTCACTGCTCAGTTGTTTTTTTTTTTTTTTTTTTTTTAATTTAGAGATTAACTTGCAATTAGGACAAAGAAGGTAAACCTATAATAATGTTAGGAGGTGGGCTAGTCGGTGGCGCATAGTAAATATTTAATTAAAACAGCGCAAAAAACACAAGGACAAGTGGATGAAGGGACACAGACACAGCGCTGACTCACGACTTACTCTCTTTTTCGTCTTCTTAAAACACATCAACATGAGAAAACAGAGTCCAACATGTAGGATATCTTCACTGTCATGAGTGATCCGAAAACTTTCTAACAGAAAGTACCACTCAGAAAACAAATAAGAAAGGAAATTAAAAAGTAGAAAAATAGATAACTTTACATCGTTTCACCTCAGGTCTGAGCGAAGCCAAAACTACAGTGCGAGCCCCAATGCTCTGTGCTTCCCTGTCACGCATGTGGCCTCGTGGAGTGTGGACACCGTTTTAGGCTGCACGTACGTGATTGTAGCCACAGGATCACTCCCACGGAAGCTGAAACGAAGTATTAAACAAATGTGCCCGAACTACGAACAAACTCAAACTCTTCACTGAATAGCATAACTGACTCTGAGCTGATGCGGAGATCGGGACCATGTGGCCAAATGTAAAATGCTTCACGAATTTCCCTAGCCATTTTTTGTGAATGTCTAGCCAAAATTAAAATGTCACCTAACCGAGGTGAACAGCCACATCTATCAGAATGAACAGCTAGGTGACCCAAAAGTGAAGATCTTCGGGTCACCTAGCTGAAAAGGAAAAGGGTATTTTATAAACGACCCTGACAGCACATGCTACATGTTTGAAACAATGCTTTATCCCACACCCTACACGTTGAAGTCCTGCTCTCTCAATGGAAGCACACAAACAAGATAACTTGGAAGGCACTGAGAAGACTATAGGGACTTTGTATATATCAGCCACTTTTTTAATCCTGTGGAAGAAGCTGTGCAAATATGGTATTATCATCGGTCGAGATGCAGGTTTTTGTCTAATGCAAGTATGCTAAGGGGATTCCTGTACAATTTTAAAAGGGACTCCGCTACCCCCACTATGACATGTTTTGGGAAGCCCACTGAAGTTAAACGATGTAAAGTTAGAAGTGAAACGATGGAAATTTATATTTTTCTACTTTTTAATTTTCTTATTTGTTTTTTTTTTTAATGGCAATTTCTGTTAGAAATTTTTCGGATGACACATGACAGTGAAGATGTCCCACACGTGGGATTCTTCTCTTTCTATTCTTTTCCTTCTTGTGTTGATGTGTTTTAAGAAGACGAAAAAGAGAGTAAGTCGTGGGTCAGCGCTGTGCCTGTGTCCCTTCTTCTGCTTGTCCTTGTGTTTTTTGCGCTGTTTTAATATGTTTACTATCGGCCTGTAATAATCCTGAGCATAATTTGCATGCTTATCGCACAAAACCAGGTGCTCCCCCACGTCAGTCGCTGCTCCTAGCACTCAGGTGCAAAGCAGTGAAGCTCGACGCATGCACGCTGGTGAAAGGCGGTGACGGTCGATGCAAGCAGTGCAAGTGCCACGGTACTTCGCAGCCATGAAACGACGGCATCTGGCAGACATGATAATCAAGTGACCTTATCAGGAGTACAAGACCCTGGTTCTGTTTTATTACAGTAGCCGCAATCGGCAACCCCATTGTTTTGCAATGATTTCTTGAGATTCTTAGTTCCTGACATCGACGACATCGTCTGGAAATTTAGACAATGTTGGCGAACAACCTGCTCGCGCATCAACCGGCCAGAGTGGTTCACGCCCAGCATCAATGGCTCTGGCCGGATGATTCGCAGCATCAAAACGCAACATCATGGCACTTGCCTCCTTTTACGTGTTCTTTTTGATCGGCTAAACCAATCAAGTGCAGCGAATGACCCGCAACTTGCGTGAGCCTTCGAATGTGCTTTGACCTAAGACGAAACAAACTACCGTAATATCCCGAGTCATCGCCCACCCCCCTACCGCCTGAAATTCATTAAAAAAGTGGGGTGGGCCATGTCTCGGTGGGTGAGCACAAACACTTGAAAAAAAGCGGAAAAAACCGCCTATTCTTCTCTGCGTATCAAGCGCTGATGCACAAGAGATACATCAAACTCAAAACTCGATTTAGTTTCATTGTTTGATAGGAAAAAATGCTCACGAAAGAATATTTTACTATAGCGAAGTCCGTTGCTTGCATACGCGCTAGAAACACCGCCGATCTGCATATAGCGCGAACGTTTGTCCCATGAAAGAATGTCACCACTATGTTCTCCTAGTTATTTAAAAAAAAAAAGAAAGAAAGAAAAGTCTACAAGAAAATAGAAAAACCGACCAGGCGCAACGAGCGAGCGAGCGAGCGGACCAAAGAAGCGACCAAGAGCAATGCTGGGAAAGCGGGAAAGCCGGCGGTCGCGTTGGCCCGCGTCGGGCCAAGTCGGGCGCCTTGTCAATCGCAAGCTCTTGCGCAACTTTCTTGTTTGGTGCGTACATACGTGCGTCCGTGCACGGCGGGCTATCAATGCACGGTTGGGACGCTCTGCAAATGTCTGTGTAGGGCGTTCCAGCAAAGCTTTATTTACGCGTTGGCTTTGCCTAAAATATTGCACAACCGCGGTCGCGACGGGCGGGAAGAAGGAGCGGGTTAGCGGTGACCTTACTTCGGCGGAGACAGACTTTGACCTAACACTCCGCGGTTACATTAACAAACTCTTATTTTGTTATCTCCATCGTTTTCTTTTCGCACGGATACACGACCACTTTGGGGTCGCTCACGGAGGAAATGCGTAAACAAAAAGAAGTGTCTTTCCCTCCTTCGTTTTACTTTGTCACGGACGTCCTTTAACTGTAAGGTCCGCAGCCGCGTCATTCGGGTAGGATAAGTGTTCGCGGATCGCAGTGTCCGCGCTGGGGTATTCGAAGGGGTGGGCGATGACTCGGTGTTTTTTCGGAAATCGATATTGGCCCAAAAAATGGGGTGGGCGATGGCTCGGGGATGGGCGATGACTCAGGATATTACGGTATATGGTGGGTAGAGATGCCATGAAATTCATATTTGTACACTTTTTGATTCTTTCTACTTCTCTGAATATTAGAATCAACCAATAATAAAACATAAATTTTTCTTTTCTAAACTTCCGTTCATGGTGCAATTTGGCGCAAATAGCACAGCAGTTCCATCACTGAAATTGAGTTATTCGGTACTCTAAGTACAACCTAAAGTTTCATAAAATGAAACTAAACCTGCAGTAACTTGGGACCGACTTTTTGGCAAGTGAACACTGTGACACTCACTTATACCCCCGGTTTCCAGGAACTTCTCTGCCTTCTTGATCCAACATTTTTGGCCCCACTTTCTGAAGAAAAAATGGGATACAAAAGTTTAGACCTACTTTCAACAAAACAGTTGCAAACTTGCTCGGACAAAAGCAGAAAAAAGAAACCTCCACGACAACAGACACCACAAAAAAGGCACGCGAAGAAAGCGAGAAAAAAGCCTACCCCATAGTCTGGTCCCCCCAGCTCCTTGATTCTGTCTTCCCAATGGCCTTTCTCTCGTAGAAGCTTGTTGATTTCATCGTTCAGGTCCCTTATACGGAATTCACCCAACCCAGCTGTTTTACAAGGACATGAAGAAATTTGGTCAATGGGCAGCGGAGGAAAGTACTGAACACACTTGTTTCAATGGGCATGTTAAGTCCGCACTCTCTTGCTCTTACTCCAATGCTCCAAGTTTCATACTCCGAGCGCAGCAACTAAACAGAGCATAGCGTACAGGAGCGCGACACACCGAAACTATAGACAAACTGCACAAGCTCCTTCTGACAGTATAGTTATCATGAACCTAATATCTCTTGGGTTGGCAAGCTGAAATTATTTCCAAGATAAATTAATGAAGGCCTGTGTGGAGCGGCAGGCTGTAAAGTAAAAGAAACAGCAATGTTAATAAATTTCTACAATTCCAATATTCCTGAAAG
This sequence comes from Ixodes scapularis, assembly GCF_016920785.2. Lineage (NCBI taxonomy): Eukaryota > Metazoa > Arthropoda > Arachnida > Ixodida > Ixodidae > Ixodes > Ixodes scapularis. The sequence goes on along the minus strand of NW_024609857.1, from coordinate 55,652,155 downwards.
GTTTGAAGACTTCTTTCGAGCACATATGTGAAAAGTTACCTTGACCGACCTATTTATTGACCATGCATGCTGTTCAGATTTAAATTAAAGGCAACATTCTTGAACCTGCTTATTGACGCAGGAAACTGTGAAACTTGTTAGATGTTCCGTGGTTCCGTCTTGCAGCGCAAGACGGAACCCGCCGATGCGCTACGTCGCCGCCGGCCGTTCAATACATGGCACATCAATTCGTTTTCAGGGGAGATGCACAAAAAAACCTTTACTGCAACGCTAACTGATGCTTTGGCTTACGAATCGAAATATCCTTATTCGCTGGGCTATGTATTCTAAAAAGGACAGCGGTCCGATTGTATTCTCATCGCGACAACTTTTCTGTTGCTGTGTTATTGGCACGTTATTGTTTGATGGATGAATTCGTTTTCAGGCAAGATGCAAGAACAGACCTTTTTCGCAACGCTAACTAATGTTTCAACTTTCTAACTGAAGTATCCTTATTTGGGCTAAGCATTCTAAAAAGGGCAGTGGTCCGACTGTCTTCTCATCTCGACAACTTTTCTGTTCTGTTGCTGTGCTATCGGCACGTTATCATTTGATAGATGATTTCGTTTTCAGGCAAGGTGCAAGAACAAACCTTTTCCGCAATGCTGACGTTTCGGCTTTCTAACCCAAGTATCTTTATTCACTGCGCTAAGCATTCTAAAAATGGCAGCGGTCCGAATGTCTCCTCATCTCAACAACTTTTCTGTTGCTGTGCTATCAGCACGTGATCGTTCAATAGATGAATTTGTTTTCAGGCGAGATGCACGGACAAACCTTTTTCAGAACGCTAATTGCTGTCTTGGCTTTGATATCAACTCGTTTTTACCTGCTGGATTAAGCACTATTCAACTGAAAAGGGGCAGCAGTCCGGGAGTGCCCTCTGTTTCGACAATGTTTCTCCCAGCGCAGCCATCTTGTTTGTGGACATGAAGTCACGGAGTGCGAAGAAGTTGCTCGCGCTCCGAGAAACACTCGGTGCAAGAAGAGCATGCTTGAGTGTCAGTCTCCGGCAACACTCCTGTCCGTTTAGTGAAAGGAGAGCAAAACTCTCGCACTCCGGAGCACGGACTTAATGCACCCATTGAGTGCACAAAAACTGCAGTGGAAATTCCTTTCATTAACAAAGTAATGGCATTCAGGTTTTTATGCCATGACGTGAAAAGCACATTCACAGGACATTTACCTATCATATTTGTGTCACCTGTTACCTATTGCCCATATAGAACTTCTAACTTTGAAGGTAAGAAATGAACAAATTGGAAGTTTAGTATCAACACATGCTCAAGCGGAGGACATGGGTACCTTAGAACTAATGGTGTTAAATTGATGCTCCGGCCTCAAAAACTTATTTTGGGCAAGGCTGGAAACCTTGTGTGTTATCTCTTTTCAGCTCATTAATGTGTGAGTACTATCGCGGACAATATGAGCTGAAACAGCGCTCTGGCCGGCGCACGGTACTACCTGCGCCGCCTGTCGCCGTGCTCGGCGCACCCTGAGGCCGAAATAAATTCTCACTTGCGCTCGATGCGCCACTGCGCTCTTCCGGCCGTCTGCTAGCGAGACGGAGTGTGCGACAGCAGGAGTGTGTGCGGTAGGGCGGCAAGGGGGGGGGGGGGGAGGAAGTTACATTTGCCTTCCATTTTTTTTTTTTGCAATTTATTTGCTTCATTTTATCGCGCAGAATCAAGTAGAAAAAACGCTGACTGGGGAAGAAAAAATGTTGTGCTATCTTAAATTGCAGCTGTGATTATCGTTTTTCAAAGTCCCATGAAATTACGTTGCAGCTTGCTTTTATTTGATTAAGTGCATCTACAAAGTAGGACATCGTAAAATATTAATTAACATCTTTTTACCGGATTTAGGCCGGCTCCAAAGTATTTCCTTCTTTTTCTTTTTCATTGAGCACAGCTGTTTAAAAACAGCGGTAACAATACATGTTAATGCGAAGGTTTTGTAACCTTGATTGCAATAAAAATGTTCAAGAATATTATTTTAGTATTACCGGGCCCACGTGTTTCTTTCAAACAAGAAAAGTTGATGACAAAACACCAGTGTTTTATTTATAAATTTCTAGTCTTTATAAAGTGTGACAAACAGTCATATAATTGTCCTGAGAAGTAGCCTGAAACTTCATCGGAAGAATATTCGCAGAGGACAATGTCAGACATAAAAAATTAATAGCCGGCGTGGAAGTTAAGCATGCGCCGGTTAACGGAACCAAACAGTGTGTCGCAACCGTAGAAGCAAGCTTTGTTCTAATCAGCAGAAGTCCGGTTCAAGTGGTCCCGAGGCGCAGTAAAGAAGTTAATACCGTGTCATTCTCCCCTAACCCGCGACCAGGGCTCTCATCCTCTCTGCTAAGGAATAATGCAGCGCGGCCCAGAAGTCTGGCTCGGCCCGAAGCCTATTCACGTCTCACCGCTTCCCACAATTCGTCGGCAGTGGCACGGTAGAGGGGACGCAGTGACATGACTACCTTGATGCGCCTCCAAACCTGTTCGATGATATTCAGATCGGCACCTTTTGGGGGCCAAGGAAGCTCCGTCATGCTGCGCTCCTCGAGAAGATACGAACGTGACAATGCATTTTACACTTAGGCGCTTTCTTGAAAAACACTGAAATGCATGTTAGCTGGAAACATTGGGCTGCACGGCACACGCATCGTGGTGGTGGTTCCATTGGCGAATATTTTCGCTAGCAGACGGCCGAAAGAGCGCAGCGGCGCAGTGAGCGCAAGTGAAAATAGACCCTTCCCGAAATTCAGTCTGGCCACTTTGATCACTATCATCATCTGTGGAACGGCATCTGTGCCGTACCAATGGCGGCCTCCTAGTGACTGATAAAGGAAGACGTTGAAGATGCTCCTAAGCGGATCTTGCGAGGCCTGTACATTCGGGGGGTCAGTACGACGCGACGTGGGAATGGAACACAAGCGCTACGTAAGCGTTTATTTCTAATAACTCAGATTTAGTCAATCTGTGGGCAGCACACAATCGGCTTTAAAGCACTTTGGTGTGTATAATTTTCTCGAGGCATCTGAGTTGGTTGTAGCTTTGTTCTGAATGCAGGTTTTTTGGTCATCATCGAACTGAAAGTGGTTGAGAAAGAACTCACACTGGACAATTCCTCGCGTGCCATTGACTTGCGAAAGTCGTGGTGCCGATACAAGTTCAGTTCTGCCATTGATATGGCAAAACCTAAACTACTTTACAAACCACCAGATGGCACTGAATTTCGGAAAGGGTCTATTTATCTCAACCTCAGGGTGCGGCGTGTTTGCGGAGCGATGCGACAGGCGGCGCAGGTAGTACCGTGCACAGGCCGGAGCGCTGTTTCAGCTCATATTGTCCGCGATAGTACATTCATTGGACAAACTTCAAGGAATGGCAAAAATAATACCACTAAGCACAAAAAAAAAAAAAAAAAAAAAAAAAGGAAAAAAGAAAGCGTGCGATGCAGTGTAAATATTTTGAATTTGGATGACTTGGACTCTGTGTGTGTGTTACCATAGAGTTATTATAATGTACGCTAGAGGTTCAACTGGCGCTAGTGTCTATGCAACTTCCGTGACGCAAATTGAAGCAGACAGCAACCAGTCTACTTTTGCGGTGCTCCTGTGCATTCCTATGGGAAAACGCGCGTGCATTTTGACTCTTCGCCAGAAAATAACACGGAACACTTTGGTTATTTGGGTCGTACCGAATAGTATACACCTTGATTAACACTGTAAAAGTGTAATTGCCTTGGTTAGCGCATTTTTCTTCATCAGTGAACGATGTTGAACTTCGCTACATTTCAGTCCAAAACATGTGTTCCGCAGCAGGTGTGTAAAAACAAGTGACGATTCAAAGCAAAATTACAATCGAAAGGAATATAGAGTGTGTTCAAGGCTCGCCAGCATTCGGGTGACGCTTACATAGTGATACTACGCCAGTCCTGTCACTATATGAAAATGACCCCGTCGTGCATGAGCGGATAAAAACATTCAAACCGTAGAGAATAAAGTCCGTAGGTTATGAAAGGTGTCTCTTCGTATTGTTTTCTCTGCCGGGCAGCTTTTATCGGGCACTTGGGCTCAAAGATTTCGAGCGTGCGGGTGATATTTTGAACGTAGAACGAATATCATCTTCGCTCAGAGAAGAAAGAATAAAGCGGTACTTACTTATCGGAATAGATTACGTGGCCTTCAATTTATTTTGAATCGTACATGCACAGGTATTTACTGATTCAGTGTTACTGCGTAGTTCTTGCCGTCTCCGTTAATTTCCAGATGTTTTTCGTTCGTTTGGCACGTGTATCCCTCATGCTGAAAAGCGCCGACGTCGTGTTCGCGCTAACAGTGTCCGACAGTGCACATAAATACACGTACGAAGCCGTTTTAGCACCGTTCTTAATGCGATGAATTTGAAAGAAAACGCCGTAACTGACCAATTTTTTCGTCGGCCTGACTGAGAAATGTTCTAAGCTACCTAGTACGTACGAATTATTTGCGATATTTGCTCTTATGATCGAGCGCAAGGAGAAAATGCACTCACTTTTTCCCATAGGAATGCATTACCGGAAGTCATTTTTGGACTGGTTGCTGTCTGCTTCAATTTGCGTCAGCACACTAGCGCCACTTGAACCTCTAGAGTACATTATAATAACTCTATGTGTGTTACAGGGTTTACAGCTACAGGTTGGCTGTTCAACAGAGAAGTGCACTTGCCGTTCTGTATCTGGGCCACTTTCTTGGCGATCTCTCGGATGACCTGCATCCTCCACTTCTCGCATTTCCTCAGGTTGTGGCAGTTGGAGGCCAGAAAGGGCCTCCGTTCCTGAACGCCCTTGCCCTGTTCGGCCAACTGCGCGGCTCTCCACCGCGCCAGGGTGGTCCTTGGTACGAAACACGCCACATGTCAGGTCAGTGTCCAGGCCCAAGTGTGGGCTGTTGTGACGTAATTAACTTGGTACTCACATCGCCTTCTCAGCGTTTCGAGCCTAGACGGTGTAGGGAGAGAGCAACGATTGAGATTCATAGTGGTAAGCATGGCTTCACAGACTGTTTGAAAGCGTACGTGACAACCCGGAAAATTGCACACGTTCCGTGCTCAATACGAACAGCAAGTTAAATGCTCTGGAAGGAAAGGCTACTTACCATGTTCAAGTTAGACTTGTACGCTTCGGAAGAGGATTAACAAATTCAAAACTTTGCAAAAAGCGGCACGATCGTGCGACGAAGTTACGAAAAAACAAAAATCTACTGCCAACGACGATCGACGCGCCAACAGTAGAAGATACTCAAACTAACATGAAGCCAAAACTAAATATATATCTTTGAAACTAAATTTATTCTGTGTTAGTTTTTATTTGAATATTTTATTTACGTCTAAAAATTGTATATAATTAATTTATAAAACTGTTTTTATTGATAAATTTTGTGGCTCAGTTAGTGGCTCAGCTTATGCGACCACCGCCAAAAGTCGCTCGAAACTTGAAGCCGGTGAGTGCGTCGCCTTATTACCAGTTTTCACGCGGCTTCTTGTTTTTTCTGCCGAGTTTATAAGTTTGTATTCGGTTTTAATCAACGATCGCCCGACCGGGGCGCTTCTCTGACCTTCGCGCGAGGTAAATTGCTTCGCTACTCAGGTTCTCCCCGCACCAGCTCCGCACCGCGCGGCGCCAAGGTCTTCCGAAGCCAAAAACATGGAGGACGCTGTCAACAACTCGACAAACTCCGTGATCAACGCTTCTAACTCGACCCTCAAAAGAAAACACTCCACCGAAGAGATCAGGTGACTCCAACTTCACCGCGCAACGCTTATTTTCCCCGCTAGTCGTCCTCGAGCCAATCATTCTTTCCTAAAAACTTTCAGCGACGAGAATCTCAAGCTACGAACAAAGCACGACAATGAATATTTTAAGTAAGTTCCCTCGGCAGCCTTCGCCGTTCGATTCAAGTGTTTAACCGTAAACCTGTTTGCCGTTCGGCAGGTGCTACTCGGGTCTGGACATCCACAGAGAGATGATTGGCGATGTGGCGCGAACTTTCACCTACCGCAAGGGAATTCTCAACAACTACAGCAGCATCTATCAAAAAGCTGTTCTTGATCTCGGTGCCGGCACAGGTGCGTTTGCTCATTTTGCCTCGCTACCGGGTTTCAATTTCGAGACGTGAACGCGAGCCCGTTGATTTACAACCCCCCCGACCTATTCGATTCCAGGCATTCTTAGCATGTTTTGTGCACAAGCTGGTGCTCGGAAAGGTAAGGACACACTTAATCATTTGTCAGCAAATGTCTTTTTACCAAAATTTTCAGTATAAATCCGTTCGTTTTTGCGTCAGCCCCAGGGTTGCCAGGTGTTTGCACTCTGACCCGCCAAATTTCTACGAGATTTTAGCCCAAAAATAGCCAAATGTCGATCCAGAAATGTAGCCAAAAAAGAAACTGACCATTCGGAACGTTTATTTTAGGAACAAAAGACACGTAATGCATTTTTATACATCAAATAGAAATATACACACCACTAGCTTGCAGAACCAACGGCAGAGTACGGGTACATCACTGCAGTATTAAAAAGTGTCAGAAAAACATCTGAAGGAACATAGTCCTTGCAGCACTGCTCTTTGCCCCACAGTTTGAATTTAACAGACAAAATGTTCTTCAGCGTTTCTATCGACATCCTGTTTCGCTGTCTTTGTGAGGGTGACCTGGCTGAACACGCGTTCTACTGCAGCGTTGGACAATGGTAACCTAAGCAACATACCTTCCACTGTATTAATGGGATGCTTAGTGTTGGGGCATGGTGACCAGAACAACGTCACGGGAAAACTATACAGATGTAAACACAAAGTATATGTGCACGCCAATCAACAGACAACCTAAAGAATGTGCAGAACAGGTGGTACTGTTTGGGCCGCAAGGAATGGCGCCGTCCCTGGTTGGCATGGAGGAATAACTGCACGCGCTTGCATTTGGACAAGATTCGGGGGTAAAGAATGGTGAGCAAAGAGCAGACAAATCTGCTTGCTGTCGCATACTTTTCAGAGTTAAGAAACTGAAGCGCCAAATGTTTACGTAACTTACTATAAAAATACCACATTCAAACCTATAAAGCGCCGTTCACACTCTTGCGACTGAGTACGACCGAGAGAGACCAGACCGGTTTTTAAGCCTTTTGCGACTTCTTAGGACCGGATGCGCGGCAGCGGAGCTGGTCCTAAGAAGTCGCAAGAGGCTTAAAAACCGGTCTGGTCTCTCTCAGTCAAAATCGGTCGCAAGAGTGTGAACGGGCCTTAAACTCAAGTGCTTTGAGGCATTCTGGAGTGCCCAGCACGGGTCAGAAATAGCCCACTACTAGCCAAATAGCCAACTACCACTTTTTGCCACAAGCTGCAAATAAAACTAGCCCAATTTGGCTATTTATAGCCCAACCTGGCAACCCTGGTCAGCCCTAGTCGGCGTTTGTCTAATCATAGTTTTCCTTGTTCTCACCTGAATATCGTAGGCGCAGGTAACAAAAAATAGGCCCATACCTATGGAAACAATATTTCCATCACAGTACATGCCAAAGATTCGCGGCAACCCAAACTGACTGTAACTCAGCGAGGAAATCTGTGATCGTTTAAAGTAGTGCCTGTTGGGGCAACCAGCTTTAAGAATGCAAATGGCATAGTAAATTGAGTTTCCTTTCTCCCAGTCACTGGTATATCTCTGGGTCGCATTTGGCAGTTGTTCATTGGTGCTTTCTGTTGTGTGCCAAAATAAGGAGCTCTTCATATAGAGTATTGTTTCATTTGCTTTCAGTTTATGCAGTTGAGGCCAGCGACATAGCCGAAGTAGCAAGAAAAGTGGTTTCGTCAAACAAGGTTGACGACCAGGTCACAGTCATACAAAGCAGAGCGGAGGTAACTTCATGCGTGCAATTCATTTGCCTACTATTTTAGAAGTTCCCTGACGAAGAGGCAGATACTGCCTTATTTTGTGTGACTCTAAAACGAGTTCATCTGCTGATATGTCTGTCAGAGCGTAGCAAGTGAAAGAGGCACAAAGGAAATCTCATCTATAAAGGCCAACTCTTATTCTTTTAAATATTAAGAAAACAATGCTATTCTCTTCAGTATAAACTAAAAAGACCATATGCCTAATAATTTAATCTAATTCCACCTAAAAGTTGATGAAATAGACAAGTTAACATTGAGGTCCTCGAAGTTACCAAAATCTGCTATTTCTAATGGACGAAGCACGGCAGAGCCAACACCGCAGTCAATACCACTGTGTTGGCGCAGCCTATCGTCCGTTAACTACGTCATGCTCACAACCCTGGGAGATTTGTTTGCTTGTTTTGTACTTTTTCAATCAAAGTCTACAGGCAGTGCTAGCAATGCGCTCATTGTTGGCCATGTGATTTTCGGGATGTGCATTTGCTTGTGTGTTCTGGTGTGCTCCCACACGAGCATGTTTCATTGCGGCAGCATCCGTCACGTGCGAGAGAGCCACTTTGTGACATTGAGCACAGTATACTTCTACAAACCCATCGCGGCATATTTACGTGTAGTTTACTGAACTTCACTTCCTACTAATGTTTCCCAAACAAGCCCTTGGAAAAACTTGCCTTCTTCTGCGCTAAAACACAAGCTGCTGCCACAGTAGTGCAAGCATCGTCACTTTTGCCCTTGCGCCAAGCTGCGCCCGGCTGCCTGGTACGTGATGACACAGAAGCAATGTTGTTTGCCGCGGGCATGGTTTCGGTTTCTTGTAAACTTTAAATGAAGACTGCGTGAAAAATATTACACTTTCTTGAAAAGAAATAATGTAGAACCGGGATATATAATCAAACGTGAACCCAAATTACTTGGAATTGACCGGAGTTGCCCTTTAAGCATTGTTTTTTATTCTTTGCCAGGACGCCACCCTCCCCGAGAAAGTGGACGTCATAGTCAGTGAGTGGATGGTAAGCTAGACATCTCTCTTGGTGCTGGACGTCTTTAGATGTCAAACAATTTTGCACCGTGAAAGCTCGTTATATTTTTTCTTTGTTTCAGGGTTACATGCTTTTGTACGAATCCATGCTGCAGTCCGTGATATTTGCAAGAGACAAGTGGCTGACAAAGGTGTGCGGTGCTTTTGTGACTCCAGCTATATACTTTCAGTATATAAGATAGAAACATTCAATGAAGAAAAAAGAGAAAAAGAGGACACTTAAAGTAGGTTTAAAGTAAGAGCTTGCATTCTTTTTATCCTCTTCTTATATCTGCCATCTTTGCCTAATTGTTCTATCACTTTCCTTCATGCATAGTTCATTCCTCTTCTCGTGCAGGATGGAGTCTTGCTCCCCGAAAAAGCCCGCATGTTCATCGCTCCCTTGACTGATCCTGACGAAGGTCTCGAGAGGTACGCCCTTTGCTCCAGGTGGTTTCATTACTGGGGTTCCAGATTTTCTAGAACTAAGAGGAGTGTGACCTTATCCACACTTGTCTTCTGACTTGTCCCATCCCTCACCTATGATAATGTTGGCTGCAGTGCAGTACCGGCCATGGCTGGCAATTGCTTCGCTGTGGGGATGATCCGCTCGACTGTCTTTTCACTCTCACTTGCTTCATAATGTCTATCAATCAATGCTAGGGACTGCTGTGTTCACCAATCTGCCCCATCTTTTTTTTTTTTTTTTTTTTTTTTTTTTTTTTTTTTTTTTTGTAGGATTGAATTTTGGAAGATGGTGAAGGACAACTTTCATGTGGACATGTCCTGCGTGACCGAGTTTGCGAGGGCAGAGATGTACAGTGAGTACCGTATTCCTTGCAGGCATTTGTTTATTCATAGTTTGCCTTATGCATGCGCTGAACATATAATCTGTGAATGTTTTGGTGCACGAATGCGTGCATACTTGCCAGAACATCTTTCATAGATCACGCATAAGAAAAGAATGTCTAGAGAGGTCAGTGCAGTTTTTCAGTGGTACCATTAGTTTACTTGTCAGTTATTTAAACATTACTCTGGACCTGATCCTGACTCAATGTATCGCAGAGCACATCACCGTAAAGACTGTGGACATGGAGAATGTGATCTCAAGGGGGACCTGCTTTCTGGAGTTGGACCTCTACACTGTCAAATCTGAAGACCTGCAGTGCATCAAGGTGAGTGAATCACTTCCGTAATAACCCAAAACGAAAGGATTGAACTAAGCAGCAAGTTCATTAACACAGCTAACTGTGTCAGAATTCCATGTCGCAAAGCTGCCAAGTCTCCTGCATTACCCGGGAGACTCCCGTATTTGAACCACACTGTACGGTTGACAAGATTTGCACGTAAACAAGGAGTTTTTGCCGTCGTTTCAGACAGCAGCAATGATAGCAAGGTCCACTGTATCTTGCTACCATGAGCGGTGGAGTACAAATGTAGTGAAGTTGTTTTAATGTAAATTTATTGTCCATGTTTCTTTGAAAAAAATAGTCTACCGCTTCGGACCACCACCTCTACTTCGGACATCAATCCTGAAATAGAAGCGTGTTTTGGAATCTCTCCTATAAGCACTCAATTGAACTCCTGAAAGCATTCTTTTTACAGTGCCTGGATAGGTCGTGTATGTATCAAATCACCCCCCCCCCCCCAAAAAAAAAAAGAAAAAAAAGAAAAACTCTTAATTATCTACATTGTGAGACTTGTCTTGAGTTAGGAGTGATTCCAGAACATGCTTCTCTTTTATGATGTCAACCCTGATATAGAGGTTAGAAGCGAGTTTCAGAATCGCTGAAATGAGGCTCGCTATGTCAATATTGTGGTAAAAAAGTTACTTGTGGGCAAAGTCTATTTTACGGCGTACCATAAAATACCGGGGAAGTGCCCACCGCACCTTTCACTGAAAACTGGGTTAATCTAGACATGGGCGCTTGTCCAGTCAAGTCAGTAAAAACCAAGATGGCGGCCAATAGCTTTGGAGCTATTGGCCGCCATCCCTGGCTTCAAAGCCGAAGCTTTGAAGGCAGGGTGAACGAAATCAGAGAAAGCACATTTATTTTCCCGTGAGGTCCCTGTCATTGCCGCTGGCGGTCTTGTGGCCGCCGCAACGGGGTGAATATCTTTGGCTAATGCCGGTGTTTTGGAGGGGGTGGGCGCCTGACACATAATTTTCAGAATTCTCAAGTTTGGGAAATGTTAATAGTGGACATTTGTACAAAGTGGGCACTGCCACGGTATTTTACAATATGTGCCCTATCCAGGCACTTAAAAAACTTTTTTTTCAAGAAGTTCAGTGTCTTGTTATGAAAGAACTGAATTTGCTGCAGAGGGGCACCATTTAGTATAAGTAAATGAATTATTAGTGTAAAGCTCTATTGAGCTTGTAATGCTGGTGTGAATATTTAACTAAATAAAAAAACTAATTTTTTTTTAAAATTAATTTTGATATTAGGAGTATCTGCTGCTGTAGGATATTCTATTTTTTGTGTGCTTGCTGAACCAATTAACCTGCTGACAAAGGAGAGCAATCAGCCCAAGACTGACAGAAAAAGAAAGGGATACACACAGTAACAGCTGGCCATTTTGATTTTTCATCTGCAGACTATAAGTGTTTCTTTCTCTTGCAGCTGCGAGCCTTTGTTTTATTGTTCTAGTGTCTAATGGCACAGTTATTTTAAGTGCTTGTTCTAAGCATTTTTTTGTTGTTCGCTTTGTTTTCTCCAGGAAAACTTCATGTGCTGCTGTTACGGTCACGGCCGAGTCCACGCCTTCGTCATCTGGTTTTCCGTGGAGTTCCCGAGGGACGTCATCCTTTCTACATCTCCCTATGATTCGTAAGTTTGACATCTTCTTTTCTACTGTGTTGGGGTGTCGTGTTCCTTTGTGCCCGTTCTGTCTACGCATATATTAAATCGTCAGCGCTTTTCCAGATGCAGTGTCATGAATGTATAAAGAATGTGATGGGTTTTTAAAAGTGACGGTGGGGAGGCGAGTTTGCAGTTAAACTGGGTTTATTAGAAAGAAGGAAAAACGTAGAGTCAAGTCCAGCACAAGGCGTCTTCTGTTCTTGAAGAGGTAGGGGGGGGGTGTCTACGGATGTGTATAAGAGAGGCAAGGGAAACATTCCCCCATGTTCTGCTTGCAGAATGGGAGTGTTGCTGGCACTCTCTCTTTTTGTGGTTGGTGTTTATGGCACATACACAGCATAATTGGTCAATTGATGCCATATGCAGCACAATCGGGCTACAAGCAGTGGTAACGCAGAAAGTATTCTGTGTTGCTTTGCAGCAGTGTTACACAAAGTAACTTTGTACATATTTTATCTGTCGACGGTGCAAACGTCGGCGTGCATAGCATCTCTAAAAAAAAGCCCTGCCAAAGCTGGCAATCCAGCGAGAGATGAGCATATTTGCATCTCTTGCAGTTGCACACTTGAGCTTTTGCCCCGTCGTTCTGCGACTCCCCGTTCCCTCTGAAGCCCGTGCTTCTTCTCTTCCCTCTCGCCTCCTGCACACTCTCTCGCCATATGTGGGAGCTAGCCCACTCCACATCTTTTCGATAAAGCACATTCACACATTACCATTACATTTGACCGCATTGTGAGGGCTTATTTCAAGTTAGGACGTCGAGTCGCCGGGACATCCATACTTTGCATGAACCTTGGCAACCAACTTGAGGAGTCGCTTTACGGTATTGTAGCTTGGCACGCAGCTCGTGATGCACGGAAATACCGGTGACTCGAAGTTGTGTCATGTTTCAAGTTGTTCTCAATCTCGCTCCAGGTTAAAGGGTTTGTACCTTGGCATTTGAAAACCTGCCTGCATCCAGCCGGGTCTTTTTGCGTTATTGCATTATGTGACCAGCAGAAGTAACTCAGATCTACTAAGATTGGGAACACAGCGAACATGGCATAGTCAAGCACTGCTGTGCAAGTGGGCTTTAACAAGGCCGTAGTGCTGGACCTTCCACGCTGCATTCCGAAGGGCAGTGCAGTGCGTGGTTTGGGTTGGACGCCACCATTGCATCGGTGCTCGGCTGGGACTTGGGCTCAGTCAGTGAAGGCACTACTTTTAGCTGAACGATGGAATTCGTGTCCTCATTGCATCATGTTTGAGATCATATTGCTAGAAGTTGGTTTCTGGTTCATGTTTCTTCACATTCTTTGCTTTGATGGGTTGTCTTTCATGTTTGTTTCGATTGACACAGTTTATTTTTAGATTAACGTGCCATAATTGTGCATTGTGTTGTTTTTCAGTGAGACGCACTGGCAACAGACAGTGCTATACATCAACCCCGTGGATGTGAAGCAAGATTCGGAAATCAGGGGAACCATCACCATCAATCCTAGTGCAGAGCATCACAGGTGGGAACGTTAGGGTTGCGTAGCATTAAAGAGAATTAGTATTTACTTCTACAGTGGAATCCCACTGATACATTTTTCAGGGGACCGTGGTAAGAAGGTCCATGAGTCGTGAAAATGTAACAACCAGCAATGCTCTTGGTGGAGATATAGATGAAACAAGAAGGAACTCGCATAATTTATTTTACCTAGAGTTTCGTGGCTGTGGAGAACTACCACAGACTTAATGTAGGTAAAGATTATTTTTGTTTTGCCTAATTTTTTTTTTTTTTTAAATCAAGGTTGATTTATAAATGTCAGGATATAATTTTAACCTCTAAGAGTAAGCAAAATTTCCTAGCCCATTGAGCTAACCAGATTCATCCTGCATAAGTTGTTGCCCTAATTTCTTTGTCTTGCCCTAACTAGTAGCAACTGGAAAGGCTACAAGTGTTACAGTAAAACCTCGTTACAACAAAGTTGAAGGAGCGGTCGTAATTATTTCGTTATACCCATCAGTTTTTTATAGCCACTATCCATTTCTTCCCACTATTAGCGAGCAAGGGGAATTATGATTGTTTTGTTATATCCATTAGTTTTTTATATCCCATTTTGTTATTACGAGGTTTTACTGTAGCTCTTTGCATTTGATCGAGCCTCGCTGCCTGCTCTTGTATCCTTTGTGGTTTATGTTAAAGGGGCACTCAAGTGGATTCTGAAATCGTCTATTTATGCTGATAACTCAATCTACGGGCTCTATACATCCTAAAAAAAACTCGAAATTACACTCGTGGGTGGCCGATTTGAAATCTAATCAAAGATTGTGACACAACCTTTTTTCTGTGCCTTGGAGCAGGCACCAGGGGGCGCCGTTGTACGGCGTTTTCAGACGATAATTGCTGTATTATGTCTCCTACACCGAAAGATTTCACATTACTGTCCAAATATAATGGACAATGTGCCTAAAAAAAGCAATAATAGCAAGGTTTGGAATTTCTATTGCTATTGCTCCGAGTTTACTGGGAGTATTGCATGCCTGTGTGAAGCAGTGAAGCTTGACTAGGAGACCTTTTTCAACAGCCTCATTGGGTGGCAATCTTTAGATGTAGAAAGGCATTCCAGCAAATGGAAAATTAATACACATACCTTTCTGGGAGGTTATTGGGACCGACATTTATGAACTTATCAGGTGGAAAACATAAACTGAAAGCTTATCAATGTGGTTCTACTATAGCTAGTATGATGTTTGGGCTGCAGTTGTTTTCAACATGAAAACAGACTGTTTACCATCATAAGAAACCTACATAGTTAGAAACTAGAGAAAAATTAGAATTAAAATCAAACCTTGTTTCCTCTTCCATGTCACCTAGCTGCACTGGTTTTGTGGTGCTTTTGAATACCTTGGATGTTACACCTCTCTTCAAAGTTGATTGTTTTGTGTGAATCGTAGCCAGTCTCTCTACTCACAGGGACAGGTAGCATCTGTAGGATCAGGTGTACTCAGCATCAACTATTCTGTGCTACTTTGTCAAGGCTATTCTCCATTTACCCTTAAGCTGAGACAGGGATGGGCAGTATTTCAAATACAAGAATTTGAAATACGTATTTCAAATACTTTGTGTATTTTGAATTCGTATTTAATTACAAATTGGGTAATGTATTTGACGTGTGTATTTAAATACTAAAACGTGTGTATTTCAAATACAATTGTAATTAAATACAATTTTGGGGGCGAAAATACATCCCTCAAATTTATTGTCACTGTCCAGAGCAGTAAGAAAACTACGCTCTGCACCGAATGCAGTGTCTCTCAATCAAGCACAAGCCTTTAGGGACTTTGTGATTACGGTGCTAGTCCAGGGCAAGAATAGTGACGAAATCGACGCTCACAGGCAGACTGGCTAAATAAGTGCCTGTGACAACTTGTAATGCTTTCCAGATTGATTTCCATCCATATTTTTGCCTGGAACATTCTAAATGCGCGGGTCGTCCAGGTTTTCGTAACTGATGCGAGTTGCAACAATAAAAAATTCTCTAGCTAGTGCTGCGCGTCTTGGTCGTCTCGGTTCTTTGTTGGTCTATACAAAAATGTAATCGACAAAATAAAAGCTGCTTGAAGCTCTGTACTTTTCTCACCTATTACGTCCAAGCTGATTACATTTTTTTGTGATTATATTTTTATTACGTTACTATAGCCTCGCACACTAACTCCCTAGTGTTCTATGCAAAATTAGAATGAGATACCCAGAAAGCCGTTGCAGGTGCCCTGCAGTCGCTGATGCAAATTTTGAGGAATGTATTTGGAAAAGTATTTGGAGGAGACCAAATACATTTGGTTGTATTTGTATCTTGTATTTAAATGCTTTCTTGGAAATGTAATGAGATTTGTAATTAAATACATTTTTGACGAAGTATTTTGTATTTGTATTTCGATACATATTTGCATGTATTTTGCCCATCCCTGAGCTGAGACTAGAAGCTCCGCCTTCAGTTCAGGCTTTCTGCCTTAGCTAGCACAAGTGTAACTGCGCAGGCACAAGCAACCAAAGCACTGCGGAAGCCGGCGAGCTCACGCTGAAGGTGGAGCTTTTAGTCTCAGCTTAAGGGTAAATGAAGTATAGCCTTTCTTCTACTCTGCTCTAATGCTGTCAAGGCTGTTTGTGTGAGTGTATGCGATGAGGCGCAAGACAAAGTTACGTGACTCTAATAGCATTGTGGGATTACAGCACTGTAGAAGCTATGGTAGCCTTGACAATGTAGCGCAAAGCAGCTCACACCGAGCATAAAGTGAGAACAGACCTGAACTGTCGTAGCTTATAGGAATCTTGAGCTCTCCTTTGTAGTCTTCATGAGAGTTTCTGAGGGACCGGGTGGCACCAATTTCATTAGGTCGAACTCTCTGCTCCATTGTGTCAGCATCCACTTGGTCTCATGAGTCAAACTATATGACTCGCATGCAACCTGGTTCTGTTGCTTAAGAAATAATGGAATGCAAAGAAGTATATTTCTGCTGCCTCCACTCTTTTCACTGGTTATGGCCTGTTTTGATTTATGATCAAAAACAAGAGCTTTTTAACTTCGAATAGGTATACATCATGCTGTACGTTATGAAGGTATGAATTCTGCGGGAAAAAAAAGAGTTTCACCCTAATTTCCTACAGCCGTGTTTGAAATGAATTTATTGGGGTGGATGGGCACGGAAAGCAGTGAAGTGTACTGCACGATTGTTAACAGAACAAGCAATCGTCACTTTTTTGCTTCGTTATCCGAAAATCAAATTGCTCTCATAAAACGAAAAATGAAAGACATTTACAAATCTCTGTAATGCGAAATTAGAGCGCAGCTCTTGAGCAGGAGGAGGGGAAGGCATGTCCCTCCTCCTCCTCCATTCCCTCCTGTACCTCTAATTCCTCTAATTCAGTTTCCTCGCTAAATTTAGCGGGGAAAATGACGTCACATAACTTGGTGTCACATCACCTATGAACAGATTCAGTTTCTCCTCTAGTTTAAGCGGGAAAATTGATGTCACGTGACCTCAACACCCATTCAATTCCTTGCTAAATTTAGCGGGGACTTGAATTGGTTTTGAGGTCACGCGACGTCAATTTTCCTGCTAAATCTAGTGCAGAAATTGAATTTGTCTGCTAGATCTAGCATAGAAACTGAATTTCCCCGCTAAACTTGGCGGGGAATTGAATTGGTGTTGAGGCCACGTGACGTCAGTTTTCCCGCTAAATTTAGCGCGGTTACACCGACGCCGACGCCGCTCAACCCGGAAACGTGCGCCTAAGAGCTGCGCTCTAAAAAACTACTGTTGTGGTGAAAAGTGGTCGTTCTGGACAACAGCCCGAGCGGTAAAATTTGATGCTCGCCAATACCTTTTCGAAGTAAAATGCGAAAAAGCGCCAATAATATGTCTGTGCTAAGAGTTAAGCAGTGTATAAACCTTTTTGTAAACGGAGCTGTTTCTGGCACAGAATGCTGGACGTGGAGCTGGCCTTCACTGTGGATGGAAGGCAGCCTCGAAAACAAGTGTACAGAATGAATGACTGCGGGCCCTGACAGGGTTGGCCCAGCTCCCTGTGTGTCTCCATTGTGGACATTTGTATATTTATTGAGTGACATGTACAGTGGACATTGTTTCTTTGTGTGGCACAAATAAATATAAATGTCTAGGCCGTTTCACCCTGTTGCTGGCAATCCCTGCTGTTTTAATTTGGGTCCGCTTTCTTTATTTTCGGCATGTGATTTACTAAGGTAAGGTATTTATTCTGCATCTGTTTTGCTAAGATGTTTATTCCTCATGACCATGACCCCATCAATTAAATTGGTTATAAGAAAAAATAATTTAATGAAAAGAAAGTATTGTAGCACTCAAAAATGAAAAAAATCGGGCAGAGTGAAATCTAAAAAAATTTCCTCCCATTTGTTTGGTTGTCCGAGCTCTTCTTAACTTGCATGTGTGCTCAAGGAAGCAGCATTACTACGCCAGCCATCTACAATTTAAGTAAACTCCCGAGTACTTGTACACGAGATACCCTTAGAGAATAGAAATGAATGTTGAACAGTCAACTAAAGTTTCATTGCCCTTTTTTTTTTGCCTATCTATCAGAATATTTTCCCTACAGGTATGAGTGAAGCATCACACTGTAATATAAATGTGTGTTGTCTTTTTTTTAAATATTGTGGGTACCATCCCAGCAACCAACGGGTTCAGGCAACATCCAACGTTTATTATAGTTTGAGCGAACAGTGCAAATAAAAAGGAACAACACAGGCGACACTTCATTCATCAATGACTGTTGTCTAGCTGAGGCAGTTTTCTCTAGCTTATATTACTGACTAGTTAAACTGGAATAACCACTAGCTCGAGGGCTGTCCGCACCAACAAGGATGGCCCATCCGCATTCAAGATTTTGGCAAAATGTGCACTTTCTCCAGAGACTGTTTATAATGAATTCCGTCGGACCTCTGCCCTGTGAACGGCATTTTGTGACCAACGAAAGCGGACAAAATCGACTAAAAAACATAGTGTTCTGCAAAAAGATGTGCATGCAATACAGATGGGCCATGGGTGTTGGCTTAAGAAGTCCTTTAGACGACAATTCGACTCAGTTTATCACTTGGATTCACTTACATTGTTATCGAGAACACTTTGGTGACTAGAGCCAATATACAGGAGGCCATTTCTTTGGTTGGTTGTGCTTGCAATAACTCCTTTTAATCCCACACTACCATATCTAGCTTTATTTATTCTTTCTTGTCACAAAGATTGAGCAATAACTAGTGCAGTTAACTGATTGATCAAATAGCTTTGAAGACTAGCTTCCATCAGTCACTGTATTTTGAACTACCTACCGTAAAATACCGGGGGCGATGCCTACCCCACCTTCACTGAAAATTGAATTGATCTAGACTTGGGTGCTTGTCCAGTCAAATTGGGTGCCCTATATTTTGTAGAATTGCCAAGTTTAGGAAATGTTAATAGCAGGTGCTTCTGTGGTATTTTACGGTTTATTATAAGTCTATAATTTTCTAGAAAATTTATATTTAGGAAAAACTGATGCAGACCACCCCATAGTGGTGACTGAACTCTTCTTGCTGCTGTTCTAGAGTTTGGTGAGCTTCAGTGATGTAGCATTGGACAGTTCACTTGCCAAAAACAACCTCAACACCAAGCACATTTGATCATTTTCTATGTACAGCATCTAACTTCGCTCCCAAACCACCACATGTCAGCAAAGCTATGACATGATATAGACCCTGATTGACCATATTTTGAAACATGAACATAGATTAGAAATTGGCCAATTAAGTTCTTCAGGAGTATAATGTATAGGAAGTGGTGATCTCTAATTTTCTATCAGTAATGTAGTATTTTACTGGTCCGTTTTACCTCCTAAACTTCCAAAACGTAGCTTTCCTCCTGTGAAAAAAAGAAAAAATATACATTTTTGTTAGGGTCAATGTTGGACGACCATGCTAGTGGGCTCTCTAAAAGAGGAAGTGGTGGTTGTGCTTATGGTGCCATCTGAAATGTGCAGAAAGCAGACGCCACACTCAGTCGGAAAGCACATTTTGGCGTCGTCTGCTTGCTGCACCTATCGGGAGTTGTGTGATACAATTGTGTTGCTTGTGTGTTTAGACAGCCTTGATCTAGTATGCCTCAACAGATGACTTGTCACTTTGCTGTAGATGACAAGCACAACCCTCATCAACTTTGTGATCTGCATTGCTGTCTGCCATTCACCCTGGCAAAGATGTTGGTCTAATTTTTTACAGGATTGGGAGCTATGCCTTGAAATTTTGCAAAGTAAAATGCACCATTGAGATACATGTTTGATGAAAATTTAAAATCGCTACTTGCAGGCCGCGCTTTTTCTTGTTCATATTAGAGTAACCTGGGGATTTAAAACACCCCATACATGTGTATAATTTGTGTAATTTTAGAATGTGTGAAGCATGTAGACCAAGCTAGAGTTCTGAAACATGAAGTCGGAAACCTATTTAGTGCGCCTTTAAGGGCCTGTGGTTGATTTTCTTTGATATTGGTACGAAGTAGGGCTATGTGAATTTTGTAGGGTGGTATTATAACCTCATGGTGGTAACACTGGGTCAAGGTAAGCCTATGTGTTAAAAAACATATACTAGTATCATGCATACCGTCATTGTGTAAAAGTACAGTGCTCTGTATATTAAAATAAACCGTAGCGTAGATTTGACAACGCGATAAAATACAAATGAGTTGAACATAATTTGGAGAGGATCGCAACACAGTTTCCAAGGACACCACTATACTCCGTTCACCTTCAACTTGACAGTGCAGTGGAAGCTACGTCCTTGTTGAACCAGTGCATTTACCTTTCGCCACGTGTTCACGCTCCCGCCCACACTCGCATGCAGAGAGTACGGTCAGGTACTGAAAGGGGGGCCACTGATTGGTTCGGCAAACGCGTAGCTTCCGCCATACTGTCACCTTGGGGTGAACAGAGTATAGAAAGTATTCACTGGCGGCCATAGCTGTGCGCGCAACTGCTGAGTGCGTGCTGATGGCTAGCTTTCACAGAGAAAATATAGTGAGGGAGCGGGCGAGTTGGTGAATTTTAACCACGTTGAACTAATCTGAGACTGGGGAAGAGAAATGTCAAAACGTAGAAGGGTGTTTCTACATCAGATCGTGCAATGACGGTCCTTGTCATATTTTTATATTTATGTAAAATATATATGTTAAAGCCATGTTCTTGGGATTAGCATTCGGCTATACACGAACGCCATAGATAATGTTTTTCTGGAGATATAAAATTGCGAAGCTCGAGGCGTGGAGATTGCCAAGGTTTCGCTTACATACTTTGTACAGCTGTCAATTTGACAGTGAAGCATGCACGTGGTAATAATTATTTCTACTTATTTTATGAAAGGTTTACGACATGTACACAGCATATTAATAATTACAACAAAACACTTCTATGCAAAAGAAAAAAATATGAAACACGTCAAATAACACATTCTAGAGACACATTCACAAATTACTTACCAACAAACTACTTCATATAAAACAAAAAAATATATAAAAATGATTATCTCTAAATGCATTTTACGAATATATAAGAAAATATGCTTAGCCATTTCTAGTCTTGTTATTAATGCAGAAATGCAGCTAATTTCTCTAAATTTGGCAACATTGCATGTCAACATAAAAAAAGAACTCCTTTTTTTTTTTTAAATTCTTGTTCGTTTACAGTGACTTGAACAAACTTGTTATGGCAAAATATCGAGTAACGTATAACCTGAAGAAAAAAACGGCAACAAACCGTCACTCAAATTGAGCTAGCTTGACTTCGTTATAGGGGCTTTGCCGCGCGTCCGCTCCAAAGGGACTTTTTCTAGAACCAACAAGAGCTGTACAGCGGTGCTGCTCTATCGTAGGGTGTGAAAAGTTATGGTTTCCCTCATTTAGGTTTATATTTCTGTTTCCTTGCGTTTTTGCCTACCCCCCCCCCCCCCCCCCCTCCTTTCCGGAACAGACCCAATTGAGTATACTTTACACGGAGCGCCGTAAAAGGCTGTGCATGCCTTATATCTCTATCACGTGGGTGGATGTAATAGTTTTCAATTATATCCACAATGTTGATGTTATTATATGATATTTTATTATAAAGTAAATTACTAAAAGTAATATTTAACCTAATTATATCGAACACTCACTTTTTCCTAAATTTTCCCTTTGGCTGGAACGAATGTTACATCAATCCGTTTTCTGTGCGATGCATACTTTTCACAGAAACGATTTGGCCCACGTTTTGTGAAACACCCGGTATGTAGAGCCGAGTTCTTCTCCCAGGGACATGGCTTTCACATACAGTGGAATCTTGCTCATTCAAGCTCGCGGATAATTCAGACTAACACGCAGGTCCCGTCCCATGTGTTTCTAGGTAGGAAACTCCCGGTAATTCAAACTTTGCATTAATTCAAACAAAGTTTGGGTCTTCCTCGGGTTCTAACTAGCGAGATTCCACTGTAGTATATGTGTTACAGAAATATACAAAATATGGCCTTGAAGATCACTGTATCAACTGGCATGGGAACACCCAACAACAATGCCCTTGTGGTTATCAAGTTATATCTGTATTCCGTTGGGTATGCGTGGATACTTAGAAAGGATAAGCTGGTTTGTTTTTTGTCACACAATGCTGAACACCAAGATACCGACTCTGTAGATACTATTTCCCTCGCCTTGTTTTCGCGATGATAGATCTTTCTCGTGTGCGGGCTTTGGGCTTCATGGTAATGTTCTGTGCATTGCATGCAGTTCTCAACTGCCGACCGCAGTGGCGTCCTTCGACAGACGATCTGAGCAGCACCACTAAACAACCTTTGTCGGCTGTAAAAAAAAAAGTATTTTTGGAGCAGACGTTGTGCCGCAAAGCCCCTAGAACGAAGACGAGCTAGCTCAATTTAAGTGAATGTCTGTTGTCATTTTTCTTTTTTAGAGATCTTTATGCTACTCAATGTTTTGCTATCAGAAGTTAATTCACGTCACTGTAAATATATATATATTTTTAAAATATTGACGTGCAATATGGACGGGCACATTTCGAGAGATTAGCTGCATTTCTGCATTAATAACAGAACTATAATAATGATTGAGCATCTTTTTATATATTCGTAAAATATATTTGAAGGAGATAATTTTGGTATATTTTGCGTCGTTTTTCGTAAGGTGGTTCGTTGTTAAATAGCTTGTTAATGTGTCTCTAAAAAGTCTTTATTTGATGCGTTTCGTAAAATCTTTTGCACAGAAATCTTTTATTGTAATTTTTAATATTCTTTGTGCATGTCGTAATCTTTTCATAAAACAAGCAAAACAATTATTGTTACGTTCATGCTTCGGTGTGAAATTGCTGCTTAGAATTTTTATACCTTAGGAAGGCAATTAGCTACGGAGTTCGCATAAAGCTGAATGGAGCAATCGGCTCCCGAGAATACGGCTTTAAAATATATTTTTCTACATACTTAAAAAGAAAAAAAAAATATGACTTTGTTAATATTGCACAATCTGACGTGGAAACACCCAGAAGGAACAGAAAATAGTCAGGGCACAGTTCTTTTGCGAGGTGCATTTCACGCTATCATGATTGCCGGTCTTAGCGGCCTATTAATGTGAGCTGTTTCTGAGCGTGCAGTACACTCCCCATGATCGCCCTTCCCCCGTCACGGTTGGATGACTTTATCAAGGAATTGTAGTAGATCCACGGCTTTCGTAAATACGTTTTCTCACTCGCTCATTCACTCGTGTGCTCTAAACAGCGCCCTAACATATGGCGCCCAGTGAATACTACCTATAGTGGGTGCAATGTCGTAACTTTATGGCATTGGATTTCTTGGTAGAATTTGAGTCAAAATGCCTACCGTAACATATCAGACACCATTTCATAAAAAAAAGAGCAAGGAAGATACTTCTGTACATCTTTCTTGCTCACAATGTAATTTCTCGATTTTGCCTGCTTCGTTCAAAAGAATAAAAATATTCCGATTCAAGTTCGTCGTGTGGTTTTATCCTCGAACACCGTGTCCTTGAACACGGTGACCCCAGCGTTGGTACTCTTAGGACGAAATTCAAGATAAAATTTATCTACACATATTTTCTTCTTTACAACAGCACGTTCATGTATGCGCAAGAGTAAACTAGTAAACAGTTACTGATTAACTCCTAGCGAGGTCGACTTTGGAAGCAAAATGGGAGGCGACGGCGAGGTGGCACTGTCCGCGTGCACGTTGGTCGACGTCGCCGGCTGTTCCGTCGGCGGAGGAACGGGCGGCGGCGGGGGATACAGAGCCATTTGGGGAAAGTACGAACAGGGGAACGGAGTCACGACCGGTGTGAATCTGGTGAAAGGAAACGAGGCGAATCCGACGCCCGCGGGTCCCGCGGCCGCGGCCCCGGCCCAGAGCGTCAGCGCCGCCGCCTGCGGCTGGAACGCTGCCACCGCTGCCGCAGCTGCTGCCGCGGCAGCCGCCGCCGTCGTCTGCTCCGTGGTCGGTGCTTGCGGCGGCTGCGACGGGGTGGCGCCGTTGTCGGCGTCGACTGATGAGGATGTCACTTCCGCCTCCACGTTGCCGTCAGGCTCTGGCTTGATGTCATCTGCGAACGTAATTCAAAACTTAAGTGCATCAATAAACCTTTAAAAAAAGAGAGTTGAT